>NW_027555847.1:519161942-519801942 GCF_003287225.1 Phascolarctos cinereus | reverse complement strand
AGAATGACTAAACAACACGCAACAGAAAAAATTCTGGATTTTGGAATTGTAAGACCTGAGTTCAAAGCTGTCATTGTCACTACCTGTGTGACCTTAAGCAGGTCATTCAAACTCTTTGGGCCTCAGTTTCCTCATCTGTAAATTATGAGGTTGGATTAGATGACTTCTAAGTACTGAATCTGATCCTGCGACCTTCAAAGTGGATCTCTTTCCTCTAACTTCACCTGGAGCCTAAAATTAGCAGCTAAAACCAGTACAGTTACTGAAATCTGTGTAACCAGAGCAAGTGCCTTATTCTATAGCCATGCTGAAAATAACCTCAATAAAAAACCCGAAGTGACAAACAAGTCACTGCTGCCCACACTTGTTCTCTCTTGTTTTCTGTATACCATTCTCTGATCTCCATTACTCTGACTGAACTTGACCTCAATTTAATCCCATCTTCAATGAGCTCAAAAGTAGAACACAGCAAAGCTGCCCATCCATCTCTGTCTGAAAATACTTTAGTGGATCTGATAACATCTCTTTGACTTGTTTCACTATCAGATGCACCCAGTTTGTATAGAGAAATTTTGGGTGTCCCATTCTCTGTGGTCTAACACATTTGTGAAAAAAAATAAAAAAGTTGTATTTATGAAATCTATCGTTCTTATCAGATTATATTACCAAGCAGGGCAACAACGAAGTAGTAAAAAGGACCCTGAACTCAGAATAAGAAGATCTAATCCAACTGCCCCTGAGTAAAGGATGTAGGAGATGAGCAGGAAGAAAGCAAAGGTGCCCCTTAGAAACCCACAGACTCAGTGAGGAGGTTCTGATGGAAATAGGAGATAATACCTATTCAATGCTTAGAGGCAAATGAAGCAGCTAGAATGGATACAACCCACTCTGGTGCAGAAAACAGAGACTGGCTTGAATGTTTCAAAAAAGGAAGCATTCCCATAACACCCTGATAGAACGTTTAGAGGAAGAAGGCAAGGGACTCAGGTGTCCAAAACCCAGAAAGGTTCAATCTTCACTTCTCATAACACGTGAACTCTACAATATCATACCAACTCTGGCCTGGAGGTACATGGTTTTAGTCTTATTTGTACTGGTTTCTTTTCATTTCCAAATATATCCTTCCTTCCTCTCCTTTTCCCTACCCAGCCTTTTCTTGCAATTCTTTTAAAATATATAATAAATTCAACACATATATGCTTATCAGTTATTCTACCTCATATTCCTTCTGTTCTCTTTTGTGCATTTTAAAGAAAATGCGACAATGACACTCCTTTCTTTCTTTTTCTGTTACTCTTATTATCCCTGTTCTCCCACCCCCATTAATCCACCTAACTCCCCTCCCCATCAAAACCCTCATAACAAATACACAATCAAGCAAAACAAATTCCCACTTAAACCATGTCTGAAAATGTATTTATGTTAAGTCCCCTTGGGGAGTGAATTTTCCCAAGTCTTCTTAAAGGCTAAACCTATTTATTATAATTATACAGCTTTTGTATTGTCATCGTGGTTGTGGTTGTTTTATTTTCATTGTTCTAGTCACATATACTGTGTTTCTAGACCTGCTTACCTTATTCTGTATTATATCATATAAGTTATCCCATGTTTCTCTGAATTTATATTTCTTATTTCTTACAGAGCCTTATATTCAAGCGCCATAGTTCATTTAGCCATTCTCCAATGAATGGGTTTCTACTTTTTGCTCCCACCAAAAGTGCTTCTTTGGATATTTTGCTAAGTATAAGAACTTTCTGTATTTTAACTCCTTGTGGTATATATACCTAACAGTGGTTACACTGGTTAAAGGGTATTTTAATCATTTTTTGGCCTAATTCCAAATTACTTCCTAGAATGTCTGGATCAATTCACAGCTCCACCAACAGTCTATTTAGTATGCCTGTCTTTATGCAGCTCCTCCAACTGGAGGCATTTTTGGAGGTACAACCAATCTTCAACTTTTGTGGGGTAACATTCCTAGAAAACAGTGTGAAAGTCAAAAACACAAATGTTGATACATTGAACCTATGGGAAATAGGGAGTTAGGTTCCTATAACCACTAAAACCTGTAATCTTTTGCCAGAGATTGCTGAAAATACACTTTTCTGCATATACTTCTTTATAACAAAACATTAATTCTGAAAATATGTACCTTTTCTAACACAGTAACCACAAAATAATCCATAAAATACAGTAAATAAAATAAAATTGGTAGCACGCAAAATATTTTTTCAAGCTAGTAATTCTCTCAAATTCTGTGACCCTTTGGGCTAACGTTTCAATTAAAAATTTGATTTCGGACAATCTTCACTTCTCATAACACATGAACTCTACAGTACTATAAATACAGTACAGCAAATAAAATTCTTAAAACTAAAACACTTTTTAACCTGAATCTTACCTTCTACTGTGTCAGATGGCAGTATGAGGGCATCATACCGTATACTATGCTGCTGGAAACCTCTCTACCTTGGCCGCCCCCTGAAAACCAAGCGAAAGGTTGCTGGGACTTTCATCACTGCTATGAAAAGAAGCTGAGACTGGCCAGGTCTCAACATCACCCCTGAAACTGTGTCCTTCACGGCTTGCGGATGGCACTGGAGATCATGAAAGATGAATCACCTTGAAATAACCTATCAGCAACATCTTCACGTGCCTTTGAGATCCTTAAGGGTCTCTGAGTACAGGAGCATAGCAGAGTCAAGTTGACAGTTAACCTGGAGACTGCTTTCGGTGATGGGATTGGCAGCGTCAATGTCTCAAGCCAGTGGTAGACTGAGTCTGACTGTGGCTGTAGACATTGCAACACGAAGTTTGTCAATGACTTTATTTTCTCACTAAGCTGCATCACAGACTCTGCATGGTTGGGCACAGAGCCCAGAGGACTTGCTGTATACTTTGGGGACATAATTGCAATACAAAACTTGAGGGTTTTTTTTTTTTGGCTAGGCCATGGGGTTAAGTGACTTGCCCGGGGTCACACAGCTAGTAAGTGTTATGTGTCTGAGGCCGGATTTGAACTCAGGTCCTCCTGAATCCAGGGCCGGTGCTCTATCCACTGCACCACCTGCTGCTCCCTAAAACTTGAGTTTTAAAGGCAAACAATGAAAACGTGCAAAGAATGCACAGGGAGCACCTTACAGTGGTAGAGTGAAGAAGACTAGTGAAGCACCTAGTAGGATACTGGCTGCTCCCAAATTTGCTTGCATTGCAGCTCCTGGTTTTTTTTTTCCTCTACTGTGCATAGTCATGAATGTGCAAGGTTGCTAACAAGAAAGTGAAAATGAGGTTACTAATAAAATCATGGGAACATTGCAAGTAGGAAAAGTTAAACGCACACAGGAATGTTGAGGATTGAGTGTTTAACACTTTCAGGCTGAGGCTCCATGATAAACTTTCCACAAGCCATCAGGATCCTCTAGAAAAAGTGCTATGCATCATCTTCTGGTGAGTGGTAGAACAAAAGAAGCAGCAATATGCTGGAAATTGGAGGTATACCTGTTCAATACTTAAAGACAAAGGATGCAACCAGGACTTATATACCCTGCCCTGGTGTAGAAAACAGACACTCCTTCAAGCTATAGGGAGGTGGAGCTACAGAGGTCAGAAAATGGGGCCTGAGTAAGATTGTACAAGTTTCTAGAGGAAAAGAAAGCCTCTTGGAGTAGAGGCATGGGTGAATGGGATCAGGTGTTTGGGGCTCTCTGTGGTCTTGGGATGTGAGCCCTTTCTGCATCCTTTCTTTGTGAATGTGGCTATTTTATGATTTGAAAACTTTGTGAACAGGAATGTTTATAAGGGGAAGAGGACCAAATAATGACAATATCAGGTTCCACCAAGGTGGTAGCAAGAAAAGAAGCTAGAAATGAGAAAGGTTCCCTAAGTGGCTAGCCAGGGTATCTGAATTCTTCTTATCCAAGAGACAAGTATTAGACTAAGATGCTAGGACCTAGATGTGTGCTAGAACCCTTGGCCCTGTAATCAGAGGACAAGAGTCACAAATAAAAAGAACTCTGCCTCCACAAAGTCCTGCATAAATAACCTGTATAAATTATTGCTTTATTCTCCCCAAGGCTCCTCTGTCATTCTCCATCTTTTTCACGTTCCTCCCCAACCCCCACCATATAGTAACGCTGCTTCACAACTACCATTGAATCTACCATTCCTAAATCCTCAAGTCTACCAGGCCCCTCTGGAGAATTCCAGATAAAAGCCTGAAGCCAAAAGAAGTGAAAGAAAAAAAATTTCCTAGGATTGTTTCCATGATGGGGAGTTTGAATCTAACTGAAATTAATCTTGAATGTCATAATTTATAACTAAAGCAGATGGAAGGCATTTTCCTACACCTGTACTAAGAAAAACCTGGGAGAAAACCATCCATGACTGATGAGGTGAAAGAAGCTGCAAATTCTTTAAGTGGCAACAAGGTTCATAGCACTGCAGAGTCGGATGGACTCCGAGTTACAGATACATCACACAGACGATTTCCTTTAACTATTCCCCAAGGCAGGCCTATCCTCCCCAATGTTTTCCTTTGTGGTACAAAGTATGATATATAGAATACCAAAAGGTTATATGCCCCCCTGCAGCAAAGCATAGGCTGAATTCTCGATGCCACATTTATCCAAATCTTGGACCCCAGGAAAGTTCTGAGCCTAGCTCAACACAGAGATTCAGCTTGAAACCAATCATAGAAGGTTTTCCTTTAGCCTTGGTTGGTTCCAAGTCTGAACCCCTTTCGTGGTTTTTATTCATCTTTGGAGATGTCCCTGGATGACACAAACACCTCTCTCCATCCTCTTACCCTCCCAGCACATAAAGATTTCCAGCAATATTCTGAAATCACCTTGGGAGAGTGGAAGAAATGAAGAACATCAAGAGAGACTAGACCTTCAGGGATGCCCAAAGCCTAAGAAAAGGTCCTTTGGGTGGTAGTGTAGGAGGAGAAAGAGGACTGACTAATAGGAGGAAGAGGAGGAGTAACACCTTGCTAGATTTGTAATAGTGCTTTGAGGTTTGCTAAGTTGGGAGGTAGAAATTATTATTATCCACATTTTATATATGAGGAAACCGAGACAGGTAGAGGTTAAGTGATTTTGCCCAGATTCAAGCAGTTAATAAGTATCTCCCGCTTGCTATGAACTTCCTGAGTTCTATCCACTGCAATATCTAGCTGCCTCCAGTAGACCATAGCAGGTTCTCAAAGACCCCAGTGGCCTCTGAAACTGTCCACAGATCCTGAAATACAGGGCTGAGGTGTCTAGTGATCAAGCTGGGCCTCAATGAACTGGAACTTAACACACACACACACACACACCTAGGTCAGGACATCTTAGTCCATCCCTTATCTCTAGGCAAGTCAACCTGAAGCCTTTCCAGCATTCTGGCTGTTTGCCCTTTCTTAAAACACTCCCCCAAAGATGTTGAACACCTTCCCTTTTTAACATATTATTCAGCTTGTAATTTTTACTAATGTATAATCCCCTGGTTCCACTATAATTTAAGTCAGTTCCTTATTGTCCTATCTTCTATGTTCACACAAAGAATAGATTTAATACTTTTCAATTTGAGAACATAATAGCTATCTATTCACATCTTTTTAACAACAGGTTCATGAGATCCAAATTGAGGTAAAGTTTCTTTGCTTTAATAAATATTCCTCGGGTATATTTCAAGGTGGAGATGTCCATCTTAATTGGCAAATGGATTTATTAATATATTTGTCTTTAAGCTTTTTTGAGCTTCACAACAAACTTGTAAGGCCAGGTATCACTATCTTAAAGATGAAGAAGATAAGGCCAAGGAAAGTTCTAAGACTTGTCCAAACTCAAAGAACTGGCAAATATCAGAGGCAGGGTCCCAAAGATCCTCTTGACTTCAAGTCCCACAATCTATCTGCTACATCACATTACCAACATATTATTCTTCTAGAAAAGACACATAGAGTCAACTCCCCCTTGTGTATGTTAAATGATAGAAGAAAAAACATGAGAAGGAAAGAGATAAAGAGAAAAGGGAGGGAGGAAGAAGGGAGGGGCCAGGGAGGGTAAATAAGGGGAGAGAGGAGGGGAGAAAGAAGGGAGGAGGGTAGAAGAAGGAGGAGGAGGAAAAGAAGGAGAAGAAGAAGATGATAACACATAAAAAGGAGAAGAAGAAGGAGAGAGAAAAAAAGAGAAGAGAGGAAGGAGTGCAAGAGAGAGGGAGAGAAGAAGAAAGAAGAAGAAGAAGAAGAAGAAGAAGAAGAAGAAGAAGAAGAAGAAGAAGAAGAAGAAGAAGAAGAAGAAAGAAGAGAGGGAAGGAAAGTGAAGGAGAAAAAATGGGGAGAGAGGGGGAGAAAAAGGGGGGGAGAGGAAGAGAGGGAGAGAGAGAGAGAGAAAGAGAGAGAGAGAGAGCACGTGCACAATCATTTATTTGTCAGTAAGTAGATACTCATTTTGCTCTGTGTCTAGCCTAGACAAAGTCTAGCCCAAGGCTACAAATCCATCTAGATAGCCAAAATGAGCAGGCCCCAGGTTACTGAGGAAATCTGGAGTTACCTAGAGAACAGAAGCTTTTGAAAAACTGAAATAAAATGGACTAGAAAGAAGAAGGAAAAGAACAATGAACTTATTTGAAACTACAAGAGGAGTGGTTGGAGGAAATGGTAATGCTCAACCCATGGGTGGGGGGAGGAGGGGAGAGGGCAGGTTTAGGGCAAACATGAGATCTGTCTTCAAGTATTTGAAGGGCTGTCACATGGGGAAAGGGATTATTAGGCTCGTTCTGCTTTGCCCGGGAGTGCGCAGGTGAATATTACAGGAAGGAAAGTTTCAGCTCAAGATAAGAGAACACTTTCTAACAACTAGGATTATCCAGAAATGGAATGGAGTTAGTGAGTTTGCTGTTGTTGTTGTTTAGTCCTGTCCAACTTTTCATGACCCCATTTGAGGTTTTTCTAACAAAGACATTAGAGCGGTTTGCCATTTTCTTCTCCAGTTCATTTTACAGATGAGGCAAACCAGGTTAAGTGATTTGCCCATGGGCACACAGCTAGTAAGTGTCTGAGGCCAAATTTGAACTTAGGTCTTCCTGACCCCACGCCCTATCCACTGGTCACCTAGTTATCACTGATCTTTAAAGATCTTCAAAGGATTGATAACCATTTGTTAGGCATATTATTTGTAAATTAGATTTCAGCTTTGGGTGGAAGTTAGACTAGATGCCTGTCCTCTTCATTAAAGACTATTAACAACAAATCTCTCTAAAAAGCAAGAACTGAAGGCTTGCCTTTTGGACCATAACCAAGTTTTCATTTTATAGTACACTACAGGTTTCAGCTCTCCAAGTGCACCAATGGCAAAGTGAAAGAAATAACTGCATTTTCTTGCTGCAGCTGGAGAGAAGGCACAAGGGCCTGAAACGGAGAAACCCCAACTAGCCTTTAGTAACCTCCTCACCCATCCAGTTATGAGAAAGTACATCACAAACATTTTCATTTCACTTTGGCAACATAAATCACATGAGAGTCAGTCATCTGCATTTGGCCTCCATCCATGCAAGCAAATTCACAAACTAAAAAATGTAAAATAATTCTGTATAAATAAAAGCAAAACAGACAAAACACTGCTAACTAGCCTCCTTAGCACATCACAAAATTTACCTGCTCTTCTCTTCAGGTATGTTTTTCTTCAGGCAGCATCAGTCCGTCTTGCTGTAGCTGATGTAACAGTTTTCTTTCAAACTAAATGCCATCTAACTCCAACCCAGCAAGCTGTTACACTACTCCATCGAACACCCCACAGGAACTGTGAGGCAAATACCAGGTCTGCTGAACTTTGGCTCTAGAAAATCATCAATCTCATGATGACATTTTAGAGGTCTCTACAAAAATCACATATCCAAATGAGATAAATCCAGTCTCCCAAACGCAGTGCATTAGAACAAGGAAACAAACAGAGCCTGAGACAGCAGTGAATTACAAATGGCATGCTAATTACCAGTCTACATCCAGAAATAGCTGAAGACTGCAGGATTTTTTTTGTTGTTAAAATAACTACAGCCTTTATTCTAGGGTTGGGCAAAAGCATCTAATTTATTCAAATTCTTAAGCCTCTAAACATAAGCACATTTCCATGGGCTTATTTGGGGGAAGGGGTGGAAGGAGACTTTGGGTAGGGGGTCATCAGAGACAGCTGAGATGATGCCATGAGTGCGGAGTTGTCACACAGTGATAGTCTAATACAACCAGGGTAGCAAAAGGTAAGGCTGTCAGAAGAAGGAACCTTTCTTCTTCTTTTAGTCTTTTCACAGAGACAGTGCCAATAGCCAAGGCTTTAGGGCAAAAGGGAAAACAGGTAGAAGTATGGTTAAGTTTCTTTTTTAAAAAAATACACATTTTCAATACTACAGAATGTTCAAATTTAGTTATTTTAAAATAATAAAAAGGGCAAATTATCACAACCAACATCATCATTCCAAGGAATCACAGAATCCTAGATTTAGTTGTTATTCAGTCATGTCTGGCTCTTTGTGACATGACTCCATTTGGGGTTTTCTTGGCAGAGATACTGGAGTGGTTTGCCATTTCCTTCTCCAGCTCATTTTACAGATGTGGAACTGAGACAACCAGGGTTAAGTGGTCACACAGCTCATAAGTGTCTGAGACCAGAATGGAACTCAGGAAGATGAGTCTTCCCAACTTCAGGCTCAACACTCTATCCACTGTGACTACTTAACTGCCCTCTTAGATTTAGAACTGGAAGGGAAGTTAGAGGCAATAAAGTCCAACATCTCATTTTATAAGTGAGGAGACTAAACTTAACCAGAGATTTACCCAGGGTCATACAGCTAGCAAGTTTATGAAGTAGGATATGAATTCAGGTCTTCCTAATTCAAAGTCCAGCTCTGTCCACTGCATAGAATGCTTTTTGACCCCTTACAAGTTCTCTGCTAGGTGCTAAGTGTTTTACTAACATTAAATTCGAGTTTACAAACTATGATGGAGACAAACAGAAGAATAAAATCAATGAACTTGACAGAAATAAGTATACACTCAGAGCAAAGAGAGCACTGATCTTAGAGTCTAGAGATTTGATTTCTAGTTCTAGCTCTGTTAATAATTTGCTGTGTAAGCCTGAGTAAGTAGCCCTGAAAGTGAAGAATTAAATGCAGTTAGAATAATAAAATCACAGAATTTTAGAACTGGAAGGGACCTTAAAAAACAATTGGCCCCTCCCCCTCATTTTACTGATAAAGCCCAGAGAGGTCAAGTCACTTGCTGGTCCAAGCTAATGAAGTTAGATTAACATAACTGCAGGCTGATCCAGATGACTGGGGTAGAAGTGGCACTTCCACCCAGCTAAGTATGGAACCTTCTAAGGTAGACTAGAAAGAGCTATTAACTTGGAGTCACAAAGCCTGACTTCAAATCTTGGCTCTGGCACTTAATAGCTCTATGCATCTGGACAAGTCACTTAACCTACATAGGACTCAGTTTTCTTAACTGCAAAATGAGAGGGTTGGACTAGATGATCTTTCAGGTTTCTTCTAGCTCTAAATCTATGATGATCTGATGATCCTATAACTCCATTACTCTTTCTGGTACCCAAGGCTGGATATTTTTAGTATGTAAAAGCCAGGCATTCCCTTCCCTCTTCAGAAAGTGTAACCAAGCCATTGTAAGGTACGGAGATGGCACCAAGTGAGAGATGCCATATTCCCTATCCCCACTGCCAGCCAAGTCTTTGTTTTTGTATCTCATTTTCCCATACCCAAGAGAAAACTAAGAAACTGGGAGGTTCTAAAAATGACTAGTTTTTCTTTGGAGAGAATCATGGGAGCTGAACTAGAAAGTCCCACAAAACCTGGCACCTGCCTTCATTCATTAGAGTGCTCCCTTGCTACCAAGAAGCCTATGACCAACCTGGGGAACTTCATTTCCTCACAAAGAATGTCTCCGTGCCACCAGATCCCAGTTTACCATTCATGTTCCCTGAGCACTGCTGTGTGCTCTGGTCCCCCACCATGACCATCTGCTCTGGAAGGAATTAATGAGCACTCTGACTGGAGAAGTTTGCCTCTGTAAGTTGGAGAGTCAGACCAAGGGCAGGCAGCACAAGGGGAAGTGAGGGATGAGGGGGATGGGGAGGAAAGGGAACAGAGAAGAGAGAGCTTGCAGGGCCTAATCCTCTGGCAATATTCACTGTCTCAGACAGATCATTGCACAAGCTCTGACCTGTAGGGAAGCATCTGCTGAACCTTAAAATGTGGTTCCCTGAAGATGACCTGAGCAAAGAAAGTTGAGCCTAATGGAGGGGAGGATTCCACAGAAGCCAAAAAGGCTCCTTAGAAGACTGGTTGCACTGTGCTTCTTGTTCCAGACGGGGATTGTGGGGAGAGAGAGACAGAGAGACAGAGAGAGAAAGATACAGAGAGAGGCAGAGACAGAGAGACAGAGACAGAGAACCAGACAGAGAGACAGAGAGAGAGAAAGGAGAGAGGACCTAAAGCAAATAGGGTCATATTTGAATTTGACAATTAGATTCTAATTGAATATTCCAGATCTGAGTCTTTCTCTCACATTTATTTCTCATATTCTAATCGTTTTGGTCTTCACATGAATAGCTCCAGGTGTGACTCTTAAAATTTTAAGTTCCAAAAAAATAAAATAAAATAAAAAAGATTCTAAGTTCCGGGGCAGACCTGGGTTTGACCCTGAAATTGAAACTTATCCCAGAAGAGGTAATCTGTGCCTAGCACTCATCAGCTTTTTCCTTCTTATATAGAAAAGGTAGCAGTATTTACTACGCATGGTGATGTGAGGAAGGAGCAGGAGTTTGGGATTGCACTAAAAGTTCTAAAATAAGGTAAGTAAGACTCTCAAAAGTGGCAAAGTAGTATAATGGACATGAACCCTAAAGTCAGGAAAACATGGGCTCATGCTCTGTCTCTGGCACATACTAGCTATGTGACCATGGACAAGTCAACTAATCTCTCTAGCCCCAAGCAACTAAGACTATAAACTACTCATAAGACTTTGTTACACTTGAGTTGTATATCAGCATCAGTAAAGGAAGCTTCCACACTGGGAGTTCCCTACGCCTATCACCTGTGGTCACAGTTGTAACTGCCTGCCATCATCCCCCCAAAAAAGATGCTTAAAAAGATACAATTTACAAAAATTCATCCTCCAGTAAATTTAACTAATCTAACAGCTTAATGAAAAGTGCCATTAACCTTTTCTGTAGCCCCAAAAATCCTTTGCACATAACTCAAAATAGTTAGATGCTAAAAATAATCTGCATGCCCCTTATATGCAATCTTCGAGTCCCACAGTGACCCATCAGTGTTAGCTGGAACTTTGTAAATCTTCTTAGCATTTCATAAAAATGTCTCTAACCCCTTCCTTAAAGGAAAAACAACACACCCTTCTTAAAGTGCCTGGGTGCTACATAAAACCATGACTCTCAGCTAAATATTTCACATTTATGATAATTTCAGAAAAAATGTTAATAAAACTCCATAGTTATTCCTCTAGTACCTCAAGGATGGTATTGTTCATTGAGGCCATGCATACAACACAGCCTCATGCGCCTGGGGCTTAAACGAAATCAGGTTATGGAAATGTAAAAATGATGCTCAAGAAAATCAGAAACAACACTACCTAGCAATTCACTGTTTCTTCGAAACATTTTAGACCACTCTCCAGATTCATTCATGCAGCAAATACTTATTGTGGGTTAAATCAAGGTCTGATCCTAGGTCCCTGGTCACCATTCTGTCCACTGTTGGACCTTGAGAATATTTCTTTTTCTGGGAAATAATTTCCCTGACTCTACTTGATAAATTCTAAAACTTTGTTTCCCATTTTCTCTTGGTATTACCATTATAATCAATTGATAAACATTTATCCAAAAAAGACAGAAAGCTTATTTGAATCCAATCCTTGCCCTCACATAACATAAAATCTAGGAGGATAAGACACAAGATATTTATAAAACAAATTATTAGATTACAAGTAGGAGCTGAACAAAGTGCTGTGGGAGGCCTAAAGGAGGGGCAGAGGAGGTGAACATCATTACTGATGAGAGATTAGGGAAGGCTGTACGTCGGTGGTGGCATTGAGTTGGATTTTAAGAGTTGGACTGAAACCTAGCAAGAAAAGCCATAGGAATTAGCGTGCGTACGTGGCAGGCAGGAAAGAAAATGTAACTTCAGGGAACAAAGAATAGTCTAGTTTGTTGTAAAGTTTTAAACAGTACCCAGTAGGCAACGAGAAGACACTTAAGATTTCTGAGAATAAGAGCGACATGACTTCACCTATGCAACAGGAAGAGTAATTTAGTATTAATATGTAGGACAAACTGTAAGAGGAGAAAATGAAGCACGGAAAGTCTGTCAAAAGGCTGTTGGGATAATCTAAGATGGTAGCAAGGAGGTCCGGGTAGCATTGCAAACAGAGAAGACTAAGTGGAGATAAGAGCAGTTGCAGGCAGAAATTGGTGACAGCTTAACAGGAGAGATGAGTAATTGAGAAAAGCCAAAAATAAGATGAAGGTTTTAAACATGGGAAACTGTATGAATGGGGAATACCACTGACAGAAAGAACAGAGTCAGAAGAAATAGTTTTAAAAGAAAAAGACAATAAGCTTGCGGGCATGTTGAATTTGAGGTAGTGGTAAAAACAAAGGTGTATTACATGAACTTCTGGGATTCAAGGCACTCTACAATCTGTGCCAAACTCCCTTCACATATTCTACATTTCAGCCAAAGTGGGCTACTGGCCCACTCTCCCATCTCCCATATCTGTGCCTGCACTTTCCAGTCCCCCTTGCGTAGAATGAACTCTCCCTCTCTCTGTCCTTACCACCATCCTGCACCGGTGAAACTGATCTTTCTCCTCCAACTCCTCCAACAGGCATTCAGCCCTACTACCTCATCTGTGTATCGAGATGCGTCTATCTTCAAATCCCTAGTGCCTAGCACAGTGCTTTCACATGAGGCACTTCAAAAATATTTGTTGAATTAGCTACCCTGAGTAGGCTATGATATCACACACTTAGAAAGTATGTGCCACTATCTAAAGTATGACTTAATCCAGCTTCTAGGCACTTAGCCCAGCGCCAAGCACATAGCAGGCATTCAATAAATTTTTGTTGAATGTCTGATGGAATGACCTTTATTAATCAATGTAAATTCTTTCTGATTCCCAGGTTTAGATTATGCAAAATAAATTGATAAAGGAAGTAAACCTACAGGGGACCTCAGAAATCATCTAACCTACTCTCTTTAGAGATAAAGAAAGGGGAACTGAGAGAGATGATTAAGTGACTTCCCTATGGTCATCTGGTGGCAGATAGTAAAGCCAAGATTTGAACCCACATCTTCTGACTCCAAATCTAGGGCTCTTTGAACTGTACCAAATACATCTCTTTGACTCTCTATTTTGTAAGTTCAAAAAGTCCATTTATCAAATTTACATAAAACAAGATTACCTCTGTTTCTTTAAAAGCAACCACTAATTTATAGCCAAATAATAATTATGAAATCAGATAAAATCAGCACAATTCTCTCCTTCATAAAAGAAAATCCCTTTCCAGAATTCAAAGTACATGATATTTTTGCTGCACACTGGGACTGTTGTAATTAATTGCCTCTTAACTAGTCTCCTTGTCTCCTGTCTCTCACCTCTCACCTGCAGTATGCCAGATTAATCTTCCTATAGCACCACGTTGAATAGTATACTGTTCTCAGAAATTTTAACGGCTCCCCTGTAGCTACTGAATGAAGCCCACACTCCTTAGGCTGGCTGTCAAGTGTCCCAATAATCTGACAACACACTACTTTTCCAACCTTATCTCCCACTATCCTACTTCATGCACTTACATTCCAGTATAGGGCTGTTTGACAATCCCCAGCATACCTTCCCTTTTCCTACCTACACACCTTTGCTTAGACCATTCTCTGCCCACAATGATGTTCCCATTCTCATACCTGCCCATCAAAATTCTACCCACCATTCAAGGCCTAATTCAGACACCCCTTCTTCCACCTAACCAGACATAATCTCTACTCCTGATTCCTACAGCTCTTTAAATTTCTCTTAAAGATCATTCTATACAATAAGACTTCATTAAGTACTATATGCAAAGTACTGAGCTAGTTGGGAGTAAAAAGGCACAAATCAACAGTATTCCTCCTCAAGAAGCTAATTCTAATGTAAGGGATGCAACATGCACACAGATAATAAATACAATGTCTATATAAAGCAATGGAAAGCAATTCCTAGAGGCAGAAAGCGCTAACTACAAGATCAGGAAAGACTTCCTACAGGAGGGGGCATCTGAGCTCTGAGTTGAAGGAAGCTGGGGATTCAAAGAAGTGAGGCAGATAGGAAGATGGAAACTGAACTCCAGGCACAGCCTGGGGCAAAGGTGCTGGGGCAGAAAATGGACACAACATAGAAACGTTGAATTACAGGCATCTACAGGATTTAATAGGCCTAGCAATAGACTGCAAGTCTCCCGTCCACAAGGCTGGCTTAGTTTGGAGAAGTATAACATTTAAATCACGGCAGAGTGATGAATTTTTGGTGATGCTAACTCTGAAGATCTTGCACTGAGTCACAGATCAGTTGCTATCGAGGGAGGTAGTGCACACTGATGATGTCAAACATCACTAAAGTTATCTAAAGTTATCTTTGATATCTATGTCCATGATTTATCACCCTAATAGACTCTAAATAATATGAGAGTAGGAACTCTCTTATCTAACGTGTATATTCCCTCCCATGCGTACTATGGAGTTCTACACACAATAAGCACTCAATACATGTATTTCTGGAAGGAAGGAAGGAATGATTTAAAAAAACTAATTGATGCAATAAGACTTAGTGCTCAGTCTTTCTATTAGTTAACCTTAACCCTACCAAATAAATGACATCATCAAAGACATATTAAGCTACATATCAAGCTTAGCAGTGTCTGGTATACAGTAGATGCTAAATAAATGCTATTGATTGAATGACTGATGCCGTTTCTAACCTACCACCTTGTACTGTACCTCCTGTTCACACCATCTTCCTACAAAACTGAAAGCATCTTAAGGACAAGGACCAGGTAGTATCACATCCCCTGGAATCCCATACGGAGCCTACATAGACTAGTGTTTTTTGAGGTACACTGGAAACAAAAGAAAGATGAATGAAATATTAGAACTACAGATGCTCAGATGGATGGAAAGAAGATAGAGCTACTAAATGCCTAATTTGATTCTGTTTTCCCTACCAAGGAGATTCAGACTGGGAAGCAAAAAAGCATTATCAAGGAACTGGTATGAGGACCATGAGGAACCCATGAGGAGATAAGAGAGCACCTAAGTGTCTTTGATAAGTCTGAATCACTTGGCCCAAACAAACTAAATCCCCAGAAGGATGATGAAAGAGCTGGCAGATGTTACTACTCAGCTGCTGTCAATGATCCATGAAAAGTCACAGAGAACGTGAGAAACACTGAAGGACTGAAAACAGGCAAATGGTGAATGTATGTATGTTTGTAAATATCTATATCTATATATGCCTATAGACGTATATATTCAAAAATGGGGGGAAAAAACATGGAATCTTCGAATTAAAAAGGCCAAAGAACTTGACTGGAGAGGCAGTGTGCAGCAGTAGTAAGAGCACTGGATTTAGAGTCACAGTGTCTGAGTTCCAATATTAACTGTATTTATTCACTGTGTGACTATGAGCAAATCGAAGTCCACCCGAATTAGTCAAAAAAGGAAGAAGGAATACACAAATACACACACACACACACACACACACACACACACACACACAGAGTTGGCTACAGAAATACATTTCAACCAACAAGGAAATAGGAAAGGAAGAGAAGGGGGGAATCTAAAAGAGGATAGATTAAGGGAGGGATTAGTCCTAGGAAAAACAAACTCTAAAGAAAGATGCACAGAAATCTTTATAGCTCTTTGAGATGACAAAGAATGGGAATCTGATGGGGCGCCCATAAAATGGAGAATAGATGAACAAGTTCTGGTATATAAATGTCATTGAATGCTATTACACTAATCTCTTATCAGTGTAATAACCAACTACAATTCCAGAAGAATAATGATGCAAGCATTCTACCCATCTCATGATAGGGAGGTGAAGGACTCAGAACACAGAACTCAGAACACATCTTGACATGGCCAATGTGGAAATTTATTTTGATTGACTACGAATTTTCATAATTGGTTTTGTTTTTCTTGTGAACTCAGAGTGGAGGGTTAGAAGGTTAGAAGGTTAGAAGGAAGATTTTGACTGATTAAAATAATTTTTAAAGTTTAGGTGAATGAGAATGGAGGCAAGGCATATAGATGGCTCTTTCTAGGAGGCTGGCTGTGAAAGTGAGAAGTAATATAAAAAGTGCTCTTCTGATCCAAAATAAACCTACTAATGGAGGAAATAGTTTTTTCAGCAATAACTATTTCTTTTTTATAACTCTCTGTACTAGATATGCTTTAAAAGATTGTATAGAAAAGAAAATTACATTGATATAACACCAATCATATTTCCCTGACTTTCATTATAATTTCATTATAATTTTTGAGATACATATCTATTAAAAAAAAAAAAGCAAAAGGGGAGGCCTCCAACATATTTAAGAATCCTTGAATTCTTATCAAAACATATCTTGCCAAAAAGAATTAATCTGTTATTAGTCTAAACTTTATAGTAAGACAGTGTTTCATGAAGTCTTTTCTACTCCCCAGAATATAAAGTACAATGCTACAACATAGAATAGGTGCTTAACAAATGCCGAATTCAGTTCAGAAAGATTGAGTAGAACGTAGCATAGTAAATGGAGTAGATAGGTAGTGCAGTGGACAGAGCACCTGGTCTGGAGTCGGGAAGATGTGAGTTCCAATCTTACCTCCGACACTTTCTAGCTGTGTGATCCTGGGCATGTCACTTAACCCTGTTTGCCTCAGTTTCCTCATTTGTCAAATGAGCAAGAGAAGGAAACGACAAACTACTCCAGTATCTTTCCCAAGAGAAACCCCAAATGGGGTCACAAGTCAGATGTGACAGAACTCAACAAAAAAGCACAGTGAAATTCAAGCCCATGCTTGAGTTCAAGACATCCAGTTCTAATCCTTATTGTCACTAATTCGCTATATGCCCTTGAGCAAATCATAACCTCTCAAAGCCTCAGTTTCCCCATCTGTGTGAGGATGATCTCTGATATCCCTTCTAGCTCTAACTTTGTGAACGTATGTCTTCTGCCTCTGTCTAGCCAAGAATCTTACACATAGTAGGCACTGAATAAAAATGAATTTAATTTTCTAATACACAGTTTTTGTTATAATAATAATAGCATTTATATAGTACTTTTAAGTTTTACAGAATACTTCACAAATATGTCATTTTACCCTCACAACAACCCTGGAAGGCAGGTGCTATTATTATCTCCATTTTAGAATTAAGGAAATTGAGGCAGGCAAAGGTTAGATGGTTTGCTCAAAATCACACTAGTAGGTGTCTGAGGCAGGATTTGAACTCTGGTCTTTCTGACTCTAAGTCCAGTGCTCTGTCCACTTTGTCTTCTAGCTGAATTTATTTCTTCCACACAAGTCAATTGTACAATTTCCCACCACCATCACCACCATTCTCTCCTCCCATGATTTTACACAGTCATTAAAAACACACAGAATAAAACAAATCCTACAGGATAAAGTGAGATAATGAATAGAGGTACCAGACTTGAAATCAGGAATGTCTCAGTTCAAATACTGCCTTAGATATTTACAAGCAACTAGGAAACCCTATAGGGCAACTAGGTGGCACAATGGATAGAGTACTGGATGTGGGGACAGGAAGACATGAATTTGAATCCTGCCTCAAACAGTTACTAGCTGTGTGAGCCCAGACAAGTCACTCAGCCTCTGGGTCTATTTCCTCAACTGTAAAATGAGGATACTAATAGCACCAACTTCTTAAAGCACATCTTAAAGCAATATGTAAATGCTAATAATTAGCATTATTGTTAATAGCTGTGCGATCCTGGGCAAATCATTTAAACCAATGATCTCCTAGTTGCTAAATCCAGTGGTTTTTTTCTCAGGCTTCATTCATCTTGACCTCACTTTGACACTGTTGATCACCCTCTCCTCCCTGACACTCCCTTCTCTCTGGATTTTCAGGACACCAATCTCTCCTGGTTCTTCTCCTACCTGACTGCCACTTCTCAGTCCCCTTTGCTCAATCCTCATCCAGGTCATTTACCCTGGATAGCACACAGGGCTCTGTCCTGGGTCTTCTTCTCTTTTCCCTCTATACTACCTTACTTGATGACTTATCTCATCATCTTCCATGGATTTAATTACCATCCTCTGCTGATGATTCACAACTCTAGCTATACAGACCTAACTTTTCTTCTGACCTCCAATCTCAAATCTCCAACTGGATATTCAATTGACATCCTAAGTTAACAGTCCTAAAGTTAACATGCTCTTAAACTCTCCCTTCTTCCAAATTTCCTTATTACTGTAAATGGCACTATCATCTTCCCAGTTCCCCGGGCTTGAAACCTAGTTATTGTCAATTTCTCACTATCTCTCACCTCCCCCCATATCCAATGTATTCTCATGCCTACTGATTTCACCTTTGTAACATTTCTCAAAAATGTCCCCTTCTCTCCTCTGATGCCACCACCACCCTAATAGAGGAACCTCATCACCTCATGCCTAGATGATGGCAATAGCCTGCTGCTTGGTCAGCCTACCACAAGTCTCTCCAATCTATCCTACATTTAGCTGCTAAAGTGGTTTTCTTAAAGTGCAGGTCTGTTTCATCCCTCTACTCAATAAATTCTAGTGCTTCCCTATCTCATCAAGGATCAAATCCTTTATTTGGTATTCAAAGCCCTTCATAACCTAGCCCCACCTCCTCCCTACCTTTCCAGTCTTCTTCCACCTTATCCCTCTTCACATGTGTTTTGATCCAGTGACACATCTTCCTTACTATTCTACCATCTCTCCTCTCTGGGCATTTTTTCTGGCTATCCCCCATGCCTGGAATGCTCTCTGTCTTCATCCCCATCTCCTGGCTTCCCTCCATCAAGTCCCATCTAAAATGCCACCTTCCAGGAAGCCTTTCCTAAGCCCTCTTAATTCTGGTGTCTTTCCTCTGTTAATCATTTCCTGTTTAACCTGTAGATAGGTTATTTGCACATATTTGCTTGTCTCCCCCATTAGATTCTCAGTTCCTTGAGAGCAAGAACAGTCTTTTGTCTCTTTTTGTATCCTCGGTGCTTAGCACAGTACCTGGCACATAGCAGGTGCTGAATACATGCTGACTAACTGGTTTAATCTCTGCCATAGCCTCAGTTTCCTCATCTTAAAATGGAGATGATAATAACACCTCCCTCAAAAGGTCACTAAGAGGATCATGAGATAATCAATGTAAAACATTTAGCAAACCTTAAATGGCTATATAAATGCTAGCTGATTGTAGTGGTAGCAGCAACAGTTGTGGTGCTAATCATTGTTGTCCTCATATTCTAGTTGAGGGAATTCGCACTGATTACAAAGAGCTTGACTATTTAATCAGCCACACTGATTGTTGCAACTGCTCCTAGTATCCAAGCAGAAGCAACTCATTGGAAAAGCCCCACATGAATATACATTTTTAGATAGAAGTAACTCATCCCTAGCACAAAACTGCACTATATGAATCCATCAAGAGAAAAAAAAATGGATGCTATGTCTTAGGTCAACCATCCCCATACCCATCCTTCACTGGAGGGCCCATGTTGTTGTTGTTGTTCAGTCATTTTAGTTATGTTGGACTCTTCGTGACCCCATTTGGGGTTTTCTTGGCAAAGATACTAAAGTGATTTGCCACTTCCTTCTCCAGTTCATTTTACAGAGGAGGAAACTGAGGCAAACAGGGTGAAGTGACTTACCCAGGATTACAAGGCTAGTAAGGGTCTGAGGCCAGATTTTGAACTCAGGAAGATGAGTCTTCCTGACTCCAGGCTTGGCATTCTATTCCCATTTAGCAAAAATCAGGATGATATATTCTGACTTTGTCGATAAATGTTCTAAGTTGCTAACGGGCCTTTCATGGTATTTAAAATTCATGCCACTTTCACAGATTTTTGAAGCTTACAAATCATAATGTGTATATATGCATATTATTATTACAATGCCAACTCTGGCTGCAGTGTTGATCCTGGGTTTCCAAAGGTTCTTCTAGCAGAGAACAAGCTTCTGTAAGTACTATCAAATTGTAAAGGCTACATATTAGATTGTGGTGATGTTTTCCACTTGACAAAAGAATAGCAACAGTAATAACAAACAGATAGATAGGTAGATGGACAGTTAGACAGACAGATAGATAAAATAAAGGAACATCAAATATAAAGTAATAATAGCATGATAATGGCTTTTACCAGGATTATTTCTATCCGAACATCATTGAAATATCTTTCACGACTTTTATGTTCATCACCTTCTCTCCACTCACACAACCACCTCCCTGGTATAGACTCCTGGACCTCATACCTGGACTATTGAAATAGCCTTCTGGTTAGTCTCCCTGCCTAAAGTTGCTCCCCACTTCAATCCATCCTGCACTTAGCTGTCAAATGGATCTTTCTAAAGCAAAAGTCTGACTATGGCACATATACCACACATACCCCCCAATTCCATAAACTCCAGTAGCTCCCTTTTACCATGAAGAGCCAATGTAAAAATCTGTTTCACTTTTATGTGACCCCTTCCTATCTTTCCAGTCTTCTTATACTTTACCCCTCCTCCACATACACATAATCCAGAAACACCATCTTTTTGCTATTCCTTGTAAACTACACTCCATCCTCTGTAGTTTTTCACTGGTTTTGCCCCATGCCTAAAATGTTCTCCCTCCTCAACTCTGTCTCCTGATTCCCTGGCTCCCTTTAAAACTCAAATTCCTCCTTCTTCAAGAAGCCTTTCCCACTCCCTACTCTCTTCCCCTACTCCCCTGACCATGCCTTCCTCTGAGACTACATCCAATGTATTCTGTGTGTTTCTAGGAATACAAACCACTATGCATATGCTATACACAAATATATGCCAACATCTATGAATATATGCTACATAGTTACATATAAACAACTACATATATAGGTGAGGTTTTTTTCTTACAATATGGGGAAATACTTATTAATTAAAACTATTTTTCATAGTTTTATAAAGAGATTTACTAAGAAGGTTGAATTGACCTTAAAAACTTCGGGAGGCCCAAGGCTTCACATTGTTCGTTATAAAGTCTCAAGCTTTCTGGGCAGGGAGGCAGGGGCTGTGTGCAGATAGTTTTCAGGCACTAAACCTGAAGAAATGGTCGTCAGTCCTTAGGCAGGTTTTGGAAGAGCCTGTGGTAGCGACTGGCTCCACGGAACAAACCCTAGACTCCTCTGGAGTTTCACTTTCTCTCTACCCTTCTCCCCTCCCCAGCCCTTCTTCATTAGAAAAGTGAGTTAGAAAGTGAGATTCCTTTCTCACCTTCTTTGCCTCTGAAGGAAAGAACTGGGTTTGTATCTTTGTATCTCCAGTTTTTTGTATCTCCTGAGTTTTCTTTGTATCTCCAGTGCTTAGCACAGTGCTTACAAATATTTGTTGTTTTGATTTGAAATAGAATCATAGAGCTGGAAATGGAAAGGGCCTTAGAGACTACCTAGTCTAATATCCTCATTTTACCTATGGGAAACTGAGGCCTAGGAAGGTTAAGTGTCATGGTTAAGGTCACACAGGCAGTGTCAAAAGTGGCATCTGAACCTGGCTCCTCTGACTCCAAAAGCCAGTGCTCTTTCCACACTGAAAGAATTCTTTTATAATATAAAATCATTATGTATAAATATGTAATTATATATAATATATTAAAATATAAAATAAATAGTATAAAGTTATACATATAATAAACATATATAAATAATATAAATGTTAGCATAATAGGCTAACAATCCATACTTTAGATGACAAAATCCCTTAAAATTCACAAAGGTCAATGAAAAACATGAACTACGCAGGTTTTAGACAGGTTCTTACCAATATATCAAAATAACCTGATCTCACACACACACACACACACACACACACACAAGCATACGCACACCTGACCCTAGAAATTATGCAGTTCTGCCTATAACTGGCCCATCTTTAAGCTGACTCCTACTCTCAATGGCCATGCAACAAGACAACTGACTCCTTCTCTCAGAACTGGTGGATTCTAGACCCCAACTCTATTTCAAAGGGACTCTGCCCACCAATAAATACTAGGAATCTTTAGGAATTATAAAATAATAGCCATTCTGACTTAAGTTGTTTCATATACAAGAAAGTACCTGAATATGTCCATTCTTACTTTACAATATTGAATTGAAATCACTTAAGGTTAGAAAGAACCATTGAAACAATCTACCAGCCCAGCCTTCATTAGAAATAATTTAGCTTCTATTTAAAGAGACATATCACTGAATTTATGGTAAATTAATTCCCTGATAGACCATAAGACTGTAGAAGACTTGTCTCCCAGAAGATATACAGACAGAAGCATACATCATTTTTAATAGCATCATCGATAAATGATCACTTGGATGCAAAACAAGCATGGCATCATCTAAGAAAAAAGTCTGAAAGCAAAAGGACAGATAGATAGATGGATGAATATAAATATAGATATATACACACATATACGTATATACACATACATATACACACATATATGTCTATGTGTGCTTGCATATAATATTTCTGTATTTCCATGTATATATGTCTACATATGTATATACACATATAGACATATCTATATGTATATATCTGGGGAGAGAGAGATGATGGTGATAGAGTATTACAGATGCAGATATATAACATATATGATGTCGATATTGATATCAATATAGATATAGATGTAGAGATAAAGATATAGGTACATAGATTAGATACCTACATAGATAGAGATCTATAGATAGGTAGATATAGATATAGATGTAATGATATAGTATAGGTCTATAGATATGGGTGCAGATATAGAGATAGAGATACAGGTGTAGACATAGGTAGGTATAAAGTACACAAATAGTGATACTGAGATACTGATGCTGAAAATCATGAAAGCTGGAATTGGAATACAACTGAGGAATGAAGAAGCTCCACTCCCCCATTCTGCATATGAGGAAATCAAGTCCCAGAAAGGGCGGACATCATTCCAGATGATCCAGGCAGTTTGGGAGAAAGCTGAGATATGAGTGGAAGTCTTCTGCCTGTATAGACACCTCCCTTTCTACAGTACTGTACATGCTACTTCTCATAATTTACTCTAAGAAAAAGAAGGTCATATATCAGTCAATTATGGAAACAGAGTGATGGACAGAATATATTGTAGGACAGCTCTGAGACTACTCAAGTCAACCAGCATTTACATGATTGGAATATATTTGCATAATTTATGCACAAGTAGATGTTCCCATTCAAATAGACGTAATTAAATAATTTCAATATCTGCTTAGAAACAGCGAAGAGAGACAGAAGGTATATCTCTTAAAACTACAAACAGCTAGGCCTTACCAAAAAAACTAAGAGCAGCTTTTCCCTCTAGCAAAAGCTGCATAACAGAGGCCTAGAAAGATTGATTCTCTCCATTCTCATACTCAGACGTTCAGGTAGACAGTCCCCCATGAATCAGACTGATCAAAATTTCCAGTCTAATCTAATTCAGCTGGCTCCAGGTAGTCAGAACCTAAAACAGAGATGTACAGAGAATGAATAGCCTCCCTTCCTATTTCTTCAAAGACAGCTAACTTATTAACCAATAACTTGGAGTTTCTTAGTGGGTAATATCTGAATTTAAATGAGTATAACTTTCCTAATAATCTTTCCTCTTGTGGGCTTACATATCTACCTCAAGATTTTGGTTTTAGCGATATACATACAAAGAATTGCTTTCATATTGACGCCCAAGCCCTGGAAAAACTGAAGTTGTGTTCTGGAATCCCCTAGGTCAGACAATCTCACCTAGGCCTTCAGGTGATTTCCTTTTAAAGTTTGTCTTACTACAAGGCAGTCCTGACCCAAATTTCTAGGATGGTTCTGTAATTCCTATAGGCCCTAATAACCTGGGCCTATCCATAAGTACTGGAAAACAAGTTGAGGTGATAGTAGAAAAAGTTAGGATCCAGTGGTATCCTGAATTCTAGTCTGAATTTTGCCACTGTCAATATATTTCCTTAGGCAAATCCTTAACTTCTCTAGGCAGACTAATAACTAGCAGAAAGATATCAATTTTTTTTAAATTAACTCAAAGAGGAGAGCTCTGTAGATGGACACCACTCCATGGGAAAGAGAGAGAGAACCTGGGCTCCCAGAGGGGAAGACCCAGTGACAACATGGACTACTGCTGGTAAGGCCAACACGGCAGGAGGGGAGGACCCAAGGAAGTATTCACCTAAAGTATAATCACCAAAACCCAAAAGTATGCCATATGGTAGCTTCTTATTTTTGCCAATTATGCTTGCTAACTAAAGTCAGTCAGAATGAGTCTAAATGCTGTAAGTACCTTCTAAGTTTCTATGTCCTTGACAACTCCATTAACTCTAACCCTAGTTGTATCTTTGGGTCTTAGTTTCCTAATTTGTATAAACAGAAACTCAAACTAAATGATTTCTAAGTTCTTTTCCAATTCTAACATTCTCTGATTCCAAATGGGGAAAAAATGTGGCAGAAGAGTTAGCATCTCAAGGGATGATGAGATAACTCATTGACATGTCTAGATTCCAACACAAGACCCTCTTTATAATAACCAGAAAGCAACGTGCTAGTAAATCACATGAAGAAAATAAGCCCTAAGAAAGCACCAAGTTTCATGCTCAGTGTCTTTAAGTTATGTGACTTTGCTTTGGTTGATATGCTTTACCTGGAAACCCATCTTACCGGAGGCATGATAATTATAGGCCTTACCATCTTCATTATGCTCATTCTATTCAAATCATTCCAGGATCAAACTTTGCACATATAGTCTCATCCCAAAAGTCATTCTTTTTCACTAGTTCACATTATGAAGAGAACCTCCCAAATCTAAAAAGCTGAATAATTTCCAAGAGTGTTCTAAAAGCTTAAAAGGATATTTGAAATTTCATATATCTATATATATATATATATATATATGTGTGTGTGTGTGTGTGTGTGTGTGTACATATGTACATATATATGTATATATATGTATGTATGTATATACACACACATATGTATTGTATGTGTATATATCAACACACATCTATTTTTTTTTCTGGCTTACAACCCACCAAAAGTCACTTGATCATTTGAATACTGAAAATAAGCTGATAGAAAAATCACTGAATTCACAGAACTTCAGCTTACATTGGGAAAAATTTCAATGGTCCTGGTGCTGATAATAAATGTGAATTCTCATAGGGGTAAAGGCAAAATCTACTGAATATCCCTCATACTCTTTAAGTTTCCCAAACACCAACCATAGAAACTTGATGCCTTCTGAAAGCTTTCATTATGTACATCTAATCTACTATCAGTTAAATCGTAAACCGCTTGTGGACAGAGACCAGATCGACTCAGCCCACAGCACATTGCTATGCTAGCCACCATTTTTCTTAGACAAATCAGAAGAAGATGAGTGGCTTTTTTGAGGATATTTTCCAAAATTTGATATGATTAATTCAAAACATAGCATAAATAGTGACACCAAGAAATCATAAGGCAGCATTTCCCTGGGAGGGAAAACAGAATTCACTAGGCTATAGGTTATTCATATAATATAAACCATATACCTTCCCAATAAATTCTAGCCATAGAAAAAAAATTGTTTTTAACTATTTAAGCTTAAGAATGCATAAAAACTGAAATTCATGAAATAATGCATTTCTATCCCTCAATTTTTTTTTGCTTAGATTAAGGGGGAAAAAATTATAATGCATCAAATCCATACTGAATGAAGTCTTTCATTTCCCTTCTTCAACAGAAGCTGGTGGCTTCCTTTGGCACCTTGAGAGCCTAAAGAGTTTATTTATTAGAGTGTCTAATAATAAAAAATATATAATCGATTTTACATCCAGGTGCTCCCTACCAGTAGCAAAGAAAGTTCAGCTGATTATTTTATTACTCTACAAGGATTCCCCACTCCATCTCACCCCACCACTTTGGAGTGCGAGAGCTCATGTCACTGTAAGTAAGCTGTAAAGATATCAGCAAATAGAGACAGGCTGGGGTAAAGAAGGAAGGAGGTAAGCGACATAACAAAAAAAAAAAAGACATCTTGTCCTGAGGGGCTGTTTTGCCATGACTCAAAGGTACAAATGTATAAATAGTTGTGTATTTGTAATACTCACAAATTAAGAAATCAGCTCAATGTGTAGCCCCAAGAAAAGAAAATGCCATGTGTCTTATTACAAGAGGAGGAACGGGGTGCAGGCACCCTGCTTTGATGATCATATCTGGCACGCACAGGCATGTTCCTCTGACCTTGTGCCTTTGTGGCCAGTGATGGCAATCCTTTTGCATCTGGCATCTTCTTATGTGACCATCTTAAAATCTTAGCTGCCCAGGCTTAATTTAAATCAGATGAGATTCAGATTAACAGATAACCAGCTAGTCCATTTTACCAGTATACAATGAACACCCTCCATTACAGTTCTACTCTGATGCTTAAAAGTGACCCTGAATCCTTAAAAGGTTATGTCATCAGAGTGTAAGTTCTTGCAGAGACTAGAAGATGAAAAGGACCAGGAGTGAACTCAGCCTGTCAATGGAGGATCAGCCTAGTTAAGTTGGAAGAGGTTCAGGACCAATAGACTAATTTTAGGGGTCACACTAATTCATAAAGCAAAGAGAGGATGTATTCTTCCCGTCAATGGAGAGAACAGACACACTGATGAAATCATGGCTCCTTGAAGGACTGAAATTAGTTGAGTATACCCACATGCTGAATATTAAGTTTATTACGTTCTGACTGAATGTTTTATTTACTGTTGCCCACCTGGAGAGGGCTGGTCAAAGTAACTGCAAAAGAAAGAAACAACAGATACGAAGTATCTTGCTAGTAAGCCCTGAGGAAACATAAAAAGATTAGATACCATGAGGTATCTGCCCTGGTAAAATTTACAATTCTAGTAAGTTTGAATGAAAGTACCTCTTGGTGTCTTGTGAGGCAGTATGGCCCAGTAGAGAAAGGACCAGTCTCAGAGACAAGAAGACCTAAGTTTAAGTCACACATCCGTGTATAGATAGTGTGAGACAGATGTGGTGGGAATCTGGGCCAGTTAATTAACTTCACTGTGCCCTCTGCAACTCTCTAAGATGGTAAGGTGCATAGAAGGTACTGACATCTATTGGTAGAGAGAGTTTCCTCATCCGAGGGTGATCTATACCAATGAAATCACAAGTTTAGCTTCCATCACTATTCCTTGATCTTAAGTGCCCTTGTGATAAATACTTGGTGGGGCACAAAAGAAATGTGGCAGTTTAAAAATAATCATAATCCAAATTCTTTACTTACAGGATCCTACTTGCTACCTGAAGGATTCAAGTTAATGAGAATTTTAAATCTCATTAATCACTCCATTCAATAGAGAATTCTTCTCAGAAAATGACATTTCAGTATCCTGTATATTTTCAGGGTCACCTTTCTCAGAAAAAGTCAAGCAAATACACAAAAAGGTGAGGGCTGATGCAGAACTTTAAAAAAAAACAGAAGGATGCTTAGGACAACGAGGTAACTAAACTATGCAGTTTCTGCAAAAACAGTCATGAAGCTACTGGAAATTCTTATTGATGCCAGAACATTAATATGCACCTGCAGAAAACTTGACAAAACAAAACTTGGGCAACAGACCACAACAGCCCCTCTAAAATCAAAATAATCATTCCAAGTCACTGAAAACTTGCATGTAGGAATCAGCCTAAAAATCTTGGGCACCCTGCCGTGTCAATATTTCCACACCAATTATGGAATTTCTAAAAAGAATCCAACTCTTCTTTCATCTCCAGTGACTGCATGAGATTTTACCAACCTGTTTGAACTAACCTAGATTCCTGAAGAGTGAAGTTTTATTTTGGAAAAAATGCAATAATAAATTAATAATGTTTCTAATGGTTTTTATAAACTCTATCCTCTGAACCCTAGAAAGATACAGTTAAAGAAAAAGAAAGATATAGTTCATATATTCTTATCAACCATTAATGAAAGACAATATACATTGCCATTCCTATGGGAACTTGCAAAATGGGTGATCAGATGGGCAATTTTGCAGACTAAAAAGATGCTACAGTTTCCTTGGCATATTTGCATTTGTACAAATCTGCAAAGTACTACAAACTATTTTACTACTAATCTCAACTGAAGCCATATTATGCTTATACTGATGCTACACATGAAAAATGTCTTCAGTATTTCATTTAATTTCTTATTGCCACTATTTTTCTATCCAAAATGGAAATAACAGTCCAAGACATTTCATAAGGGAACTGTGTAGATAGAGATACAGACTATAAATTAGATTAAGCCTCCTTGGAAGTAGTGTGCATCTAAGCCGCAAAGTGGACAGAGCACTGGGCTGGAAGTCAGGAAGATTCATCTTCATGAGTTCCAATCTGGCCTCACACACTTACCAGCTGTGTGATCCTGATCAAGTCACTTCACCCTGTTTGCCTCAGTTTCCTCACCTGTATAATGAACTGTAGAAGGAAATAGCAAACCACTCCAGTATCTCTGAGTGAGACAACACTGAAACAATCAAACAACAGCCATCCTTGGAAGCAAAGAGAATGCAACATGGAAAATGAAGGTGTGACTGCAATTACTTTTATGACTCATATATTTGAGGGCATCTCATAGCAGATTCATTACAAACACTACCAAAGAATATTTAAGTAATATGTTGTTGAGAAAGAAAACTCCCAATGATATGGCAAGTGTTTAGGAGTAGGGCTTTCTGAATTCTTGTCAAAACATAATAGATCCACAGCTCTGTAAGACAGCCAGCTAGTGTGTGTGAAATCAGTCTCATTAACAAGAGAATAGATCTGTTTGACTTTGATGTTGTCCATTTTTCACACATATCTTCCTTCCTTGGTCAGGGCCACATACTTGCTTGTTTTTTCTGGGTTGGTTTTTTAGGCCACTACTAAGTCAGCCAGCTATATCAATAAGTCCTACTGCTCTGAAAGCTGACTATACAGAATACTGGCCAGCATCTGCTGATCTGTGAGTGGAAACCTCAGTATATCTTGTCACTGTCATTTTGTCAATCCATAAGTATTTACTAAGTGCCTATTACATGTCAAGCACTATGCTAATTGCTGGGGATGCAAAGAAAGTAAAAAAGAATAGTCCCTGCTCTCAAGAGGACTCTCAAATGCCCTCACATTTCCTCTAATTACACCCTTGATTCATACTTAAGATATTAGGCCATTGCCTTCATCCTCCCCTCACCCCGACTTGAGGTATAACCTGAATAACATTCTGCCTGTTGAAACAACCCATAGTCACTATAATTGTCCCTATTATCTATCAAGCTGTTTTTGGTGGCAATTGTACAGATGAAAATCACTGCAACAAATTTATCAGCATCCCATCCTACCTCCAGCCACAACAGACTGCTTTCCTTTAACCATGAATCAGACTGAATAATGTCTTTGACACCTTGGCTCCATAATGATACAAGGATGCACTTTGTTTCCATGTTTGAGAATTAATGTTGAGTTATTTTTTTTTATTTTCTGCTTGGAAAATATGTGCTCCATGTTACTAAGTTTATGGGGCATAAAAGTGATATCCTTTTAACTGACCAGTTCATAGCAGCTGAAGAAGACCTTCCTGAAGAAGACATTCTTTTCTTTACAATCTAGGAAGAATAGGCATTCCCTTCCACTGTTTTCATGGGATCATAGGAAGTACCCAGGAGAAACTTTTGGATGATATACATGGTAACTTGGTCAATAACAGTCTGATGCTCTCTACAATGACTTCAAGGATGGTATTGATACACATTATTTTATAATTCCAAGAAAATAAACAAAATAGGTACAGCAAACAAATTTTATTGCCTCAGCTTTTACTACTACCCTTGGGATGTTTTTCCTCCAAAGGTGACATGAATATTGTCAGTAGCTTGTCTTTAATTGTGCTTTGTTAATTCCCTGGTTAATTGTGGTTAAGCTTGGTTAAACTCCTTCCCTGCTTCCTTCAAACATTCCCAGGTCTCCCCAATCCTTAAAAAAACCCTTCATTTGATCAAACCATCCCTGCTAGTTATCTTCCTATGTTTCTGCTCCCTTCCTCAACCTGACTTCTTACAAAAACCACCTACATTCAATGACTCCTCTTCCTCTCTTCTCACTCACTGTCTTATTAGCCCCATACAATCTGGTTTCAAATGCCATCATTCAATTGAACAATACCATTGTTCTCTCCAAAGTCACAAGTGACCTTTTCGTTGCCAAATCTGAGTCCTCATCCTTCTTTACTTCTCTGCAGCATTTGACATTGTTGGCCATTCTCTTTCCCTGGATAATCTCCACAGTCTGGGTTTTCATGACACTGCCCTTCCTCCTACCTGTCCAATCACTCCTCCATCTTGCTTGCTGGATCATGACAACTAATGGAGGATGTGGCCCAAAGCTCTATTGTATGCCCTCCAATTTTTACTCTCAATATTCTCTGAATGACCTCATTAGCTCCAATGGGTTCAATTATCATCTTTATACAGATAATTCCTAAAGTTAAATATTCAATCTTAGTCTCTCTCCTAAGCTCCAGCCCTACATCATGAGCTATTGAATAGTTCAAACTGAATGTTCCACAGATACCTTTAACTTATCACGATAAAAACAGAACTCATTTCCCCCCAAACTCACCCTTCTCCTAATTTACTCTATTATTGTGAGTGCACCTTCATCCTTCTAGGCATTCCTATAGCTAACTTTGGTGTCATTCTGAACTCCTCACTCTCCCTCACCCCACATATTGAATCCATTGCCAAATTTTGCCATTCCTATTTCTACAACATAGAGCAGCTAGGTGGCACAGTGGATAGAGTGCTGGGCCTGAAGATAGGAAGACTTGAGCTCAAATCCAGTCTCAGACATTAGCTATGTGATCCTGAGCATGTTGCTGCTTAACCCTGTTTACCTCAGTTTCCTCATCTGTAAAATGAGCTGGAGAAGGAAATGGCAAATCACTCCAGTATCTTTGCCAAGAAAACCCCAAATGGGGTCACAATGAGTCAGACATGACTGAAACCACTAAATAACAACAACAATTTCCATAACATTGTTCGCACACATCTCTTTCATTCCATTCACACAATCCTTGTTCAGGTTCTCACCATCTCTCACCTAGACTATTGTAATGGCTTCCTAATAGGTCTCACTGCATCACATCTCTGACAACTCCAATCCATCTTCCACATAGCTGCCAAAATGATTTTCCTAAAATGCAGGTCTAAACAAATAACCATTACACACACACACACACACATACACACACACACACACACACACATACACATATTCAATAAATCCCAATGGCTCCTTATTACATTTGGGATCAAATATAAAGTAATATTTTAGTCTCTTCATAACCTGGCCCCTTCCCACCCTTCCAATATGCATTACTCCCCTCTATGCCCTCTAAAATCCACTATACTGGCCAACTTGTGCTTACTCATGCATGGCATCTAATTTCATATTTCCATGCCTTTTTGCTGACTGTTTTCTATGCCTGGAATATTCTCCAACTATACCTCAACTTCCTGGTTCCTTTAAAACTCAATTCAACTGCCACCTTGGCATGAGGTCTTTTCTGGTCCTCCCAGCTGCTAGTGTTTTCCCCTCAAAGGTTACATTGGACTTTGATTTGTATTTGTCTTGTGTATACCTTTACATGTACATATTGTCACCTCCATTAGAATGTGAGTTCCTTGTCTCTGAGACTCCAGGTCACAGCGCCTGATGTATAGTAAGTGCTTAATCTGATTGAATGACTGTGCTTCTCTGCATAATTCTTTGTTTACCATATGCTACAACTGGCTCATGCCCACCATGTGCCTCTCCACTGGCCTCTGGCTGATCCTCAGCTTCATTTCTTCAAAGACTATTCCATGACTCACACCCAGGCACGTGCTGGTAAATGTTTAGCAATCAGCTCTTTTGGGAGGAAATGCTGGATGACATACTTTTAAATTTAATCTACCTTATTAACATTTTCTATCATTTTCTTAAGTCTAAAAATCAACAAAACAATAAGCCGAACCCTGATCTGTAGCATTTGCTGATTTCTGAGGTGTGAATGCTCACCCCGAAAATTTAACAATGGCATTGATTCTAGTACACACCTACTTATCTTCCATGATGCCACTGGTCCTCTTCAAAAATGAAGAATGAACAACAGCAACAGCTTATCATCATACAACATCACTGGAAAAGCAGTACTGCTTAAAAAAAAAAGATGGGCCTTCATTTCTTAGGAAAATTTGGGGTAATTAAATTAAGATCATTTTCCAAAGGCAATTCAGTGTGCTCTTCTCCTCCTGTTCAGTTATTACTATCGTGGCTCACATTCCTATGGTGCTTTATAGTTTCAACATGCTTTATATACCCTAAGTCATTGAGATTGTGTGAGATACTAATATGCAAAGAAATCAGATGATTTCCCTATAATTACACAAAGCCAGAATTTGAACCCAGGTCTTCTAACTCAACGATCTTTCCATTGCCTCACATGTTTATGAGAGGCATTTTGCCAACCAAAATTCCATTACTAAAACAAATAGTAACAATAAGGATAATTGAGGTACCACAGTCATAATTTAAGTGATAGCACCAAGATCCCAAACACATTACCTCACCTAAATGAATCAAGTCATCATTATGAATGTCTGAGATAAGGATGTAATTGATCTATGGGAGGACAGCCAATTACTTTTTGAAAGAATGGTATTTGTGAATACTCCATCTCAGTATACTCACAATCTAAGTCAAACATGTAGCTATAGACATAACACACTATAGGAATAAATTACATCTATCTAATATTTCTGCTTCATATCCAACTGAAGATATTCAAAACAATAATTTGCTTTCTCCATGGTCTTCCCTACCATATGAAATATACTATTATTCAACAAATGTCTTTATGTTGTTAAAAATCTTCAAGTATTCCTGATTTCTAGTGGAAGGATCTCCACAGTCAGTGACACTGTACCTATTTACTTTACTTAGAAATAAAACTAAAGACTAAAAGTTATCCTTGAATAACCATAGAAAATTAAGAAAGATGCCAGTTTGCAGGATGGCAAAAGTAAAAAAAAATTCACTGCACAGGTCTGCCCAATAAGAAGATTTGTAATGCCAAGTATATCATGCTTATATATGGGGTGTGACCTGCAACAAACCTTAAGAGCTTCTTGTGTAGAACTTACTGATTAGATAATGGGTAAACTAAGTCACAAAACTTCTCCAAATTAAAATAAATTATTTGTCCAAAAGTCACCTCATAGAGCTGAGATCTGATAAATTAAAAGTGTACTTTACTTGAGGTCCTAAATGATGAAATATGATAAAAATATTAAGCATTGTAATGTTAGTTTGATTGTGTCCATCAAAAGAGTGTTTTTAAACTACAGATTAGGATTTCTTCCTAAAACTTCAGAAATTTGTAAACATCCTTAATCTTTACAATATTTAGGTAAAAAATTAAGTTTGGCAATATAGAATATTTGGAATTTTGAAAGCCATAGAAGAAAAAGTAATGAAATTAGGAGGAAAACAAACATCTATAACATAGTAGATGAGTCTCATAAATTTGCCTGTGACAGAGAAAGATTAAATGATTTGTACATGATCACATAGCTAGTTTTTGCTAGAGGTGATACTGAACTCATAGCTTCCTAATGCCTGGTCCAGCACTTCAGTTTTGTCAAACTCAAAAAGTAACAGGAACCATTCATCCATACGTGAGGATCCCTGAGGACCACATAATAACTTAGTTTTAAAAGAGGGACTTGCCTGAGCTGTCCCAAATTCCTCTCCAAATAACTTTAAATAATGCCTCAAAAAGAATTCTGGGGCAGCCAGGTGACACAATGGACAGAGCACCAGCCCTGGAGTCAGGAGGACCTGAGTTCAAATGCGGCCTCAGACACATGACACTTACTAGCTTAACCCCGACTGCCTCACACAAAAAAAAGAATTCTGGAGCAACAGAGCCTACAAATGGACAGGGTGAAACAATCCAGCCCAAGACAAATTAGAAGGAAGGCAAGAAAGGTCCGTCACACTGGGTGTAAGCTGCATTAGCGCAGGCTTCATGTCAGCAAACCTGCATCAGGTTTTGGGGCTGACTGAAGCACAGCTGCAGTGGAGGCTTCCAGACCTCTCAGCCCACAGATGGTGAGGGGGTTGGACAACTAGTCAAAAGGAGATTATAGAGTTCCTTTTGCTGGCATTGTCTGTAGCACTCTGTTGCACTGCCCATATATGTATCTAGGACTTAGTTCTGGATCCCAGTCCAAGGTCAAGAATGAGCACTTAGTATACCAGAGCATGCAGGTATAGGGGAATGGGACTCTGGTCACAGTTCCAGGCCAGAAAAGAGTGGTCGCTCACAGACTTAGAGCACAGGCCAGAAGAGTAGTAAATACACTTCTCCTTAGATCATACCATCTTGTAGGAACTGAAAACCTTCAGATCCTCACAACTAGCTTTCAAAATAGCTGCTTAAAAAACCTGAAGCTTGGGACAGTACCCCCTCCACCCTGGAAGCAAAGCACAACTTTAATATATAAAGTTAAAAGTTAAGAAAAAAGGCTGGAAATATAAACAAACAACAACAACAAAAAGAACCTAACCATAGAAAGCTACTACGATGACAGAGAAGATCAAAATACAAATTCAGAAGAAGACAACGAAGTCAAAATTGCTACATACAAAGCATTAAAGTAAAATGTGAATTGGTCTCAGGCCATGGAAGGGTTCAAAAAGGATTTTAAAAATCAAATAAGAGGAGAGAAGAAACTTTGGGAAAACAAATGAGAGTGATGCAAGAAAATCATGAAAAAAGAGTCAACAGGACAGCTAGGTGGCGCAGCTGATAAAGCACCGGCCCTGGATTCAGGAGGATCTGAGTTCAAATCTGGACTCAGACATATAACACTTACTAGCTGTGTGACCCTAGGCAAGTCACTTAACCCCACTGCCTAGCCCAACCCCCCCCCAAAAAGAGTCAATAGTGTGGTAAAGGAGGCACAAAAAATACTAAAGAAAATAACACCTTAAAAAACAGAATAGAACAAATGGTTTTTTAAATCCACTGAAGAGAAAGAACTCCTTAAAAAGCAAAATTGGCCAAATGGAAAAGGAGGTACAAAAACTAACTGAAGAAAATAATTCCTTAAAAATCAGAATTGGGCTAGTGGAAGTTAATGATTTCATCAAGAAGCAATAAAGCATAATCAAAAGAATGAAAAAAAATAGAAGAAAATGCAAAGTATCTGACTAGAAAAACAAACAACCTGGAAAATAGATCAAGGAGAGGTAATTTGAGGATGATTAGACTATCTGAAAGCCATGATCTAAAAAAGAGCCTAGACATCATCTTTCAAGAAATTATCAAGGAAAACTGCCCTGATATTCTAGAATCAGAGGATAAAATAGAAATTCAGAGTCTACTGACCACTCCCTAAAAGAAATCCCAAAATGAAAATTACCAGGAATATTATAGCCAAATTCTAGAGCTCCTGCATCAAGAAGAAAATATTGCAAGCAACCATGAAGAAACAGTTTAAATATTGTGGAGTCATAATCAGAATAACACAAGATTTAGAAGCTTCTACATTAAAGGATTAGAGGGCTTAGAATATGACATTCTAGATGGCAAAGGAGCTAGGATTACAACCAAGAATCACCTACCCAGCAAAACTGAGCATAATCCTTCAGGAAAAAAATGGATAGTCTATAAAATAGAGGACTTTCAAGAATTCCTAACAAAAAGACCAGCGCTGAAAAGAAAATCTGACTTTCAAATACAAGACTCAAAAGAAGCATAAAAAGGTAAAAAGGAAAGAGAAATCATTAGGGATTCAGTAAAGTTAAACTGTTTACATTCCTACATAGGAAGATGATACTCGTAATTCTTAACAACTTTATCATTATTAGGACAGTTGGAAAGAAAATACTTAGATACAGGACATAGCTATGAGTTGAATATGATGGAATCATACCTAAAAAAATAAAATTAATGGGCTAAAAAGAGAAATTCACTGGGGGAAGGGGAAAGGAAGAGGTAGAATAGGGTAAATTTGCTCACATAAAAGAAGTGTGATAGAGCTTTTACAGTGGAGGGGAAGATGGGGGAGTTGAGGGGAAGTGCTTGAACCTTACTGTCATTGGAACTGGCTCAAAGAATGAATACCATACACACTCAGCTGGCTATAGAAATCTATCTTATCCTACAGGAAAGTAGGAGGGAAAGGAGATAGGAGAAGAGGGGAAAGGCAATCAGTGCTAGAAGGGAGAGTGAATAGGGGTAGGTGGTACTCAGAAGCAAAATAGTTTTGAGGATGGACAGGGTGAAAGGAGAGAGAGAATAGGGTAAATGGGGGAAAGTAGGATGGAGGGAAATACAGTTAATAATCACAACTGTGAAAAAATTATAGCAATTTTCTCTGATAAAGGCCTCATTTCTCAAATATATAGAGAACTAAGTCAGATTTATAAAAATTAGAGCCATTTCCAAATTGATAAATGGTCAGAGGATATGAATAGGCAGTTTTCAGACAAATTAATCAAAGATATCCATAGTCATATGAAAAATGCTCTAAATCGTTACTGATTAGAGAAATACAAATTAAAATAACTCTGAGGTTCCACCCCACACATAACAGATTGGCTAACACGACAGAAAAGGAAAATGACAAATGTTGGCAGGGATGTGGGAAGATTGAGTACTAATGTACTGTTGATGCAGTTATAAACTGATTCAATCATTCTGGAGAGTAATTTGGAACTATGTCCAAAGGGCTATAAAATCACACATACCCTGTGACCAGACATACCACTACTAGGTCTGTATCTCAAAGAGATAAAAAACAAAAAGGAAAAGGACCTATATGTACAAAAATATTTATAACATAATTTTATGGTGGCAAAGAATTGAAAATTGAGAGGATACCCATCAATCGGGGAATGGCTAAATAAGTTGTGGTATATGAGTGTGATGGAATACTATTTTACTATAAGAAATGATGATCAGGATGCTCAGAAAAATCTGGAAAGACTTACATGAACTGATTCAAAGTGAAATTAGCAGAACCAGGGAAACATTATACACAGTAACAACAACATTGTACAAAGATCAATTATGAATGAACTATCTATTCTCAGCAACACAATGATCCAAGACAATTATGAAGGACCTATGATCAAAAATGCTATCCATCTCCAGAGAAAGAACTGATGGAGTCTGAATACAGATTAAAGCATACTTTTAAAATTTTTCTTTATTTTTGCTTCTGTTTGTTTGATTTGGTCTGTGTTTTCTTTCACAACATGACTGATATGGAAATGTGTTTTGTATGACTGCATATGTATAGCCTATATCAAATTGCCTATCTTCCCAATGAAGGAAGGAGGAAAAAATTTGTAATTCAAAGTTTTAAAAAACTAATGCTAAAATTGTTTTTACATGTAACTGATGAAAAATAAAATATTAAATACAATTTAAATAAAAAACAAGAAGAGAGCAATATATTACTTTCTTTTTGAAAGCTGTCAAATTTCCCACTAACACAAAGTTTAAAATAAATAAAACTTCTAAGTACAAAAAAGAATATTATTTATGTTTGATTGTATTTTTATTTATTTTGGTAAATATTGCCCAGATACATTTTAATCTGGTTTGGGCTGAACTCAGGAGTGTTGTAGGATACTTTAGGCCATGGTGGCACATTTAACACCTCTGCAGCACACAATGCCTCTGCTACTATTTCAATACCACTTCATCTAAAGTCACTTTTTCAAAACTGGAAATATCAAAATGTATTTTGTATTAGGTGGCTCACAAAGTGACCATGTTTGGTATATTAAAAGCACAGCTTCTTTGGTTGATCACTGAAAGTTTACCACTGTGGAGAGAACATAAGATTTGGAGTCAAGAGGACTTGAATTACCTGTCTTACCTAGATGATCCTGAACAAGTCATTTAACTTCTTTCTGCCTCAATTTCTTCATCTATAAAACGAGGATCATAATAGCACTTACCTCATGGGGTTGTTATGAGGACCAAAGGAGATAATATTTGTAAAGTGCTTTGAAAACCTTAAAGTGCTATTTAAATGATAGCTATTATTATTATTTGATTTTAAATGTTTTAAATTTTGTTACAGTTGGAAATTCAAACTACTGAACTTCAAGAGGTATGGTTCTGAATTTAGAAGAAATGGATAAAAACTTGAGAATTAAGTAATCTGTCATTAAAAAAATAAAATTGTGATCACTTCTGTACATATGCTGTCCTCTGTGACCATTAATACAAAAAGCATCCATTTGCAGGAAAAGAACCATGGATAAAAAGAAGTAAGATATTTAATGAAAACAATTTTTACCACATGGAAATTGGCCAGATTACCACCAGCTCCTTCTATGTCTTCTCATGATTCACTCTTACTATCTTAATAATAGCTTATATTTACATAGCTCTTATTATCATTAACATATATTACTTCATTTAATCCTCACTCACAAGAACTCTATTAGGTAGATAGTATTATTCCCATTCTACAGATGAAGAGACTGAGGCTTAAAAGGGTTAATTAACTTGCCCAAAGTCACACAGTTAGTAATTGGTAGGATTTAAACTCAGGTCTTCTGCCTCCAAGTCTAAAGCATTCTCCACTACTTAACCCTGCCTCTGGACTTCTGGATATGAAAGGCTTATTTAGTCTTTCATATTAGAAATATTTGACTTTTCTCTCTCCCTCCCTCTCTCTTTCATATCCAATTGGTTAATAAATCCTGCCAGTTCTGTCTCTGTAATATCTCTCATGGCCATACCTTCCTTTTTATCCTCCCTACCATCACTTTACTAGAGGTCCTTAATACCATTTGTCTGAACTATTGCAATGGACACCTAAAAAAGCCTTTCTGTCTACACTCTCCCTCTTCGCCTTGCCAAGACTATGGTTGATAATGCTGCCAGATTAATCTTCCTTAGGCACAGATCTGGTTGCATTACTTTTCTGATCAAAGATCTTTAGTAGTTCCCCATTACCTATAAAATAATTTTCAAACCCCTTTGCCATATAGTTAAAGCCCAACACTCTTTCCCCCCTATAAATGTATTGATAGATTTTATATTGCTACAATAGATACTTCCCAACAAACCACTTTACCAAAGTGCACAGTTTGAATATCAGTTATTAACAAAAAAAAGAGGAATGTCTCCTTTAACATTCAGCATGGCAGTATGGTACTAAGTGACTGTTGTGTTTGACCAGAGTTTTGCTACCTTCCTACATTGAGTTTATTTACATTGTTGTAGTCATTGCATACATTGTTCTTTTGGTTCTAATTTATTCACTTCACATAAGTCTTTCTATGATTTCCTGATTTCTTAATATAAGTATTTCCTTACAAGACCATAACAGTCTATTCATATACTATAATTTGTTCAGTAATTCATCAACTGTTGGGCACCTATTTTGTTTCTAACTTTTTATATCACAAATTATTCTGTGATGGATATATATATATATATATAGATATATATATATAGATAGATATAGATATAGATATATATATGAGTCTTTTCTTGCTATCAATAAATTTCTAGTTATATAGTCCCAAGAATGGAATCTCTAGGCTAAATGGTATGAAAAATCTGGCAACTTTTCTTGCACAATTCCGTTTTTCAAAATGGTTCAACTGAGTCATAGCTTCAACAACAGTGAATTGGCATCAATGTCTTTCCATAGCAATGAGTTTTCTCATCTTTTAGTATCTTTATTAGCTTGATAGGCATAGTGTGGGATATTGGAGTTGTTCTAATTTGCATTTCTCCAATTATAAGTGATCTTGAATATTATTTCATGTATTTCTTTTGACACTTTATATCCTTTTCCCATTTTTCTATTGAGGAATGACTCAATTATACACATGTATTCATAACAATTCCCTATAGATTTGAGATGTCAAATATTTATCAAAGATAAAATTCAAATATTTTTCTTAACTTTCTATGTCCTGGATGTCATACCACCAAAGTCAAAGGATGTATCCCTTCTTTCTGCTAATGATCAATAACACCATTTTCAGGAATCGTATTTTGTAACAGCGTTTGTTAGAAAGTAGCTGTTTTGTCGAAATAAAATGTATCAGTATGTTTTTAAAAATTAAATTGGAATGTATAAAATAATGTTTAAAATAAAAATAATAAACTTGGTATTTACCTACTATCACACAGGAGACACTTAATTGTTGAACTGAATAGAGAAAAAGTTCTCTACATTTTCACAATAATTTATTTCTTAATTTGCTGAATTTTCCATTTCAAAGTGCTTACAGAAGATAAAGGAATCTGAAGGGGGAAAGAAACAAGAAGGTATAGAACCCATATGGTTCAAAGACAGAAGTGTGGTTTGCTTTTTTCCCTCTTTTTTGCCTCTGATAGCAATCCTGTAATGCTTGCCTTCAGTATATAAGTATTCTAGGGATCTGACACAGTGGATTCAAGCATTCTTCCCACCTGACATCAATAATTGGTACCATGAAAACATGATGTTAAGCAAAACAAAACGGCATTATAGAAGATATTAAAATTGGAAGATATGATTGAATGTCAGACAACCAACATGAATGATGGGGAGGGGAGAGAAAGTCGAAAGGTGATGGTAGAATTAGGCTATAATCAGATTTCTAGTCCCTATCTGAGCATACCCTAAAGGAGGTAAAGGGAGGAAAGGGAATGAATAAAGAGGTACTATCATAGATGGGATCTCCATTGACTACAGCTGACTGCACTGACTACACTGCCTACAGCACAATTTCATCGCACGGTCTCTCAGTATTGAAATATATACGCAGACCTTCAGGAAGTATAATAACACAGCCACTGGCTCACTTGTTGCCCCCTAAAACTCAAGTATGCAAACTAAGAAACATACAATGAAAAACACAAATTTAAGCTTTCTAACTCCTAGTCATACAATCTCACTTCCACAAACTCCTCTCAGACTCCTTTCTGTACTCAAACCTTTGCAACAGACATTGAAACTGAGGTTCAGGCATAAAATAACTTCCTTAGTTTGAGAATGCAGCCAGTATCAAACACCAGCAATAACATTGCCTAACTCTGCTTAAAAATAGCGTCTTCAGAAGAAATTCCGGGTATGCTCTTGGCAGAACAGCCACACTTCCTCTTTGCTTGCCTCCAGAAGTCATAGGCTTTGCCTATACTCATGTGTTAACAATATCCATCATGGGCATTCTCTTTGACAGATGAGCATGTGGGGATGAAAATAAGAGGCCTGAAGCCTTTTTTAATAAGCGTTTATTAAGCTTCTGTTTTGTACAAAGCATTGTGCTAGGTATGAGGAATCACAGACAAAAGTGAAGAACTTTTGGTACCCTGCCACTGATGGATAAGCTTTCACCTTATCTTTCCAGCGTCAAGTCTCCACACCACCTATTGGCTACCTCTTCAGCATGCCACCACACACATATTACCCTGCTTTCCAGATCCCCTCTATGTGCTGTGTCCCTGCAAACTCCTTATTGATAAGGACTGTCTTGCTTGCTTGTATTTATATATCTAGAGTTTACCATACTGTCTGCCACATGGCAAGCTTAATAAATGCTTTATTCTGTTTTTGAGAAAACCAACTATCCAGGGCTTAGGTGTAGCCATGGGTTCTATAACTAAAACATAACTAAATTGCACTGAGTACTAATGTGCATGTATATTCTTGCCACCTGGACAACAAATGTCATTATGGATTTGTAAAAATCTTTTGCTAATCATGCTGGTCCACCTAAGTCATGATCTTCATCATGCATTTTAGTGCTCCCTTAACCAGAATTCTTTTTCCAAATTTGTACATGTGATATATTGTTCCATAATTGCAGTTCTATCTGATTGAGTTACTGTCTCATCTTCCCTTAGATTTCTCTTTTCTTTTTAAATGTTTTACTGATACATTTTTTAACCATCACTGTCAGTCAAAAGGCATTGTCGTTTTTTAATGACTTCCCCTTTCTCCCCCCCTACCCTGACAAAATCCTTCCTTTTAACAAATGTATACACTCAAGCAAAACAAATGAACACATTGGCTATGTCTGTAAATAACTACCTCAATCCACAGTCTATGTATTAGTCCAGCAACTCTCTGTTAAGAGTAGAAAGGTCTTCTTTATCTTTAGTCCTCTGAAGGCATGCTTGGACACTGGACTTATCTTAATGTTGAGGCCTTTTGATTTTTTTTCATTGACATTACTGTCAGTCAACTAAGTTCTTCATATGTGCCAAGCACTGAAGACACAAAAAAAAAAAATGCAAAGGCAGAAGGCGCAAAAAAAAAAGTCTATGCACAGAAGAAGCTTATATCCTAATGGGGAAGACAATTTGTAATAACTAGATAGATAAAAGATACATACAAATTAGATGAAGTTAATCTGAGGAAGGAGGAAGCCCAACTGATTCACTTCATAAAAGCTGAAACTGAGGTCTAGAGGAAAAAATGATTTCCTCAGATTCTGCAGTTCAAATATTCTCTCTGCCATAGCCCTGTTAACAATCCGGGCACATGCGCATGCACCCACACACACATACATTCCTTAGCCTGAGAAGCTCCCTAACTGCCAAATGACAGTCTCTCCAAAAACCAACCCAAGAATCTGCCCTCTATATAACTATCTGCTTTGGAATCCCCTTTCCTCAGAGCAGCATCATCTTTCCATCATCATTCTATTCTCTACATAGTTCCTTTAGGGTCCTCAGTCAATCAGGCCCTGGGCCTATAACATCTGCCCTTCATCATGTTCCCAAAAAAATACTGCTTCAAATTAGACCATGAATGTCAATTCCTTGAGGGCTAGAACTGTTCTTCACTTTGTCTATGATTCCCCATACCTAGCACAATGCTTTGTACAAAGCAGAAGCCTAATAAATGCTTATTAAATATAATGGAGTGGTCCATTCCTTACCTAGGATTTTGAGACTTTTCCCCTCTTCTTGCATGACAAACTGGCTGCTATTTACATGACTAGGCCAGACAGTCATAGGCACTGTGCCAAAGACAAAACTGTGGGTTCATTACAGACAAAGCACAGAAGACTAAAGCATCCAACCTTAATGTCAAAGTTTTGGCATCATGCTGATTACCCTAGTAGTTTCCACCATTCTATATGGTTCCTGATCATTCCCATCATCCTTTGTTCCAGGTGGTCACTGAACTGTCCCAACATGTCCATCAGTCCTATTAAACTATACAGAACAAGGTGCCTTGCCCACTAATCACTTACCCCTCTTAAAGATTTCCATCTGGTCCAAGGTGGCTCTGAGATCATGGAATTCAATAATGTATTCCATTAGTGAATACCCCAAAGTCACATACAAAGCATGGTAGTTAGTATCTAAGGCAAACACACTCAAAGACTACTAGAAAATCTACCCTAAACTGTCAGTAATTCCCCCAACAAATTCCGTTCCTTAAAGGAATTTACCCAACTTGAGCTTTGCCTTCTTACTTACCGATACGAAAACTACCTAAGGCAGATTTCCCACCCACCCCAATGATGTAGCCTTGGGTCTTCCCACCCAATTGGCTCCCAACGACAAATATCTCCTCCTGCTGTTCACAGAACAAATGGAGGGAGAGACTATTACAGAATAAGGACTCAGCAAGACCGCTACAATTAGAGGCATTAGTAGAGATGCCATTCTAACCTGTGTGGGGTGCTCCTACTGCACTGAAACCAACATCATCTCCCTATAGCTTCTGCAGCTGCTGTTTTGGCACCCAACCAGGGTCAAAGGGAGCTAAAGCCATGAGTGTCACTGCTACTATCAATGGCTCCTACAAGACACACATGAAATGGGGGGAGGGAAGAGTGAGCTCAGAAGGTACCATTACAAATACAGTTTTAGTTTACACTGAGGCAGAGACAAGCTCTCCAGGGTTTCAACATGAATCCAGACCTTGAAGCAATGTAACAAAACAACAGTTTCCTTTTCTCCAAAAAGATCTGAATTTAGCTCATTATTTAATTTTTAGAAAATTCCGGCGTGGTATACACAGGTAAGTATTATATATGGTTCTCATTCTACAAGATGACAAACTGAGACAAGTGTGACTAACCTTAACACCAAGAAAGTGGGATCCTCAAGAAAAAGTTACACATCTCAACAACCAGCAGCAAAGGCTCTACTAAAAACAAACCTGTCTATTCAGAAAAAAAAAGATTTTTTAAAAGTATATTTTATTTGGCTTAGAAGTCTCTAAAGAAAATTTTTTTCTTGGATACAAGTGGTACAAATATATGCTAGCACAAATGAAAAAGAATCTTCAAGTGTGTGTGTGTGTGTGTGTGTGTGTGTGTGTGTGTGTGTAATACTTAGTTCATGATAGGATTTAGGATAAACTAAGTTGAGCACTAACCTATAAACCAATTTCCAAAATACTGCCTTTATGTTCTGCTTGAGAAAAAGGACTTCCTTGAAATGGTAAGCACAGAATAACCAAATTCTTTTTTCTCATTCAGGTACTTTGACCAATCACGCTAAATTTAATTCAGTGGGCATCTATCGTCTACTTTGTACAATGCATTGTGAATATTTTTTTTAAAAAATAAGACAAGTAGTCCCTGCGTTCAAGACTCATATTCAAAGTGGGCTGTGATTGGAGAAGGAAAACAGTTCTATTTTTTTTAAATGAAAACTATATTGAATTAATACACAGCCTGTGGACATGTCACAGGATACTGCAAACTTACTCTGTGCAAGGTACCGTTTTCTTCATGATCATTTAGCATTAAAAGCGCCACACTGTACAATTTAGTTTACCAACCGCATTTCTTCATCTCCATCCCTACCCCTACCCCCACTCCAAGCACCCTGGAACATGGGGCAAAAATATTGGAAAAACTCGCCAGACTCCCAGCAATCTTAAAAAAGGGTTGGAATGAGGCAGCCAGCAGTACTTCAAACATCTAAGATTGTTACTTAGCAATCTGAGGCAGCTTCCCTCCTCGGCAGCCCCCTCCATAGGCTGGCCGAGAGCAAGCCAGAAAACTGCAAAACGTCGTGACAAACCATATAAAAGCAAGAGTGTAAAATGAACAAACATTTCATATAGCGTCATTCGGAGCCTCAAGAGAACCCTACATGCTCAGAGAAGCGCAGACAGTTCTTTTGAATTCTCAAGTGCCATATTCTTAAAGTTAATCAAGCATTACAAAGCAGTCCTTGGCAGAAATTATGCCCAAACACATATATCCATCCCTTCCCCATGACTTTGAAAAAGAAATGCTATATTCTGTTCATTCAGGAAGGGAGCCTAAAAGAGGACTCCAATTAAATCTATACATGCTCTGTTTTTGTGCCATCGGGCTGCACCGGTTAGAATAAGAACCCTTATTTTCATGCTGTATGTCCTTTCCAAACCAGTCTAGAGTATTTCACCCCCACCCATCACATTTCTTATCTAACAATCTTTAAAGTGATTTTTCCAAGTCAAATAAACCTCCCTCTTCATGCCCCAGTGGCTCTCTCCTTTTTCAGTTTTCTCTCTGAATAGAATCCTAAGTACTTACAGGTCAACCTACCATAATTCCCATAAGTCTAAAATCACCTTGAGGTACTCTAAAGATTCCTTAAGGGCTCCTGAAAGACAGGACCAATTCATCACATGGATGCATTGCCGTCAAGCCATGAGGCAGTCTCGCCCCAGACACGAGGAGTTAAAGAAATCTGCTGGAATTCAGCAGCCAGCCCTGTAAGGAAATCCCAGACCCCAGTTAGGATAACCTGCTCAGGATGGATGTCCTCCGCAGATGCACCAATGTGACTTTGTGCGAGCTGCTGAGACTCAGTCTGTTACAACTGGCATCGCTTGCCACAGGCAAGTCATCACAAGAAACTGACCTTGGCAAAAGCACATTTTGCACTTCGGTGCTGTTCAAGTGGGTTGGAGAAAGCGAGGGGCGGGGCTGGGAGTTTGAGGGTGGGGAGAAAAGGGATGAAGGAGGGAAGACAGACAGAGAACCTCGCAGAAATCTCCTGCCACACTGCCTACGCACTCTCTCGCACTGTTACAAAAGTTATATCACCTACACAGGGAAAGCGAACCCACAAAGCCTCACTTTCGAGCCCGCTGCTAAAATCCCATAAAAAGAAATACTATTTCAAACCTTCCCCCATATGGAAAAATACACACGCCATGAAGCAACCCAGAGTTTCTGAAGGGTTTATTTTTATCCCTCATGCCCCGCACCACCCACATCCACCTCCACTACACCACGTCCCCCCCTCCACGAACTTTTTACGTGGAAAATTTCCTACCTTTTTAGCACTGTGATAATACTTTTCTAGTTATTAGTTGATGGTGCTTCTTGCCGTATAAGTTTAAAATAAAATAAAAAATAAAATTATTTTTTCAGTTAGAATTTCATGCTATTGTCTCCCAGCAATAAGGAATAGAGTAGGATGACCCTAAACACTAGCCAGTCCAACCTGCTTTCATTTGATGATGAGTAAACCAAAGGTTAAGTGACTAATCCAAGTTCACCATGACTCTTTTCACTGCATCCCTTCCAGATTTTCTGAGGTTCCAGGGATGAGGCTTTTTTCTAGGCTTCTAGAACTGTTAATATTCCAGACAACCATATATACGGGGTATCTGCTGTATGCTAAGCACTATCCCAGCCTTTATTAAGTACCTCCTTATTGCCTGGGTCTGTGTTAGGAACCAAAAATGCAAAAATAAAAATTACCTAGTCTTTAAGGAGATTGAATTCCATCGGGGTAACAACATGTAGACATATTTTTTAAAATATTTAAAATACATACAAAGTAAAGGCCGAGTGATTTCAGGGTGAGAAGGCATCTTGCAGCTGCCAGGGGTAGGGGGAGGATGGGAGGAGTGGGGGCCTTATGGGGAAAGGCCTCATATAGGAAGTGGCCTTGAATTCAGCTTTGAATCCATGTAAAGAAATGGGGCACTGCCAAAGAGGACAAGAGGCTGGTAGCTAATCCAAAATATAGAGCATGGCTTTATTTTTTTATAAAGGAGTATATACCAAAGCCCAGGGGACCTTAACCTCTTTGGTGTCACAGTCCCCTTCGGCTACACAGTTAAGGCCATGGGTTCCTTCTCAGAATGATGTTTATTGCTTACTTTCATAATTGAAGGAAATGCCCATTTTAGTTAAAGGTTAATGCAAATAAAAATGTATTTTTTCCAATCTAAATTCACAGACTCCCCCCCCAAAAAATCTCTCCACAGACTCCAACCCCACCTCAGGTTCTGTGGATGCCCAGATTACCATAGAATAATGCTGCATTATATATTAACACCATATCATAGAATAACAACAATAATAATAGATAATGTTTATATTGTGCTTGAAGACTTACAAAGTACTATACACATCATTGCACTTAATCTTCATAGCAACCCTGCTTTGAAGGTACTATTCTTATCCCCATTTTACAGATAAAGTACTTTACAGATAAAAGAAAGTAAATTATTCCCACCACAATTCCATCTGGCATAAGGAAAGAAAAGGGAACAAGATAAGGAAAGGATAAAGATGAGCTGGGAAAAGGAAGAAAATGGACAAAGGAAAGGGCAAAAGAAAAGCGGTGCTAACTGCTGAGATTCCTTCCTAGTACCTTTTTCCATGTGCATGAGTTAACTTTGATTTTTTACTTTAACTTAAAGCTCTGGAGAAACTGTGCTCCAGAAACATCTATATTCCTAGCTCCCCTTTCATTCCTTGTCACTGGAGAACAAGAGAATGGAAAACGGGGACAAGAAACAGAGCCCTGACTGTCTCACATGCCACAACCCCAAAGATGGATGGAAGTAGGAGTGAGGGAAAGGCAGAAGACAGGCAGTCAATGAGTAGTTGACAACAGATGAAGTTATTGGAATCTCAAGATATCTACAGCAATATGATGTAACCACATCATGCCCACTCCACAAACTCCATCATCCTGCCACAGGATCGACTCACTTCTTAACGTTAGGTGTTAAAACCCAAAAGAGTGGATCCAGTTTTCTGCTATATTGAACTTCTAGAGTAGAACCCTTTGCCTGAGAGGCCTAGACCAACAGGCTCTCGAGGGGAACCTCTAAATGAACCTCATTTTAAAGTGGGCTTTCATTCCTCCTTATTGGGATGCCTGAGGAATGAACTAGTCATTCTACACCTTTAATTGTTTTCATCTCATAACATTTCAACAATTTAATCTATTTTACTACAAAGTGTCAAGGACAGTTTTATAGACAGACATAGCATAAATAAACTTTATCTGTATTTATCAATATAGACAGCAGGAACATACACTCCAAGTTAAAGCTTCTCCTACTATTGATCTCCTTTGATTTTACCTTAAAACTTTAAATGTAACACAAAGACAGGAAGCTAGGGTGGGGAGGAGTAACTTGCACATGTCTAAGGTTATTTTTCTAATTGCTTAAAAAGCCCAGCCCTTGGGATTCTAAGGCTCACACTAGAACACATTTCCTACCTCTCTCTAGTCCCATAATCCATTTCAATTCTCAACAGACTACCTGAAAAGAGAGCAGGGATTTCCCAATTTGACCCTTTATTGTTCATAATGACAACAAAAGAGCTCTAAGTTTTGAAGTCTTGCTTCCGGATGAAGGAAAAGGGCAGGAAACCAAGTGTGAGAGACTTGAACTAATGACTCCTATCCCAATATCTTTCTCTACCATTGAGTAACTTTGCAATAAATCTCATCCAAGATTGCGTCACCAGTGCTACTACTTACTGAGCCTTAGCTCTAAGTTAGATGCTTCAGGAATTTCTTTCAATACAACCTCTGTGCTCCTGAAAATTAAAGGAAAGATAAGTATGTCTCCTCTTAATGTCTCCATCTAGCCTAGCATATTTTCCCTCCTGGAAAAGAAGATTAAAGTGCTTCCTGAACTTCTCCCATTTCTAATGACATTTGGCTTTTCCCCTCTTCAAGAACATAAATATCTCAAGAAGTCTAAGGGAAGTCCCAGGGTTGACTCTTTAATCAATTTAAGGACTCTGGCATAAAATAAGAATTAAAACTTAGTCCTAGGCTTGACCAAGGGCCAAGAAGGTCTACTTTCCTTGTGGAATCACATTTCTGCAGTTAGTGCACAACTCTAAATGCCCATATCAATCACCTTGTCAATTTGCATGAATTCATACTTTCTCTTGTGACTGATGTACAACCTGCCTGCTCAACCTCGAAAAGGCTGTTCTATCAGCATCTGCTTCCCAAATGGAAGGGTGACTATTCAGGAGATAATGAAAGAAATGCTGTATAAGCTATACCCCCACTTTCACCTTTGCTAGTGAATCCCAGGGACTGTTTTCCACAACTGTATAAAGGCAGGTTATCTTCACTATAAGCTGGTAGGTGATACAACAAACTACCTAAGAACTAGGGTTATTGATCAGTAATCACCAAAGCAAAGAAGACAAGGAATCAACAGAGACAGGAGAGTGTGAGCAGCATGTACAGTTAAAAAAAATGTACCCTCACCATTCACAGGGGCATTATGAACAACACCTCTTTTTAAAAAAAACACTGATATTCCCTCCAGGTAAAGCCCCAAAATGAACCCCCATGGCCTGAATAGACTGGACCTGGGAGCCTATAAAAGTGGGAAAAAAAGCTCCTTCCTTCTCACCTCTCACCTCTCTCCACATTTTCAGGCCTGAGTCCAATTGGATTCCTGAGTCCAGTCAGAGGAAGGAAGGAAGGAAGGAAGGAAGGAAGGAAGGAAGGAAGGAAGGAAGGAAGGAAGGAAGGAAGGAAAGGAAGGAAGGAAAGAAAGGAAGGAAGAGAAAGAAAGAAAGAAAGAAAGAAAGAAAGAAAGAAAGAAAGAAAAGAAAGAAAGAAAGAAAGAAAGGGAGAAGGGGAGAGAGAGAAGAGAGAGAGAAGAGAGAGAGAGAGAAGAAGGAGAGAAAGAAAGAAAGAAAGAAGAAAGAAAGAAAGAAAGAAAAGAAGAAAGAAAGAAGAAGAAGAAAGAAGAAAGGGAAAGGAAGGAAGAGAGAGAAAGAAAGAAGAGAGAGAGAAGAGAGAGAGAGAGAGGAAAGAAAGAAAGAAGAAGAAAGAAAAGAAAGAAAGAAAAAAGAAAGAAAAGAAAGAAAGAAAGAAAGAAAGAAAGAAGAAGGGAAGAAGGAAGAAAGGAAGAAGGGAAAGAAAGGAAGGAAGGAAGAGAAGAAAGAAAGAAAGAAAGAAAGAAGAAAGAAAAGAAAGAAAGAAAGAAAGAAAGAAAGAAAGAAAGAAGAAAGAAAGAAAGAAAGAAAGAAAGAAAGGAAGGAAGGGAAGGAAGGAAGGAAGGAAGGAAGGAAGGAAGGAAGAAGAAAGAAAGAAGAAAGAAAGAAAGAAAGAAAGAAAGAAAGAAGAAAGAAAGAAAGAAAGAAAGAAAGGAAGGAAGGAAGGAAGGAAGGAAGGAAGGAAGGAAGGAAGGAAGGAAGGAAGGAAGGAGGAAGGAAGAATACCAACTCAGCTTCTAGTCAGCAATATGTAAGAAATATCCTGACCTCAGAAGATCACTTATTAGCTAATGCTGGATTCTCAATCCACAGAAGCATAGGGTTCTATTATACTTAGGCAAGTACCCAAAATAGGAGGGCCATTTGAACTGATCTTGTGCCTAGCTCAAGGGATGAGATAAGTCCTTCATGAATCACCAATTTCTTAATTTAAGGCCAACAGCATTCCTGCATAAAAAGGGCCAGGGGAAGATGTTGGAAGAACTTCCAGGGAGCTTTCATAAAATATGCTTGCCTTAAGCAATGAGACATTTACCTAGCAAAGTGAGCAAAAAGAACCTCGGAAAACTTCCTATTTTCCCAAGTGCTCACATAGAAAATTTTCTCATCTGACCCATCCAACAACCCTGCAAGGTAGATAAGTGATACTTATTTTACAGATGAGGCAACTAAGACAAGAAGTTGTGAAGACTGTGCCCAGGGGTGTTCCAGGACACTAAAGTGAGCTCACTAGGGTACAATAGGATATTTTAAATTTTCAAGGAAAACACAGAAATATTCAGCATCTGTCAGACATACTTTGGGCTACACCAGTACCTTCTTATTTGGGATGTCATATCTTTGTGATGCTAAGTTTTTGACAGTTTCATGATGAAAAGCAAGTACCCTGTGCAAATCAACATAGAACAGGAAATGAGACCAGCAGACTCCAAGCAAAGGATTGGTGGAATCTAAGCAGATTTCAAGGTTTGAGTTGTATAGTGTCCAGCAGATACACATTTCCCATTACTAGGCAATTGTAGTTAAGAATGAAAAAATATATATTCTTTGTTCATGAATATTATTTTTTCAAATGGTTACTAAGTTGTTAGGAAATAAATACTTATTAATTAATATTAATTAATAAATGGAACTATTTGGCATTTCTTTTGGCCTAGGGGCACTGTGAAAAAAATCACTGAGACTCTAAAAGTGCCATGAACCAAGAAAGTTTGGGAACCTTTGGGTTAAGTGTTTGGCTACACAAAGAGCTAACTGAGAGATACTTCCAGAGTTTTTGCCACTATACCATCTGTGCTTCACCAAAAGGTATTTTATTTGCTGGCCAGCCACTTGCTTCGAGGTGGCTCTAGAGTCAAATCTTGGGGGTCTGCAAATATGCAGAGACTGAAAATATGATATAAAGAACCAGGGGCCAAAGCCAAATAGCAAAGGTCTAAAATTGCAAATTCACCTCCCTCTCAAATGCCCCCCCCACTTAGTCAAATATATAAGAAATGAAATGAAGAAGAAAACCTCTGACCTTTCCATAGTTCATACCATAGATGTTCCAATATAGTGAACCAAATTTTTGATGCAACATCTAAGCTGAAAAAAAAAATTTTTAATTGGAACAACAGGATTTCAGATTAGAAGAGACTTTGAAGATTTACTAATTCAGCCTCATTTTACAGATGAAGAAACTGAGTCCCAAATAAGTGAAATCGTTTGCTGATGGTCATACAGGTAATGACCCAGCTAGGACTAGAACCAGGATCTCCTGACTCCCAGTCCAGGGAGTCTTCCACTACACCACCCTGCTTGCAATGAAAAACTCAGAATCCTAGCTAATTACCCTTAACTTTTTTTTTTCATATCTTAGCTTCTACTGACAAAGATTATACTCAGTATCTAGAATGTAAACATGAAGCTTGATTTTTTTCCTTTATTTGTGGGAAATATAAAAATGTGTATGTTTGTATATCCATATCCCCTTACAAAAATAACAACATATAAAACATGGGAGGGAATCAAAGAATCCCATAGTATTTGTGTTTTTCCATAAATTAGAGAAAAGAACTGCACAAGATGAAGAGGTGCATAGATACTGCAGTCTTCATCAGTGGAGGGAGCACTCATACCAATGAAATTATAGATCAAAGTAACAAAGAGCAAAGCTAAATTAGAAGATAATTCTTACATCTGGAGACATGCACAACTTTTTTTTTCAAGAAAAACTAAACAAAAAGGAAAAAACCCTAGAGTTCCAGCATTCCTTCCTTCACAAAAAAAGCATTGGGGGAAAAAAACCACTGAGATCTACTCACCTTACAAATTGCATGCATGCTTGTGTTTATTCTTGAAATTGGCCCAAATGGAAGATGGCAGCGTGATGTTGTAAATACAGATTATCCTGTTGGAAAGAAAAATAGTTTCGGTAAATACTTTTCTCATTCCAAAAATGAGATACTAAGAGTCTGAACAAGAGGTCCAATGGCAGTCTTAACTCAATAGAAATCTGCATTTTCCTGTTTTGTAGAAGGAAACTCATACAGTCCTATGAGTGATGGATAACTGAGAAAGAATAGGATTGGGGAACCTAAGTTTTGTGACTCTAGCTACAAAGCAGCTTACAGTGTTTATTTTCTATACACTGCCTCTCACCCTTCTAAGAGATCTTCCTCCCACTTGGTGCTTCAGACATTGTCCAGTTCAATTTCACAGATATTCTTTATCATCATTATGCCCACTCAACATTTATTGAGCATCCACTGTGTACATCACACTGTAACTTGGTGCTGGGCACCATACTAGGGCCTCACTCCTCTGTTGCCTTTACTAAGCAGTTTCCAAGTAAACCCACTACCACTTTGCCTCATATTCCACAGGCATCTCTCCCAGCACCCATCTCTGCCAATATGTAGGATTAAACTACTTTCCAAGGTTGAATAAGCCGCCATCTGTCTATCTTACATGGTACTGTGTGCCATCCGGGAGACTTGCCCCTCGGAGCGTGTTTCTACCATATGTCACTCTCAAGTGATCAGCCAATGCCAAGACATCTGAATAAAAATGTCTAAGTGTAGCCGGAAAACCCTCTCAGAATTCCAGTGGCGGTTCACCGAGGCCAGGTATGTCAAAATGACTTATTGTTTTCTATAGCTCCACCTGAATATCAATGGTGCAAAACTCACAAACATTCCTCTCCTCTCCACCCCCGTGCCCAGCAAGGGAAGAAAACAATTTAGTTTTTCTCTTCCAATGTACACTTGTGTTCCTCCTCTGCAACCAGCTCAGTCAGTCTGTGTATGTTCCAAAGACTGCACCATTTCCTCAGAGGCAGAATTCAAAAAACTAGCCCACCATTCAGTGTAGTTATCGGCTATGTTGGAGTATACTTTAGATATTTACTTATATATTTTGAGAGAAGGGAAAAAAGAAAATAAAGTTTGAGGAGCTGAAGAAATTAGTTCTCTAGTAGATCAGAAATATTCCCCCATGAAACAGAGAGCGTCTGGCACATAACAGGCACTTAATAAATGCTTATTGACTGACGTCTACACCTTCTCATATAGACTGACACAAAAAAATCATGTCCTACTTCTGAAACATAAATTCTAATCCAATTGCCTAAAACTCCATTTCAGAAATAAAACTTTTATTCAAAATTTTAAAATGGAATATTCTAAGCTATTTTAAGCAGACTATTATTATTTATTATTATTATTATTATTATTATTATTATTATTAAGCTCTGTTTAGAAAGACAAGTTAAACTGAAAGATGTACTCAGCTGCTTCTATGAGTTAGCTTTTTCCTCTAGGGTGAAATAAGAAATCTTGTGGGTTGGGTTTTTTTTTTTAATCATAAGTTAGTGGGGAAAACAGACAAAGAAAAAGAGAGTAAAAGTTGGGACTGTCTTAGATTCCACATGGTCTCCATCAAATCCAGATATTTAAAAGTATTCCAATTAGTCAAACTTCTTGTAAAAGGATAAAATGAAGACTCTATATTTATCTTCTTATAAAAGTTGTCATGCTCCCTTGATGTCTTTATTTAAGAATTTATGGTATATTCCTTCTTCCTCATAAATCACTCAGAAAACTTGAACACTCTCTGAAAGGTTTATCTGTGCTTTGGCTCCATCCCTCAAACAGCAGGATTCTAAGACTGGAGCCAAGAAAAACAACAAACACCAGTTGCATGACACACAAGCTAGTTAATTTCACCTTGATTTGACAAGCATTTATTAGGCACCCACTGTGCCAAGCACTGTGCTAATTACAAGGAATATAAAAACAAAAGCAAGGCATTTCTTGTCCTCAAGGACCTTATGTCTCCCAAATATATTTTTATCATTCATGTTTCCTCTCCCCAAAAAATGGTGGCTTAAAATTCTCTCTCCCTCAGCTCTAGCAGTCAAATCACTTTCTATCAATCCACAAAATAGCGTGGAGCACAAAGATAATCCTGGAAAGAAAGGCCAACTGTTTTGCTATGCCACCAAAGGGAAACTGAGCATTTGGAAAGATAATTGACTTCACAGAAAGATGCTGAAGTGAATTAACAGACTGACACTTTTAATAAAGGTACCAGCTAAGTCGTACAAAATACTTAAGAAATGCTTAAAAGACTTGAAAACTGATAAAAGATGGTTAAACATGATTGATGTAGAATTGGGAGAGTCCTGAGAGAGCATCTACTCTAATTCATTCATTTTACACATACAAAGAAACTGAGTTCTGGGGAGGAGAAGTGATGGGCACTAACCGTCTTGCCAGACCCCAAACTGCTGACTAGACAACTTTCATCCCTGTAAAGCTTAGGGTGCAATTTATGCTTTACTGTAACATTTGGGCTCTAGAGGTAAGGCAAGAAAACACAGGAGGCAGTGGACTTAAAAACAGTCATCTCAAAACCTTCCTTCAAATCAATGTAGGAAATGGATGGATTCCAGTAGAGGGTAGGAGAGGACAATAGGAGGAAATAAGGAAAAGGTGTTCTTAATTATCACCAAAAAAGTATCCTAGTGTATGTATGTGTGTGCGTGTTCAAAGAGGAAGGAAGAATCGTATTTGAGATAAATGGAAAAGAAAATCCTTAGCAACACTCTTCCATCCCTCTTGTGAAATAGAAATCCTTGTAATCAATTAATCAAGATTTATTAAATATCTACTTTGTGCCAGGCATCGCACTAAATGCTGGGATTGCAAAAAGAAGCAAAAGATGGTCCCTGCCCACAAAAAGCTTACAATCTAATGGGAGGAAGACAACATGCAAACAAATATCTACAAACCGAACTATATACAGAATAAATATGCAATAATTAAAAGAGGGAATGCATTAGAATTAAGAGGGGTTTGGGAAGGCTTCCTATAGAAGGTAGAATTTTAGTTGGGCCTTACAAGAAGCCAGGGATATCAGTAGTTGCAGTGGAGGAGGTAGAACATTCCAGACACAGAGGACAGCCAGAGAAAATGCCCAGCATTGAGAGATGGAATATCATGCTCATGGAACAGCCAGGAGGCTAGTGTCACTGGATTAAAGAGTACATGTTGGAGAGTACGTGTAAGAAGACTGGAAAGGTAGGAGGTGCTAGGTTATGAAGAGCTTTGAATGACAAACAGAGCATTTTGTATTTGTTCTTGGAGGCAATAGAAAGTCATGAAAGTTTATTGAGTAGGGGAGGGGAGGGGAGGGATGACATGATTGGACCTGGGCTTTAGGAAAATCACCTTAGTGACTGAATAGAGGATGGATTGCAATAGGGAGAGACTTGAGGCAGGCAGACCAACCGGTCTATACAATAGACAGTCTACTGTAATCAAAGCAGGAGGCCTGCCCCAGAGTGGTGGCAGTGTCAGAGGGAAAGGAGCCCTTTCAAGACATGTTACAAAGGTGAAATCAACAGGCCTTTGCAACAGCTTGGATATGGGCAATGAGAGATAATGGGGAGTCTAGGATGACTCCTAGGTGGTGAACCCAAGGGATTGGGACAAGGGTGTCGCCCTTAATAGTAGTATGAAAGGTAAAAGGGGAAAGTTTAGGGGAGAAAGATAATAAGTTTTGTTTTAGACATATTGACTTTAAGATGTCTATTGATATCCAGTTCAGGATGCCTAAAAGGCAGCTGGAGATGCAAGATTGGAGTTCAGGACATATAGATTTGAAAATCATCAGCATTGTTTCTTTTAGTCATTTTCAATCATGCCTGACTTTTTGTGAGCCCTTTTGGGGTTTTCTTGGCAAAGATACTGGAGTGGTTTGCCACTTCCTTCTCCAGCTCATTTTACAGATGAGGAAACTGAGGCAAATAGGGTTAAGTGACTTGATCATGGTCACACAGTAAGTATCCAAGATTGGATTTGAACTCAGGTCTTCCTGACTCCAGGGCTGGTATTCTATCCACTTACCACCTAGCTGCATCAGCATAGTAATTAAATCCATGGAAGCTGATGAGATCATCAAGTGAAGTAGTATAGAGGAAGAAGAGAAGAGGGCCCAGAACCCTGAGGGATACCTATGGCTAGAGGGCATGATCTGGAGGAGGAGCCAGCAAAGGGGAGAGAGAGAAAAGGAGCTATCAGAGATATAGGAAGAAAACCAGGAGAGAATGGTGTTCTGAAACAGTAGAGAAAAGAGAGGATCAAGCAGAGAGTGATCCAGTGTCAAAGGCCGCAGAGGTCAAGGAGAACAAAGACTGAGAAAAAGCCATTGGATTTGGCAACTAAGAGATCATTGGAAAGAGCAGTTTCAGTGGAATAATAAAATCCCAAATCAGGTTGTCAAGGATGCAGAAGAGAGTGAGAGGAGAGAAAGTATAGGTTCCTATTATATATGTCAATATATATATTATAAATGCAGAAGAGATACAGTATGATAGCTAGCAGGGATAGAAGGTTTTTTGAGGATAGGGGAGAGATGGGGTTGTAGGCAGTAGGAAATGAGCCTGTACAGTGGAAAATACTGAAAATAAGTGAAAGTGAGCATCACAGAGGGGGCAGTTTGTTGGAGGAGCTAGAATGGGATGGGATCACTTGAACAAATAGAGGTAAGGAGTAAGCCTTGGGAAGAAATGAAGTCACTTCATCATGTGAAATGGGTAAAGGAGGAGAAAGTGGCAGACAGTATCTAAGTGGTAGGAGATGAGGAAGAGAGGAGAAGAGGGAATTCACAGTGAATGACCTCATTTTTTCTATAAAATATGAGGCAAAGTTCTCAGCTGAGATGATGTCTTGTGAAGTTATCAGTATTTAAGAAACTACAATTCAATCTTAAAACAATAAGAAAGAATAAACAATTGAAATTATAAACTGGAGATGAGAGAGTGAAGAGAAAGAGAGAGAATGAGAATTAAACCAGGAAAAATACTTGGGCCTAAAGAAAGAGAGTAGAAAGAAGAAAAATAATCAAGAATATGTATCCTTCCATCAATCTTCACTATATGTTAGGAATTGTGCATGCCTGAAGCCTGAAACATTCCTTTTGATGCACCAGCATTATCAAGCAACCAAAAAGCATTTGTTAATCAACAGTCATGTGCCAGGCATTGTCTACCATAGGATATAAATACAAAGAATGAAGCAAGGCCTACTCTCAAAGAGCTTACATTCTATCAAAGGAAACATTCACATAAGTACATGTATGGAATAAACATATACAAAATAAATACAAGGTCATTTGGGAAGGAGACAACAGTTGGGGGGAAAGTGTCAAGAAAGACTTCTTGTAGAAAGTGATACTTCATCTGTCTCTTGAAGGAAAAGAAGATCTCTGTGAGGCAGAGGTATGGAGGGAGTACATTTCCAGGAATAGAGGAAAAGGTAATCTATGTAAGAAGTACTGAGACACTATTGTGTTATTAATAATAAGAATTCACATTTCTGTATCACTTCAAGATTTACAAAATTATTTGCTCAAAGAAACCCTGTAGAGTAAGAAATGTAAATATTACTGAACCCATTTTACAGATGTTTGTAGTAGACAATTGCATGATTTTCCTTCCTTCTTCAAATATTTTATTTGTGCAAAAGAAAAAAAGATTGGATTAAATGATCTCTAAGGCCCCATTCAGCTCTAAAATTTCATCATCTATAGTCTTTCTTCCCTAATTTCAATATTACCTGGTAGGATATCTAAATTCAAGGTGTGTGGATGGCCACTAGGTATTGATAATAAGTACATCTTCTTTGTACTGAGTGGGAAAAGATTAAGATTCTTAGTCCTAATTATGAGCTGATGGCCACCCCTGAGTTTGGCAGGTGATTGGCCAATAGCCCATACTGAAAGCCAATTTAATGAACAGCAAGAAGCTGGTGGCCATCCATGATGTCTTTGCACTAAATCCTAAATTGCGCTCAGATGCAAAGCTTACAAAAAAAACAGCATGGTACAGTGAGGGGAGCACTGCCAGAAAACCTGGACTTGAGTCTTGGCTTGGCAACTTAGTAGCTATGTGACCTTGCTCAAACTATTTTACTTCTGAAAACCTCAGTTTCCCCATCCCCAAAAAGTGGGGATGACAAGAGCTATGCTACTTCCCCTCCCAAGATTGTTTTTGAGATCAAACAGAAAGAATAATATAAACGAAATGTTCTCATCACCTCTTAACAACCGTCAAATCATCAGGAGTCTGTCAGAGGCTCACTATAGCTATTGAGAGATGAGCCTGAGTCAGATAGGTCGTTCCTCAACAAAGCATTTCACCGAGGCCTTTAACATTTTAAGAAATGCTCACAGTGAGGATAGCACTGAGAAATCTGCTGCAGTCAACACAAACTTGCCAGGATGAAAGAAGAAGAAAATTCTAAAAATGCTCCTAGTTTGTCAGCTGTCTGGCTGATTTCATGCCAGGGTCTTCTCAAATCAGAAATGGAAGACCTCTGCAAAGTACGATGAGATAGGACCCTGGTTTGTCCTCTGAAAAGAAGTGAAGAATAGCAATAAGTTGTTTATCTCATTGCCTCATCAGCATCTGAGCATTCAGTGATGAATCCCTGCCCTGTCTAGGACGTAATTCCAGTACTCTTGTCTCATAAATAAGCCTGACTCATGCTGGTGCAAGCCTGTAGTCTGTACTGCTTAGGAGGCAGAAGCTGATGGAGGGGCTTGAGTTGGGAGTTCTGAGAAGCAATTGGTCTAATGCTGATCGAGTGTCCATGCTAAGTCTAGTACTGATGTGCTCAGTGTCCAGAAGCAGAGGGCCATAAGACTGCCTAAGGAGAAGAATACTGGAGCAGGTCTGAAAAACAGAGGAAGTTAAAGCTTTAGTCCCGATTAGTACTGAGATCAGCCCAAGCAGGACAGAGACTCGATCTCAAAAAAAAAAAAAAGCCCCTGAAATTGTTAAGAGGCTCCTAATTCTAGGGCTGTCATTCAGAAAATGCCTCCCTTCAAAACATCCTCTGGAGAGCTCCTAAAGCCAAGAAACCTGTCCAGTCCATGTCTGGAAATATACACATTTTAAAAAAACACATACTCAGAGATAGGTATGCGAGGGATGGTTCAAGGGATGGGCTGGGGGAAGAGGAGGCAGGAAAAGAAACTGGAATATGTTTTTCGAAGCACTTCAGATTCAGCCTTTCAAGCTCCTGCTCTCTTCTCTTCTATTTCCCCCGCCAAACCCAAGAAAGTCTGCCATCACTTTTGGTCAAAGAAGAAAGCAGCCCCAGCTGCCTGAAGCCAAAAAACAGACAGGTTTGCTGTCCCCCCTGCTGTTTTGGCTCGAGCTCTTCAGACTGGAAAATTCGGAAGCTAGATCTCCCAAGCTTCATAAATGCCAGAACTATCTAAGAGGAAAATAGGACAAGGCCACCCCCAGGCAAGTTTGTACTAAAATGTGCTGGCTGCAAGGCAGCACCACAGTAAACATCACACAGGACACTGTGCTCCTTGGAAAGCATTCCACCAGAACAATGCCATCTCTCCAAAGAAAATAAAAAAATAACTGTTTCCGCGACTCAAAAATCTTCAAATGTAATGCTCCAGGACCCCTAGCAGGGAAATAAGACCAATTCAAAGCTCCAAAGGGTAAAAAGAAGGTTTTCAGCACAGTAAGGAAAAAATAACTCCTTTAAAAAAGGCCAAGCCTTCTAAAGCAAATTTTTTTAAAAACAACCATGAAGATGATTATTTCTTTTTAGCAAGATATGAGCCAATGAAAATCCAACCCTGAATACTTTGTTAGCTGTTTCTAAAGATGTTCAAGGGAAAGGGAAGAAAAATGTCTTTATACTACAAAGAAAGAAAATGAAAACTTAACAATGATAAGAGGTTGTCAATACTGTTTTTTAAAGCAGAGAGTAATGTGTGCTCTAGGGTTAAATTATACATCTTAATATACTTTATGACACATACAAATATAGATATTAACATATGTGTTACAAGCTAAAACAAGGGCTTAAAAATATATTTGTATAAATACATATATATACAAATATTCATGCTGGTACAATCAGCATTGGGAAATCAAAAATGCTCTGGAATCATTTTAAAAGACAGGCTGCCCTCTTGGATCAATTGGAAGGTGCAGGAGGAATGGACTCACTGCCGAAAAATAAGGCCTGCCTTCAGGACATCCCTTCTCCAAGAAGTCTTCACTGATTAAATACACTACTCTGCACTCAGCACGTAAAAACTGTTTCTGCCATGTTAATTTGGCCTCCTGTTATGTTGTTCTGTCCATCATTTTCACTCTTGTATACTGCACAATTCCCAGCTAAATTATAATTGCCTTATAGACAGTGATCATATTTAATTCCATTTGCATCCTACTCCTTTCTTCATAGTGTCTAGGAAAGTGCTTCAGTATACAGAGAATGTTTAAGAAATAACGATAGACTGATTAAGTTGATAGAAGTAGTTGTCAAAGGGGACCTAAGTCAAGTATAGACTATGAACTCTTTAACACCTGGAGACACATGCACAACAGCATGACTCCTTTACACTTGTAGGTGATCATAATTACTCTATTGACATTAATAAAGATGAGACAGCTGTCACCTAAGAGTAAAGAAATAATACACCTTTACTTCAGTTGCCCAAACTTGACAAGGAAAGCATACACCAATGAGAAGCTGAGTGTGAAGCCTGAGAAGGAAGGGTACTTAGTCAAATTTCACAAGGTAGATAAGCCTGAATGGTTAATATGACCCACCAGTCTCATATACAGACCAGAGGATTTCTGTATATGAAAGACCCCCTACACACGCTCACAAACACACACACACACACACACACACACACACACACACACACACACAGAGCTAATGGCCCCAATCTAGAAAGCTATACCCTTTTAAACTCCAGGATCCCTTCTAAACAGCTCTCTTTGATTTTCCTATTCTGAATATTTAACTGTCTGATCAAGAAGGTTAGGAGGTGGGAGAAAAGATAAATAGACTCCAAGTATTACCTCAAACGCAAAGGAAAATGCTTCAACACCAGCACCCTGGCTCTTCCTTTCTAGTTAACAAGAGATCCCTATCACAATCAAAATAGGCAGTGGGAAGCACTGTGATAAATTAGAAAGGGCCATGTTTCTTTTCTGTTTATTTGCTTTCAGGGTACTTCAGAGTGAAGAAAGTAAGGGGTTTTTTTAATCTGAGCCTTGTTTTCACACAAATTGGAGCCTACCTTGGGAAACAGCAATGGGGCGGGGGGGGGGGGAATTGAGTCAAATACCAACAAAAATAGGCAATTTTTTTCCTATCCTCTTGGTCATCTCCCAGGATGCCCCACTGAGCAGAGAATAAACTTGGATGCCATGAAACCACACCAGTTGGCAGGTTCTGGCTCTGACCTCTCAAAGGTTGTAGTCAGCAGGAAATCTGGTCAATCTACAGAACTTTCTGGCTTGGATCCTCCAGGTACAATAACAGGGAACATTTCAAGGTCAACGCGTCAACAATCTTTATTATATAATAACTCACTATGTGAGAAGCCCTTTCTGGACGCTATACGAAGGGAGAATGTAAGTAAAAAGCTTGATCTTCTGGAAGTTTACAGGCTCATGGGAGGTGTGGGGCAAATACAGATAAGTACTTTACATGACTATATAGCAGAAAGACCAATTTTCATAAGCCACATGCTGAAATCAGCTCTACCACTCTCTAGTTACAATATCTATCTATAGACACATATAACAGAAATGTTAAACATATCCTAAAGCCACAACTTCAGGGAAATAAAGTCCAGGGTTTCAAGGGATGTTGCAACTACTTTAAAAATCTTTTTGTAAAAACAATCAAAACTGAGTACAAAGAAATTATAATGACCAACCACAGTCCCCCCAAAAAGAGATCTGAGAAAAAAGGAAGGAAACAAGCATTTCTTAAGTACCTACTATGTGCCAGGCACTGTGCTAAGTGCTTTATAAATCTTATCTCATTTGATCTTCACAAAAACCCTTGGAAGTAAGTGCTATTATTATCCCCATTTTATAACTAAGGAAACTGAAGTAAATAAAGGGTAAGTGACTTGCCCAGGGTCACATAGCTAGTAGATATATGAGGCTGAATTTAAACTAAGATCTTCCTGACCTCAGGCCCAGTGCTCCAGCTACTGTGACGCTTTGTCATCTCCAAGGTACCTCCATCCTACCCCATCACTGGTCTTCTTTGCAGAGGTGGGAAATTAGGGTTTTGGTACCATATATGTCAGACTTTTTCAATATGTTGACTGGCTTTGCTGAGCTGTTTTTCCTCCCCTTTTTATTTTTTGTTAAAAGGGGTAGCTTTATGGGAGAGGGATACATTGGGAAATTCAGATGATATAAACACTAAAGGGTCAATAATAACTGATTTTTTAAAAAGTCTTCCTTGAGAGAGCTAGTGAAGTACACCAGAAAGATCACAGGACTACAGTCAGAAGATCCAGGCATGACATCTTCTTCTTCTTTCCCCAACTTTTCCTTCCTAGATGTAGGTAAGGTTTTGGTAATCAGATTCCCTCAAAGATCTAGGGGTTGGTTAGCATGTGACCAGTAAGCATCACAAGTGGTACCTTTGGGGAGGCTGACCCACTAAGAAGTGGTGTCTACACCCACCCCTTATGCAGGACATCCTCAACACAGACAGGCCACAGGGGTTCCCTCTTTTAAGGACATAATGGATACACAGATGTCTGTGAGAAGCAATCTGATTCCCATGGGATGGAAGAGACTGTATGCCAAATGGAGCAGGATTTGGCTTCCCCAGCCAGACAGTTCGATGGAGAGCTCATATGCCCCATAAGCACTCAGAGCAACACAGTGAGAAAAGTCTCCCAAACAGGCTGGAAAAGTGACTGGTGCAAAAATAATCCATAAGGCTTATACTCATCACTGTTCTTATAGCAGCTGTGGGGGCTAACTCAACGCTGCTGAAAGCAGCACTGGACAGCAGCTCCCTAAAGCCTTGTTGGATTTGGACCATGGACAGCATCCAGGTGCCTATCCTGTGAAACTCTTAAAACCTCAGTTTCCTCATCTGTAAAATAAAGAAATTTGGACCACATGGTCTCTGAGATCCTTTTTGGTTTAATCTTCAGTGACACAAAATAATGCAATTAAACTTCAAGCTACATAAGAAATTCCTAAAGAAGGAAAATCAGACGGAGGGTTGGGGGGCAGGAGGGGTAGAAGAAAAGTTTGAGAAAGACCCAAGAATAGATCTTCATCAATAAAAAGTGAACATGGCTTTCCCCTCATGAGTACTAGCAACCACAGAATTAATTCAGATAGGAAAGAAATGAAGAATAATGGACAAATCTGACTTTCATTTCCATGAACATTATACCGTAAATGCCGCCTTATCTGGCATTCCTTGACCTCCAAATTTCTATTAACTAGAACTTTTAAACTTTTTTTATTCCCCCCTACTTAAGCATCTCAAGGCAACCTCATCCCTCCACACTGTCAGTTGATGACCTTGCTTAATACTTCACCAAAAAACTGAGAGCATTCATTGAAATTTCCCCCTTTCCCCCTCCTCTTCACTTAATGTCACTCAGACATGTTTCCAACTATCTCCTCCTTCACCTTTGTCTCACATAAAGGGGTGGCCCTTCTCCTTGACAATGCATCCCCCCAACATTGACCCTTGATCCCATCACCTCAATTTTCTCCAACAGATCAACCCCACTGTAATCCCCACTCTCTTCCTAATCTTCAGCCTTTCACTCTAGACTGGCTCCTTCCAAAATACCTACCAATGTGCCCATATCCCTGCTCATGCCCATATTCCTGATCCTTAATAAAAAAAAAAAACAATTCAATCATCCCTGTTGCCTATTGTCTATATCTTTTCTTCTTTTCTCATCTAAATTCCTTAAAGAAAATTGCCTACATTTGATGCCTCTAATTCCTCTCCTCTGGCATATTTTAAACACTCTCCAATCTGGCCTCCAATCTCATAACTGAACTAAGTTGGAGAAGATATGGAAAAACTGGAACACTAATACATTGTTGGTGGAGTTGTGAACTGATGCAACCATTCTGGAGAGCAATTTGGAACTATGACCAAAGGACTATAAAACTGAACATACCCTTTGATCCAACAATACCACTACTAGGTCTGTGTCCCAAAGAGATCATAAAAAAGGGGAAAATACCCACATATGCAAAAACATAACAGTTCTTTTGTGGTGGCAAAGAATTGGAAACTGAGGGGATGCCCATCAATTAGGGAATGGCTGAACAAGTTGTGGTATATGAATGTAATGGAATACTATTGTTCCATAAGAAATGATGAGCAGGCAGATTTCACGAAAACCTGGAAAGGCTTACACGAACTGATGCTGAGTGAAGTGAGCAGAACTAGGAGAACATTGTACACAGTAATAGCAACATTTTGTGATGACCAACTTGTTAGATTTAGTTCTTTTCAGCAATGCAATGATCTAAGACAATTCCAAAAGACTCTCGATGGAAAATGCTATCCATGTCCAGAAAAAGAACTATGGAGTCCGAGTGCAGATTGAGGTGTACTATTTTCTCCTTTTTTTTCCTTTCTTATGGTTTTTCCCTTTTGTTCTGATTCTTCTTTCACAATATGACTAATGTGGAAATATGTTTAATATCATTATAAATGTATAGCCTATATCAGATTGCATGCTGATTTGGGGAGGACAGGAGGTGAGAAAGAGGGAAAAATTTAGAACTCATAATCTTATAAAAGTGAATGTTGAAAATTAAAAATAAATTAATTATTTTTTAAAAAAGAAGTTTAAAAAATAACTGAGCCGAAACAATCCCTTAATTGCCAAATCTAACGGCCTTTTCTCATTCCTGATTTTTCTTGATCTCTTTGCAACCACTGAAACTGCCAATTACTTTCTCTTCCTCAATATTCTCTCCTTTCTAAGTTTTCATGACACTGACCTCTCCTAATTCTCCTATCTGTCCAAAACCTCCTATTCAATCTCTTGCAAGCTCTTCATCCAGGTCACAACTACCAACCAGGGCTGTCCCCAAAGCTCTATCTTGGGCCCTTTTCTCTTTTCCCTCTATACAGTCTCATCTGGTGATCTCATCAGCCCCCATGGGTTCAGTTATCATCTCTATGCAGATGATTCCTAGATTTCTATGTCCATCCCTAATCTCTCTCCTGAGTTCAAGTCCTATATCATCAATGACCTCATAGACCCCTCAAAGCTGATGTCCCATAGGCATCTCAAACTCAACACATTCAAAACAAAACTAATTATCTTTCCCCAAAATCTCTCCTTTCTTCCCAACCTTCCCATAACTATCAAGGGCACTACAATCCTCCCTTCAATTCCTTGCTGCACTCATACCACATATCTAATATAATATCAAATCTTACAATTTCTACCTTTACAACATCTCTCCATATGCCCACTTCTTTCCATTCATACAGCCATCATTCTTGTAGAGGCCTTCGTCATGTCTCACTGGATGGCTGCAATAGCCTAATTGTTCTCCCTACATCAAGTCTCTTCTTTCTCCAGTCCATCCTCCACTTAGCTATCAAAGTCATCTTCCTAAAGCATGTCTGACCATGTTACTCTACTACTCAGTAAACTCAACTGCCTTCCTATCACCTCTAGGATCAAATATAAAATGTTCTGTTTGCCATTTAAAGTCCTCATAACTTGACCCATTATTACCTCTCCAACCTTCTTATACTTTACTTCTATCCATGTATTCTTTTTTTTTTAAGGCAATTGGGGTTAAGTGACTTGCCCAGGGTCACACAGCTAGTAAGTGTCAATTGTTTGGTCTGAGTCCAGATTTGAACTCGGTCCTCCTGACTTCAGGGCTAGTGCTCTCTGTCCACTGCACCACCTAGCTGCCCCCATCCATGTATTCTTTGATCCAGCAACACTGACCTAGCTGTTTCTCAATCACAACACTTCCACTCTTACTCCATGCCTTTTTGCTGACTGACTCCCATGCCTGAAATGCTCTCCCTCCTGGCTTCTCTGGCTTCACTTAAGACTTAGCTCAAATCCTCCCTTCTCCCAGAGGCCTTTCCTGGTTCCCTTAAATGCTAGTGCCTTTCCTCAAAGATTATTTACAATTTACCCTGAATAAATCTTGCATATGGACAGTTGTTTGTACGTTGGCTCTCCCATTAGAAGAGGATATTTTTGGATAGAGCCAATGTGAGAATTTGTTTTGTTTGACTATGCTTATATGACACAAGTTTCTTGTATCTTTTTTTAGTAATGGGGAGGGAGGAGAGATAAATGCAAAATAATTTTTAAAAAAAATAACACTAGGAAGCTAGCCCAAAAAAAGGAGGGAGATGTAGGTGCCAGTATTATTCCCATTTTATAGATGAGGAAACTGAGACTGAATTAGATTCCCTCAAAGATCTAAAGATTGGTTAATATGTGGCCAATCACCATCACAAGTGACACCTTTTGGAAGGCTGACCCACTCACTTTTCAAATCTTTGCAATCTGACTTTTGGCCAAGTTAATATTACTAAGATCCAGGTCCTGCTATATAACTCCCTTGCTGAAAAACAAAAACAAAAACAAAACAGTGGTTCTTCTATTGTCTCTAGGATAAACAATAATAATACTTAGCCTTTGTATAGTGATTTAATACAACGCTTTACCTATTTTATCTCATTTGGTCTTCACAACAATACTGTGAGTAAGAGGTGAGGAAATGGCTACAATAAATGTAAGCAGCTCTTTCTAAGATGATTATGAAAGGAAGAAGAGACATTGGATGATAGTTTATAGGTAGGTGGGTGGCTCAATGGATAGAGCACCAGGCTGGGGAGTCAGTAAGATCTGAGTTCAAATCCAGCCTCAGACACTTACTAGCTGTGTGACCCTGGGCAAATCACTTATTCCATTTGTCTCAGTTCCTCATCTGTAAAGTAAAGGCACATTGGAGAAAGAAATGGCAAACCCCTCCAATATCTTTGCCAAGAAAACCCCATGGGCAAAAGTCCATGGGGTCACATAGAGTTGGACATGACTAAACAAAAATAGCTTGAGGGGAAGACGGGTCAATAGAAAATTTTTTCTAAGATACATTTTACTAATGCCTTTTCAAATGAAGATTTATTAAGGATAGAGAAAACCTGGGCTTATGGAAAGCAGAAAATAAGGAGAAATTAAAGATGCAGGGAGGGGCAATGATTGAGGCAGCAAGCTCCAGAAAGAAACTGGAAGGAATTGGATGACAGAGAAAAGTAGAAAAGCAAGGAGTACGGTTTCCTTAGAGACTAGAGCAAAAGAAGAGAAAGTAGAAGAACAGGGGAAGATTTTGAGGTGTGAAATGGAGGAAGAAGAGAGTGAAAATCCTCTATTTCTCAGTAAAGCAGGAGGCCAAGTTCTTTGCAGAGAAATAGAGGACAGGAGGTAGTATATCAGACTTGAGGAGAAAAGAGGTTTTGAATAGCCACTGCCAAGAGAGTGATAGAGAGTAAAGCAGGAAAGAATAATACTGCATAGTAGTAAGGGCCCACTTGAGATTAGATGACATAAATTTGCCATGAATCCAGTCATAACAGTTATATGGCTTTCTAAAGTAGCTTTCAAAAGGCAGGACTAAGAACAGAGTAGGGAATTTTTGAATTGAATTAGATCAGTAATTCCCCAAGGGAAGGTTCTGTATCCTACTATTTCCTTTGTAACCTCCCCAAAAGGCCCACTACAGATTTCTAGTGTAATGTAATTAACACTGACAAATTGTAACTGACAAATCCATATTCTAACAACAATACAGTACTAAACACCTACCGTGTTCTAGATTATGAGGGTTATAGAGATGAATAAGAAAGAATCCCTGCCTTCAAAGAACTTATCATCTGACATATTTTATCTCTATATCTCTCCATTTATCTCATCTTCCTATAGAAGAGCAAATTAAGGTAAATTTCTGATACTTCAAGCAGATTTACTCATCCAACTGACAAATTTAAGGAATGCCTATCATGGCCAAAGCATTCAGATTATTTCTAATCTGTTGTCTCCACGGGAAAGAGATGAGGAGGAGGAGGAGGAGGAGAAGGAGGAGAAAAGCGTAAAGCTTAAAACTGCACTAAGACCATTGGGACATACTTCTTTGCTTAAATACTTCAAAAGATCTGTGATATCATTGATGTGACTATTTCCTTCAGTGGTACAAATGTCAACCCATCCATACCTTCTTACTCTATGTAACTCTTGCAGTGTCCTCTTATACATCCTTGACACAAGATCTGCCCAATGTGCTGGCAGCCATCCCATAAAGTTTCTTGACATTTCATGGTTACTATCACTACACTTGGTCTGCCCTCTCTCACTTTCTTTATGTGACCACTCTACCTCATTTTCTGGTCATATAGGTCTTCAATGATGTCTTTGACCCCATTTGCAATTCATCATTTGCATAATCTGCCACAGACTTCACCTGTATCAAGTGTCTCTTCCATTTCCCTGTGGGTGATCCATAATTCTGATTGCTTGGAGCTGGTGTTCTTCCACATTTCGTAACCATTTGGAATCACTGGAAGAATGCTGATATTAAAAAATGACTGAACTTTGTTTCAGGAAAAAGCTTGAGGTCATTGAAAGCTCTAGACAATTTCCCAAATGTAATACAGTCTGTAATATTGCTCCTATTGAGGCCTGTTTGTTGCCTGAACCCAAACACCTGCAGTCTGTCCAAAATATATGTCCTAATGTATACTAGCTCTATGAGTTAGCCATATGTGTGTAGCATGGTCTGGACAACAGCCATGAAAGAATTCATATAAAAATACGTGTAGGTAATTTTAAGAGAGGGAGAGAAAAAGGTAAAAAAGTATATCTTTTCTTTGTTAAAAATAATTATTTATGATCACTGTTGAAGTGAAATAGCCAGAATATATACATTTGCTTTAGTTAAATAAAATAGTTAAATATCTGTGGTTTGGGAGAAAAAAATACATATATATACATATATATATATATATATATATATATATATGGTAAAAAGAATGTGTTTGTATATATGCATATATATGTATATATCCTTCTGAATATTCATGCTTCACCTGTTGAATTGGCAATGTCTCACTTCTCAAAAATATACTCCAATTAGTCTTAGTAAATAAAGTAATCAAATTAATGTTCATTTTTCTGATGTAGTTACAAACTTGGTCTGAAATAATTCCAAAACAAATCATTATTTAAGTGTATGGTCTGTACCTCCTAAAAATAAAAACTACATCTATCTCTGAGTTGTGAGAAATATCTCATTAAGGTTTTATCAACAAGAAACAAAAAGAATGCATTTGTGTAGGTTTTTTAAAAATGTGATTAAATGAATCTTCCTGACTGGTGATTTAAATTATGGTTCAAATCTGTTTATTTACATAAAATTCAACCTAGGTCTTTCACTATTCATTTTTAATCACATAATTTAAGTGTCAATCCCATGAAAGATCTCAGTTTTACTTTAAAAAGGGAAACATCCCAGCAATGGCACCAAAATCTTTAAATACTATGTGTACCATGCTCTCCAGAAACCTTACTAAATGTAGCCTTCTTCTCTGCCTTCTTAAATTAAATGAGTAATTGGAAAGAATGGATAATAGATTGCCAAAATGAGATTTGAAGTACCAGTTAAGCAGAATAAGATGCAGTGGAAGGTGGCTGGTGAGATGGTAAACAGAAAAAATCAACTTACTTATGGAATCTAGAAAGAGAACTTGATGGCAGATCATAAGTGGTTCAATTTTTTTTTTTTGGCTAGGCAATTGGGGTTAAGTGACTTGCCCAGGGTCACACAGCTAGTAAGTATCAAGAGTCTGAGCTCACATTTGAACTCAGGTCCTCCTGACTCCAGGGCCTGTGCTCTATTCACTGCACTGCGTAGTTGCCCCTCAATTCCTTTCTGGATCTTTATCTTCCTTCTAAGTTCTGCTCTAATGACACCTCCTTCACTAAGTCTTCCCTGATCCCAGACTCAGTCAATATAGTGATTCTCTTCCTTCTCAAATTACATTGCATTATGCTCATCTATGAACATGTGGCATTCCATTAGTAGAATATAAGCTCTTTCAAGGCAGGAACTTCTCATTTTGTCTTTGTGTCCTGAGTGTCTAGTATTGTGCACTATACATGCTTGTTGAATTTAACTGATGACATTGAAAGTCTGTTCTAAAGCAGTTCCTTATAAAATGGAGAGGTGACCAAGTAACAGTATTAGTATTATCTTGGATTTATGTTACACTTTAAGGTTTGCAAAGTGCTTTACAAATATTATCTCACTTTATCCCCACACCAACTCTAGGAGGTAGGTGCTATTATTATCCCCATTTTACAGAAGAGGAAAGTGAGTCAGGCAGTGATTAAGTGATTTGCCCAAGGTCACACAGCTAGCAAGTGTCATATGAAAAAGACCTAGATCTCTTGGCATTGCTGTCTGACCTGCTGCCGTGCCCCTAAGGACCACTGGCCCCTCCCATCTGCCCTGAAGCTGAAGTAGAATTCGAGTTCCTTGAAAACAGGGACTTGTCTTGCTTTTCTTTTTGTAAGCCCAGCAGTTATCATAGTACTTGGCAGACAGAAAGTATTTAATAAATGCTTTTCCATTCTGTTTAATGGACTGCAAGATAAATGAGTCAACCATGTGATGTACAAGCAAAAAAAAAACTAAACTAAACAAAAAAAACCTACTGCAATCTTAGGATCCATTAATAAAAGCATAGTGTCCTAGATCAGAGAAGTGATGATCCTACTATACTGTGAGGCACCTAGGTGTCAAAATAAGGTGCTGGACCTGGAGTCAGAATGATTTGGAGTTAAACCCTGCCTCAGACACTTATTAACTATAAAACTCTGAGCAAATCACTTAACCTCCCTAAGTTTCAATTTCCTCATCTGTAAAATGAGGAAAATAATTATACCTGTTTCTGAGGGTTATTGAGAGGATCAAATGAAATAATATGTGGAAAGTGCTGTGTAAACTTTAAAATACCACATAACTGCTAGTTATCATCATCATCACCATTATTATAACATGTTGGTCTGACTATGTCTGGGATATTGTGTTCAGACTTGGGTGCCACATGTTAGAAAGAATATTGACAAGCTTGAGCATATCCAGAGGAGGATGCCTTGGTTCTTGAAGTCCATGTCAGTGGGATATAAGTTTGGGCAGGTTCTACCATGTTATAAAGGCTTAAAGAATAGTCTTGGCTTCAAAATGAGTTTCTAGTCCATGGATCAACCTTACTACATGTGGAGGGAATGATAACCAGCAAGTAGTGAATTCTTTAACCACAGCAACCATCAAAATAAAGAAAATACAAAATAACCCTAGGTCCTATTGCCTCTAAAGGCAATAAAGGTGGTGCAATGGATAGAGCACCTGGCCTGGAGTAAGGAAGACATGAGTTCAAATCTGCCTCAGATATTTACTAGCTGTATGACCCTGGGCAAGTCACTCAACCCTGTTTGCCTCAGTTTCCTCATCTACAAAATGAGCTGGAGAAGGAAATGACAAACCATTCTAGCATCTTTGCCAAAAACAAAAAACAAACAGGTTGACAAAGAGTTGGACAGGACTGAAACAACTGAACAACTTCTGTAGGAATAACGGTATAGTGATAGAAAAGGAAGCAGAAGGTGCTAAGCATAATAAAGGTTTTTGGATTTTCCATTAATATCCCATTTACTATAGATACTATAAGTGTGAGATCTTTGCCAAATAACAAATGAATTTACCTATTATCATAATAGAATCACAGTTATATTGATATTCTTGCAATGAATGAAATCAGAAGACAAAAGGAGGCTGTAGGCATTGATATACATAGAGCATTTTGTTAGGTTGCATACCCAGAGAATGTTTCTAAAGCAAACAGTTATTGAATATTCAATCATAAAGGATATTATTTTTATTTATCAAACTAAGTAAACTAAATTTTTTGATAAATTACAACTAGGCTTTGCTTTTAAAGTGAGATGCAAATTATAAATTATTTTTGAGACATTGGTAGGTTCCTGGGCATACCAGGAACCCAGTGTTTACATCCTTTTGGCTATAGATAAATGGAAAGAAAGATAGGTTCTCCTTAGAGAGGGAAACAAGGAGTTGGGAGAGTTGGTTTTATTGAACACTCAAGAGTAACAATAAGTGTTATTTTATGGGACAGTCATCCCTTATCATATTTGTGATGAACATAAGCAAAAATACAAGATAATTACAGCTTATGCACCAACATCCGCTGCAGAGGATGAAGAGGAAGAGAAATTCTACAAAGAACTTGACAAGACTCTAATAACCAAGTCAAATATACTTTGATTTCAATGCAACAGTGGATATAGGGGAAGATAGCAAAAAGTACTGTATGTTGCAAACTATGGCTCAATTTTAACAAACGAGGTCAAAGTCTTATAAACTAATAATAATAATAATAGCTAATATTTATATAGTGCTTACTGCATGCCAGGCCCCATGCTAAGCACTGTATAATTATTATCTCATTTAATCCTCAAAACAACCTTGGGAGGTAGGTACTATTATTTACTCCATTTTACAGATGAGGAAACTGAGGCAAACAGAAGTTAAGTAACTTGCCCAAGGTCAAGCTAGTAAGTGTCTGAGGCTGGATTTGAATTCAAGTCTTGCTGACCTGAAGCCAGCCCTCTATACACTGTGCCACCTAGGTATTCCACAACTTAGAAGCCTATGTAACTGGAGGACTGGGAATTTCAGTCCTGTCCTTGGCATAAGAGCAACATGCTTTGCAACCCACATGGAGGCTTGATGAGCTTGCTTCTGGGTATGCCTATTTAAAGCGGCCCTTTCCCCATTTAGTGCACACACAGGTGTTCACTTAATGTTTCCTGTTGGCTTCCTTCATGGTGATGAAAAGAATTTTAACTATGCTGAGCTGGAACTCAGTGTGCATACAGAAGGCATGAACAGACATTCTCTTTCCTTGGCAGCTTGAAGGAGGAGGTAGAAATGCTATGGACCTCCAGGAAGAGAAGTCATAGTTAGCAAGAAATAGCACCTGAGCCCGGTGAGGTTTAAGCCAGGTAGACTTAAGTTTGAGTCCACTCTCCCCAGGGACCAAAGGCAGATAAAAGGCACCGAAATAATACTTGTTGACTGACTGATTGACTAATGACTGAGTGATCCCCTAAGGAGAAGAAAAAAGGAAGGAAGGAAGGAGGGAGGGAGGGATGAAGGTAGAGAAGGAGAGAGGAAGAGAGGGAGGGAAGGATGGAGGGAGGGAAGAAGGAAGGAAGGAAGGAAGGAAGGAAGGAAGGAAGGAAGGAAGGAAGGAAGGAAGGAAGGAAGGAAGGAAGGAAGGAAGGAAGGAAGGAGGGAGGGATAAAGGCAGAGAAGATAAGAGGAAGAGAGGGAGGGAGGGAAGGAAGGAGGGAGGGAGGGAGAAGCAAAAAGGAAGGGAGGGAGGGAAGAAAGAAGGAATAAAGAAAGGAAGAACTAGATCAACATCAGACTGGTTACAGATGTAGAAATCATATCAGATAACTTGTGTATGTGCAACCATAACCATCAGCTAGTTAGAGCAAAGGTCAAAAGCAACATCAAGTTAGCAGAAAGGCTAAAGATTAAAAAGAAGACATTGATGACAATTATAACAACTTCAACGTGACCTATTCATATAGGCCATAAAAGCCAAAAAAAAAAAAGAGGATCTGAAAAAAAACTAAAGATACTGACCTATATTATCATGATTTCTACTAACACTCTAACCAATGGAAAAGCCATCATAAAGAGAAGCCAAAAACCCCTAGAGAAACCATCTTAGTTAGCAAAAACTACACATCATACAAGAAAGTTAAAATGGCATTTAAGATGAAGTTGGAAAAGGCAACTGAACTGGACCAAGGAATTTCCACTAAGGAAATCTGTGCCAGAGGCAACCCGATCTTGTAAACACTTTAGGATCACTTTCCCAACTATTGCAGGGAGAAGGGCCAAAATGACCTACTTGCTTTTCCTTATGTGACATTCCGTCTCCCAGGTTGATGACTTTACCCAAATGCTTTTCCTCTTCATTTTTATTTTATGGAATCCATATCTCAATTCAAGGCACAGATCAACTGCCACCTTTTATATTATCTTTCATGATTCCCCTAGCTGTTGGTGTTCTTCTATCCCCAAAATTAATTTCTATTTACTTTGTGTATATTTTTATTTGCTTAGATAAATGCTGTTGTAAATGCCACTTTCCTCAATAAAATAGAAGCTACTTGATGATACATTTTTTTTTGTCTTTGCAATATCAGTACTTGGCATAGGGCTTCCAAGAAGCCTTTCCCAATCCTCCTTAATGCTAGTTCTTCCTTCTGAGATTATCTCCAAATTTGCAAGTAGTCTCCACAATTAGACTATGAGCTCCTTGAGGTTAGGGACTGTTGGGGTTTCTTTAGCCTTTCTTTGTACCCCTCATTTAGCACAGTGCCTGGTACATAGTAGATGCTTAATAAATGCTTTAAAAATTCCTTTCCCTATCCCTCTTAACTCTAGAGCCTTCTCGCCATTTATAATTTCCTGTTTGACCTACACATAGCTTGTTTGTACATAGCTGTTTGCCTGTGTTATCCACCCATTAGATTATAAGCTCTTAGAGGGCAGGACCTTTTTTTTTACTTTCTTTGTATCCTTAGAGTTTAGCATGGTGCCTGGTATATAGTAGGTGTTTAATAAATGCCTTTTCCCATCCCTCTTAACTATAATGCCTTCCCTCTACTGATCATTTCCTATTTGTCCTACACATAGCTTGTTTATACATAGTTGTTTGTCTGTGATATCCCCCTCCCATTAGATTGTGAGCTCCTTGAGGGCAGGGACTATTGTTTGCCTTTCTTTGAATCCCTAGCACTTAGCATAGTGTCTGGCACAATGTAGGTACCTAATAAATGTGTATTGACTGACTATAGACTTGAATTGCCTTCCATAAATGGGAACTTAATAAATGCTTCTTGAACTGATAAAGATACCTAAGAAGTAGAGGAAAACGGAAAATAGTGTAACAAAAAAATAAAAGCTGAATGAGAGGACACCAATAACTACTGACGCATGCACAAAACTAAAAAGAATGTGGGTGCCCATCATCTGGACGATGGCTGAGCAAACTACAGTACCAGAATATAATGGAGTATTATTGTGATATACAACCCAACAACTCTGAGAAGTTCAGAGAAACCTCAGAAGACTTGCTTAAACTACTGCAAAGCAAAGAAAGAACTAAGACCTAAACATACATGACAGCCACAATAACATGAAGGAAAACAATGCAAAAAAGATGCCAGAATTACATCTATAATTACATTGATTATCTGGATTCTACAGTCCTAACAATGAAACTCACTTCCAATATCATAGTAGAGAAGTGATGAACTAGTAATAACAAAACAAAAGTCACCTATAAAATGTTTTAAAACAATTACACATTTGTTTAAATCAACAAAAAAAGAAGTAACAGAATCACAGATCTAGAGTTAGAAGGGCCTCAGAGTCCATCTAGTTGTACCTCCTCATATTATAGATGAGCAAACTGAAGCCCAGGGAGGTCAAGGTACTTCCCAAGGTCACATAGGTAGTAAGTATCAGAGTCAGGATTTGAACCCAAATCCTTTGACTCAAGAGCCAGTATTCTTTTCATCATACTGCACAATAAATGTAGCTTTAAATTTGTTCTGTCTCGTCGCATCAGGTAAAACTAGGTGTAATCAGTAGAAACTGCAGAGAGCACATTTTAGCCCCATGTAAGGAAAATTTTCCTAACAATTACAGTTGAAGAAGTTGCAAAGAGGACATGCCTCTGGTACTGATTGGGCTAGAAGGCCTTTGAGGCCCCTTACAGTTCTGACATGCTATACAGTGATACTACACAGTGAATTCAAATATTCCCCCCCAAAAAAGGAAGTACACTCAATAGGAGTGGTCCATCAGGGGAAAGCCAAAACATTGAATGGTGGCTGCTAAAGCCTGCATTAAAAGGAACTGAACTAAAAAAATAAAAATAAAAAAAATTTTTTTTAAAAAGGAACTAAACTATGGCCAGTTACTTTTCCCAATCATGTCCACCTGGCACATTCTTTAATAGAATACGGATGCTCCAAACATGACCACTATGAAGTAAAGCTAGGGGGATATCACCCAGTAGAAGGTAAGTATTCACTACACCACATTAAGTTCCTCACTAGAGTGTAGTTGCAGAACACAAACATATAACCATACCATGCTTACTTAAGCTAGGTCCATGAACTTGTCTTAATATTGTGATAACTGTATTTCAATATAATTGGATTGCTTTGCAAACCTATATATTTTATTTTATGCATTTTAAAGACATTATTCTGAGAAGGGCTCCTCAGTGGTCCGCCAAAGTGGTCCATGCCATGAGGCAAGGCAAGCACTAAGCATTTATGAGGCATACACTATATGCCAGGCACTGCGCTAAGCACTGGGGAGAAATATACGATCAAAAAATAAAAACAGTCCCTGCCCTCAAAGGGCTTACATTCTAACGGGGAAGCCTGCACAAAAGGGAGACGAAAAGCTGGGGGGAGTGGTGGAGGGGACTGTGTGAAGGTATCCATACAGGAGCATAGTTCTGAAGACAGGAAAGGCAGAAGCAGAGCTGAGAGAGGGATGAAGGCTAGCTGGCTGGGGGCCTTACCCAAAATGGAAGCTACAGGAACTCAATAATGGAAGAAAGAAAAGTCAGCGTAGCAGAGGGATGTTGTATGCTGAGAAAGCTGGGGAGACTGATGAACGTCCAGATGAGTAGGCTCCAGGGACTGAGGGTGAAGCATGGTGTCAAAATCTAGAAAGCCCAAAGCACAGCTGGAAGGGAACAAAAGTTGGCCAGCCTGGGCCCCCCTTCAAAATGGAAGCTCTGGGAGGAATTTCTGAAAGAGACCAACATAGCAAAGGGACGTTCCAGGATAAGGAAACCCCATAAAAAGAGGTGAAGAACTTCTCAACTACACAGATACTTTCTACTTGTTTTTAATCAGTTCACTCTGTGCAGTGTTGTGCTATGGTGCCTGGTTCGGAAAACAGAGAAAGGAATAGGATGAGCCAGGAGATTCTATTTGATCAAAACCATCTCACTTATTCACAAGGAAAAATAAATAATGAAGTCCTTCTGTCTTCAAGCTTAAGAAACATCTAAGTGCTTTCTGCATGAGAAAGGAAAAGGAAAAAAGAAAAGGCAGAGACAACAGAGCTGAAATCCTGCTTGATTTAAGGCTGAGAGGCCACTGTCAGTGAACTGTGAGCTAGACGTGCCATTCTCGTAACATTAAATTTGCAGGGGGAAAAGTAACATTCAGAAAATGCAAGGCCTGTAACATTAAGACCTTTTCTTATTTGAAGCCATACAGCCTTTCCTCATTCTTGTGGGTTTCAATAAACTGAAAGGCACAGAATGCTATAAACTGATTTGCTAGTTTCCATGCATGTTGCCAAATTTCCAGTTCTGCAAAACCAATTTCAGAGAGAGGAAGAAAAAAAAAGCAAAGCTAAACTAATTCTTTGTACTTTTAGCCTTACTCCAAATATGGGGTAAAGCATTTAGAAGAAATGGGATTAATCTTTGGTAACCAAGGCAAATATTAATTTGTTTTCTGTCCTTTTCCTTTCCTTCTTCCTTCCTTCCTTTCCTTAATCACTATTTTGTTTCACAGTCATTTCCTCCTCAAAGCTCTGGAAAGGTTTTGAACTGTGGAGGTTGCCAAACAATGACCTTGTTGTAAGCCAAAGTTCAGTTATTTTTAAGGCATTTACTTTTACTATCTTTTAGCTGAAGCAGTACTCATGAAAATCCTTCCAAACCACTAAATGGCCTAAGAATTTTTACAGGTTAAAGTGTAAGAATACTGCATAACTTCTAAACAGATTGGTTTTGGCTTTGCCAACTGCTTCCCCCCCCCCCATATATGGTACAGTCCAAGATCAACTAGGAAGGTGAAGGAGAAAGAAACCAAACCATGAGCTGTTTCCATTTTCAACAATCTTGAATTGTGGTGGGAAACTAACCTAAAGGGCAGGAGGAACTGTGTGGGGTGCTGTTTCAGCTGCTAAGCAATCAAGGAGGAGATTATCTTGAGAACCAAGCATTTTATCTGCGGCTTCGACAATCACAACTTCCCTCCGCCTCAGTTTTGCCCAACTGTAAAAGAAACAAATATTTGATACTGTCAGACATGCTTACAAAGAAGTGTTAGTAATTCCCACCTCCATGATATTTATTAAATTCATCCTATTCTTCCCATTCCTACTACCTTACTACGACTAGTACATAGTACATTCCCAAACCTTAGTTTGGGCCTTATCATCTCTCACCTAGACTGTTGTAGCCTAATTGGGTTTCCTGTGTCCCTCACATTGCTGTCCCACTCTATTAAAAAATGTCAATGGCTCCCCATTACGTACTCAAAACAAGCATAAATTCCTTACTCCCTATTATTGTTCCTTACTTTCAAACCCTCCACAAATATGGTTCCAGCCTACTTTTATAGCCTTATCTCACAATTCTCTTTTTCACATACTCTATATTCCAGCTAAATTGAATTACTCACCATTATTCCCATATTCAATCTCCATTCTGTTAACTGGAAGAGATGGATTCTCCTCCACCTCACCCCAATCTCTACTTTTTGAAATCACTCCTTTCCTTTAAGGGCCACTTAACACTAACTCAGTTGCTACTTTGTTGATTCCCCCAGCTAAAGGTGGTCTCCCTCTCTCTCTCCTAAAATTCCTCATAACACTTTTTCTGGACCTCTACTTTTGACTTATTACATTCTTGTTTTGCATCATAACTATTTATGTACACGTCTTATTCCTTCCCTCTCATTTAGAAGTTTAGAAATTCAGTTCTCTCGTTAATCACTGTTCTAGTCTTGTGTCAAGGAAATCTGTTACCCTTGAAGGAGGCAGGTAGACACCAGGCAGTGTGGTCTAGAATCTTTACACCACCAAGCTATCCTTCAAGGATGTCTGGTTTGTTAATCCAAAGATGTCTGGTTCCACTATCTCTAACCTTACAGGTGGACTTGAACAATAAACATTCCTTTGTCACAGGAGGGAAGGATGGTTTGTTGCTAATCTCTAGTCTCAATTTCTAACCAATCATATTGTCCTCCACACCTCAATTCTGTAACCAATCATACTGATTTCTCCATTCATGACATTGAGCTCTTTTAACCAATTATAACTTGTTCCTTACCTATAAAGTCCCGCTCTTTGTGCTGTACTCCTCAAAATCAGAAAAGTGAATTGCCCCCCTCATTCAGGGTCTTAGCTTTGCTGAGGAATCTGAGATCCCCTATTTATTGGTAAATTCATGCTTTACTAATAAATTAATCATGCTCAGAACTCTGTGCCTCACTTTACCTTATTTTGACCACTTGCTATAGATAGCTTAGATTTCTTCTCTTAAAAAGTGCCAGTTTGTATCATTGACCATTTATCAATTGGGGAATTTATGAGTGGTTATCAATTAGGGAATTTCTGAGTGGTTTTTAATAAACCAGTTAGACTATTTTTTATTTCTAGTCAAAACTTCACTGAAAAGCAAAAGGTTCTTATAAACAAATACAGCTGACCATGGCAAAGAGATTCTCAGAAGTGATCATTTTGTCTTTCAAAGTTCATGATGGCATTGTGAGCTACATCTACTCATGAAAAACCAGTAAGCTACATCTTAAAAATTGAATTGCTTAATATGGCCCACTCCTGCATATCTTTATAATGGTGATAGAAACTGGTCTACTGTGATCATTCTGGTCAAATTCCACTTGGGCAGGTAGCAACTGTACCTACTCCCTTCCCTCTGCACACATAGCCACCACCCTGGTTCAGGTGGAGGAACAGTGGCCATCACCTCTACCAGGATTATTGCAATAGACTCCTGATTGGTTTCCCTCCGCCTTCTTCAATCCATCATTGTATCCATTGTTTTTCCAAAAGTACAGGTGTGACCATATCACTTCCCTACTCATTAAACTCCACTGGTTCCCTATTAACTCTAGAATCAAAAATGAACTCCCCTATTTAGCATTTAAAGTTCTTTACAACCTTGTTTCAACCTACCTTTCCAGCTTGATTATACATGACTCTCCTTCACATAAACGATAGCCCAGCCAACATGGCCTTCTTGTTGTTGCTCACACACAACCTGCCATTTGCCATTTCTTTGCCTTTGCACTGGATGCCCTCAAGCCTGAAATGAACTCCCCCTTCAGGGAAGATCCCTTCATCTCTCTGGGCCTGTTTCCTCATGTGTAAAATGAGGTGACTGGACTAGATTAGCTCCAAGATCGCTTCTAGCTGGAGCTCAATGATCCCAGGACCTCCTCCTTGGAGAATTCCTCCTTTCCTTCAAAGTTCAGCACAAGCACTGCTTGTTGTCCTTTGCTCTTGAAGAGGATCAAAATGGCATCACTATGTTGGGGTCAAGGTACAGTGTGTCTGACTGTGGCTGATCAGACCAACATGAGATTGGAAGGCTCTACCACAGGTCAGGCACAAATAGTCCATGTGAACATTTGGAGTGGAGATGTCTGTAAAGCACAAGCACTATCTTCCATAGGAAGCCTTTCCTGATCCAAGTTCTTAGTGCCTTTCCCCCAAAATCACCTTGTGGTTATTTCGTACATATTTTGTAAATATTTATATAAGCATATGTTTTTCCCCTGGACTAGATGACTTCCAAGGGTCCCTTCTAACACTGACATTCTGAAAACTTTCACCTGGGGGGATTAGGGAAGACATCTCCCTTCAGAACTCTCAAAGCACTTTGTTCTTGCCCTTGTCCTAATCACATATCTCTATCTTTGGCATTACATCAATTGGTGTATAAGGGTTAAATTCTTTATCCAGTTGTAAGCTTGCTGTGGTCCTCAGCATCCTTCGTATTGTCCTCATTACTTCTGTACTGAGTGAGGTTGTAGAGTAGGTGCTCAGTAAGCATTTATTAGAAGCAGCCTGATACAGTGGAAAGTGCTAGAGAGGGAGTCAGCGGACCTAACTTAGAATTCTAGCTCTGGCCCTACAACTTATAGAATCTTGGGCAAGTCTCTTACTCTCTAGGGTCTCAGTTTTCTCATTTATAAAATAAGGAGGCTGATTTTGAGCTATGAAAGAAAGGTAATTAAACTCTTCATAAACTTTGATCCATATGTCCCCAAGATGGTCAAATATAGAAACAAACTTCTAATACATACCCAAATATTCATAGCCACACTTTTTGTGGAATCAGAAAAATGGAAACAAAGTGGACACTCATCAACTGGAGAAGGGCTGAACAAAATACAGTATATGGATATAAGGGAATATTAGTATGAAGTAATTAATGGTGACTGAGGAACTCAGAGAGAAATGAGAAGATTTGTATGAACTGGTACAGAATGAAATAGGCCAAACTAGAACAACAACATACACAATTACCATAACAATGTATAGGAAAAGATCACGAGAAGCAAGCTTATCCATGAGTAACTGAAAAATCAATAATGGACCTTTTCTTAACTGTTTTTTTTTATTACAAGGGATGAGTTTGATTTGGAGGTTATATAAAAAAGACAGCGGTGTAAAAGCAAAAGGTATCAATAAAACTCATTTAAAATAAAATTAAGAAGTTTGACCACATGATCCTTACAATCCTTTCTAGCTCAGTATCTATGATCTTCTGGATAAACAGACTATATGCTTAGCTAAATAGCATACCCTATTCACCAACAGATCTAGATAAATAAGAGTTTACTAGGTTCAAACATCACTGTGAAGATTTCTCACTGACAACTGGCAAGTATCACATCCTGAAGATTTTTTTTTCAGCTTTAAAATATAATACCAGGGGGAGCTAGGTGGTGCAGTGGATAAAGCACTGGCCCTGAAGTCAGGAGGACCTGAGTTCAAATCCAGCCTCAGACCAAACACTTGACACTTACTAGCTGCGTAACCCTGGGCAAGTCACTTAACCCCAATTGCCTTTTAAAAAAAAAAAAGATATAAAAAATATAATACCAAATGCCATTTTTCAAAGTCAAGGCAAAGAGGGTTCAGCACCTTCCCCAAGATCAAAGATGAGTATTAATTAGTATGAGAAAAGAGGACAAAATTCCACACCTGCAAGACCTCCGGAAAATACCCAGCCCAAATGCTTCAGCAGAAGGCAGGAATGACATTATTCCACCTAAGAATCTCTGAAAGTCAAGGCAGACATGAGCAGCCTGCCATTCTGCTCTGCTCTGCCCTCTCAAAATCATTGTGCTGTGACAAGTTCCCAACTTTGGCATCTTCTCTGGTGCCCTGTGTAAAACTTGCCCCCAGAATCCATGACTTCTTCTCAATCATCAGCTTAATAATAAAACATATTATGATCAAAGGGACTTATAATACTGAAGATAAATCTGCCTTTTTTTAAAAACCAGATCCTCAGTCCTCTCAAAGTCTGTTGATGAGGAGGCTTGGAATCTTCCAGCCTCTGAAAGACTATATTTGAAATAACTTGACAAAATGGCACAGTTGTGAAATACATCCATGTGGTCTCTTCAGCAGCATCTTTTCTCAGCAGTGCATCATGAAAAGCTTTATAAACAAGAACCAATCCAGACTTGAAATCTTGGAAGAAGGAAAAGGATGTGGAGAGACTGTTCACACAACCTCACACACAGCCATTTCCAGAATGAAACATTAAACAATGCAACAACACTCATTGCGATATTGAATGGAAAGGAAACCCTGTGGAATCTAATGTAAATCATATGCTCAATATCTGTCTAAGATTGGATTTACCTAAGTTATAATAAAGGTTCACTTATGAAAAAAATGAGAGTCCACTCACCTTATCTACCCTAATGAAGGGAACAAAGGTGTAGATGATTGGAAAGTGGCAAGCATTCTAAAAAGTCATTTGTTTGGGGTAGGGGTGGGAAACCTTTGCCTTTGGCGAGTATAGCCCTCTAGTGCTTCCCCTTGACTGAACCCAAACTTCACCAAACAAATCCCCTTAATAAAATGATTTGTTCTGTAAAATTTGGACTCAGTAAAAAGGCCACACCCAAGGACTTAGAAGGCCACATGTGTCCTTAAGGCCACCAGTTCTCTTGGTTTTGGTGGCTTAGAAAATGTTTTTTCTACTTACACTTAAATCTGGGTGTGCCTGATATTCTGGGAATTCAGTTGAAAACATATAATGAAGTCAGGCTATAAAGATTTGACACAAGCCTGATCCAGTTTCCCCAGCCTGACCTCTACTTAACTATTCATTGCTCTTTTTGAGCTAATGCAAAGTATTCCTCTAAGCAGAGATAGCTTCTTTTGCTTTTTTTCCCTGCTGACTGCACAGGATCATTAATAGCTATTCTTTCTGTTGGCTCTTGGAAATACCACCTCCAAACATTAATATAGATAAGGTGAATGGATTCTATTTTTTTATAAATGAACCCAAACAGTAACTTAGGTAAATTCCATTCTTTAGTAATGAATTGTTAGTGTGAGGTGAATAGAGGGGCAGGCAATAATAAATTATCAGTCATTTTCTTACAGTTCTCTTTCAGGACTGAAATATTAAGAATAATAGCTCCCTTGGAGGAGCCAAGATGGCAGATTAAAGACAGCATCTCAGCCAAATTCTCCCAACAGTCCCCTCCAAACTTTAAAATAACACCTCAAATCAAATTTTGGAGTGACTAAAGCAACAATAGATCAGGGTAAGACATTTTTCCAGCCTAAGGCAATTTAGTAGGTTGGAAAGATGTTTTGTGACACTGGAGTGGAGGCTAGCCCAAAGTGCCACAGCAGCACCTGCAGCTTCAGGTTCAGACCAGAACCAGTAAGGAAGGTTCAACAACTGGTCAGAAAGAGATTAAAATGGCTGGCACTGGATATAGCTGGCACTGGTTGGCAACTCTATTGCCTATCTGTAGTTGTGGCTCTCTTTTCCAGAGCAGAGAGTCACAAGAGAACAGGGGCCCTGATCACATTTCCAAGGCAGCTGTGGGGGAATAGGTACCTTTCCTGGGTAAAGAGCAAAGCACAGACCAGGAGAGGGGTGACCACACCTCTCCCCAGATCACATCACCTTGAAAGCACCAAAAACTTGCAGACCTCCCAGAACTAGCTCTGAAAACAGCAGCACAAAAAAGCCTGAAGCTTGGCACAATGCTTCCCCACCCTGGGGTGAGCAGGACCCAATTTGAACATAAAGTTCAAAATCAAGAAATAGGCGGTAAAAATGAGCAAAAGTAGTGTCAGGAAAGATCAAGACACAAACTCAGAAGACAACAACAATGTGAAAACATCTACAACCAAAGCCTAAAAGAAAAATGCTAATTGGACCCAAGCCCAAGAATTCCTAGAAGAAAAATGAAGAAAGAGATGAGTGGTAGAAGAAAATTTGGGGAAATGAGAGTGATGCATGAAAATTATGTGAAAACAGAATTAACAGCTTGGTAACTGAGGCACCAAAAATACTGAAGAAAAAAACACCTTAAAAAATAGAATTGGCCTAATGACAAAAGAGGCACAAAAAATATCACTAAAGAAAACAACTCCTTAAAAAGTAGAATAGGCCTAATGGAAAAGGAGGTACAATAATTCACTGAAGAAAATAATTTCTTAAAAATTCAAATCAGGCAAGTGAAAGCTAATGACACCACAAAACATAAAAAAAAACAATAAAACAAAATCAAAAGAATGAAAAAACGAAAATGTGAGATATCTCACTGGAAAAAAAACTAACCTGGAAAATAGATTGAGGAGAGATACTTTAAGAATTATTAGACCACTTGAAAGCCATAATCAAAAAAAAAAAAAAGAACCCAGACATTGATGGAGTACAGGGTTTGGAAACCCCCTCCTTGAACTCTTCTTGAATTCTCCTATTTGATCAAGGAAGTCTCTAGAGGTCACCTGAGGCTATAATCCTATCAACTGGCCTTTCCTTATCACCTATACACAATCTACCAATTCTCTGTTACCCTTAACCTAACTCATCCCTCTATTATCTGTTACCTCTAGATGCCACCCCTCCAATTCCCATTCTTGATCCTGTCTAGACCCCATTCTTGACCTCCAAGTCACTCCCATCAAGATCCTCCCTAGACCCCTCCTCCAGTCAGCCCAGCTTACTGGCCAGTCCCATCAAGATACCCCTTCTCCCAGACCCCTCCTCCAGTCACTCCAAAATACTTGGCCACTCCTAGATCCCTCCCACAGTCTTTCTATATATAAAGTTTATCTTATCTCCATTAAAATGCTCAGATTCTTAAAATCTGGCCAATATCTCACTAATGCTCAGATTCTTTAAGAGTCTGGCTAATATAGCAGGTCTTTAATAAACCTGGTCTTTTGGCTGAGAGGACCCATGTCTCTTGCTCTTGATATTTTGGGGTCCCAGAATCCCTGAACCTCAACAACATATTACAAGAAATTATCAAGGAAAACTGTCCTGATATCTTAAATCTAAAGGACAAAATAGAAATTGAAAGAATCTACCAATCTTCTCCTGAAAGAGATCCCAAAATGATAACTCCCAGGAACATTATATCCAAATTCCAGAGCTCTCACATCAAGGGGGATATTGAAAGCAGTCAAAAAGAAGCAACTCAAATATCATGGAACTAATAGTCAGCTTCACACAAGACTTAGCAGCTTCCACATTAAAGGAGTGGAGGGCTTGGAATATGATATTCCAGAAGACAAAGGAGCTAGTATTACAAGCTAGAATAATCTCCCCATACAGGGAGAAAGAAAGAAAGAGAGAAAGAAAGAAAGAAAGAAAGAAAGAAAGAAAGAAAGAAAGAAAGAAAGAAAGAAAGAAAGAAAGAAAGAAAGAAAGAAAGAAAGAAAGAAAGAAAGAAAGAAAGAAAGAAGAAAGAAAGAAAGAAAGAAGGAAGGAAGGAAGGAAGAAGGAAGGAAGGAAGGAAGGAAGAAGGAAGGAAGAAGGAAGGAAGGAAGGAAGAAAAAGGAAGAAAGAAGAAAGAAAGAAAGAAAGAAAGAAAGAAAGAAAGAAAGAAAGAAAGAAAGAAAGAAAGAAAGAAAGAAAGAAAGAGAAAGAAATTTAATGAAAGAGAGCACTCTCAAGCATTCCTGATGAAAAGACCAGAGCTAAATAGAAAATCTGACATTTAAACACAAGATTCAAAAGAAGCATAAAAATGTAAACATAAAAGAGAAATTATAAGAGACTCAATAAAGTTAAACTGTTTACTCTATGGGAAGATAATACATGTAATTCCTAAGAACTTTATCAGTATTAGGACAGTTAGAAGCAGTCTACGTAGACAGAATGCACAGATGTGATTCAATTATATTGGAATGGTCTCAAAAAAATGAAAGGGTGAGAAAGGGAAACAGAGGTAAGGGAGAGGTAGAATGGGGAAAATTATCTCACATAAAGGAGGAGTGCAAGGAAGAGCTTTTACAATGGAGGGGAAAATGAGGGGAGTGCAATGCTTAAATCTCACTCTTGTCTGAATTAGTTCAAAGAGGGAAGCATGTGTGTGTGTATACATACATACATACATATATATACATACACACACACACACACACACACACACACACATATATATATATATATATATATATATATATATATTTTCTGAGTGTCTGTGTATATAGATATACATACTCACACTCAGTTGGGCATAGAAACTAGCATACCCAATGAGGAAATAGGAGCAGAAGGGAATAAGAGAAAAGAAGTAGAAGGAGTAACAAAATGGGGTAAAATAAGACAGTGGTCAGAAGCAAAACAGATTTCAAAGGAGGGACAGGAAAGGACAGAAAGACAAAGAGAAGAAAATAGGATGGAGGGAAATACAAAGTTAGTTGTGAATGTGAATGGCATGAGCTCACCAACAAAAAGAAAGCAGATAGCAGAATACGTTGTTTAGAGACACATTTGATACAGAAAGACACTCACAGAGTTAAAATAAAAGTCTACAGCAGAATCTATAATGCTTCAGCTGAAGTAAAAAAAAAGGCAGGGGTAATAATCATGATCTCAGATAAAGAAAAAGCAAGAATAGACCTAATTAAAAGAGATAATCAAGAAAGTACATTCTGATAAAAGGTACCATAAACAATGAAGTAATATCAAAAAAAAAATTCACAGCAAATTTCTGTGATAAAAGCCCCACTTCTCAAATATATATAGGTAACTGAGTCAATTTCATAAAAATAAGAGCCATTCTCCAATTGATAAATTGTCAAGGGATATATGAACAGGCAATTTTCAGAAGAAGAAATCAAAGCTATGTATAGCCATATGAAAAAAATGCTCTAAATCATTATTGATTGGAGAAATGCAAATTAAAACAACTCTGAAATACCACTTCACACCTATCAGAAATGACAAATGTTGGAAGGGATGAGGGAAATTAAGTACACTAACAAATTGTTGGTGGAGTTGTGAACTGGTCCAGCCATTCTAGAGAACAATTTGGAACTATGCTCAAAGAGCTGTAAAACTATTCATACTCTTTGACTTAGCAATATCACTCCTAGGTCTGTACCCTAAAGAAATCAAATAAAAAGGAAAAGGACCTATGTGCTCTAAGAAATGATGAGGGGGATGGTTTCAGAAAACCATGGAAAGACCTAAGTAAACTGATGCGAAGTGAATAGAACCAGGTGAATGCTAGCCACCTCCAGAGAAAGAACTGATGAATTCTGAGTGCAAATTGAAATATAGTTTTCCAAAATTCTTTATTTTTCTTGCTTTTTGTGTCATTTAGCTATTATGGAAATATGTTTTACATGACTTCATATGTATAATTGGTACATTGGTTGGGGTAGGAATGGGGAGGGAGGAAGAGAATTTGGAACTCAAAAGAAGTTTAAATAATGTTAAAAATAAAAGAAGAATAATTTTAAAAGAATAATAGTTCCCAATTATATAGCACTTTGAGGTTTCAAAGCACTTTTCTTGCAATAACCCTGAAAGGGAGGTACTGCAAATTTAATTAATCTTTATTTTACAGATGAGGAAAATGAGGCACAAAAAATTAAGTTGCCCCAAAGAGCAGTAGAGTGGAAAGATTACTTAAATTTAGAATTAGAAGTACTGAGATCTTATCCCAGCTGTGCTATTACACTTATTTGATCTTGGATAAAAGTCATTTCCTCTCTCTGGGCCTCAGTTTTCTCATTTGTTAAATGAAGGTTCTGGACTAGAATCTCTTAAGTGCCTTTCATCTCTCAAGCTACAATCCTAAGTAATTTACCCAAGACTATAGAACTAGTAAATATAGAAGCCTGAACTTGAGTAGGCTGTCTAACACTGTATCCTGCAATTTTTGCTGCACCAGGTTGTGACTGTAATGTTCTAGGGTACATTTGCTGAGTAAACCTTTTAAGTATTATTTTTATACATAGGTAAGCTTGGGTGTTTGCCCAAAACCTGGTTTAATTCAGATTACTCTTACACCTTTATTAAAGGAAATAGGACTGTTTACTCCGGAGAAGATAAGTTTCTAAAATGACACAATGGTAGTCTACAAAGTACATAGAAATTACTGTGGAGAAGCTAGCCGCCAATTGTCCTTTGTCTGCCTAGAGACACTATCTCATTAGGTTAAGAATAGCACAGGTACCAACCAGTCTGCCTGGATACTCCTATCTGAAGGCCTGAAATAAACAAAAGACTTCTTTAGGTGTCTATGATCCCTGCGTCAGCATCATTCCCTTCTTCAGTCATTTACACTCTCCCAGCCTGTCTTGTACATGCAGCTCTGTTCTCATAGTCCTTACCATGCTTTCCTTCCTTTCCAATCATCAGCTAAGATGGTGATTGATATAGTAACTTCCAAAAGGATTTCAAAGTTCACCACTAACTTTCTTGTTCTATTGATACAACTATTGGGGTGCAACTTCTGAATCCACCAGAAAAGATTAATAAGCTCTTAGACTTAAAAAAAATAAGACTCATAAAAAAGACTTCATTTCCCATCTGGCTACACTCATCCAAGTTTCATCAGAATTTCATCATCCTGAAAGGTCATATCAACTCTGAAACTCACATCTCCTCAGTAACCTCTGCTTCTGGGGCCCTCCCTCTGTTTGGAGAGAGTAGAAGGTGGAAAGTCAGAGCTCCTCCCAAAGCCTCCATTTAATAAGGGCACCCAGGGCAGCTGTCTCACCATTTCCTACCCAGTTATACTCTTTTGGACTTCGTCATCCCCACCACCTTTTTCAGTTTCTTTTTACATGTCATCCTCTCATTAGATTGTGAGCTTCTTAAAGGCAGGGACTGTCTTTTGCCTTTCTTTGTATCCCTAGCACTAGTACAGTGCTTAGTACATAGTAGGCACTTAATAGTAGGCACAACAACAACAAAGGCACTTACTAAATATTTATTAATGGGGCAGCTGGGTTGCGCAGTGGATAGAGCACCAGCCCTGAAGTCAGGAGTGCCTGAGTTCAAATCCGGCCTCAGACCAAACACTTGACACTTACTAGCTGTGTGACCCTGGGTAAGTCACTTAACCCCAACTGCCTAATAAATTAATTAATTAATTAATTAATTAATTAAAATGTTTATTGACTGACTGACTGTTGCCCCCACCCCCCAAATTATAGTGACCTATAAAAACTAATTGTGAGGAACTGAGATATATTTGAGTGATTTGCCATTTCCTTCTCCAACTCATCTTACAGTTAAGGAAACTGAGGCAAACAGCATTAAGTGACTTGCCCAGGATCACACAGTTAGTAAGTGTCTAAGGCCAGATTTGAACTCAGGTCCTCCTAATTCTAAGGCTAGTACTCTATACGCTGTGCCACCTAGCTGCCCCTAAGAAATCATATTCCTTTTTGGTGAACAGGATTTTTAAAAAATCTTATCTATTAAATTTTATATATATTTATATATATATATATATATGTATATATATATGTGTGTATATATATATATGTATATGTATATATATGTGTGTGTGTGTATATATATATACATATATATATATATATATATATATATATATATAATCTATTATCTATTAAAATAAAAGCAAGTCTCACTGGTCCATTTTTACCCATAAATAGAAATTTAAAAATTTTAATTCATCTCAGTAAATGCCTTGACCAAGGACTGATACTCCTCAGCATCTCATATTCAGGTCTTTCTGTCACTTTTCTAAGGCCTGCTAGAACTGCTAGAACTGAAACACAATTTATCATATCCCAGTTCCAAAAAAATACTTCATACCACTCTTGTTAAGTTCATGTTTACCCTAACTTCAAATTCTGACTTGAAGAATTACTAGCAGTATGACTATGGACAAGCCATTTAGCCTTCCTAAGCCTTAGTTTCCTCATCTGTGAAATGTAGCTATTAATGCCTGTACCACCTGCCTTAAGCTGTTTCAAGGAAAGCATTTTGAAATCCTTGAGGTGCTATATAAATGTGAGCTATTATGAAGTCACAAATATCTAAGAAAAAGGAGTTGTAGAAATGACAACAGTTAGCAGGAAGAAAATGATAGGGAAAAGAACAAAGGAAGAATGGCACTTAAAAACAAAATGACTACATTTAGTCATAGAAAAGTAACACACCCTAGAACCTACTAGGAACCAAGTGCTACCACTACACATTAATAAATTATGCAAGTTCCCATAAAATGCATAAAACTCAGTTATATGTCAAAAGAGATGAAGTCCAGCTTGCAGAGTATTCTGCTCCATTTTATTTAGGATTACACACACTCTAGAACTTTTCATACATTTCACAGAAGGCTACCATGACAGAGTTTAATGACTAGAGATAAGCTAGAGGAAATAACTGTGCCTAGAGGAAACAGGAAGTGGTAAATACAAAAGAAGCTAAGAACTGGAAACAAAGTAGGGACCCACTGAATAGGGAGTAGCTAAACTAATTCTAGTATATTAATGTAACAAAATTACTACACTGTAAGAAGTTACTGGCAGCTAGATTGTTCAGTGAACCACTGGGTCTAGAGTCAGGAAGACCTAAGTAAATCCAACCTCAGACACTTATTAACTATATGATCCTGGGCAAGTCACTTAACCTCTGTTGGCCTCAGTTTCCTCAACTGTAAAATAGGGTTAATAACAGCACCTCTAGGGGGCACTAGGTGGCGCAGTGGAAAGAGTACCAGCCCTGGATTCAGGAGGACCTGAGTTCAAATCCAGCCTCAGACACATAACACTTACTAGCTGTGAGACCTAGGCAAGTCACTTAACCCCCATTGCCCAACCAAAATAATAATAATAATAATAATAATAATAACAGCACCTCTACCTACCAGAGTTGTTGTTAGGATCAGTGAGATAATATGTGTAAAGCACTTAGCACAGTGTTTGGCACATGGCAAGTGATATAGAAATGCTTGTTTTTTACCTCCTTCCCTCCCTCCCTTCTTTCTTTCCTTCCTTCCTTATGAATATGATAGAGAGAATTATGAAAAGATTTATATGAAGTGATTTAGAGTAAAGTAAGCTCATCTAGGAAAACAAGATACACAATACAACAATGTAAATGGGAAGAACAATAAATGAAACTGAATAAATAATTATAAGAACCAAGAATGGTCCTGGAAGAGTTGAAAAAAATGCACCTTCTCTCCTTTCATTACAGACATAAGAGGCTAAGGGTATGGAAAATAGTATATACTATCACCAGTCATTGTGCTGCCTGATTTTGCAGAATTTTTTTTAACTTTTTAAATATTTGTTACAAGGGGAAAGCTAATTAAGTAGGATAAATGAGAGGGACATATATTCATAAATAAATGTGAAGTAAAATCAAAAGGCAACAATCACAAAAAACAAAAAGAATGATGATACTCAATGGAAGTATGTGAGAATACTACCAATACTACTCTGAGTCTCAGCACTACTGTTTGGGATTCAAAAGTTAAAAGCTGTGTTTATAAGCAAAAGTAATTGGATTACTTTCCAAGATCACTTGGGGAAAAAAACCATAACATTTAAATAAGGCTGAGGGACTTGTGCCCTATTTTGTTGTTTAATAAGTATTTCAGTTATATATTCACAATTCTCAACACCAGGGAGATGAAAACTCACAATTATCCAACAATCCCTTCCTAACCTCACAGAGCTTACCTAGATACTGATAGTGCAAATGATCCCTGTGAAAGAGTTCTAAGCTCTTTGAAAGCCTTTCCTGGTGGTTAGTTGGGGAGGAGTGTCAGAATACAGTTATCCCTTCCACATTGTGACTTTCCCTTTCATGGTTTTGATATATGATGGGTTGACATAAGAAATTAAGTGTGAATTTTTGCAGAAGCCACAGATGACACATAAAGGCCAGCAGACAACATACAAAAAGTTTAGAAACTCAGAAATGCATAAAACATATGCATAGTATTGCATAATATCAACCCAAATTTTATAATAAAGTACCCCATTTAAAAAAAGAAAAGAAAAAATGCAGACTTATTCTCTGGTAGAAAGGGCAGCCAAAACATTTTACATGGATTTTCAAGATCATAGGGGTGCCATGCTGCTAACCCCTGCAATGCGGAAGGGATAACTGTAATGGATTGCACTGGTATTCAGAACTCCATCAATAGAGAAATTTCTTCTCCTAACATAGGTCAGGACCTTCTCTGCAACTTCTAATTTTAGAGTACTGAGAGCTTAAGTAATTGGCCCAGGGTCACACTTGCCAGTATGTGTCAGAAGTGAGACCTGAACTGAGGCCTTCATAGCTCCAAAGTAGGCTCTCCAGACACTCTACCTCATTTCCCATCCTAGGAAATAAAAAGAGTTGGCATCTACATAGAATTACCTTTTAATAATTAGTGATGTAAAATTAGTAAAAATTAGCATTATCACTTAAGCATTATCTCATTTCATCTTCACAACAATACTGTAAGGTATGTAGTATTTTCCCCATTTTAGGGGAAGGAAAAGAAGGTTATATACTCAGAGGTGGGTTTAAGCCCAATTCTCTCCTGACTCCAACTAATATTTTACCTACTATACAGCATTAAACAGGATAGATAGATAAATAGATAGATAGATATGGACCAATTATAACCCCCTATATAACTGCAGGCCACGGTTTTCACTACCACTATGGGCCCATTTAAGGAACCAAACATTCAAGAACATTCAATATTAAATTTATTTAATATTTAATATTAAAATTTTAAATATTAAATATTTAAATAAAATGTCAAAAAAGTTCTCCCAAAATGTCAATTAGAATATATGCATAGATCAAATTGTTCTCTCATTGAAAATTACAACCTTCTTGGGTCAATAAGAATGAGTTCAAGAGATGCACCACAGAATTAAATGCACATATATCTCAAGATGCAGAATTGGAATAATGGAAGAGAGAAGTTGCTTCATGTTGCCTAATTGAACAGAAGTTGAGCAGTTAAACTGTTGAAAAGGAAGTCTGCTGTCTCATTGTTCAGTCATCTACCTGAGTTCAAAATCTATTATATAGAATCCAGAGGTGTGCTGGTAAATGTTTAACAAACAACTCTCAAAGTTTAATCTGGATAATTAACATTTTCTCCATCACTTTCTTAAGTCTAAACAATCAACAAAACAGTAAGTCAAGCTCTGATTTATAGGGATGGTTGATTCCCAAGGTGTAAATGTTCACACTGAAGATATAACGATCAATTTGGCCAGTTGATGCTGGCTCTAGCATACCAGATATTTATAATTCCCAATTACTTACAATCATGGATCATCTCCAAAAAGTTAGAATGGTATAGTGTAAAGTGCATTGGATTTGTAATCAGGAGAGAACTTCCTGAGAACATACTTCCAACATTTACCAGCTGTGTGGCTGTGGGCAAAGAAAAATCTCTTGGTCTTCAAGATACTTAGTTTCCTCATATTCTCAGTAAAAGGAAACTTATAAAAATCAAATGTGATAATGTACACAAAGCATATTAATTTCAGGTATTATTACTAGTTTGTTCATGTAGCTTTGGGCATGTAAATGTTTATAAAGGCTAAAAGACCAACCCTTCCACTCAATTCAGCAAACATTTATTATCTACCTACTGAATACAGAACATTATGCTAGGCCTAGAAGAGCTGTAGTTGAATGTAGTTGAATCAGCAATGGTCTAAGACCATTCCAAAAGACTCACAATGGAAAATGCTGTCTACATGCAGAGAAAGAACTATGGAGTCTGAATGTAGATCGAAGCATACTATTTGACCTTTTTTTGTTCTTTTTGTTTTTTCTTTCTCGTGATTTTCTCCTTTTGTTCTGATTCTTCTATCACAACATGACTAATATGGAAATATATGTGATATGATTGTACATGGATAGCCTATATCAGATTGCATGCCATCTTGAGGAGAGGGGAGGACAACGAGGGGGAAAAATTTAGAACTCAAAATCTTATAAAAGTGAATTTGAAAACTAAAAAAGAAATAAATTTAAGATTTTAAAAAATTAAATAAAGAGCTTTTCTGGGGCACTGACTAAATGAGCTAAGTAACTTTCTCATTCCTTTAAAAAAAATGTGGTTGAGTCACTAACTGCCTTCCTAAAGCTTACAGTTTACCAGAGGAATATGATATACACAAATAACTGTAATGTAAAATAACAGCATCTTGGAGAAGACCCAAATTTAGATGGGGGAGAGAGCAGAATAAAGAAAATGAACCTGTTAAGGAGACACAGAAATAGAGTTCCTAATGGTGTCTTTATTTACACATTTCATTTTAATTGCTGGTTTAAAATACATATATATGTATATGTGTGTCTGTATATTATATATATGTATATATAATATATATATATATATATATATCATAGAAATCTTCAGTTGGTAAGCATGAAACTTAAAACAAAACAAAACTAACATCCACAAACAGAGACTACATTATTAGAAAACAAGATTTTAAGGAGATACAGAAGAAAAGCAAACCTCACTATTGAATGAAAGTATCTGCTCATCTGGAATTTAGTGATTTTAAACTGTCCTAGTTGAAAAGAAAAGTTTTTTGGAAAATTGAATTTGATTTCTGAAAATCAGTTTTAAGTGAAACAAAAGAATAGAATATGAAATTAGCAATAACCTGACATCTCTTCAACTACCCCTTGCCAGCATGGATTTTCTCATCTTAACTCATAGCCAACATCCATCTATCCATCAAAAATATTGTGTGGCTAAGGCATCTGTATATCCATGTAACATAACCCCCCAAGGCTAGTAGCTTCTTGTCATTCAAGGCCACAGAAAGCCATCTTATAAAATTCATGCCATTTGTCACAAGGCAAATTGGACCAGGGTCAGATGGATCAGGGCAAATCCATCATCACTACTAGAAAAACACCTCAAAGTGCATGGCCTACTGATGGAGGGGTCAATAGTGTCATCTCTGTCTATAAAGAACATCATTATTTAAAAAAGGAAGTGGTTTGGAGTGGGGTAAATATTTTTACTTTCTCTCTGTACCTGCCATTTAAACAAGAGCCAAATCAGGAAGGAAGGAAGGAAGGAAGGAAGGAAGGAAGGAAGGAAGGAAGGAAGGAAGGAAGGAAGGGAGGAAGGAAATAGAAAAGCATATATGCTTTTGGTCTTTCTTGATTTTGGATACACTGCCACTCACATACTCTCAAACAGTGCCAGCTTCACTTTATTTAATGACTGCAGTATTCTAAGTGGGAAATGATTTGTGACAGCCCATAAACAGCACTGAATACAAACTATTGTCAAAGGAGGTATTAACAAATTTGCGCTTCTCAAGTTCCCACACATGTAATTTTCCCATCATCCTGACAAGAGAAATGTTTAAGGAAAATGCAACAAACAGTTCTTAGATCTATGGGCAATGTTTTCAAATAACTGCATCAACTCACATCAAACAGGTATTTCATTTCAGCAATATGAATTTTTTTCAATCTCACAGGTGTGCCTGTATTAACTAGAAACTGTAACACCTGGCCTCCCTCCTTTCCGTGCATATAACCCTGAAATTTGTCCCTCCTCTTGGACAAGTGACTATATGAACACATACATCAGCTTACTGGGGGCCTCATTTTCAAAGGGCTCTCTCAAGAAAGCATCTAAGGTTGCTAGAGAGTTGGTGACAGCAGAAGTGTTGACATGTAATATGACACTAACATGCAGCCCAGTTCACACCAGGACTACACACCTGCTGGCATTCATGGGCTTTAACTGAGTTGGCACTAATGACATGCTAATATAGTTCACCTGGCTTATGTGCTGAAAGAATCAGAAGGCTTCACACTGACTCATACAAGCTGAGTCAGGGAGATAAAAAGGACTACGACCTACATCAAACATGGCAGGGGTGAGGGATGGGGGAGATAGAGAGAGATAGAGACAGACAGAGACAGAGAAAACCAAGTAAAGCTTGGTACCCTCAGGAATCTAGGTGTCACGGTGCACAGAATGCTAAACATGGCATCCAGAAGACCTGAGTTCAAATTATTTGTCAGATACTTGTTAGCTGTGTGATTCTGGCCAAGCGATTTGATTTTTATCTGTCTTAGTTTCCTCACCCATAAAATGAGAATAATAGGACCTATTTAACAGGGTTGTTACAAGAACCAAATGAGATAACAGATGTAAAGCATCTTATATACCTTTAAAGTGCTATATAAATGATAGCTATTATTATTGTTAATGACCAACATAGTGTTCCATTTTCAGTAAGGTCTTTTTATTGTTTCCCTCCTAAAAATGGCAAACTCATTGGAAGAGCTCACCCACTGCATGGGGGGGGGGGGAGGGAAATAGCCAGTTGTTCTGACCTATATCTTGCCATTGGACTCCAACAACCATGGAGGAGAGAGTGGGGTTGATGACTTTGCACAGCTCTGCCTCACTTAAATCCATTTCACTTGAAAGTCAAGACATCACTCTCCTCATGTCATTGGTCCTCCTCGAGAATGAAGGACAAACAACAACAAGTGTTGGCCTACCAATACATTTCACTGGACTAAAGCTACCCACTCACTAAGATCCTTGAAGCCATACACCCTAATGTCAGAGTTTCCTTTGCCCAGGTTTCCACAATCAAAACAACCTGCCCTTCTAAAGATACTACAGATCAATCTTAATGATCAAGTCAATCATAAGCTGGTAGATTTCTATCACCAAGGTGGTCAAAGTAACCATTCTGAGCAGGCCTATATCCCAGATGTGGTTTTAGCAGATTTGAGGGGGGAAAAAATAAATGGAAGTTGACTAAAATTATGCCATGTCAAAGAATGCTAAAAATTGCTTTTTTTAAGTAAATTAAAGTTGTCAAATAATTTATATTGTGAGACCAAACTAGGGGTAGTTAGGTGGTGGATTTGATGGAGTTCTGGATCTGGAATCAGAAACATCTGAGCTCAAATCTGGCCTCATAGTTTTACGAGCTCTGTGACTCTAAGAATGTTATTTGACATCTGCCTCAATTTCCCCATAATAGCACCTATTTTCCAGGGTTGTTTTGAGGATAAAATGAGATCTTATTATTAAACTAGTACACCTAGTATAAACAGTTTAACAAACTAAGCTTCTTGCAGGTTTTACAATATAAGTTCACGGAGGGGAGGGTCAGTGACTGAAGATGGTTCTCAAAATACAGAAACTCAACAGGAAAAAAATTGCTCAGGGATTTACTGAGATATCTGATTGTTAAGAAAGCCATCATTGGGCAGGAAGGTCACTTTTTAGATAATACTATCTCTAGAAGCGCTATTAGAAATGAACTTACCCCACTCCAAATTTGCTCCAGTCACACTCTGAGAGGACACATAGTATAGCAGACCACATACTGGACTTGGAAACAGGAACGCCTAGGTTCATATCCCACCTCAGACATTTGCTAGCTGTGCAATCCTGTACCTTACCTTTCTTATCAGTAAAATTAGGTCATTGGACTCAGTGGTCTCTAAGGTCCTTTCCAGATCTAAATGGACAATCCTATGGTCTTTGGGACTCTCAGGATTTTAACAAATCAAAAATCAGGTGAAATTGGAAGGAATGGAGGATATGGTAACCAGGATTGCTCTGGAAGTAAGGGCCAGTATAAAAAGGGCATTGTTTTTAATTTGTAGCCATAAAATAAATGATGTGGGGATTATACATGCAATTGAGAATTTCAGAAAATCAAGTCTAAAGATGAGGAAGAAGGCACTTTTCAAATATAAAATACAAATAAATGGAGACATGCTAATAATGTGATCTATATAAATACTAGCTATTATTATTATTCATTATTATTGTTATTATCATCATTATCATCACCTAGAAATGTGAGGTGCACAAATTTAGGGACATTTCCCTCCCAAATGGTCATAGGGACTGTTTGTGCCCGACCTGTGGTCTCCAAGCTTGTATAGGTCTGATCAGCCACAGTCAGATACACTGTACATTGACTCCTGACATCGTCAGGGTCCTCTTTTGGTCCTCTTTGAGCCCAAAAGGTAAACAACAACAACATTCATCATCATCATCATCTCATTGTGCTAAAAAAGGGACAAAAAGAAACAAAGAGAAGAATACTAAAAAAAGACTCCATTTAAACTTCCCGGGAAGCTTTTGTTCTCCATGATCCCCACAGAACACTTGGTATTTCGCTGGGGCTGTCACTTTTCTCCACTACATGAATGTCCTACTAAATGATGAGTCAAAATTAGCTGATAGGTCCTGGACAAGTGGTGCCCAATATGGGCACCTGGAATCTGTGAAATAATAACTGACATTTACGTCAAATTTTACATCCATTGTCTCATTTTGAACCTCACAATAACCCTGTGCACTGCGTAGTACTACAGTTCTTATAATTTAAATTTGATAGATGTGGAAACTGAGGCTATAAGAGGTTAAAGGACTTGGCCATGGTTACACAACTTATGTTGGAGGTGGGATTCAAACATGGGACTTCTGACTCCACTTCCAGTGCTCTATTCACTTTACAATCTTGCCTAGTTTTCTAAGATAGCAATGTTAGTCAAAATTTAGAACCCATCCATGGTGGGGTCCAACTAGAACAGAGAAATGAAACAGTAAACCAGGCTAAGCTGCTTGAATACCCAAATTGAGAAGGCCCAAGGTTTTTGAAAATACATTCACGGAGAGAGGGCAGCACAGAGAGACTAACTCTGGATAGGTGTCCCTTAAGAAGCAAAAACTCAATATGAGAAATTTCACCAGGGGATTAACTGGGAACCTATCCAATTTTATAATGAAAGTCAGTGGGAAAATAGGATTTGATATATAGAAACTTGCCTTACAGGAACACATCAATTTCCTATACTGATGAATGCCTGTTAATGGATTTTTTTAAACCCCACAAAAGTAAAAAGTTATGTTAGACTCTAATTGCTTTCCTTCTGCATTAACATAAAAAACTGTGCTGTGCTCAATATTTTTCAATTTTCTTTGAACATAATCTAAAAAACAACATCCTTGTTTACAGGATCTATGAGCTAATAATATACTCTCTGCCTCCCATTACAAATTAACTCCCATCAGCTCTTCTTGTCCCAATCTGTCTGAAGAAGGAACTTTGCCTGTTAGTATGAAATCAGTCATTAGAATGAGCTATTAGCAGGCCCTGTTGTTAGCATGCCCCACCTCCCCCAGTATGCAGGGTTCAAGGAAAGAAAGAATGAGCCTTTTAAGGATATGCTGGTCCTCCTGTTTTGGTATTATTTCTTTACCTAGAGAAATGCAAATATTACTTCTGTAAATGTCCTATGCACTTTTATTTTCTACATGGCCTAAGCACAAAAACCTGTCTATTCTCTTCCCCCAGTTATTATTCCCTTGTGAATACACTGAATGCTTGTGGTTTATGAGCCTTTGTTCCAGCCTCACTACAGTTTCCCATTTTCACCATTCTCCCTTTCTACTTTGCTGTTGCCTCGTGCTGTCTGACACTCTCTTCTTTGTGTCGTTTTCTTTTCCCTGTGCCTCGGGTTACAATACTCAGCCTCTCTCTGACATCCTACTCTGCATTCTGATGATATAACATAAGATGGGAAAGATTCTTGACCTCTGGAGCAGCAACACTGAGCTCAAGGCAGACAGGAGATTTGATGATGCCGGCACTCACAGAGGCTGAGGGAAAATTTTCAGGCAAGAAAGAGGGAATGAAGGCATGCCAAAAGTGTGACAGGATTGTACCTTGAACCCTTCTGGGTGCCCAGTTCTACACGCCAAACATGCTTTTGCCTCATGCAATCAGTTACAAGAAACCTTGTGATAATAGTGTTTCTGGAAACTAGCAAGATTAAGGCATGAACTAAAAATGGACAGAATGCAAGTCAAAGAACATTTATGAATACTATACTATAAACGAGTCATCTCTTTTTGTGTTTTCACAAGGGCATTTAAGTTGAGATACATTTTGGCAGGAATAAGCCCTGACATTGAGATTATATACTAAGAGGTTTCTACTTCTTTTTTTTAACTGTTCATACATTACCCATGAACTCTATTCACATTGAGAAGGTAAGTTTAAGGTCATCTAATTTTAAAATTCTTATTTTTTTGGCATCAATCTTTAGAAGTTTTTGGTGGTCTTCATACAACAATGCAAGCTTTTGTCCACTTATTTTTACCCAACTTGTGATTTTTACCAGTGGAGAGAGCTCCCTCTACCAATTCAAACTGGACCTGTTTTACAACTTATAGTCTCAGAGAATTGCTTGGGCACTCAGAGGTTATGCCAGCTACCCAGGTTCACAGCGTGGCTAGTCTGTGGCAGAAGTGGGAGCAGAGCCCATGTCTTCCCAACCCCAAGACTAGTCTTCTTTATGACACAAAGCTGCCTCTGTCTTTTTTCCCCAATATATTAAATTCGCTGAATTTCATCTATTGTTGAAATTTAACATGGCATAGTGAATAGAATGCTGAACTTGGAGTCAGGGAGACCTGGATTCAAATGCCACCTCAAGCATTTATAGTTATGTGACCTTGGGCAAGTCACTTTATATTTGCCTCAGTTTCCTTATCTTTAAAATGGAAACATCACTTACCTCAAAGGGTTCTCATACAGATTGAATGATATGATATATTTAAAGTTATTTGAATAATAATAACAATCATAATAGGAAGAGTTCAAATCTAGCCTCAGACACTTACTATCTGTGTGACCTTGGGCCAGTCATTTAGCCCTGTAAAATGAGCTGTAAAAATGGGCTGGAGAAGGAAATGAAAAACCACTTTGCCAAGAAAACCCCAAAGAGTCATACACAACTGAAACAACTGAATAAATGAATAGATAAGGTTTTCAAAATGCTTTACAAATATTGTCTCAGTGGATCTTCACCACAACCCTGGGAGGTTATTATTATGTTATTATTATCTCCATGTTACAGTTGAAGAAACTGAGTCAAGCAGAGGTGAAGTGACTTGCCCAGAGTCACACAGCTCTTACTATTCTTCAGAAACAGCATTGCATAAAGGATAGAAAGATCTGGGAGGTAAGTAGTGACTTGCCTAAAAGCTGATAATGAATACATTTGCGTGTAAATACAAAGTGTACTTCAAATTGGGCCTCAGACACTTACTAGCTGACTCATGGCAAGTCACTTGACCTCTGTTTGCCTTAATCTACTGGAAAAGGAGATGGAAAACCATTCCAGTGTCTTTGCCAACAAAACCCTATGGACAGTATTGGTGTGCTACAGTCCATGGGGTCACAAAGGGTCAGACACGACTGAACAACAGCCATGTGTACAGAAATGCTGCTGCAAAAATGGAGTAAATGGAGACACCTGAGACTTGAAGGTATGAATAAATCTGCAGTGTGTTTTTAAGCAGAGTTCTTAAGACTGGAAGGAATAGTTCAAGGCTTGATGGAAGTAACAGGAAAAACAGTCTGGAGAGAGAGAATTATGTCTACCCTAGGCTAGGCAGCAAGAGCTGGTTATGTATGAGGAGCATTTCTAAGTAATATGCTTGCTTGTTAGGGGCTAAGAATGCATGTTTTGAGGAAATAAGAAATAAGGCCAATGGGCTAGCATAGATGAAAGAGCAGGGCAGGAAAGGAGGAGAGCGAAATATTGTGTTTGAGGCAATACAACTGACCTCGAAATCATAGATGTTAGGAAATCTATGTCCTTTAGGCATTTTCCCTATTTACATCCTTTAATAACCATATATCTACTAAGTATAGACACCTGCAAGAAAAGACAGCTAGAATTTAGAAGGCAGTCTATGACCCCCCATAGAATACTCTGTAATTCCTCTTTGAACTTAGCAGGCTTTTAGGTGACCAACCTGTTGGCTATTTGGAAAATACAACAACAACAACAACAATAACTTATTCATAACTTATCCACTATTGTGTCCTAACATCCAAATGGGAGAATACAAGGATGAGGGAAGACGCGACTGATAAAAACCTGCATTTTGGCCCAAACTTCTGCAAGCTGGTAGAGTATTTAAAAAAAAAAAGCCTACCTTCAAGGCTGCTTTAGCTAACTATAAAGCAATCAAATGCAAATAACTTCACTTTTAAAGTTAACTAGAAGGAAGACAGGAAGATATAATACTGGATTCTTCAAATAAGACGGTTACATTTTGGAGTAAGAAGAAATTGCCTTCTGATAGACTATCTTTCTCTCTCTCTCTCTCTCTCTAGAGTCCAAATTTCAAAGACAATGGCAAGAACAGAGACAATCAAAGTATCAAATTTCAATTAAAAAAAAAAAACTCCTATCCTCAATGGGTTCATAGTATAGGGCAGGGCTTCTTACCTGTTTTGTGTCAAAAACTCATCTGACAGTCTAGTGAAGCCTATGAACCACTTCTCAGAATAATGTTTTTAAATTCATGAAACAAAATACATTAAGAATATAAAAAAATTCAATTACATTGAAATAAAGATGTCATTTTCCCCCATGCAAGTTCACAGACCCCTTTTTTCTGCAATCCATGGACCCCAGGTTAAGAAATCTTGATCCAGGGGCAGCTAGGTGTCGCAGTGGTTAGAGTACCGGCCCTGGATTCAGGAGGACCTGAGTTCAAATCTGACCTCAGACACATAACACTTATTAGCTGTGTGACTCTGGGCAAGTCACTTAATCCCATTGCCTAGCCCCCCAAAAAAAAATTAAAAAAAAAAAGAAATCTTGATCTAGATCCAGAAAGGAATTCAGAAATCATCTAATAAAACTCTCCCATTTGATGATGAGGAAACTAAGGCCCAATGAGGATAGGTGACTTTCCCATGGTCACATAAGTAATGAGGATCAAATCTGGAATCTGAACACAAGTCTTCAGAGCCTAGATCCAGAGCTCTTTCTACTGTACTGTTTCCTTCCTAATTCTAGCTCCTTACAAATAAATGGCTGACCATTTGGCAAGAGGAAAATACCCAAGTCACCCAAGTGGATTTGTGTTACTATTTGCCTTTTATGATAAGGCAGGTCCCAAGCAAAGCAAAGTCATACATAATTCGACTTTGTGAAAGGGTATTGACAGCTTCAAGATAAGCATTGGGCTCCATAGATCATCATTCTCCCTCTTTCCAGTGCAAATTAAGTACATTAAAGAATCCAAACCACAGTATCCAGCGATTAATTATGACAATCAGAAGTGGAGAGAGCTCAAACCCAGCATTTCAGATGCAACATGTCCCTGGCTCAATCCCAGCCTCCAGGCTGCATAAATGTCCCCTCTACAGACGGTAATGCTCTACAAAGGTGCCTGCAATCCCCAGCTCTGTGACTTGTACTGGGTGTGAGGAGCTAGACAAATGTATTACAGGAAATCATCTAACACCAAGTGCAGATGTCTGCTAATACGGAGGAGTAACAGGCCTGTTTTCATGTCAGTGACCACAGTTTACCACTATGTTAAGTTATACCATCACCTAGCATGGCGCCACATGCAATTAAGGATCTGGAAAATACTTTGTGATGAGTTTAGATGATACAAGCTCACTGAATTTATCATTGTTCATGCACTTTAATTAACCACTAAAAATACAGGGACTCAACCTTCATGCCAATCTTTGTTCACACATTGAATCCATTTTTAACGATGCATTTTTAATTTGCTCTTGAGCATCTACTTATACATCTGTCAGTGCTTTCCTTGTAATTCTAGGCAATAACTGATTCTTTTTAGAAAAGGAGAATGTGCCTGACTAGGAATTTAGAAGGTCTTGCTTCAGTACAGGTTCTGCAATGAACTCGAAATCTAGAGAGCCTTTGCTTTAGTGGTATAATTAGAGAGGACCTGAGAAAATGGGAGGACTAGGTGAAATATCTTGCAAGCAATTAATTTCACTGACAATGCAGTGAGGCCTCATACCTGGGGGAATTAAGGAAGAGAAAGGGTAGTCACCAATCACAATTGTGTTGCCTCTAAATTTGGGAGTAATTTGGAGAGCCAGGTGTTGGTAATCTTTCAGGGTAGGGGTATATTTGCACCATCTAAATTGCCTGGGAATTCTCCCTGATGTAGCTATGTCCTATGTCTCTTCCCTAGTGCCGTACCTGGGGGAACAGTGTTATATCTGTATGTTCCTTCCCCTGTTGTTTCAGGTACCCCTGTGTCAGATCTTAGTACCATTCCCCCTAAAGTTTTCCCATAAAGGTTGAGTCTATGATGAGACCATGTAGAATATCAGACCTGCATTTTTGATATTCCAGTTGTTCTGGATTCTCCCATCACCCTGAGGGTTTGTTTGAGAACCCCAGGTAGAATACCAGTAGACTATAAGCTCCTTGATATGAGGGACCATGTTCATTTTTTTTTTTTTGGTCTTTGTATGCCCAGCACCTAGCACAGTGCCATAGTAGTATACATAGTAGACCCCTTTAAAAGTGCTTGTTGAACTAAACACTTGGATAGGTCACAGCTTTTAGGTCCCCCATTTTCCTATCTTTGAAGAAATAATAAGTTTTGACAGTTCCACTTGGAATCATAGTAAGAAATGTTTATTTATCAATCAGTCAGGCAATAAGTATTATTATGAGGCATTATGCTAAACATCAGGGATATAAAGAAAGGCAAAACAGAATTAGCAGAAGAATTTATACTAACTATAACAACAACACTGTCAAAACAGACAACTTTGAAACACTCAATAACTCTGATCAATGCATTGATCGGCCATGATTCCAGGGAAGTGATGATGATGATGAATGCTACCCACCTCTTGACAGAGGGGTGATGATATACATGCAAAATGAGATACACATTTTTGGAGATGGTCAATGTGTGAAATGTTTTTTTGTTTGTTTGGCTGCAAATATCTTCTATCACAAGGGTTTTGTTTTTCCTTTTCCCCTCCTGGAGGGAGAACTGGAATGGGGCAATGTGATGGAAGAAAAAACAAATGTCTAATAATTGAAAAAAAAAAACATTTTAAATCAAATTTCAAAACAAAGTAATATAAAAATATAGTCCCTGCCCTCAAGAAGCTTGCATTCTAATGGGGAAAAGAATAAGCAAATTATTATGTAGAAGAGGGGCTGGTTTGGGTCAGGAGGAAGACAACGAGTTCTGTCTTGGACATTTTGAGTTCAAAAAGCCCATAGGGAAGGGAACAAGTTGACTACATGCCAAGCAGTGTGCCAAATGATTTACAAATATTATCTCATTTGATTCCCACAACAACCCTGGGAGTTGGGGGCCATTATCATTCCCACTTTACAGATGAAGAAACTAAGGAAAATAGAGGCTAAGTCTCTTGCCCAGGGTAGCACAGCTAGCAAGTGTCTGAGACTATATCTGAACTCAAGTCTTCCTGCTCCCAGGTCCCCAGTCCTCACAGCCATCATCCAGGGAAACAACCCCTAAGGAGCAGGGGCTCCTCCATCGCCTCCACCACCAACTGCCGAGCAACTGCTATGGACCCACAGAGAAGCCTAAGAGTCCAGGTCAGCAGTTGCCCTCTCTGAACCACATTCAGGGAAATAATCCTTATACTCATTACTTGTTGCTTAGTCATTTCCAACTCTTCATGACCCCTTTTCGAGTCTTCTTGGCAAAAAAACGAGTGCTTTGCCATTTCCTTCTCCAGTTCATTTTATAGATGAGGAAGCTAAGGCAAACAGGGTTGAGTAACCTGCCCAGGGTCACCTAGCTAGTAAGTGTCTGAGGCCAGATTCAAACTCAGGTCTTTCTGACTTCAGGTGTCCCAGCCAGCACTGTAGCCATTGTGCCACTGGGCTTCTTTGAATCCTTGTAGAGATAAGACCAGACAACTGTCTGTGCAGCTGCTGTGGCAGCCCCCATCTTCTGAGCAGCCAAAGCTACTGAAGATCCAGAAAGGAAAGTTCTCACTGCCAAAGTCCTTGGCATAACAAATGGTTCCGTATCGGAGAGGGACATATTCTTATTGTTCGAAATGGAAATGGCCTTGTAGCTGAAACCTCTGATATGTATTGTCTCTCACTCTTAGAATGTGAGCTCGCTGAAAGTAATAATTATTTTATTTTTCTCTTTGTATCCCCAGTACTTAGCACTTTGATTTGCACAAAGTAAGTGTTTAATAGATGCTTTCTTCATGCATTCATTAATTTCATTCATTCCTTCATTTTATTTAATCCTCACAACCCTATAAGGTACATCATATTTTTAGTTTCAATTTACATATAAGGAAACTAAGTCCCAGAGAGATCAAAGGACCTTCCCAGGGCTAGACAATTAGTGTCTTAGATGGGATTCAGACTTGGACACCAAACCCCAATGTCTCCAGTATTAACTAAAAGAACTCATGAAGTCATAATAACAAAAGTATATAGAGAGGGATGGGTTGGTAAATATTTAACAATTAAGCTTTCCAAAAACTGTTAAGACACACCTTAAAGTCTAATCTGCATTATTCACATTTTCTCTATCACTTTCTCTCTAGACAACTAACAAAACAATAAGCCATGCTCTGATTTGTAGAGTTTACTAATTTCCATGGGTGGGAAACCTGCGAAGCCACATGTGGCCTCGTGGCTGCAGGCTTCCCACCCCTGAATGCTCACCCTGAAAATTTAACAATCAGTTTGAGCTGGCTTCAGCACACACCTGCGTAAGGAAGGAGTTTCCTGATAACCTCTGGGAGCTCAGTGAATAGAAACTTTCCTTCCCAAGAAATCATTTGAAAGTCTTAAGAATGACCTATTGAGATGAAATTTAAATTTCTGCAAGCCCATCAACTCCATCTTTAGACTTCAATTTCTTCATCTATAATCTGTAGAGGTCAACTTAGATGATCTTTAAGACTTATTCAAACTCTGACATTCTATAACTTTGCAGAAATAGTTTTTAGAGGTAAAATTCCACAGGGATGCAGAAGGAACATCCACTTGCTTATCACAGATTGGACAAGGAAATTCTTAATGCACCTGTTCTTTCCTGCAAAGGTAGCTCTTTTGAGTGATTATAGATCTCATTTAGGAAGCTCTGCAGTGCCCCTCCCAAGACTTGGGGCAATTGGCACATCTTCCAACAACAGGAGCATCTTTAAGACCTTACCATCTGTAAGGAATCTTTCTTCAACTGAGCTCCTGCACTAGATATCCTCCAAGACGAGGCAAATATCTTTGGCAAAATTACTCCTCCTTGCTTTCACCTGATATAAAAAATCAAAGGACCATCAAATGAAGTTACCTCTTTTATTGCATCTTTCAGGAAATATTAGATGATTTCTACAGATACCCAGGAAAATACCATTTTGGAAGAAAGCCCTTAAGGAGACATGTTGCTCTACTAAATCAAATGCTTTTTGTCAACAAAAAATAAACACAAGATCTCGTATCCAATATACTTTTCAGTCAACTATATTACTGTAAAGATGTATTTTTCTGTAAGATGCTATTTGTACAACTTCCCTTCTCCCTTCTCAAGCTTTCTTCAAGCACACCCTTAATGCACATATAGATTATTTTCATAAAAACTTTGTAGAGATGGTATGCTGGGTCAGTAGTTGTTGGTGAAAGGATGTTTCTTCTTTGCCTACCCTTTGTGGACACTAAAAGCAGATAAAAGATGAGTTAGCAGACCATGCCCATTTACCTCCCAAAGGTAGGATTAGAATAACTAGCCAGAGTGCAAGCTCCCCTTAAGCCACCACATGGCACAATAAAGTACTAATACCACTTTAGACTTCTTAGTCAATCTTGAATATACAAGAAACAAAACAGCTTGACCTCCCTCTTTCTTCTCTCTCTCCTTTCCTAGTTCCTTGGCCTAGTTCTATCTCAGCTCATTTAGTCTAAGGTTAAATATGCCCAAAATATTATCATGCAATATTTCATAATTTTATCAAAATTGGCTCAGGCCTATTCCCATTAAGATTTTTATCTCTTTCCCAACCTCAAATTACCCAAAGGAAAACACACTTGCATCACAACTTAGAACACATTTACTGAATAGAACTGGAAACTAAAGACAAAACATTAAACTTTAGTGCAGCCATGCCAGTAAAGGTCTGAAATCTCTACTTCCTCCTAATCTTCGGTCAGGTATTCCCAGGCGTAGCCAAATGACCTTTCAGCAAAGCACTTTCCAAATTTCCTTCCAAAGTCTCTCAGGGAAAAAGAAGGAATCAGTCTCACTAACATCCACTCTTGCATCTAGTGCTTCGGTAAGCAAATCACCAGAGGATTCATGGTCAGGAAATATCTCTATCTTTTCCCAGGGCCTGCTGCCCATCATCGTATTATCCTCCACCTCACCAAGTTCCAGCTCAATGTGCTGCTTCAGTCTTCTCTTGCTATGCCTTTCCTTGTGTACTTGCAGCCTCACCAGCAGAGCAAAAGCTGCCAGTTGCTACTCAAGGATGCCAGGACAGATGAGGAAGGTCCCCTACTTAACAGCAAAAGGTACCTCCAACCTGGAGCAGACTCATTGTCCTCACTTCATCTCTCTCTGGCATATGTGTGTTTACCAGAAAACAGGTGACTATATTTGTTTCAACTAGTCCCACTTAGCAGGAAGGACATTAACTCCATTAATCAAATCCCAGCCTAATGGATTTCCACTTTTCTCTTCTACCTGGATATCAAGGTAGACTGCAGGAAATAGACCATAAGCTATTTCAAAATATGTATTACAATTACATTCTCTCTTCGCCTTTTCTGATGATAATAAGGTCCAAAATTTGTTTCAAGACTTTGGTACCTACCCCTTCTTCTTGAGACTTAATCTCGAGACTCAAACTCTGACTCCCACCCTATTCTGGACTGGCCCTGACTCAGGCTAATTTCCTGGTAGTTTAGGTTCAATACTGGAACAAAATGACATAGTTGAAATTATTCAAAAGTTAACAAACAGAGATTTACTTAGCCATAGCAGAAGGATATTCAACAGAGGCAATGAGGACATCTCAAGTTGATTCAGCTGAGCAATACTCTCCTGAGTGACCTTCTAGCCAAAAATCAGAGAGACAGAAACAAAGAGAGACAGAGATAGAGACAGAGAAAGAGAGATAGAGAGAGATGGAGAGAGAGAAAGAGAGTTCCTCATGGCTATTTTGTTCTCAGGTGACCATGAAGCAATATCAACAGTTTGATCCTTTGTCTCAAGAACCAACTAAGCCTATTCTGAGGAAAAAGTAACCTAACTGCCATACAGGGGCTAGTGTTTTAGTACTGCTCCTACCACACACCCCAATGAATACTATCTTTTTCGAAGTGGTCATACTATTTCCTATCTTCATCTGATTCTTCCACATATTTAGCCTGTGCCTCCCAAACAAGACTGTCAACTTTCTAAGAAATCAGACTTTAGAGATATACTGGTAGGTGCCCCCATGAAATTTAACTGAAAAATGAACTCTCACTCAGCATTTCACCTCTCTATAAAAAGAGAAAACCATAACTATGAAGTCACTTTAATCTACACTTTTATAAGTGTAGTTGAAAGCTTCTGTCTTACTCTGCCTTTCTTGAATCAAATTTACACTGTGTCTTCAGGCATAGTGTAATGAGCATATTTTTATAGTGCCAGACCATCACAAATGCTTTTCTGTCTCATGTATAGGAGTTTCTAGAGAAGGCCCTGGGAATTAGAAAAAAACACTCTTAAGGCGATACTCTCAGATGAGAGGAGGGAGAAGATAAGAGATGCAGATGGGTATCTATCTCAAAACGACACAAGTTAATATCCAGATTAGTGAACTTAAACTTTTAAAGTCAATTCCACACATTTAATGTCTATTACATCTGCAAGGCACTTGAGGTGCTGGACATAAAAACAAAATAGAAACAATCCTGTTGCCTTGAAGGAGCTAACATTCTATAAGGACGCAGCAAATGGTCAATTTCTACAGAAAGTACTGTATCAGTCTCTATAGACAACTATATCTACAGCATAATGCAGCAATTTAAGAAAGCAAGGAAGTATATAACTGAAAGGATGATGAAGGTCATGGAAAAAGTGCAGAGGCCCAGGTTCTCCAAATGCTTCTGTTCACTGCTAACATTGGACTAATTGTGTAAAGCAACAGAGTGCTACAACACCTCCTCAAAGGAATCAGAATTGCACGTGCCCCAAGGGAAACAGAAAGGTGCACAGTGGATAATAGTCGGCAGCAGTATATTTCTAGAAATATCTTTGTATGTCAGAAATAGCATAAAAGACATCATCGAGGACATGAACAACTGGGAAAGGAGGTGACCCAGCAAAAGTAGAGCGGAGCAACAGATAAGGAGCCTGAGTCCTGAACTAGTTGCTGGGAGCTACTGAAGGAGCTTGAGAAAGGGCTGAAGGATTCTTGGTGGAGTCTTGATGGCAACACAGTGAGAAGACACAAACAAGAATGACACAGGTTTAGAAGACATGAAGCGGTCACTATCTGTTCTCACCAGAAGGAAAGCTCACACTGAAGAATTCACAGATCCATCTAAAGTACCTAAGTAAAAGTATCTAAGACATATGTATATATTTTAAAAGATCTCCATCAAAACTTGAATAAAATGAAAAAATCCGAGTAAAAACTATTAGCCGCTCCAAGGACTCTAATCCAAAAAAGGCTCATTTTAGATAACAGATATTTTATTACCTCTCCAAGATGGGTTCATGAACCCCATGTCTAATCTCTCTTAAAGGGATTCCTAGCTTGCTATGAAATAATTTCACTTATTGGAATGTCAAAACATGTTAGTTCAGAGTGATGAGTCATTTTAGAGGAGATGAATCATGGACTGAGACTTGGAAGGGGCCACAGAGGTTAGTTATTCCAACCCAAGCCTCAGCAGAATTCCCTCTACAGCATCACAAATGGTCATCCAGCCTCTGCTTGAAGACATCCAGTGACTGAAGATTCACAATCTTTTAAGACAGCCCATTCCTCTTTGAGGAAGCTTAAACCGAAAACTAATATATCCCTATGGGGCTCTCCTATAGGTTAAAATAGTCACCAAATACTTTTTAAGACTGTGGGGGCAATGCCAGTCATGGATTAGAACTCTGGCCAACCGATCCACCATTATGTACCCAGAAGTACCCAGTACAAACGTAAACATCACATTTCCAGGAATCGGGTCAAGGTTGATGTTGGGAGAAAAGCAACACCAGACACTTTGTGTAGCATCGTGCTTGCAATCTAGTAACAAATCTAGTGACAAATCCTTACCTGATTGTCCTCCTCTGGACAAGCTCTAGATTGTCAATATCATTCAAAAAATATGTAGCTTAGAACTGAACAGAGAATTTCACAAAAGGCCTGCCAGGGCACAGTACAAAGGAACCATTTCTCATAATTCTGTCATTATGCATTGTATTTCTATTAAAGTATTAGCTGTTTTGGCTACCAACTCAAAGTGCTGATTCATTTTGAGGTTGCCATTAATGAACTAAAGAGGAAATCATTCAAAGGAATCACTACTTATGTGTGTAGATATAGTGATATATAACACATCTTATTATTTTTAAAATAAGCAGCATATTAAGTTTAATAGGTATAGCATGCGTTGGCACATTGTATACCTAGTATATTCGAGGTATATATGCTAAACATCAAGGGGGATGAAAAGATAATTTATACATGTGACTCTGCCCTCAAGAAATTTACAATCTAGTAGGGAGAAATGGTACATTTTCACTCCACAGCTAGGAAAGTGCTAGACACGTGCTAGGCGCTCAACAAAACAACTGTAAACCAGTAAGAAAGGAAAACAGTTTGCCCGTACTAGTTCTGATTCCTAGGGGAAAGAGCAAGGGGTCAGACAGCAATCTTTCATTAGCATAATGAGCTACTTGAGCTGGTATCTAAGAAGCCTTAACACACAATCTGTCCTGCACTAACTGAATTTTCAAATCCAGTGGGAGATCTAACAGAGCTAAGCCTGCAAGCTCACCAATACTACTCTGCCAGGAAGATAAGCATCAAGATCAGGGATGTTTAACCTCTTCTTTGTCAAGGACCCCCATGGCAGACTAGTCAAAATCTATTGACCCCTTCTCAGAATAGTGTTTGTAAAAGCATAAAATAAAATACTTGAGATTACAAAGAAAACCAATTGTTCTGAAAAACAGTTATCAAAAAATTCAATAAAGTTCCCAAACCCATGTTAAGAACCTCTCATCTAGAGACTATCAAGCTACCAAAGGTACTTCAGAGTATCACCCAAATATCTATTTTTAAAGAAACCAAGATATTTTTTAAAGTATTGAGTAAATCATTTATTGAATATGACTTTTCTCCATTTTCACCAACTCTCATAACAGAAATGGATTTCTGAATGAGTCTTTTAAAATACTATGCCAATTGGATTATTGAGCAAAAGTGCTTCACCATTCAAGGACCTCATCCTTGCATTTTGGTCATCCCAAAGGTATACCTATATGAATATCCTTCCTTTGCTAAAAAGGAGAGGAAAAAGGTGCCACTGAATACCTTTTAAGACTGTGGGGGCAATGCCAGTCATGGATTAGAACTCTGGCCAACAGATCCACCATTATGTACCCAGCAGTACCCATTACAAACATAAACATCACATTTCCAGGAATCGGGTCAAGGTTGACACTGGAAGGAAAAGCAACACTAGCCGCCTTTTCAGCGTGTAGTATCCTGCTTGCATTCTAGTAACAAATCTGATGCAACCTGAGACCCACAGGATACACTTCACAATCTTAACCACCTCACCATGAGGCACCACAACCTGGAAAACAGCCAATCCCCAGATTTAGCTTTTCTGCCTCTCTTAGGGCCACCAAGGAGACTGATTGCATCTTGTCTCAACTCCATGCTATTTGCAGTTCACTCTTCAAAAAAAAAAAAGTAGAGAAAAGGGTTCTAAAAGAAAGCCTACTCTTTATAAAACCATTTAAAGTCTATCTGCTTGAATGGGTGGTTGAAACCCCTTCTGGATAACCCCACTTTCATTTGCTCTTGGAGAGTAGAATCATTAATACCTGTAATTCATCCTAACTAATAAAAATTCATACTAGTTAATTCGCTGACTAATTAGAATTTAAAAGGGTACTATTCCTATTCAGGCAACCTCATTTAAGAGCTATTGAAATCCTTACACAAGACGTAGGTGAAAAGGGAGAACTGAGTCTGTTTAAACTTCTAAGTGGTCCCTTCAATACCTTTTGTTCCCTCAAATCCCTTAAAGCTCAGTAGGCTAATCTCATTGGATTAGTTGCGTTAACATTTCTGGTATCCTCTCCCCTTCCACCATGCCCCCCACCAGCAACCTCAGTCTAGAGAGGACTAATATGCTATCAAATCCTCTGCTCCAAGCATCACCCTTTATGCTACAGCTGTGTTCAGAATACCTGACACACTGCAGCTAAGAATGACAGCTCTGCCAAGGCCCTGGTTAGGGGTACAAAAGGGCAGGGGGGCGGAATTAATTTAAGATAACATTCACTCAATACTTTCTCTCTCTCTCTCTCTCTCTCTCTCTCTCTCTCTCTCTCTCTCTCTCTCTCTCTCTCTCTCTCTCTCTCTCTTTCTCTCTCTCTCTCTGCATACCCCTGCCTCTGTCAACCAAATCAGAAAACAGTTTAAAAATAAATATATTCTAACTTCCAGCTCTAAATTCTAATACATATGCATATATGTAAGTTACATACATGCATACACTAAGCTTTTTCTTTTCTTTAGCTACCAATTCAGTGACATAACTTGGATTAGGATTATTACAGTAATTTGATACATACAGAGAGGACAGTGCCCTGGAATGTACATGAGACTAGGAGTCAGGAGATCTAGGTTCTAGTTCTGGCTCTGGAACTAACTAGCCTTGGGATCCTGAGCAATTAATCCATCAATCAATAAATTACTAAAATTTTCCAGCTCTAAATTTCCAAGGGGTTGGACCAGATTAATTCTAAAGTCCCTTCCAGCTCTCGTTGTATTATGCAATATATAATAAGATTAAAAAATCTTCTTTGTGTGGAAATCAGTGACACTGGTGGAGAAAATTTTAGTTCTATCAAGACTTCAAGAGCTCTCAGAAGTCCTAAAAAACTAAACGATACAGGCAATTTCAAGATCTTTCTAGTTTAGCAAAGGTCTAACCAACAAAAGGAGTTATTGGAGATAAACCAAAACACTGGCCCAGGAATTTTGAATTTTGCTTGCTTGTTTCCCTGCTTCTCTATGTGTATTTGACTCTCTGTTTCTCTGTCTCTGTCTCTGATTCTCTCTGTCTCTCTCATTTCTTCTGTCCCTCTCTCCACCTTCTTCCTTCCCCTTCCCCTCAGCTCCCCCATCATTCAGTCAAGGCCTAAAAAGTTCAAACCTAATTCAGGTATTCAAATGTGATCATGAACATAAACTTATACTTATAACTTAAGTTATATGTTATAAGTATAACTTACAACTTAAACTTAAACTTATAACATATACTTAAAACTTATACTTTTGCACCAATTTCCTAACCTGAAAAACTGGAATAAAGGAATAATGGATTTGGCAGTGCTTAGATAGTAAAGTGACCAGGTATCAACCATGTCTTGAGAAGGCGAAACATTTTGAAGTTCTCATAAAAATCTATGACCAAATGACTACACATGTATAACCTGTATCAAGTTGATTGCTTTCTCAATGAGAGTGGGTGGGGAAGGAGGAAGGGAGAAAATTTGGAACTCAAAATTTTAAAAACAAAAGTTTAAAAAAAATTGTTTTCACATGCAACCGGGAAATAAGACATACAGGAAATGGGGTATAACAATCTATCCTGCCCTACGGGAAAACTGAAGGAGAAGGGGATAAGAAAAAGGGGGGGGAGGAGATAGAAGGGAGGGCAGATTAGGGGAAGGGGTATTCAGAATGCAGACCATCTTGGGGTGGGGGGAGGGATGAGACGGGGAGAAAATTTGGAACTCAAAATCTTGTGGAAGTGAATGCTGAAAACTAAAACTAAATAAATTAATTTAATGCTCTAAAACAAAATCTGTGACCAATATTTTACTACTGTACTTTTGCAGTTGATCTTTTAAGTAGGCTGTTAATGTTTGAGAGGAAAATGTTGTCATGAGTACTACAGTACTTTATTCTTCAGTGACACATATAAGCATCAAAATTGTGAAGCTGGAATGATAATAACAGATAGAGAGACAATATGGATTTGTGATTTCATCAGTGTAGGAAAAATCCCAGTGTAGAAATTACCTCCACAGATGCAGGCTGACAACTTGCTCTAGTCTTAGAGCTCTCTGAGGTACTTAGAGGTTGTGACTCATCCATGATCACTCAGCTGGCATGTGTCAGCCGCAAGACTTAAGCCCAGATTAATATACATACATTATATGTATGTATATGTTATATGGCATGCATATGCATATATTATATTGTGTGCATGTGTGCATAATGTATATGTACCCATGTGTATATACTATATGTGTATAATATATATTTTGATGTGCATATACATATATGCATGTGTATTATATATAACATATGTATGCAAATATATATTACGCTGTACATACATACATATATGTATAAATTTTTAAAGCGCTCTCCCCAAAAACAATCCTGAGAGGAAGATAGTGTAAGACTGTCATTTCCCTTATTTCACAGATGAGAATAATGCAATTCAAACAAGGAATATGTTAAGTAATGGAACTCAAACATGGGTCTTCTGATTCCAAGTCCTGTGTTCAACCCATGACACCACACTGTTGTCCTAGAAAGAACCTTGAAGAAATTTGTTCCAACATCCTTTATTTTACAGATGGGGACCCGGGTCTCAGAAAAGTCAAGTGATTTTATTTCAAAGTCACACAAGTATTTATCAAGCACCTACTATGTACAAAGCATTGTGTTAGACACCAGGGACACACACACAAAAATGAAATAATCCCTGCCCTCAAGGAGCTTATTAAAACCTTGGCTTCGTAACTACTAGTCCAGTTCTCTTTCCAAAGGACTGAGAACTATTCCATTGGCTTAAGCCAATGGTTAAATGTTTACCTCTCCTATTACATATCAAAATGGCACCCATTTCTCCCCAGATGAATGATTGGATGTTGATCTATTTTTTAAGGTATTTTTTATGTTATGCATATAAAGTTGAGGTAGCCACAGCAGTTTCACTCTTCCATGAGATGTTAAACTCAAACCTCCCAAAGAAAGTGGAAAGGGCAGCAGCAGCAGCTGGTACCCAGTACACCATACCCTCTGCCACTTCTTCCAGGGATTGACAGACCTCTCTGCTTTGATCAGTTCAGAAAACGAGTTTCTGAAAATGGTGACCAGCTTCTGACAAATCGGCACTAAGAAAAATTCAACAACCACTGTGGTCCTAAAGTGAATCTTAAGTGACAATCCGGGAACCAATGGAGAAAGCCGAAAACCCTTATTTTTCAAATCAATGTTTATTTTGTTTTATTCTTGGTTAAAAAGTATAACGAACTACAACAGCCAGGTATAATCTGCACCTTCAAACTGTTTTTCTCCATTACCTGCCTGTTCTCTTAATGCAAAAAAACTAAGGTAAATTCTTATATTAGGCAACTACTTCTGGGCAAGTAACTGAAGTGAAGAAGACCGTAGAGTAGTAGGGATGAAAGGGAAAAATATCCAGAAATAGTTGTGATATAAAAAAAAGGGCACTAATAAAATATCTGAAAAATATTATTTTTCCATATAGGTAAACAGATGTCATTCATCAAGCACTTATTATGTTTCCACTGTATGCAAAGTACTGTACTGGGCACTTGGGATGAAAAATACATGAGACTTAAGCTTTTCTCTTAAAGAACCTACAAACTAATTAGAAAGGGAAGACACTTATTTAAATAAGTGACTGTTAAAAAAATGGAATGAGTGCAAAGGAAAAGTCTAAGCAAAATATTAACATAAATTAGAACAATAAGAGATCACCTTCATTAATATAAGGAGGAGGGGTCATGCCAGGGAAGGCTTCAGAGAAGAGCTGGAACATGAGTTAGTCCCTGAATGACTGTATTTCAACAGAAAGGAAAAGAGTCCAAAGCTTTATTTTAGTTCAAATGATTGGGTCAGAATATGCCCCCAAATGCTAGGAAATTATCTCAGTATAGAACAGGTAAAATTCCCGTAATGTAACCTAATTGCTGCATCCCCTCCATTTGAACCATTCTCCCTCCCACTCATCCTCATCTGTCACGTCAATTTTGATAAGTCCGTGTTTTTTTATATCCCCAGGGATTTAAAATCCAAACACTAACATCCAGATATACAAATCTGGTATCAGGGAATGCACACAATTAGATGTTTGGAAACTGAGTCACATTTCTAAGTCAGTGTCAAAAACATTTAGTTTTTCTAGTATGCATGAAAAAATTGTTCCTATTCTATGAGGTTTTGGGGTCTCCCCCTTAGATCTTTAGGAACTTGACAACAGAAGAAAACTTTTAAGAACATCATGATTAAAACATTTGCTGAAAAAAAAAATAGGTCATCTACACATTATTTTTGGATCCAGTCCTATGATGTCATCAGTGTACAAAACTCCAGGGTGTAGACACTCCTTCCACCAAAGAATTGTCTTTTGACAGTCATTTGGGCACTGAAAGATTAAGTGATTTGCCCATGATCAAACATTAGTATGTCTGAGAGACAAGATTGAATCTAGGTCTTTCTGACTCCAAGAACAAACTTCTATTCTCTCTTCCAGAATGCCTCTATCCATTTTGATCCAAAAATAAACCTAGCACCAAATCAACATAACTTGTTTTATCCAGTGGCCTGATATTGTTTTGGGTTTCTTGGGGAACAGGGTGGGGAAGGTGACACAGAGGAAACAACCTAGCCTCATAACTGCTATTCTAGCATGTAATTTACTTTGAAAAAATTGAAGCAAAAATTCAGTAGATATCCAAAGTTTGTTTCATCCATTCATACATTTTCAGTTCAACTGTCAGTTTCATCTTATGATTATATCTCTTCATTTGGTATCAGAGATATATAGACAACTAACAGAAACATATAAAACCAAAAGCCAATCCCCAACAGATAAGTGGTCAAAAGAAATGGTCAGTCAACAAACATTTAATAAGCACCTACTAGATTCCAGGCACTAAGCTAAGGGCTGTGGATACAAAGAAAAGCAAAAGGCAAGGAGTTCACAGTCTAATGAGGAAGGTAACATGCAAATAGCTATGTACAAACAAGATATACATACAGGAGAAATTGGAGATATAAACTATTAACAAACATATTAAAGGATGCTCCATATTACTTCTAATAAAAGAAAGGCAAATCAAAATAACCATGAAATTTTGCTTCACACCCAGTAAAATGACAAAGATAAAAAAAAATGGATGTAGTCAATGTTAGAGGAACTGTAGAAAGACAGGCACACTAATGCACTGTTGGTGGAACTGAATTAGTACATCCATTTTGAAAAGCAATTTAGAATTTTGTAAATAAAGTGGCTAACATGTCCATACCCTTTACCCCAACAGTTTCTCTCCTAGACATAAGCCCCAAGGAAGCAATATGATGAAAGTTCCTTTACAAGGGCTCAGTATCAAGTTTCACATTTGCTGCTGGTGTTCTGAGCCTGTTACTCAGACCCTTAACTACATGCTAACCTGTTGTGGCCATGCCGCTTTGGCTAGGGTGTTAAGCAGCAGTTTGACCTCACCATACTCTGGGTTTCTTGCCTACTTGGGGGGAATCCCAGACCCATTTGACCTGCAGGACCTGCCGGCTGATCCCCACACTACAACAAAGCTCTAAATCCTGGTTTCCCAACCCTAATCTGTCCTATTTTGACATGGCTCAAGTTTCACCATCCAAATCCACTATCCAAATCTTGCCCGTCTTTCAAGACCCAGTTCATCCTACATGAAGCCTTCCCCAGTAAAATCAGCCAGCACCGATTTCTTCCCTTCCTGACTACCCATAGTTTTTATTGTCTATACAATGATAGAAGAGAATGAGATGAGTGCAAAGAAAAAATTCAGAAATTGAAAATTTGAAAAGTGATAGATCACCTTCATTTAGGAGGGAAGGGAGACAGACCTCACAGGCCTCACAGAGGAGGTAGAACCTGAGTTGAGCATTAAATGGAGAAATTTTAACAGATCTAGATATGAGAGAAATCCAAAGTCTTATTCCAGCTCAGCCACAAGTGCTAAGGAATGATCTGAAATGCGTAAATTCTACTAATAAAAACTAATTACTATATCTTTCCCAACTATTTGGGTTATTCTCCTCTCGTCCTCTCCCCTATCCCCACCCCTTCCAATTTGGTAAGCACTAGGTTTTTCATACCTCCTCTTTTTCCTGGAAAACCAACTTCCCACTCTGGAGAAACTTCCACTCTGAGGTCCAGCTCTCTTCACTGGAACCTATGATGTCCTTTACCCAGACCATGATTTGAGGAGGGGCCCTAGATATCTTTCATTTCATTTTCCTCCTGACCAGTATCACCTTCCCAACTTCTCTTCCTCACAAGCCACCCTGCCCTCACACAGGTCCCCTTCCCTCCTGCCCTCCTCCCCCTTCCAAGGCCCCTTTATGTGTTGTCTTCCCATGTTAGAATATAAATTCCTTGAGGGGCAAAGACTATCTTGTGTGCTTGTATTTCTATCTCCAGGACTTAGCATAGTGCCAGGAATATCATAGGTGCTTAATAAATGCTTTATCTATTTCTGTCTTTATACTATATGTTAGCATTTTATTGGCAGCTAGATGGCACACTTGATAGAGTGCCAGGGTCTGAAGTCAGGCCACCATCTTACTGAGTTCGAACCTGACCTCAGACGCTGACTAGCTATGTAACCCTGGACGCAAGCCATTTCACACTGTTTACTTCAGTTCCTTATTTATAAAATGAGGTGGAGAAGGAAAGGGCAAACCACTTTAGTATCTTTGCCAAGAAAACCCCAAATGGGGTCCCAAAGAATCAGACATGACTGAACAACAATATTTTATTTTTTTTCATTTTAGAATCTCATTATACATACTGTCCTGTGTTGTTCTCTCTCTCTTTGTTGCTTTCATCTATTTAAATCTTGTCTTTATTTGTAACTTTATGGCAGAGATTTTGTCACTCAAAAGAACTATAGGAGAAGTAGATATATAGCAGAAACTCAACAGATTCCAAGGTTAAGTTCAATTCAATTCTGTGTCAGAACAAGAACAAGTTACTTCAAGCGAATGCCTGAGGGATTCTGGACAATTCTGCTGCTAAATTGACTCACACTGGATCAGATTAGTACATCTATCCAAGAAAAGCCATATTTTTTGGTTCAGTCCTGAGACTAAACATATCCCTGCAGGGCCTCTCAGAATGAGTAATCCCAAGTCTAAATCTTTGCTGGGGCCATTCAGGGTTAGGATGATGAGGTCACCTTGAACCAAAATCGCAGTAGATTTTAGGACTGGGAGGTGTACTTTCTTAAACCCATTGAGTCCCAGGTCATTGTCTTAGCTATTCCAAAAGTAAACTCCCCAGGAATCTATATTCTCTACACAGAGTTGTGTTAAGAGTCTACATTTTCATAGCTTAAAACTAATTAGGTAAATGCCTCAAGGAGCTGTGCTGTAACATTCCTCCCTCCATTCTCCACCACCTCTTCCAAACTCAACTTCTATATTAACTCTCTATTCTACTACCCCAAATACCATAGCAGCTCTTGAAATGTTTAAGAGAAAAACAAGATTTGACCTTTAACAGTTTAAACTATTTTAAGAATGCATTTTAGAAGGTAACAACCCCCTCACCCCTCCCAGCTAATACTTAATTATTTCTAACGTTTTATAACAAAAAACTTATTGATAGTCTTCCAAGACCTTCATGCCCTTTTAAGAATACCATTTGCTTTTCACATCTGGTTAAAGGCTTTTCTAGGTCAACAGATCCTCTATAGATAAAAATAACAGCAAAAGATACTTAATACTAACTTTACAGAGTCACCTTCCCTTCCCAATAAACAGTAAACTCATTGAGAACAGAGACTATCTTGCCATTTTTAAAATATACTGTGCCTAGTACAGTGCTTAAAACACGATATACACTTAATAAATGCTTGTGAATTAGAATCAGAAGACCTGGGTTCAAATGCCAGCTCTTCATCTGTGTCCCTGATGGTGGGTATCCCCCAAGCTTCCGTTCTGAGGCTTCTTCTCTTTTCGGCCTATACTATCTCCACTAGGGAACTCGTTGGCTTACATGGGTCCAGTGAACAACTCTATGAATGTGATTCCCAGGATTACATATCCTGCATCATGTCTCTCCTAATATATATGTATATGTATATGTATATGTATATGTATATGTATATGTATATGTATATGTATATGTATATGTATATGTATATGTATATGTATATGTATATGTATATGTATATGTATATGTATATGTATATGTATATGTATATGTATATGTATAGACACACATACATATATACACACGTATATAAAATGTATATGTATATGCATGTATGTGTGTGTGTGTGCGCACGCATGTATCACTTCCTCTTGGATGTCTAGAACTGGCTGTCCAATAGGCATCTCAAACTCAAATGTCCAAAACAAAGCTCATTAGCTTTCCAAAAAAACCTTTCTTTCTTCTAAACTTCCCTATTATTGGAGGGCACCACCATCCTCCCAAATATGCAGGCTGGCAACCTTAATATCATCAATGACTGCTCACTTGAACTCCTTATATCCAATCCATTGCCAAACCCTGATGTTCTTACCTTCATAACATCTCTTGAATATCTCCCCTTCTCTCCAATAACATAGCCTCCAATCCCAGTTTAGGCCCATATCACTTCTTGTTTGAACTGTCGTAATAACCTAATTGGTCATGACTCCTCAAGTTTCACTCTGCTCCAGCCCATTGTCAACTCAGCTGCCAGGCTGATTTTTTCTGAAGTGTAGATATGACCATGTCACTCCCCTACTCAGTAAACTCCAATGGCTCCCTATCACCTCCAGGATCAAATATAAAGTCCTCTATTTGGCATCTAAAGTTCTTCGTAACATGGCCCCTTTCTATCTTTCCAGTCTGATCCTGCTACCCTTGGCCTCCTTGCTATACCTTACACACTATGGATGCTCCAGCTCCAGTCTCTTGTCTGCTTCTTAGTTCCCCTGGTTTCCTCCAAGAATAAGCTCAAATCCCACTTTCTGCAGGAGGTCCTTCCCAGGCTTCCCCTCCCCAACCCCTAATGCCTTTAGCTCTGTTCAATATATCTCATAGACCTGATAATTTCCATGTTGTCTCCTCCATTAGAAGGTAAGGTCTAAGGGCTTAAAGGTAGGTATAGGTTTGCCTTTCTTTATCTCCCCAGCTCTTAGCAGAAGATCTTAATAAAAATTTGTTGCCTGATTGACTGAACTTGGACAAGCTATCTGAAATTTTTAAAAAATTTTTAAACTTTTAAAAATGTTCTAGGCTTCAACCATGAAAATGTTCTAAATCCCATAATTCTAAATTAGTAACATGCATAGCTATTGCATTTATTGTTCATTGTTAGGCTTTTTTCCCCCAAACAGCACACCAGAAGGAACTGTTGAAAAACTTTTAGAACATCTGGCATATTTTCTCACTAGCAACAAAATAAATGAAATTTTAAGACATCATAGCTCTCATGATATCACCCAGTAACAGAGGTTAGTTAACCTTAAAGTCAGAGCTTCTTGCAAGTCACCCTCTCTTCTTGCTGCTCTCCCATGCTATGTAAATACAAAAGCTTAAAAGGCTTCCATTTTCAACTACATAGGTCAGAGAACCAATTCAGGAGAGGTATAAATTTTACTGCAAAGTTTTATATTTAATTCTAACTGAAAATGGCACTCTCCTCCCCTTTAGCATCTATTGATCAACAAACCAATAATTTGAGAACATCAGAAAATGCCACTCTTCATCTAAATTGCTGCACAATTATCCAAAGTTTTGTAGGTGGGTGTGTTCTACTCTCTTCACAAAACACAAGAGAACTGATGAGAGAAGAGCGTAGTAGATGTGCCAGCATTCTGTTCTCCTACATTTCAGGCTTGTCCAAAAGCTTGAAAGTTGTTCAGAAGAACTTAGGATTCTATAGGCCTTGGAGTCAGGAGAACTTGAGTTCAAATCTAGCCTCAGATACTTGAAACTTACTAGCTATGTGACCCTGGGCAAGTCACTTAACCCCAATCACCTCACCCCCCTCAAAAAAAAAAAAAAGAACCTAGGATTCTTTAAAAAAAAAAAAAGGAGGGGGGCAGCCCTGGAAATAACAATTTAAGTGAGAAGGGGTTTCAGGGAGCTTTTCTCAGGTCTGTGAAGGAGAGATAGCAGAAAACTGTGACAAAACTGTGAAAATTCACATAAAAGACTTTTACTTGTAATACAAAAGGAAATCATAAGACTTGGTAACCAAGGTAGAAGGGCTAGGCACAATAGTAACTCAGCTTGGTATGATGGAAAGAATACCAACTGTTAGGGGCAGCTAGGTAACACAGTAGATAGAGCACCAGCCCTGAAGTCAGGAGGACCTGAGTTCAAATCTGAACCTAGACACTTACTAGCTATGTGACCCTGGGCAAGTCACCTAACCCCATTGCCAAAAAAAAAAAAACACCTGCAATCAGTGTTCAAATCTCACTCATTTGAAGTCAGTAAGTCAATCAAAATTCATTAACTGCCTACTATTTGCCAGGAATTGTACACCTCTCACATTTATCATCCGTGTGACCTTGAGCAAGTCAAATAATGTCCTTGAACTTCAGTTCCTTCACCTGAACAATGAGAGATTAAATGGCCTCTGAAGTCCCTTCCAGTTCTAACACTGTGACTCACTGTGTGAAAATGAGATGATTCTTTTCTGAGGTGACTTCCTATCCATTCCACCTACCTTGCATATACCTGCTTACATACATATTGCCTCCCCCATTTGAATGTAAGCCTTGAGGGCAGGAGCTGTAGTTGTTTTGGAGAAGGGGGTTGGAGGGGTTTTTTGTATCCCTACTACTTAGCTTGTAGGAATTATTGAATAATAGGTGTTGTTAATTGATCAGTGAAGGCAAAATGAAGATGTTAAACCAGAAACACACTATCATGCAACTAGAGACAAGGGGCCATTAAATGGAATGAAAATTATTTTGCTGGAAGGGATGAACTAGAACTTAAGTTAACTTACAAAAAGCTGGACAAACTGATAGCCCAACAGGAGCCAAAAACACTGTTAGAAAAGAGAACCCTTGTACCACTAACTCAGTCTGTGGACAGTAGTCAGTGGACAGAAGTCCAAACCAATACCAGGAAACTTGGGAAAGGAGTGTGCTCAAGTACACTATCCCTCCACTCTTAGGTAACAACCAAGACTGAATCAACAAACATTTGTTCATTAAGTACCTAATAATTCAAAGCACTGTGCTAGACAATGGAGATCAGAAGATGAAAAATTGCTTGGCCTTCTATCCTTGAAGTACTTATAATTTGTAACAACAAATATTCTACACATAAACAAACAATAAAAGATAATAAATAAACAATTAAAAAATACATCAACAAATAACATTCCAGCCTTTAAAAAGGCAGAATAAGCAGTGGCCCAGGATCCTTCATAGGAAACAGTCCCCAAATATTCTTCTAGGAGATGTTCTTGGACAGTGATCTAAGCTATCCCAGAGCCATCACTCCCAGTTTTCATACCACATTTTATTAAAGCTTCAACTCAACTTCCAAAACTCACTTTTCCAGACTTATACCCTGAGAAGCTCTTCATAGTTTGACCTAGCTACACTAATTGATGGGGACTATTTATATTTTAAATTAGATTCGTAGATGTTTTTTTGCCCTTTTTCAAATTTATGGTTTTTTAATAAATTAATTTATTTTTAGTTTTTAACAATCACTTCCATAAGCTTTTGAGTTTTAAATTTTCTCAACCTCCCTTCCCAAGACAGTATGCAATCTGATATAGGCTCTACATATACATTCCTATTAAACATATTTTCACTTTAGTCATGTTGTAAAGAAGAATTAGAACCAATAGGAGGAACCACAAGAAAGAAAAACAACAAAACAGAAGGGAAAAAAAAACAGAGCAAAATAGCATGTTTCCATTTGCATTCAAACTCCATAGTTCTTTCTCTGGATGTGGATAGCATTTTCCATCATGAGAGTCAAATTTATGTTGAATTGGTGCTTCTCTTAGCCAACAAGCCATACTGCTTCCAACAGGCTGACCTAGGAAAACTTCAGCTATAAATACAAAAGAGAAAAGTATGATTTCTTTCTCTAATTACAGTTTATCTGTGGAGCACAAATCAGACCTGAGTCTCACACTATTAGTCGGTATCCATGGCAGGAAGGAACAATCATCAAATGTGAAAATTATGCTTCTATCTACACTTCTTTTCTCAAATGCATTTGTCTCTTTAATAAAAGAATTTTACCTTGATTAAAGGTATATAAAAGAAAATACTAGATGTGAAAAGTTTTAAAGATTATAAGTGCCATTCAAATATAAAGTGGTCTTTTTTTAACCCTATGAAAAAGTTTGACAAATCTGCCATCCTGAATTTGAGGCAAGGCTTATGAAGATTATGCATTATACAGAAGCACACAATGTTAGAACTCAAAGAGAGCTGAAAGATTAGTCAGGCCTCCTTATTTTACAAATAAAGTAACTGAGGTTCAGACAGGTGGTGATTTACTGATGTCTTTCAGATAAAAAGCAACAGAGCCATATGAACCCAGTACTTTTTGTAGGCTTCTACTTACTAAAGACCTATAAATGAGGCAGAACCTCTCTGACTTGAAAACAGAATGCAATGGATGACTTTGCTTATTGTTCTTTCTCCCACTGACGTCAATTCATCAACTATGATAGGAAAAAGGGAGCAGACCCATGGTGGAACAAGCTTTGTTCTACCCTATTTTGCCACTAGAGACTGATGCATATTAAAATGTGCCTTGAATACATACCCCATCACTCGTATCAGGGTTAACTGTGTCTGAGCACTAACAAGAGATGAAACTCTAGGGCTGAGGGCAGGAGGGCCCAGCAATTTAATCTTTTACAATATCATTTCCATGAATTAACAAAGGACATAGATTAGCATCTCACGTCATCACTACCAATAACACTCATAATTGTTAAAAAATATATCTTCAGAGCGTCAGAGCAATACATGAGCTCAAATGGCACTAAAGGACAGAACAGTCAGTCAATAAGCATTTATTAAGCACCTACTATGTGCCAGGAACTATGCTAAGCACTGGAGATACAAAGGAAGGCAAAAGACAGTCCTTACCCTCAAGTAGCTCCTGATCTAATAGGGAGACAATATGCAATCAACTAAGTACAAATAAGATTTATACTGGATAATGCAAATAATCAACAGAGGGAAGACATTAGCATTAAGGGGAGGACTAGGAAAGGCTTCTTCTAGAAGGTGGGATTTTGGGGTAGGACTTGAAGGAAGTCAGGGAAGCTAGGAGGTTGAGATGAAGAGGTTGAGCATTGCAGGCATGGAGAGCAATCAATGAAAATGTCTAGTCATATCCGAGCAAGAGCAAAATGGTTATTGTCGCTGGATCTCAGAGCACATGGTGATTTGTAACATGTAAGACTGGAAGGGTAAGGAAGGAGGGCAGGTTATGAAGGGCTTTGAATAAAAACTGAGGCTTTTCTATTTGTTCCTGGAGGTGATGGGGAGCCAATGGAGTTGGGGAAAGATACAAAGCTTCACCAAGACACAGTCCCTGTCCTCCCTGGGTCTGTGGTCCTATGCACCTATGACATTATAAAGAAATTCACTTCAGAATTTCATTAAATAACAAGCTGTCATCCTGTGTTTAAAAAAATGGGATTTTATTTTTAGAAGAACCAAATTACATAATTTTTTCGGGAATCAATCTGTTGCACAAAGTGTCTACTAGATATAACATCCACCGTAGATGAGAGATGTCGATGGAGTAATGAAAAAACCAACAATAACACCTCTGTGTTGGAAATAAGGAGAACCATTCTGCTCTAGCCCAGAGCTGCGACAAGTCTCTGAAGCCGCATTCTTCTTCCACCTGTAAAATAAGGGCTTGGAATAGGTGATCTCTAAGATACCTTCCAGCTCTAAAATTCTACAAGTCTATTATTTTGTATTCATCCTCAGATGGGAAAATGCCAGGAATGGATATTTCTAAGGCCTCTAATTTTGAAATGAAAGAACTTTTCATCCTATATTTAAGTCTTAAAAGTTGGAAAACTGATCTGTTGTTTAAAGAACTTAAAATTTACCTTAATAACTGAAGTAGAAAAAAAAAACCTACCCCATAAAACTTTCAGCCACGTCTGCAAACATTACCTCCACCCTTGAAAACAGACATTTATTATTTCCCTCAAGGCCCTCTATCCTTGTTAGGAAAATATTCGGGCATTTTATCACTTTGCTAGAGGAAAGGGTGCCAAATCCACTGGAGTCAAACTAAAGAAAAGTTTGTCAACCTCAACACACATCGGCCAAAAGTAATCACAAGGAGAAATTAAGCAAGCTGAATTTTCAGTCACCTAGAGTACCTCGAGCCAAGTTTCTAGCAACATGAGCAGCCATTTCCCAATGTGATTCTCCACCAGCACCCACTGCATACCTCAATCTGTACCTTACACAGAGTTAATCAAGGCAATCAAATGTAGGCCCAGCAAAGAAACTGGGAAAGTCAAGCTTCCACCTCTTTCATGGCCCTGGACCAAATACACTCTGTTGATGAACAACTCCACCGATCAAACCAATTACTGTATTAGCTGTGCCCAAGACCCACCCGGCCTCTGGGACTCTATCCCAGTTCCATTAGTAATCTTCTAACTGCTTCATGCTTATAAGGCCTTTGCACCCGCAAAACTGCTTTCAGTAAAATAAAGTTTGCTCTGCATTTGAAGCACTAAATGTACAACATTTATTGTATACCTGGGCTTGAGCTATGGAAGGAAATAGATTGTTACCTAAAGGCCAATAGAGATCAGGGAAAATCAGCAAAGCAAGGCCATCACCCTGAATCAACAAGCACTAGGCATCCTGTGCTTCTGGGTAGTGAATCTAAGTAGTTCAATGCAATTCACCAAGCAGTTTCACTCCTGAAAGGCCTCTGTCAGGAAGCAAAATGCAGACAATTCCTATCATAATATAGTTTATTGTTACACAGATTTAGACACACCCAAGGCAACTTACATTCCTAAAAATAACAACTCCACACTGTTGGGCCAACTCCATAGTTCATCTTTAATTACAGGAAGTGTTGGTCCAGCCTTCCAAAACCAGAATTATGAAGTGTCTGCACTGTAGCTGGTACTAACTAACCACTCAACTAAAGCTTTGCATTTAAACATGGCAAAACTTAATTCTTTTCAGCAGCATTTCTCTCCATCCTTCTCAACTGATCTATTCCCAGAAACACTCTAAGGAGGTCATTAATATACAAGCTTCATCCCAAGCCTTACTTCATTGGAACCAAATAGCTTTGCTTTGGAAAGGGGAGCAAGGCAAAAGAGGGCCTTGGGTAGCACAAACATTAGGATGTTTATCATTAAACAAGAATAAAAAAAGTATATTGAGAACAAGAACTCATTTTCATTTTCACCTTAGGGGCCAAGGTGAATGGGAGAGAATTCCATTTCACAAGGCGGTAATGGAAACTGAACAGGCAAGGTGAAAGGACAGCATACCACTATTTACAGTTATTCAAAGCAAGCAAATTTGGGAATTTACTCTCTTGGTAATTCTTACTTCACTAGTATGATTTCACAGGTATACCTATTGAGGCAAAAGTTGAAGAAGTAGAAAAAAAAGAAAAAAGAAAAATCTTTTATCCAATCCAGCAAGCATTTGTTAAGTGCCAATTGCATGCAAAGCACAGGTACAAGACACTGAGGATAAAGGGGGGAAAAAAATTTCAAGCAGTCCTTGACCTCAACGAATTGGTATTCTATTAGCTAAAGGATTCCTAACCCTTTATATGCCATAGACCCCCTCTGTCAGTCCCATGAAACCAATGGACTTCTCAGAATAATGTTTTTAAATGCATAAAATAAAACACAAAGGATTACCATGGAAGTCAATTATATTGAATGCATCTATCAAAATACTTTAAAAACAAGTTCATAGGGACTTTGGAAAGGGGGAGAGGCAGGAAACCAAGGTGGTGGAGTAGAGAAAGCACTCAGCTGAGCTCTTCCAACATTCTGCTCCAAACAACTTTAAAATAACACCTCAAACAAAATTCTGAAGTGGCAGAGTCAACAAAAGGTGAGAGGAGACATTCTTTCAGTCCAAAACAACAAAGGAGGTTGGAAAGAGAGATCTGTGACATGAGAAAGGAGGCTGGCCCAGACCCTACATGGATGAAACACTACTGGTAGAAGTAGGTGGTAGTGACAGAAGCAGCAGCAGCTTCAGGAGATCTCAAGCCAGAGATGGTAAGGAGACCTGGAAATTGGTCAGAAAGAGATTACAGAGTGCCCCTGTGCTAGCACTGAACAGAGGACCAGATGCTATTTGGCAATTCCATTGCCTATACTCACTTCTGGGTCATAGCTCAAACGAAAGAGGATTATTTTTCAGTCAAGAGGGAGTGGAAGCCCTGTTAAAGGCCTCATTTCTCAAATATATAGGGAATTGAGTCAAATTTAAAAAATAAGAACCATTCCCCAATTGATAAATGGTCAAAGGATAAGGATGTGAACAGGCAGTTTTCAGAAGAAGAAATCAAACCTATCTATAGTCATATGAAAAAAATGCTCTAAATCACTATTAATTGGATAAATAACAAATTAAAACAACTGTGAGGTGCTACTTCAAAAAGCAAAAGCAAAAATAGACCTAATTAAAAGAGATAAGCAGGGAAACTACATCTTATTAAAAGGAGCCATAGACCATTGTCTATTACTTCATTAAGTAATATCAATACTGAACATATATGCATCAAATGGCATAGCATCAAAATTCCTAAAGGAAAAATTAAATGAATTACAAGAAAAAATGGACAGTAAAACTGTTAGGAGGGGACCTCAACTTTCCCTCTCAGAGCTAGATAAATCTAACCATAAAATAAATAAGAAATAAATCAAGAAGATAAATAGAATCTTAGAAAAGTTAGATATGATAGACATCTGAAGAAAACTGAATGAAAATAAAAGGAGTATACCTTTTTCTCAGCTATACTTGGCACCTTCACAAAAGGTGAATGGCCATGTATTAAAACCTTACAACCAAATACAGAAAAGCAGAAATACTAAATACATCCTTTTCAGATTACAATGCAATAAAATTATATTCAATAAAGGGCTATGGAAGCATAGATTAAAAATTAATCAGAAACTATATGCTTTAATCATAAATAATGAGCAGGTCAAAGAACAAATCATAGAAACAATCAATAATTTAATTAAAGAGAATAATAATGAGACAACATACCAACATTTATGGGATGTAGCCAAAGTAGTATTTAGGGGAAAATTTATATCTCTAAATGCATACATCAATAAAGGAGAGAAAGAATAGATCAATTAACTGGGCATACTTGAATAATCCTACCTTAGAAGAAGAAATTGAACGAGCCATCAATGAATTCTCTAAGAAAAAATCCCCAGGACCAAATGAATTCACAAGTGAATTCTACCAAACACTGAAGGAACAATTAATCTCAACACTATACAAACTATTTGAAAAAATAGGTAAAGGAGTCCTACCAAATTCCTTTTATGACACAAACATGGTTTTGACACCTAAACCAGGGACAGCAAAAATAGAGAAAGGAAACTATGGACCAATTTCCTTAATGAATATTCTTGCAAAAATTTTAAATAACATACTGGCAAGGAAATTACAGCAATATATTACAAAGATCATATACTATGACCAGGTGAGTTTCATATCAGGAATGCAGGGCTGGTTCAATATTAGGAAAACTATCAGTATAGGGCTATATTAGTAACAATAATAACAAAAATAATATGATTGTATCAATAAATGGAGAAAAAGCCCTTGACAAAATACAACACCCTTTCCTATTAAAAACAATAGAAAGCAGAGGAATCAATGTAGTCCCTCTCAAAATGATAAGGAGTATCTATCTATAACCAGTAGCAAGCATTATCTGTAATAGGGATAAATTTGAAGCCTTCCCAATAAGATCAGGAGTGAAGCAAGGATGTTCATTATCACCGCTATTATTCAATATTGTAATAACTAGCAAGTAAGAGAAGAAAAAGAAATCAAAAGAATTAAAATAGGCAATGAGGAAACAAAACTATCACTCTTTGCAGATGATCTGATGACATACTTAGAGAACACTAGAGAATCAACTGAAAAACTAGTTCAAACAACAATTTCAGTAAAGTTGTAGGATATAAAATAAACCCATATAAATCATTGACACTTCTATATATTACCAAAAAAACTCAGCAGGAAGACATAGAAAGAGAGACTCCATTTAAAATAACTGCAAACAATACAAAATACTTGGGAGTCTACCTGCCAAGACAAACCCAGGGATTGTATGAACATAATTACCAAAAAACTTTTCACACAGATGAAGAGATATTTAAACAACTAGAGAAATATTCATTGCTCATGGGTAAGCTAAGCCAATAACAATGACAATTCTTCCTAAGCTAATTTACTTATTCAGTGCCATACCAAAGAATTATTTTATAGTAGTAAAATTTATCTGGAAGAAGGTCAAGAATACCAAAGGAATCAATGAAAAAAAATGGTTAAGGAAGGCAGCCTAGAAGTTCCAGATTTCAAACTATATTACAAAATGGTAATCATGAAAACAATCTGGTACTAGCTAAGAAATAGAGTGGTGGTTCAGTGGAATAGACAGACATACAATACACACTAGTAAACAACCATAGTAATCTAGTGTTTGATAAACCAAAAAGTCCAAGATTTTGGAGTAAGAACTCAACATTTGACAAACTTTGCCAGGAAAACTGGAAAGCAATTTAGCAGAAACTAAGCATACACCAACATTTCACACTGTATACCAAGATAAGGTCAAAATTGATACATGATTTAGACATAAAGACTTGGCAAGATCATAAGAAAACTAGGAAAGCATAGAAAAATGTAACTGTCAAATCTATGGATAAAGGAAGAGTTTATGACCAAACAAGAGATGGAAGGAATTATAGGAAATAAAATAGATAATTTTGATTGCATGAAATTAAAAAGCTTTTGCACAAACAAAACTAATGCAGAAGGAAAACAGGAAACTGGAGGGGGGGATTACAGTAAATTTCTCTGAAAATGGCATCTTTTCTCAAATATACAGGAAACCAAGCAAAATTTGTAAAAAAAAAAAAAAAAAAGAAAGAAAGAAAAGAAAAGGAAAAAAAAAAGAGGAGCCATTCCTCAGTTGAAAAATAGTCAAAAGACATAAACAGGAAGTTTTCAGAAGAAGAAATCAAAACTATCAATAATCACATGAAAAAATGCTCTACATCATGATTAATTGGAGAAATGGAAATTCAAACAACTCTGAGATACCACCTCACATCTATCAGATGATATAACATGACAAAAATGGAAAATGACAAATGCTGGAGAGGACGTGGAAAAATTGAGACACTAGTGCACTGCTGGTGGAGTTGTGAACTGATCTAACCATCTTGGACAACAATTTGGAACTATACCCAAAGGGCTATAAAAGTATGCATATCCTTTGATATAGAAATACCACTACTACGTCTGTATCCCAAAGAAATCAGAGAAAAGAGGAAAGGTCCTACAAAAGTATTTATAGTACCCTTTTTTGTGGTGGCAAAGAATTAAAAACTGAGGGGATCCCCATCAATTGGGGAATAGCTGAACAAGTTATGGTATATGATTGTGATAGAATACAACTGTGATATTAAAAAAATGACATGCGGGATGATTTCAGAAAAACCTGGGAAGACTTATATGGACTCATGCAAAGTGAAGTGAACAGAAGCAGAACATTGTACACAGTAATAGCAATATTGTAACAACGATGAACTGTGAAGGACTTAGCTATTCTGATCAAGAAAGTAATTGGAGACAATTTCAAAGTACCCACGATGAAAAATGCTATCCACCTCTAGAGAGAAAACCGATGAACTCTGAATGCAGATTGAAGCATACTTTTCATTACTTTCTTTTATTGTTGTATCATTTGTGTTTTCTTTTGCAACTTGGCCAATATGGAAATGTTTTGTATGATCTCACATGTATAAGCAAAATTAAATTGCTTGCTTTCTTAAGAAGGGAGGAGTAAGGGGTAGAGAGGAAATTTGGAACTCAAATTTTTTTTAAAAAAAAGATTGTTAAAATTTTTACATGTAATTGGGAAATAATAAAATAAAAAATAATTTTTAAAAAATAAGTTCACATATTCCAAGTTAAGAAGTCCTAGAGGGATATAATGCATAATAAGTAATTACGTATTAATTTGAGGAAGAAGAAAGTACTGATAACTGGATTCAACAGGAAAGATATCCATAAGGAAGTGGCATGAGCTAAATCTTGAAGGGAGCTCGGGACTTTAGGAGGTGATGGGGCAGTATCCTCCAGGCCCTGAAATGGGATGGAATTCAGAGTTCAGGAAACAGGTTAGTTTGCCTCTAACAAATGCAGAGTGCCTGAAGAGATGTATAATGAAATAAATCTTGAAATCCAGACTGAAGAGCTTTAAATTCCAAGTTGAGGAACTTGTATTTTATCTTAGATTCAATAGGGAGACTCTGAAGGTTCTTAAACAGGAGTGACATGGTCCAACTAATGCTTTAGAAATATTATCATGTAAATGGTCAAAGGATATGAACAGGAAGTTCTCAGATGAAGAAATTAAAGTCATCTATAGTCATATGAAAAAATGCTCTAAATTATTATTGATTAAAGAAATGCAAATCAAAACAACTCTGAGGTACCACATCACATTTATCAGATTGGCCAACATGACAAAATAGGAAAATGATAAATGCTGGAGAAGATGTGGGAAAATTGGAACACTAATGCATTGTTGGTGGAGTTATGAAATGATCCAACCATTTTGGAGAGCAATTTGGAATGATGCCCAAAGGGCTATAAAAATGTGCATATCCTTTGACCCAGCAATAGCACTTCTAGGGCTATATCCCAGAGAGATCAAACAAATGAGAAAAGGACCCACATGTGCAAAAATATTTGTAGCAGCTTTTTTTGTTGTGGCAAAGAATTGGAAATTGAGAGGATGCCCATCAATTGGGGAATGGCTGAACAAGTTGTGGTATATAAATGTAATGGAATACTGTTGTGCTATAAGAAATGATGAACAGGCTGACTTCAGAAAAACCTGGAAAGACTTGTATAGTCTGATGCTGAGTGAAGTGAGCAGAACCAGGAGAATGTTGTATACAGTAACAGCCACATTGCGCAATGACTAATATTGATAGACTTAACCCTTCTCAGCAATACAAGGATCTAAGACATCTCCAAAGACTTCATGATGGAAAATGCTATCCACAAAGAAGAAAGAACTATGGAGTCTGAATGCAGATGGAATCATACTATTTGCAATTTTTTTTCTTCTGTTGTGTTTTGTTTCCTCTCCTGGTGGGTCCTCTTATTGTTTCTAATTCCTACCTAAAACATCACTAATGTGAAAATATGTTTAATAGTAATGTATATATATAGCCTATATCAGATTGCAGAGGGAGGTAGGGAGGGAGGGGGAGAAAAATTTAAAACTCAAATGCTCATGGAAGTGATTATTGATGATTCAAAATAAATCAATTTTTAAAAAAAGAAATATTATCACGGCAGCTATGTGGAAGATTCCTTAGAGAGGAAAAAGACTGGAAGCCAGGACACCAATTATTAAGTTCAAATGAGAGGTGCAGTGTACCTGACATATGGTGGCAGCAAGGTGAATGGAATGAATAGAAGTATTCAACTTCATCATTAAAAATCTATGTGCTCTCATCAGTTGCAAATACTCCCCCACCAACATAAACTGAAATCTCTCTATGCCTTGGAAGATAGTCTTTGTGAGTATGGCCCAAAAAAAAGCAGCAACACATAAAAAACTGTTTGGTGATGAACCTCTCTACAGAGGTGAGTTTGTGGATGATGGACACCCAAAACATCAGAGAGCCTATCCTCAACAAGCCCTTTCAGAACAGTAGGCCAGAGTTTTTACTCCACTGGCATAGTCTTCTAGACCCTAGGTTAACCTCTAAACTCTAGGGAAATTTGAGGAAGAGGAAAAAACAGTGTCAAAGGGAAGGATCTAGAAACATTTTTACTAAGGATGTGGTCCATGAGCTGATCAAAGAGGAAGAGAACATGTAATGAAAAGCAGAGTTTGGGAGCTAATTCAGAGACCACATGTTGAATCCAACGAATAGCAAGCGGTCCAGTTTTGCTGGGATGTAGACTGTATGCAGTGGCCGGGGAGGGGTGGGGAGGAGGAGATATACGATATAAGGCTGGGAAGACCAAATGGAGCCAGACTATACAAGACCTTTAATCTCTGGCCAAGGAGTTTATATTTTATCCTAACAGCAATGGGGATCCATCGAAGACTTTGGGAATGGGAACAACATAGTCAGACTTGAAATTTAGGATGGTTATTTACGTAACTGTGTGAAATGTTGTTTGGAGAAGGGAGGTACAGGGAGACCAATTAAGAGGCTCATCTAATACTCCAGATAAGTGGTGATGAAGGCCTGAACTTAGTCAGGTGACTGCATAAAGAAAAAAGAGGTGGCTGGTATTAAAAAAAATGCTATAGAGATAGAATCAGCAGGGCCTGCAAACTCACTGGATATAAGGAGGCAGCAAAGAAGAAGGAAGGATCCTTTTCCCTCCCATTAAAATGTAAGCTTCCTAAGGGCTGAGGCTGTTTTCTTTTTTTTTCTTTTTTTGCATTTCCAGAACTGTTCCAAGCCTGTAGCAGGCATTTAATAAATATTTGTTGATTAAATGAGTCAAGGATAACTATAAGGTTACAAACCCAAGTGTAAATAAAGAGTCAGAAGCTCTAGTCACCAGTTATTTATAACCCTCACTAATTATTCTTTATAACAAAACCTCAGCATAATTAATGAAGAGAAGTTTCTTGCAATATCTTATTTCAGTCAAAGACACTGAACTCACATTTTTTTTAAGAATAGGGCAGCTGCTCTTTTTGTGTTGGCAAAGAATTGGAAATTGAGGGAATGCCCATCAGTTGAGGAATGGCCAAACAATTTGTGGTATAAGATGGGATACTATTATACTGTAAGAAATAACAAGAGGGATTGTTTTAGGAAAACCTGGTTAGACTTGTATGAACTCATGCAAAGTGAAGCGAGCAGAACCAGGTGAACAATGCACACAGTAAGAGAAATATTGTAACAATGACCAATTGTGAAAGACTTAGCTACTCTTATCAAGAAAAAGACCCAAGATAATTCTAAAGGGCCCTTGATGAAAAACACTATCCACCTCTAGAGAGAGATGATGAACTCTGAATGTAGATTGAAACATATTTTTTTCTTTTTCTTGCTTTTTTTGGTTTGTTTTTTGCAACATGGCTAATATGAAAATATTTTGCATAAATTCGTTCACACGTCTTAATTGATATCATATTACTTGCCTTCTCAATGGGTGGGAAGGGGCAGGAGGGAGAGAATTTGGAACTCAAGAAATTTTTAAATGAATGTTAAAAATAAATATAATTTTAAAAAAGAAGAGGGGAGCTGCAATGGCCATACTTAGACCTTCTAACACACTCTGGTAAGGTCCCAAAATTCATTGCAGAGCAGTGGTTTCACAGAACCACAAAGCACAAATAGTGTATATGGGAGGAGGGTATAAGGGAAAGAGTACTGTAATAGTATTAGGAGATCTGGGTCCTAGACTCAAACCTGTCACTAACTGCTAGGTGATTAAGAAAAGTTTCTTAATCTCTCTTCTCTAGACATCAGTTTTCTCATCTATAAAATGACAATATTAATACTTGCCCTACCTTCTTCTTAGGGTTTTCATACAGCATAATGGGTACAGTAGAAAGAATGCTGGATTGGAAGTTAGAAGACTTGGGTACAAATCTCAACAGTTCCACTTACTATCTATCAGAGCTAAGGTAAATCATGCTGGACTTCAGTTTCTTTCTAGACTTCAGTAAAATGAAAGGGTTAAACTATAAAGCAACAGTAACAATAACACCACTTTGAAAGACAAGAATTCTGATCCATACAACATCCAACCATAACTCCAAAGGATTGGTAAGGGCACATGCTACCTACCTCCTAACAATGGAGTGATGACCTCAAGGAACAAAATGGTACCTATGTCTTAGGACATGGCTGATGTATGTTATTTTCTTTTACTATGTTTAATTGTTTAAAAAAAGGGGTGGGGTGGGGAGAAAGAGAGTTGAATTAGATGGTTTCTAAGGTCGCTTCTAACTCTAAATCTAAAATCCTATTAATCTATGGCTCAAAGTACAATAAACAAATATAAGGCATTATTACTATCCACACACAGATATGTGTGTGATTATATATCATATATGTATATATAGCATGATTACTTTTATACACTACATATTACACAATCATAGATTTAGAGATAGAAGACAGCTTAGTAAACAATCTCTATGATGAGTTACATTCTAATAGGGAAACAAGTACATATAGAGAGCATAAATATAAAATTAAAGGATACATAATTACAAAGAATAGCTAAATACCAAGCTATTTGGGAGGGAGGTAATACTGTGAAACCACTAACCTGGAACCAGTTTTAAGACCCTACCAGAGAATGTGTTGAAGGCCCAACCAAGCATGCCCATTGTACCTCCCCATTCTTAAAAACATAGATTCAAATATCTTTGATTTAAGCCAAAGCAACTCATTTATCTTATAGCTAAGGAAACAGACCTAGAGAGGGGGAAATGACTTGCCCAAAATTATACAGGTAATAAGTAGAAGAAGCAGTGTTTGACCTCAGGTCCTCTTACCCCAAATTTTATGTTCTTTCCATTGTACCTTCTTCTTTTGTGCTTTGTACTTTTAAAAACACTACCTCAAGAGAAAGCAGAGAAGTTGCATAAAACCTCAGATCTACTAGTGAAAGCCCTTGCTGAAAGGCACCATAATATTTTGGATATCCCAGACTGGACACATACTGTCCAGGCTCTAAGCACTGAGCTATGAGGTGCTGAGTACAAGAAAGAGGCATATTTGGGTTGGTTGATATGCCCTTCCCTGGAACAAACATGTTGAATCTTGAAGAAACACAAGAAACGTATGCTTCTAATTGTTCATAAAGTGAACCAAAAAACTGGTACATTCCATATGCTTAGGCACTCTGGGTTTTTCTAGGTGACTAGAACCTAAATGAACAGAGAACTAGTCTCTCTGACTCATATCTTGACCTCTGGCAAATCACTGTAACCTCTGAGCATGGCTCAGCTGTATCCTCTATAAAAAGAAGGTAATAACACCTTCTGCCTAACTACCTCTAAAAGATACCATGGAGACAAATTAGACAATGTCTTTAAAATGTTTAAGTGTTTGATTTACTGAAAAGTGAAAAGTAAGCCAGCACTCAGATTTATATTCAGTCTTTCTATCAAGGAGCTCAAGGGGCATACAAGATGAAGCTACCAATTCTATCCAGTTCAGTTCCATAAACCTTCATTGATCGAGGTACTGTGGGAGGTGCTGAGGGAAATACAGAATGAATGAGGTACAGTCCTTGACTTCAGAGACTCATTGACCCCCTTTCCCAAGTTGAAGATCTCACCAGAGGCAATGTGGTGAAACATGGGGAGAGAAAATAAAAGGGGAGGAGAGACCAGAGGGTAGGCACCTACAGAATGGAGGTATGCAGGGAGGGGGAAAAGGGAGGGAGAGGTGAAGGGCAGCAAGTACGAAGGAGGAAGAAACACAAAGAATGAAGCTGAGATGAGTGGAAGGGGAAAATGGGAGGGACACAAGGCCAAAGACAGATTTAAGGGCTATATTTCACCTGACTGACAAGCAAAGCTATACAAAATATGTCTGCCCTGTGCCAACTTCTACTTAACTGGGATTCATTGGAAGTCCATACCAGATGATGGGCTAATAGGCTCTGGCCAAGTCATTTTTCTGCTTTTATCATTCTAGGAATAATCCAGACAATGGTCTTACCTCCTTCCTTTCACTCTTTGGGTCCTGCCTTAGAAAACAACAGTCCTCTTATAGAGAAACACTTGCTCCTAGAGCCAAAGCTAGGGTAGCACAACCAAATTTAGAGGGCAACCAACTCATTGAACTCTATTCCTCTTTATTTCCTATGACTACTGCCAACCCCTTCTGACAAGCTATGGTTCTAGTTCTTCAGCTACACAGAACATTGAGATGTCCCAGGAAGTAGTATCTTCCCTGGAAGCCATTCCCTTGGTGAGCTCCCACCCTATCCCAGACTTTACCACAATTCTGTCTCTTTCCCATTGTTCCAGGCACAATAATTCCTAGTTAGGGCTCTGCTTAACATAAACTGATTATTTTCTTCATCAACAACATATTGTCTTTCTAGAGTAAAAGAACAGTATGTGATGTAGAGCAAAATCAATTAGATGTTCAAGCTGAAGCTTTAGGAAATATACTATTTAGGAAAAGCTAAAAGGATAGGAAGTTAAACGGGCATTGTGGCAATGAAACTGACCCTAAGCCTTTCATGGAAAGGTTTGTTTTGTTTTGTTTTGTTTTAATTTACTGGGAGCTGTGTTGAATTACTCAGGGCAGCTTGGGTGGCAAAGATATGCAAGACAAATGAAATTTTGTCAAGTATCAACAATCAATCAATATGTATTTATTAAGCACCTACTACATGCTGGAGAATTAAAGTACAAAGAATGAAACAAACTACTCAAAATGAGCTTACATTTGGGGGCAGCTAGGTGGCGCAGTGGATAAGAGCGCTGGCCCTGAAGTCAGCAGGCCCCAAGTTCAAATCTGACCTCAGACACTTGACACTTAACTAGCTGTGTGACCTTGGGCAAGTCACTTAACCCCAATTGCCTAGCTCCCCAAAAAAATAAGTTTACATTCTAGTAAGTATATACAGTGTAAACATAAAATTGATGAACACATAAATACACAGATAGAATAATTAAATACAATGTAATTTGAGAGGGAGGGCATTAGCAATTGGAAGGATCAGGAAAGGTTTCATGTAGAACACGGTGCCTGAGCTGGTACACATTTTTGGAGAACTACTGACTATACACAGTTACATTCTGCTCACATATGTCAATTCTTGATCTTAAACATCACTGTTACAATACCCAGTCTTGAATCTTTTCTACCGAGATAATGGCTAATCATTTGGCAAGAGTCCAGCTTATGAGGTGACTCTATAATGTGGGCAGAGTGTCCACTAACAACTGGAATAAGACCATTAAATTCATTGCCTCTGATACCTTGCCAGCTCAGCACCCAGATTGCCTGAGATGAAAGTACATTTTGCCCAAGGAGTGCCCGGCCCAGCACTGCTCACCCACTTATCTCAGACCATTTCATTGTCAGTGTCTGCACCTGTAGAAACATTCCAGTAAACAGTTTGAAACTGGCCTTGGTGAAACCTTGGGCCCTGAGCTAAGAACAAAGTTTAGTTTTATCTGGAAAAGGACTTCTGGGGAAAACTTTATCTACAGGCCAAGCAGATGAAGGAAGAGGAAAGAAAAGAAGAAGAGGGGATAGGAGGTATGGAGGTGGGAATGTGAAGTGCAGAGGAAGATACAGATAAAAACGGAAGAAAAGATACTTGGTTTTAAGACCTAGAAAGCCTGAGAAAATAAAGAACACAAGATTGCTGTGTGCATTATACTGCCCTGCAGCAAAGAAGAAAAAAAAAGAACACACCCTTTTCATTTCCGAATCGAGTCATCGAATTCCAGCTAGTGAGCAGAAGCCCAGCCATGACGCTCCACATACCTACCTTGGGCTCCCTCTTCAGCAGCAGACAGAGCTGCACCAGGGGGTTGCAGCGGGTGCGTGTCTCAGACAGCAGTAATTTATTTATCCCTGTCATGTAACATTAACAATCTGTCTGGAGCTTGGCAAGCACCAACTTGCACTGTCATATAAACTGTCTGACAAACTTAAAGTTTCTTAAATGCTTTTCTTTTCTAGCAGACAATAAAGCATCATAAAATAGCTGTCATCTCCCTTTCTCTCTTCTCTCACCAACCAAAAACATGATAACAAAAAGACCACAAAACCAGAAATGGTCTCTCCTTCTTAGCCTTTTGGGTCTCAACTTCCCTACCTAAACCCATGCCTCCCAACCCCAAGAAAAGAGATAAATAAATAAAACCATCCTGGGGGCTATGGGGTAAAGGGGGCCAGTGTGTGGGGGGGGGGGGGTACACAGCAAAACTGCAAAACAAAAGTAGTCATTAAAAATTAATAAAGGGTGTGGATGTATAGCTTCTCACCCCCCTTTTCTGCTCATGCGGATTTGTGCCAGACATTCTGCATCCTCATTAAGTGGTGTCTGGCAGCCTGCCGGAGTTTTAGTGGGTTCTGGGAATGCCAATATATTAACCAGAGGACTTTTCGCATACCCTTTAGAGTTTTTATTCTAGAAAAGTCAACCATTTGGCACAGTGCAGCCTTATTTTTGTCCAGGAAAGCTCTCAGCTGCCAATCAAGAGAGAAATTATAGCTATGGACTTCGTAATTTCCAAGACCTATCTTGGAAAACAAGCTTGGTGGAAAGAAAAGTCCTCACAAAAACAGCTTAAAAAGCCAAAGCACCATTTTTAATAGGATTTCAAAGAAAAGCAATTCATACATACACCACATGGATATGCTGCAACACAAACACAGTTTTCAAATTCTGCTACTCTTCCGGGTAGAAACATATTAATTGGAAATATGAACCCACCACAATATTTCTCTGGTAATTAATAGTACAGGTGCCTACTTGTTTCCTTTTGTTGCCTAACAACAAAGTGAACAACGCTAAGAAAAAATATCCCAGGCAGAAGCAGGCCTTACTGCCGAAATTTTCCTATGATGGTCACAGTCTCTACATTCCTATTTTAAAACCTATATTAAGCTTACATACACACCCCCAATATAGGTCAAGATGTATTTCTAGATATGCTCACAGCCCTTGGAGGTAGAAACTCTAATTATGATTTTATGTTCCAGGACATCAGGGGTTTCCAGTGGGAATTTTCAGAGGGCTAAAATATAAGAAATCAGAGGGTCATAAGTTTACATCTTCAACAAATTAGACAGTGTTTGTGTATAATGCCTATTAGCACTATATGAACAAGCTATCCGGAGGGTAATTCTCAGATTAAAACTAGAGTGTTTTTTCTTCAATGTTGCCCTTTCTAATGTATATGTGGGATGAGACTGGGGGGAGTGTAAGGATTTCTTTTTCTATTACTTCCTATGCAAAAGATATGACATTGAGACTGGATATCCATAGTCAGGAAAAAAGAGGGGCAAAGATGGCAAGGGTCACCAGAAACCTTTGACCATGTGTAAATTTGATGAACATTTCCACCAAAATTATAAAAAAAAAATTAGCTTTATGTTCTGTAGGATAAATTAGTCAACTGTGGAATACTGAGTGGCAAATGAGAATATATATTAAAGCACTCTGAAAAGTTCAAAATCATCATCATCATTATTATTTTAAGGTTGACTTCAGGCTAGTCTTGAGAAAGATTCAAAACAAGGAGTTCCCTTATGTCTCCCCACTTTCTTCATGGGGTAGTAGAAAGAACGCTAGATTTGGAGTAAAAAGACCTCGGTTTAAAGCCAATCTCTTTTACCTACAGAGCCTAGACAAGAGACTTAACCACTCAGGGCCTCAGTTTCTTCATTTGTAAAATAAAGGGTTGGAAAAAAAGATCTCTAAGGACGCTTCCACCTCTGAATCCAAAGATTTTGTGCCAATGCTTCTGACTTAGGTTAGAGATTACTGGGAATGAAGTCACTCTCACTTCTCCAAGTTTGCCTGTAGAACGGGGAAGTTACCACCCCTGCGGTCCATTCAGTGAAACAATACTTTTTTTTTTTTGCCCTAACTCAGTATGCAGTAATGTCAGGTTTCAGAAGTCTGGTCTACTAAGCGAGGTCAGAAACTGTAAACACTTCAGCAGACTTAGCCCTCGGTCTTAACATGCCAAGAAAGAAAACTATTCTTAGATACTGTTTGCAGTAGGAGATAAATAAATATTTACCTATGTATGCATGTCTATACGGGAAGGGAAGGGGGGGTTGGTGGTGATTCTCTCATGATGCACCAACAAATTGGCACCAAATCCTTCAGTCAACAGCTGGCACTGGCTGGGTTCCACCATAAGACTTTGGTTGTGCAAACTGAGCCCCAGAAGCTGGGGGGAAGTAGGAAGGGGGAGGAGGGAGAGAGGGAATAAAGGAAAAAGAAGAAGAGAGACAGAGACAAAGACAGAGACACAGAGAAACAAAGACAAAGACAGAAGGACAGAGACAAAGAGAGAGACAGAGACAGAGAAAGACAGAGAGAGGGAGTGCTGAGAGAGAATGGGAGGCAGAGAAAGAGGGAGAAAGGGAGGTAGAGAGAGACAGAGAGCGGGACAGACAGCACTAAATGCTACTAGGTAGGAACAAAGTGACTTCCCAAAGCAAACTGCAGACATACACAAACAATAACCACCTCCCACGGTGGGAAAACTCTTCCTAATGGTTACTGCAAAAGATTAAAAAACATGAGGAGTAAGAAAAGCTAAAACCCTAAGACAAAATTTCTCCTCAGCCTTTACAGTTTGGGATCCTCACAATTTGTATATTTTTAAATGCGCTCTTCACCAGCAAGTTGCCATAAGATTAAGTTGTGTAAGGTCCAAGGTTCCATTCCCATCTTCCCCTGAATTTTAAAATCACTGCTCTTCTTGAGATCCATCAACTAATATTGCAAGTGCTAATTAAAGACTAAATACTGTGTAATAAATGCACATGTTATTAACATGCATGTGAGAGCTGATGCATCAGGGAGTATAGAGAGTAGGGTGCCAGTAAACATAAGTTCAAGTCCCAACTACAGACACATAGGGTCAGTTGCTATATGAGCCTGAGTAAATCCCCTAACATCGCAGAATTCTGGGCAGCTCTTTAAGATTCTAATTTATAAAGGAATTGCCCATAATAACAGTACTCACCTCATAGGATTATTGTGAGGAACAAATTAAATCATAGATATAAGGGTGTTTATAAACCTTAAAGCACCATATGAAAGTTATTGTTATTATTATTATAAGCAGCACGACATAGTATCTAGAAAGCTGGCCTCAAAGCCAAGAAGACCTGGGTTCAAGTCCTACCTTTTTTTTTTTTAACTTTTAGGTGATTGGGGTTAAGTGATTTGCCCGGGGTCACACAGCTAGTAAGTATCAAGTGTTTGGTCTGAGGCCAGATTTGAACTCAGGTCCTCCTGACTTCAGGGCAGGTGCTCTATCCACTGCGCCCTACCTAGCTGCCCCATCAAGTCCTACCTCTTACATTTATTGGCTGTTTGAGCCTGGGCAAGTTATTTAACCTCTTGGTGCTCTAGGCAACCATAAGTTGCAGAGAAGGTGCTGACCTGCATTGGTAAAGGACGTTTCCTCACCCAGGAGTCCCTAATATCAATGAAATCAAGTCTATTCTCTAGCACTGCAGTTATGCCTTCCTTATCGTAACTTTCCCTTTCACAGTTTAGATACATCTCAGGTTGGCGTGAGAAATTAAATGGAAATTTGGCAGAAGTTTTACAAAAGTCACAGATGACACGCAAAGGCCAGAAAATGACACAGAAAAAGTTTAGAAACTCAGAAATGCACAAAATATATATATAGTATTGTATAATATCAACCTATTTTATCTTTTAATGCCATAATAATTCAGACTTCTTTTCTGGTATGAAGGGAGGCCCAAAAATTTTACAAGGATTTTCCACATCATGTGGGCACTGCACCCCTAACCCCTGTGATTTGGAAGGGATGAGTGTATTATTATTACAATTACTTCTATTGTATGTGTCAGTGAAATAAGTTTCCACGCCAGCAGCTAGTTCCTCATGTCAATGACAACACAGGTCCAGGTCCTTCCCTCCCCCCCAAAAAAATCCACCAAACTGCATATATGTAGGAATTTACATGTGTGTACATATAGAATAGCTATACATATTCCATGTTCTTGATGCTATTCAGAAAAGAAGAAAAAAACTCCCATGCCAACTCTGTATGGCACCGAGCCAGATTTATAGGCTAACACTCTATCTGAAATAAACATTGTTATTGATGATGATGATGTATGTGTGTGTGTCTACACACACACACCTACATACAGTACAATTAAAGTTTCTTCATAATACACTTAATAGAATATTCACAGTAACTTAATACTCAGTGCTGAAGCACTAGAACAGATACAGATGTGCAGAACATTATTACTAATGTTAGTTGGCCTAGTGATAGGCACCATTTAAAAAGGAAACTCCCCATCATTACCCTCAAGGAAAAGCATCAGGGTCTGCATATTTTTTATGGGCTAGCGCTATTGATTAATGCTACATATCTCTTACTCAGTTAACTACTAATATCTCATAGGGAATATCAACACAACATCCCAGCTCATAGTGCTTAGCACAATGTCTTGACCATAGTATGCATTTAATAAATACTTGTGGAATAAGTGAATGACCATCTAAGAAGCAATCCTAAATCATTAGTGAATCACTGTTTCAGGTTAAGAATAAGTTAAAATAATTGAGGAAAGGGAAAAAGGTGTGAGGAATAAAGTAAAAACCATGAAATTTTCCCAAACTAAAAGGCTCTTAAGAAACAAAACAAACATGAAATGTATTTGCCATCCAGACTATCATTGTATAACAACCGGTCAGCCTTCCCTGAAACTGTGCTTGCCTTGAAAGAAAGGGTCGGCTGACAAAGGTCCTCTGCTTTGCCTTCCTGTTGAAAGGTGCAAGCCCGGTAGTCTGGGAAACAGGACGCTGATTTACATGTCTGGTGGATGTGGTCTTCCCATCTCCACAGTTCCTTCATTCTCATGGAGAATCTATTCCGGCAAAAGTTTGAGGGGTTTTTTTTTCTCTTCCTAACAAAGAATGCTACCTCCCACCCCCAGTTAAAAACATTTTAGAGTAGACAAATGCCCTTTCCGCTACCACATAACATTAAGCTATAGAGCCCCGGTGTCCTCCACAATCATCACTGATTATACATACAGAGGAAACCTCATAAATAAACCTCAGACATTATAAACTACAGTTCAAAAATCTCTAGAAACGCCTCCTCACAGATGTCCAGAATCCAACCTCAAAACAAAGGGAAGTTCTTTGATTTTTGGTTGGATATTCATTGTTTCCTGTTTATTCCAGGGTGATGGTCAAAGAGAAATTCATCATGCCGGTTCCCTCTAAGTCTCCTAGGCAAAACACAGATTAAGTGTAATAACAGCCTAAAACAAGGTAATAGACTTCCCAGCCAAGGCAATGAGCTTCTGATGACCTTGTTCATATCTCCTGATGCAAGACTGATCAGTAGTAGATAAGACAGGTAAGACAAATCTAGATTAGAACTAAGATAACCATAACAACAGTATCTATGAGTAAAAACTGGATTTGTTTTGTGGTTAATTAGGGTTGGGTTCTGTGTTTGCATGTGGGTGCCTTTCAGACAGCCCTCTCACCTTCCTCATTTTTCCCCTGAAAAACTTCTCTGCATGGGCTTTCCCTACCAGCCAAAATCACAGCCGACTGGAGTTGGTCTACCTGGGGCTAAAGCCGGATGAACTCTTGGCTCCTACTACCGCAGCTGCACTCTGTGCTATACAAAATTAACTCTTGCCATTGCAGTTGGCAAGCACACGGTGCTTATAAGAGTGACACCAGGCACAGTACAAAGGGAACCGACTAATTATCTGGAGTAATGGTAGGAAGAGTAATTTTCTGCAATAACAACGATGCCCAACAGACCAGCAAAAACAAGGCTTGCAGTGACTGGGATTGCAAGGTGCAACCCAATTCACCTCTGCAACCGGGTCGGGGAAAAATCCCACGACCTAAGGCAGCTTCCTCCACTGCTGCACCATCACGGTCCAGCCGGTCCCCACCCTGTCGCACAGACAGCCAGACAGACTGTGTGCACTTCCAGTCTCCAGGGAGAGAGGAATCGCAGGCAAAGGCGAACACAGAGGAAGGGCGGCGGTGGCGGCTCCGTTCTGCTCCTACCCAGGACCAGCCTCCCACTCCCACCCTGACCCCTGGAAGTTCCCTTAGGTCCGGCTCAGCCCCCCTGGACGTCCCATCTTCCAGTTCCCAGTATCGTCCTGTCCCTGTTTCCCACCCCCACCCCTGCTGGATGCGATGGCTGAACTTGGGGCCAGACGTCTGAGACCTACCCAGACACCTACAGTCCCAGCTCCCTTAAGGGAGTTCCAAGCCTCACTCACCTGCAGCAGCCCCCTCCCTCTTAAGGACCGAAGACCGGTGGGGAGACGGAGGCGGGGAAGTAGAGAGGGGAGGGCTGCAGACAGGCTCAACCCGGACCAGACAGTCAGGAAGGGACCGCGCAGGAGCCGCAGCTTCCCGGCCCGAGACCCAGGGGCGGGTGTGCTGGGAGAGATGCCCTCGGGGCGTGCAAACCCAGAGAAGAGGCGTGGGAGGGCCCGAGGGCCCGAGCTGACCGCTGGGGACGCACTAAGACTGAAGTGTCTTGTCTCTTTAAGAGTCGGAGACCTTAAACTTGGGCCTCCCTCCCCCTCCCCCTTTCACTTTCCCAGGGACTTTCAGTCTGTCTGGCGGCGGTGGCGGGGACTGCGGCTCCTCCCCGGCTCTCAGGGATTCCCCGGCCGGGGCTCGGGAGCTGCGGCCGTAGCGGCTGCATCTCCACTCCTGACACCCCGGCGGGAAGTCCGGAGCAAGAGAGGAGCGGAGAAAGAGAGAAGGAGGGAGGGAAGGAAGGAAGGAGGGAGGGAGAACGAACGCGGCAGTGGTGGCACTTGCCTCCTTCCCGGAGCCCCGCAGCTGCCCCTGCCTGCAGCAGCAATCCCCTCCCCAGGCTGGGGAAAGGGAGGCGGGGGAGATGCGGGGAAGGGGTCGGGGAAGGTGGCGGAGGGAGGGTGCCGCTGCTGCTGCCACTGCTGCCTGATAGAAAGTGTCCTACCTCCTGCTCCTCCTCCTCCTCTCTTCCTCCTCCTCTCCTCCTCCCCTTCTTTTTCTCCTCCTCCTCCTCTTCTTCCTCCTCCTCCTCCTCTTCCTCCTCCTGCCGCCGCCGCCGCCGCCTCCCCCTGTCTGTCTCCAGCAGCGTATCTGTGTGCGCGGAGGGCTGTGTCTGTCTCCAACTCATTCCCAGTCTCTCCTCCTCCTCCTCCTCCTCCTCCTCCTCCTCCTCCTCCTCCTCCTCCTCCGTCTGTAGCTAGTCGGTGACAGGCAATGGGAGAAGGGGAAAGGAAAAGGGGGGAGGGAGGAGGAGAAGGGAGGCGGATTTGGGGCGGGGGGGGCAGGGGGGAGGAGGGGAGCAAAGTCGGGGCGGGGGGGGGGGTTGTGGGGGAAGCTTCCAGCCCAGCCCACTGTGGTCGCGAGTCCTAGGCTACACTGACATCTGCCGGGCTGAGAGAAGAGAAAAGAAGAAAAGAACTATGAGGAAGGAGAGGGACTCAAGTTCAAAGCAAGAACTAGGCAGGGACTGGGTAGACTTAAGTACTCGTTGAGGGTGCAAAATCTAGGGGAGGAAGTAGCTTTAGACTGGGTCCCTAAGCAGACTGCAACCTAAGCAGAACGGAATTCTTCCTTTTGCAGCCCCGTATTCGCGATTATTTCTTAGTCTCCCCTTTGATGGGGATTACTTCATTTCATCATTTCGCACAGATGCTCTTGAATAATCGGTGCCTGGGGAGGGCAGCAGATTAAGGAGAGCGCCCACAACCACTGAAACCCAAAGGTGGATCAGTTCACAGAATTCCCCTTCTGTGGGTTCCGCCCCTAATTTAAACCTGAGGCAATCATTGCCTACCCACACAACTTGAATTAATTCGGATGCCAGCGTAACAATGATGACTGCTATTTATACAATGCTTTAAAGTTTGCAAAGCGCTGACACTTGTTCGATATGTGTCCGCTGAACGAGTTCATCAGATAAATGCTAAATCTCTTCCCAGACTGAAGGCAGAGAAAATGTGACTCCCAGAGCTGATCGTAAGTTTCTTCAGCGATACAAAGCTTCTGACAGGCTCTCTTTCCCTATCAGAGTAATGAGAAAAAGTTAATACTTTTTCCTTACCCTTTTCTTAGAAACTTAGCTGCTTGAAAGACTTAAATCACACCTGGTCTTTCAAGTTGTTTCTGACTTGGGCTTCATTTGTATTAGGGAGACTAGACTCTCAATAAAGTGGTGGTATGGCTAACTGATTCTGGTTCAAACAAACAAACAAGCTATTCAACTTGATCTCTTTTAGTTTATGCCAGAGTCAGTCGGACGTTTAAACCCACTTTTATTCTTCTAGACCTCCAAACTAGATGGAGTTTCAAGTTCTGGTAAACCAAGCTACCTCAAAAATGAATGACTAGTGTAGACAAGACTCTATAAATCTCAGCTCTCAAAGAGAGTTCAGGGTTGTATGCAGTCACCAAAACTGGATGAAAAGAAAAAAATTTTTGTAGTCCCAGTAACCAACACTGAAACTGAATGCTGTCAAAACTGAGTCTCCAAATAAACTTTACAAAGCTCACCTCTCGGTAGGGTTGGGGCAAGGGAAGGTGGGAGGGGAGAGCAACCTTCCCCACCCCTCCCCAACCCTTACAAAAAAGCTAGATAACTAAAAATGATCAGGACAATCCCCAAAGAAGGGCAAAGCTTTAAACATAGTTTCTCCTTTCATCCTCACTACAACCCTGTGATAGGTGCTGTTACTATCCCCTTTGACAAATGATGAGGAAGTTGAGTCTGAGAGAGGTTCAGTGGCTTAACCTGGGTCAAACAGCTAGTAAGTGTCTGAGATACAATTAAACCCAGGTCTCCCTGTCTTCAAGTCCAGTCTTTCTCAACTGTACCAGAAAATCAGCTCTTAGGAGTAAAATTACACTTTTTGTATCCAATTAAGAATTGTAAAGGGTGAATTTTGGGATGCTTTAAAAAAAAAAAACTTGTGTAGTTCCACTAGCACATTAGCACAGTCTGATTACTACTCAATAATAATAATACAATTCAATTCAGCAAGTGGTACCTTCTATTGCTCACATTTGCATGGCTTTGTACAAAGTATTTTTATAAACATTATACCATTATCTCCATGTAACAATCCTGTCAGGTTAGGCAAGGCATCTTATATGTCAGAGCTTCTTAAACTTTTTCCGATCTTGACCCCTTCAGCGCTTCTTAAACTGTGGTCTCGATCCCATATCCTGCAGTTTAAGAAGTGCTGTTATAGATGACAAAACTGATGCTTGAAGACATTGCCTAAGGTCCCCAAGTGACAGCCCTGGGACTAAAACACAGATCTTGTGATCACTGGTTCAATGCCCATTCCACATAAGCACCATATAAACTAATGACACAATTATTTTAGTATTTAATATATTAGGTCTTCCAGTGCATTCAATCATGGAATCAGGGAAAGAATGTGTCATTGCCATTGTGGGCAAAAGGGTAAAACACACTCCCCCTAAACAACCACCACCATTACTTATGGCAGGTACTAAGACTACCAAAGTGCCAACTTGAGGAAGGCACCAAACCCGGGCATTGTTATGTTACCCATAGTACCTCCATTCCAAGAAATTCATTCCTTTGAATCAAGGGTACAATCTGGCCTCAGCCTCATAATTATAGTGAATTGATTAATCTTGCATTGTCTTTTCAGATTAAGTATCAGAAACCCAAGCTCTTTCTAGGAAGGAACATGATCTGTCTTCCCTGTTTTCTCATTCTCCTTTCTCCTTGGGCAAAGATGGTACAATAAGTGCCCTGAATTTCAGCTGCCCTTCCCCCACTATCTCTCTAGGCTGCGGCATTAATGGGAGAGAAGGGTGACTACAGGCTAAAGGGAAGGAAGGAATTACATGCCAAACATATGGATGGCCAAGAGTTGGAAGTGTTTCAGTCTTCCACAGTGTCCTCTGTACAGTCATTGTAATGTATCTATAGCCATGATTGCTCAACATTTATTGGAAATGAATGTGCATAAGTTACACTCTAGTTATATTGAGCCTTACATAATAAAGGACATCTGGGAGAAAATAATATTAAGTTGGGGGTAAAGCATTAACAATTCATGTCAACCTTAGGGTCTTAGACTTAGTGCTAAAGGGATCCTTGAGATAGATCACCTATCCAACCTCCTTATTTTATAGATGAGGAAACTAAGGACCACGAGGAGCAAATGACTTACCCAAGGTCAAAAAGCTAATTAATTCAAGAGCCAGGATTCCAACCAAAGTCCTCTGATTCCAAATCCATCTTTCCTTCCTTTGGACAATGTTGCATTTCAGCCACTTTTTCCATTTCACTTTTTTTCCATTTCAGTATGCTATTGCAAAGAGATGAGGGTCTGTTTAGACAATTACTCCACTTACAGTATGTGATAAAATGCTGTGCTCTGACATATTTATGAGATGAGAATATATCTTCATAATTCACTAAGTGTGAATAAGTCCTGGGCCCTTCCTTTAGATGCAAAAGGAAGTCTGTTCCAATTGGCCAAGGAACTAAGTTATGCCCTCCTGATGCTTCAAAGTTCTTGGGGTCTTCTTCTGATCATAGTGTAAAGGAGTCCTAGACCAAGGCCAAGTAATTCCTTCTCAAAGGAGGCCCTCTCTCCCACCATCAGATAGACAATTGTTCATATCTAGTGAACAATTAAGTAATGTTCTTACCCAATGAAAGTATCAGAGCTTAGCATCTTACCACATACTTTAAGTGGGGTGTGTAGTTTAATTGATTTACTCAATGGTGACTGGACTCTTACATATATAAGGATCAGTTAAAGGAACTGTAGATATTTAGCCTGGAAAAGAGAAGAGTTAGCCAAGTTAGCAAAGAGAAGACATGATAGCAATCTTCAGATATATGAATACCTATCCTGTGGAGAAGGAATTTGTCATGTTCCATTTGCTTACTATTAGCAGAACTAGGAGGACAAATTATAAACTGCATAGATGCAGACTGAAGCCTGACCGAAAAAAAAAAACTTCCTAACAATCATAGTTGTCCTAAAGGGAAATGGCTTGTCTCCTTTGCCAGATGTCTCCAAGAAGAAGCTGGATGACCATTCAGGTTAGTTGTAAAGGATCCTTGGTCACATGTGTTTTGGACTGGATAGTTTATTCCAACTTTTCGCTTCTATGATTCTATTATCCTAAGTATGAAGTTAAAGGAAAAAGAGAGAGATGTCCCAATACAAACAGTTGTCTGAACCCAGAGAGCTCGTTTATTGAATGAAACTCACAAAGAATCCCAAAGCTTCATTATAATTAATAACATCAGCTCTCTTCCCCACTAGATCTCTTATTGGACTGAGAGAACTGAAATTTACTTATTTAAATCTTATCTCTTTTCTTTGCCTTTACTCCATTTCCAGTGAAAGTGTTCACAAATATTTCAAATATTAAAGAAAAAGAGGAGTTAAATTTCTAGGAAAATGTGAAGTGTGAATTGCCTCTTAATAATTAATTAGCCATCCTAGAAATGATCAGGTGAGATTATAGATTTAGAACTAAAAGTGACCTGAGACGTTATCTGGTCCAATCTCTTCATTTTACAGATGCAGACAGGAAAGTCCAGAAAGGTTTGAGAGAATTACTCAAGGTCTCACAGACTATAAATAGGAGGTAGGATTCAAACTGAGGTATTCTGACTCCAAAACCTGTGTTTTTTCCACTGCTCCATGATGAAAGATCTTTGAAAAGTATATCACAGTAATAAATGCCATTTTCCAATGGATAAATGATCAAAAGATATGAATAGGCAATTTTCAGAGGAAGAAATCCAAGTTATCAATAGCCATATGAAAAATTGGTCTAATAGAGAAATGCAAACCAAAAACTCTGAGGTACTATGTCACACCAATTAGATTGGCAAAGTTAATTAAAAAAGGAAAATGATCAATGCTGGAGGGGCTATGGGTACATCAGTACCTTCGTGGAGCTGTGAATTGGTCCAGCCATTCTGGAAAACAATTTGGAACTTTGCCCCAAAAGCTATTAAATTGTACATATGCTGTGTCCTGGTGATACTGCTACTAGATCTAGATCCCAGAGAAATCAACGGAAGAGGAAAAGGACCCATATGTACAAAAGTATCTATAGCAGCTCTTTTGGTGGTGGCAAAGCTGAGAGGGTATCCATCAATTGAAGAATAACTGATGTTATTTTATATTAATGTGATGAAACACTATTGTGCTATAAAAAAAGATGGAAAGGTTGGTTTCAGAGAAACCTGGGAAGATTTGTATAAAGTAATGTAAAATGAAGTGAACAGAACCAGGAAAACAACAACAAAATTATAAAGACAAACAACTTTGAAAGGCTCAGTGTATTGATCAACAATTCCAGAGAACTCGTGATGAAACCTGCTACCCACCTCCTGATAAAAAGCTGGTGGACTTAGTGTGCAGACTGAGGCTTTTTTTTTTTGACATGGCTAATGTGGGAATCTGTTTTACTTGAGTATACATGTTTGTAACAGGTTTTGTTTTTCTTGCTTTCTCACTGGGAGATGTGGAAAGTGGGAGGGAGAGAATTCAAAGCTGAAAATAAAAAATGTTTTTAAAGTATATATCATAATACCCAAGTGTGATGTAGTCATTATTACCACCCTGTTTACTGCTACCTCCCCTCAAAAGAAAAATCCCATCTGAACAAAACACACCCTTGTTGCCATAATTCTTTGAATTTAGGCCCACCCTTTTCCTGTGTTTGTCTTGTCTTTCTTATTTAGATTGTGAGCCTAAGCAACAGTACCATTCCATAAGGGGAATTCAAGGAATAGGGTTCAGGAGGCCTGCTCTGTAGTCTCAGATTTGAAAATGATTACTAACTAGGGCTAATAAAGTTTGTACCAATTACTATCTTGTCTGCTGGTCTTAGAATAAGGCATGGCTTGCAGAGATTTGGCCTGAGTGTAACATGATTTTTCTCATCGCTTCTAGGACTACAGATTTGAGAACAAAATGTTCTAGCCAACCAGAGGTGGTGGGGGAAAGTCTAACCAGCGCAAAGTACTGTTTGGGAGTCCAAGACCTTTGATGAGTGTGTAGCCTCCCACACAGCATTCCACTTTGACCTACCAGGGGAAGCTTATCTTAAATCTGCTTGGCCATTGACCTGGTAATAATGGTCATAAGTGTGACACAGAGAACTTTTTCCTTAGCCAGCAGTCAGCAAATTTCTGCTGAGAGAGGTGTTAGTTAATAACTTAAGGTGATAAATCTTCCTGAGTACATTTGCATTTAGGCATCATCCACCCTTCCCAGGAGGATTGTTTTTTCCAGGTTAGGCCTTTTCATACATCCTAAGAAGGGATGCTGAAGCAAGAACCATGAGAAAACATTTGCCTTTTCTTTACAGCTCCCCCCAAAAGGGGGGGGGAATAAGAACAAAACAAAAACCTGCTACAGATACTTATAAGGAAAAAAGTATTCTGTACATGGTATATAACAGTATAAACTCAAGGCAACTCACAGGCAAAAGGTTAACTGCCATATCTAACACCCATCTCTGCAAAAAGTTTAGGGTATATTTGTTGAAGAGCAAAAACCTTCAGGATCCAGGGAAAGTAATCTCTCATGGTGACATTTCTGACCCTGTGACAGGCAACAGGAGAGATATTTAGAGTACCTTGTAAAATATACCTGAAATTCAATTCTAAACAACCAACAAACATTTATTAAGCAACTACTGTGTACCTGAGAAGGGAAGATATGATGAGATTATAATCAATACCAGTAGAGGGAGCATCCATACCAAAGAGATCTCAGACTAGAAGGCAGTGTGGCATCTGGCTAAAGTCCTGAATTTGGAGTAAGGAAAACCTAGATTCAAATATCAACTCAGGCACTTAATAACTGTATGACCCTGGACGGGTCACTTAACCTCTCTGAACCTCAGTTTCCTCATCTATAAATGGTAATGATAATTGTACCTACCTCACAAAAATGTTGTGAGAATCAAAGATAGAATATACTTATATGTAAGCTGCTTTTTGAAACTTAAATGTGCTTTATCTGTATGAGCTATTGTTATCTAAGTACTATTGTACAATCTAAGTATTATAGGTAAGCTACCATGTTAGGCACTGGGAATACAAAGTGAAAAGAAAAAAAAAAAGACGTAATCCCATAGGAGTATAAAAAAACAATCCCTGCCTCTAATCCTATCCTCTAATAGGAGGATAAAATATTTATGTAAGTAGCTTGTGCAAGTTAGAATATGGTAAGTGAACAGGACAGGACAGAGATGGATGAGATGTTGAGGAAGGAGTCATACCACCTATTAATAAGGATAGCACACCTGCTACTTCTGTTGAACATGGGGAACCAGGAAAGCTTCCCCAGGGAAAATGTTCAGTTGAATAGCGTCGCTGCCCTGACAAGACTGCAATTTCAGCTGGGTGTTGTGACTCATACCTCTTCATCTTTGTTCTTGAAGAGGCATAGGCTGGTGGATCACTTGAGCTTGGCACTTTGGAGTTCCAGTGAGCTAAAAACCAACTGGGTGTCCACATTATGTCTAACATCAGTATGAGCTCCTCAGAGTGTGTGGGGAGCAGAGTGAGCTAAGGACGATGGCGGGAGTTGATTGTAGGCTGCCCTAAGGGAGGGTGAACTGGCCCAAGTGAGAAACAGCAAATCAAAGCTTCCATACCCATCAGCAGTTGGATCTGGCTCATGAGTGGCCACTGCACTTTGGCCAGCCCAAGATAAAGAGACTCAGACTCAAAAGAAAGACTATGGTTCCAAGAAGTTCACTGGGCTGCCATGTGCAAGAGAAAGGTTGCAACTTAGATACAGCACTAGAAGTGACTCAAAGGCAAGAGAATTGAAAAGAACCAATCAACTAGTTCATTTTTCTTTTTTCAAAATGTTTTACTTTTTTCTAATTACATGTGAAAGCAATTTTTAATATTCTTTTCTTAAAATTTTGAGTTCCATATTCTGTTCTTCCCTCCCTTCTTCCCTTATTGAGAAGGCAAGCAATTTGCTATAGATTATATGTGTGCAATTGTGCAAAACATATTTCATATTAGTCATGTTGTAAAAGAAAACACAGACCAAAATAAAACCACAAGAAAAATAAAGTTTAAAAAGGTACGCTTCGGTCTTCATTCAGACTCTACCAGTTCTTTCTCTGGGGATGGATGGCATTTTCCATCATAAGTCCTTTGGAGTTGTCTTGGCTCTTTGCATTTCTGAGAATAGCTGACTCATTCACAATCGATCCTCATAGATTATTGCTGTTACTGTGCACAATATTCTGCTGGTTTCGCTCACTTCACTTTGTAACTTTTTCCAGGTTTTTCTGAAAGCCTCCTGCTCTTCATTTTGTGTAGAACAATCGTACTCCATCACAATCATATGCTACAACTTGTTCAACCTTTCCCCAATTGATGGGCATCTTCTCAATTTCCAATTCTTTGCCATCACTAAAAGAACTGATATAAACATTTTTGTACATATACATCCTTTTCCTTTTTTAAAATCTTTTTGGGATACAGACCTAGTAATGGTATTGCTAGGTCAAAGGGCATGCACAGTTTTAAAACCCTTCGGGGATAGTTTCAAATTGCTCTCCCAAAATGGTCGAATCAGTTCACAATTCCACCAACAGTAGTTCACTTTTCTTAACCCAGAATTTGTTTGATACCCTCTTATGAATCTCCAGTGTCGTCACTGCCATTAAATGTGACATCCTTTGCCATATATTGGACAGATAACTGGCATTATATCTTTAGCTATAAGCCACGTAAAGCATGTTGCTCTTATACTAACAAATTTCAGTGAATACCTGTTTGCCTCTGAGTGTAATTCTACATTTTTATACAAAAAAAATATTTAGATGCCATCTGTACCAGATTGTCCCTCTCAAGTACATTAACACGCACAAAAATAGGACAGACCTTGATTTAACTCTGGACAATCATATAAAGGTGATCCTAGACAAAATTGCAGATTACATGAAGTTTACTTTTGGCACCTCAAGTCTCCTCTTTTAAGTGCTCCTTTTTTGCCTTCCTCTAAACCTTATTCTCTCCTTACGTGGATTCAGAAGAGTATCCAATAAATTCATGCACGCTAAGGTATGAATGACTAACAATGTAACTCTTACTGACATGTTTGAATTATAATGTAAAAGAGCCAATAGAATATGTCTCTAATTATGGAATTTGGGGTATCAACCAGGTTCAGAAGGAATATCATCTCAATTAAATTACCAAAAATTATTTTACTGAGTTAGAAAGAAATGATAACAAAATTCATTTGGAAGAACAGAAAGTCAAGAATATCAAAGGAAAAATGAAAAAAAAATGTAAAGGAAGGAGGTTTAGCAGTACCAGATCTTAAACTATATTATAAGCCAGTAATTATTGAAACTACCTGATACTGGCTAAGAAATAGAAAGGCATATCAGTGGAATAGAATAGGCATATAATTTATAGCAGCAAATAAATATAATAACCTTGCATTTGGCAAGTGTAAAGATACTTTTGGGGGGGATTTTTTTGTAATTTGGGGATAAGAATTCATTATTTGGTAAAAATTGTTGGGAAAACTGGAAAGCAGTATGGCAGAAACTGGGTATAGACCAATATCTTATACCATTTACCAAGATAAGGTCAAAATGGATATATGACCTAGATATAAAGAGAGATATTACAAGAAAAGAAGAACATGGAATATATCACTTATTAGACTTATGGATAAGTGAACAATTTATAAACAAGAGAGAAAGCAAAGTTGGGTGTAAAATGGATAATTTCTATTACATTAAAAAGGTTTTGTACAAATAAAACAAATGTAGCCAAGACTAGAAGGAAAGCAGAAAATTAGGCGGGAAATTTTTAGATAGTTTATCAGACAAAGGTCTCATGTCAAAAATATAAAAAGAACTTTGTCAAATCTATAAGAATATAAGTCATTCCCCAGTTGATAAATGGTCAAAAGATATGGACAGCAATTTTCCAATAAAGAAATCAAAACAATTTATAGTCATATAAAAAAATGCTCTAAATAATTATTGATTAGAGAAATGCAAATTAAAATAAACTTGAGATATCATTATATACTTACCAGAGTGGCTAAAATGATTGAAGGGGAAATTGACAAATGCTGGAGGGCATGTGGAAAAATTGAGACACTAATTCATTGTTTTGTTTTAATCTTAAACATATTACTTTCTTTTTTTATCATTTTATTTATTTTTTTGTGAGATAATTGGAGTTAAGTGACTTGACCAGAGTCACATAGCTAGTAAGTGTTATGTGTCTGAGGCCACATTTGAACTCAGGTCCTCCTGACTCCAAGTCCAGTGCTCTATCCACTGCACCACCTAGTTGCCCTACTAATTCATTGTTGGTGGAATTGTGAACTGATTCAACAATTTAGGAGAGCAATCTGGAATTATGCCCAAAGAGTTAATAAATTACCTATACCCTTTGACCCAGAAATACTGCTATTACATCTTTTTCCAGAGATGATTAGGGGAAAAGGAAATGAACCTATATGTTCTAAAATGTTTATAGCAGCTCTCTTTGTGGGGACCAAGAACTAGAAATTGCAGGGATGCCCATCAATTGGGGAATGGCTGAACAGGTTATGGCATATGATTGTGACGGAGTACTACTGTGCTATAACAAATGCTGAGCAGGTGGATTTCAGAAAAATTTGGAAAGACTTACATGAACTGATGCTGAGTGAAGTGAGCAGAACCAGGAGAATGTTGTACATAATAACAGCAACATTGTGCAATGACCAATTTTGATAGACTTAGCTCTTCTCAGCAATGCAATGATCTAAGATAGTTCCAAAAGATTCATGATGGAAAATGCTATCCACATCCAGAGAAAGAACTATGCAGTCTAAATGCTGTTTTTTTTCCTTTCTCATAGTTTTTTCCTTTGGTTCTAATTCTTCTTTACAACATGACTAATGTGAAAATGTGTTCAATATGATTGTACATGTATAGCTTATATCAGATTGCCTGCTGTCTAGGGGAGGCGAGGAGAGGAGGGAGGAAGGGAGAAAAAAAATTGGAACTCAAAATCTTATAAAAGTGAATGTTGAAAACTGTCTTTCCATGTAATTGGAAAAAATGAAATACTATTAAGTTGGGGGGGAGAAATGATGAAGTCAATGATCTTAGAAAAATATGGAAAGACTTGTACAAAATAATGAAAAGCTAAATGAACAGAACCAAGACAACATTGTTTATAGTAACAGAAATATTGTTTTAAGAATGACTTTGAGTGAAAAAGTTATTTTGACTATTATAAATAACTACATTAATTATAAAGGATATATGAAGAAAGACACTATCTGCATCCAGAAAAAGAACTGATAAATAGAAGTATATATAGAATAAGTTTACTTATATATACTTATTCGTGTCTCATGCTAGCCATCTCCAGGGTGAGTGGGGAGAGGTAGAGAAGGAAAAAAAAGAAATTTACATGATAATTTTGTTGTATATTTGAAAGGAATAGCAAGTTGTGCATAGTAGATTTGTGGTTTCATGTGCAATCATCTTTTTTATTGTACTATGTTATGGAAATGTTTGTTCTATTCAATAAATTAAAAATAAGATAATTTTAAAATACATGTTCCTGGCACAAAAAAGGGAAGAAGTGAAGGACTGAGAAGAGAGGGAAGGAAGGAACACTTCTGAAATCATGCCTTATAATACATAGAGAGCCCCTAACCCTAGTCAGTGTCATATATATTGGTGCTTAATAAATATTTGTTGAATTACTGAATTTTACCTGTTTCTGAGGACAAATTTGTTCCCAGATAGACACAAAGATGCAAGACCAGAAGATTAGTTAGTTGAATGAATAGTTAATATTTATAGAATCATAGAAATTCAGAGTTGGAAGGGACCTTAAATATTATTTAGTTCAGCCAATACTTGAAAAGGAATCCCCTTAGAAATATACTTGAGATAATCCAGACTCCACTTGTAGATCTCCATTAATGGGGAACTCACTACCTCTAGTCTATTTTTGGATAGCTCCAATTGTTAGGATGCATTTATCTGCACAGATCTGAAATCTGCTCTCTGCAACATACACCCCATGCTAGAAGCAATGTCTACCAGGGTTCCTGCCCCATAGACTGAGTTAGTTTTTCCCTAAAAGACTGAGAGGTTTGATTGGTTGAGGAACTAGGGCTAGGGAAATTTGTCGTGTCTGCTTTGTTGCCTAGAACATAAAAAGTCCACCAGGGGATGCTGCCCCTCACCCTTGGTGGATGTCCCACTGCCAAGAAAATAAACATACCCTTCTGACTAGATGTGTTTTCTTGAGGTAATAAGGGGAACTGCATTCACCTGAATCAGTGCTGTATCCTTTCTAAGCTACGGTTAAGTAAACTTCCTTTTTGTTAAATATTTGATGATCTGCAAGTGTCTCATTGCATTCTAAACCTCAGCCTACATCACTGAATCATCCTGAGTCAAGCTTGACCTATAACATACTCATTACTTGTAGTTGCGATCTCTGCAAACAAAGAAAATAAGTTGAATTTCTCTTTGACCATATGACAGATGTTTGTAGACTTGAAAACAGTTATGATGCCAACTTTAAGTTTCACTTCTCCAGGAAAACACCCCCAATTACTTCAATTGACTCTCATAGCATGATCTTTAGTCTTGTCACCATCTGGGCTGCCCTCTTCCAGACACATCAGTTTGTCAATGTCTTTCTTACAATGAGGCACACAGAACTAAATATAATCCCCTAAAAGTGTGGTTTGACTGAGGCAGAGGGCTATGTTCCTCTTTTCGATTCTCTCATTCAGAGCACTCACAACATGCCTCTAATCAGTCACTAAGACTTCTTGCTTTTGCCTTCACAATATCAATAGTAACCATCCCCTCCTCTTATTACTGCTATCATCACACTATTTCAAGTCTTCATTTCCAACTGCCCAAGCTACTGAAAAACACTTATCTGAATGGAATACTATTGTTCCATAAGAAATGATGAGCAGGACTTCAGAAAAACTTGGAAAGACTTACATGAACTGATGCTGAGTGAAGTGAGCAGAACCAGGAGAATGTTGTACACAACAACAGCAACGTTGTGCAATGACCAACTTTGATAGACTTAGCTTTTCTCAGCAATGCAACAATGTAAGACAATTCCAAAAGACTCATGATGGAAAATGCTATCCACATCCAAAGAAAAAACTATGTAGACTGAATGCAGATCAAAGCATACTATTTTCTTTTTTTTTTCCTTCTTGTGGTTTTCCCCTTTAGTTCTAATTCTTCTTTACAGTATGACTAATGTGGAAATACCTTTAATATGATTGTACATGTATAGCCTATATCAGACTGCACACTGTCTTGGGGAGAGGGAGAAAATTTAGAACTCAAAATCTTATAAAAGAGAATGTTGAAAACTAAAACTAAATTAGTTACATAAAAAAATTTTTAATCCACCTGGTTTTCACATTTTATCCTACAGCTAATAGGGAACCACTGAGGTCTGGGAGCAGGAGAATGACATGATCAGCTCTTTGCTTTAGGAAGATTATTTTTGGCAGCTATGTAAAAGACAGATCAGAGAGAAGCAGAGTCTGGTGGCCTGGAAACTGTGTAAGAGGCTGTTACAATCGTAATGGCAAAAAACAATCAGCTTTTAGGCCAGGGGAAAGGCTGTGTAAGGAGGAAGAAGAGAATAAAAGAAAACTGATACAATTCCATTTGTGCATCATTTATTAATCACCTACTATGTGCAGCACACTGTGCTAAGCACTGGGGGAACAAAGACAATAATAAAAGAGTCCTGGCCTTCACTGAATTTCTAGCAAGAAATGTTGAGGTCGAATTGAAAGGACTTGACTAGTAAATGGGTTTTGCAGCTCAAGCCCTCATCCCCTCTTGCATTAGCCTTCTAATTGGTATCCCAGTGTTAAGACTCCTCTCTTGAACTGATGGAGTCGGAGTGCAGATTCAAGCATAATTTTTTTCACTTTCTTTGTTTTTCTTGCTTTTTTGCAACATAGCTAATATAAAAATATGTTTTGCATTATTTCACACGTATAATTGATATCATTTTTGCCCTCTTAATGGGTGGGGGAAGGGGAGAAAATTCAGAACTCTAAATTTTAAAAAAGTGATAAAAATAAATAAAAAAAAATTTTTTAATTTTAAAAATGATTTTTTTTAAATGAAAAAAAAATAATAATTTTTTTAAATAAAAAATAATTTTAAAAAATTTAAAAATGTCATACTCAATACAACTGCCAGTGATATTCCTAAAGCAACTGTCTGTCTCAAAAAATTCCCATGGTTCCCTAGGACAAAATACAAAATTTTCTCTTTGTTATTTAAAGTTCTTCACTATCTGACTCCAGTAAACCTTTCTAGGTAGCTATTGCACAATACTCCCCTTCATACGCTCTTTGACCTACCCAGATTAGGTTACTGTTGTTCCTGCTACATGACATGCCACCTTTCATCCCTGTGCCTTAAACAGTGTCCACCATGCCTAAAATGTACTCATGGCTTATCTTGACCTCTTAAAACCCCAAATTGCCTTCAAAGCCTCAGCTCAAGTTTGTTGTTCAATGATTCAGTTGTGTCTGACTCTTCGTGACCCCATGGACTATTTTTTCCACGGGGTTTTCTTGGCAAGGATACTGGAATGGCTTGCCATTTCCTTCTCCAGTAGATCATTTTTTTTTTTTTGGTCAGCTCAAGAGCCACCTCCTAAATGATCTCCTCAAATTGTAGCTATTCTGCCGTGTATCCTCCAAACTTGCAGATTTCTTTCTCAGTAGCCAAAACATAGACCCAAAGCAATCAGGCTTTGGTGCTGACAGATAAATAGGATAAAGACAGAAATCTGGCCTACGTGTGTAGAAAACACTATTTTTACCTCTCTAAGTTATCACTTTCATGTAGTCAGAATCTTGATGTTAAGCCTGCCAAGTAAATCAATAAGGATTTATTAAGTGCCTACTATGTGCCAGGCACTGTGCTAAATACTAGGAATACAAAGAAAGGCAAAAATATGTTCTCTCCCTCAAGGAGTTCATATTCTGATGAGGAAGACAACACACAAACAATAATATAGAAACAAGATACCTACTATATAAATAGGAAATAATCTCAGAGGAAAGGCACTAACATTAAGGGGGACCAAGAAAGGCCTCTTGCAGAAGGTAGGGTTTTAACTGAGAAGTAAAGGAATAGAGGGAAACTAGGAGGTGGAGGTGAGGAGGGAAAGAATTGCAGGCATGGTGGACAGCCAGGAAGAATGCATAGAGTTAAGGAATGGAGTTCTTGTTCAAGGAATGGCTACTGTTCCACAAGGCCACTGTCAGTGGATAAGAAGAGCACATGTTAAGGAGCAAAGTGTGAGAAGGTTGGAAAGTTAGGAAGGGTCTAGGTTGTAAAGGATTTTGAAACCCACACAGAGGGTTTTGTAATTGAAACCTGAAGTAATATGAAGCCACTGGAGTTGACTGAATAGGGAGGTGATATGGTCAGACCTCTTTGGTAGCTGAGTGGAGGATAGACTTGAGTGGGGAGACTCTTGAAACAGGGAGACCGCCAAGCAGGCTATTGTAATAGTCTAGGCATGAAGTTGTTGTTGTGAGGGCCTATACCAGTGTCAGAGGGGAAAAGAGGGAATCTATGAGAGATATTGTGAAGGTAGAATGAGAGGACTTGGCAACAGATTGGATATGAGGACTGAGAGTGAAGAGTCAAAGATGATACCAAGTCTGATACTGAAAACCACTGGTTGCCCAACAACTAGTCCAGGGCACCTTCAATTGTTAGCATGGTATATGTGCCTACCTTTGCTCCCTTGTTCAATGTCCAGTAGTCTAAACATATTCAGATCTTTGTGGTCATTGTATGGGTTTTGATGGCTCAGAGTGAATATAAATAGCAGTTGTTTCTGTTCTGGCCAAAAACTCTGAGGGTCTCCTCCTCCCAGACTGATTCTTTTCTGAAGGCAAACTAGGCCATCTTTTGCCTCAATTCTTACCTAGCTTTTAGTCACTGAATGGTGTTGTCTCAGACAACTGAGACCTGGAAAGACTTTAGCATAAAAGGGCCAAAGTCCCCCACTGCATCCAGGGGCATCTCCAGCTGTCCTTATCTGTGTCTTGCCACTGGACTCAGATGACTCTGGAGGAAAGAATGAGGCTGATGATTTTGAACAGCTCTGCCTCACTTAAATCCAATTCACTTGTAAGTCAAAATATTACCCTCCTGATGTCATTGGCCCTCTTTGAGAATGAATACCACTGCTCTGAATAAATGATTGAATGAATGAATGAATGATTGAAAAAGCATTTATTAAAAGCTTACTATGTATAAAGAACAGTGCTAAGTGCTAGGAATACAATGAATCTGCTCTCAAGGAGGGAGACAATACATGTAAGTGAGATATCTAGAATGCTGGGCTTCGTGATGATAGCATTGAGTAACAGCTCTTATAGATGGTTTCTGAGATCTTCCATGTTAGAGTGCTATTTTTCTGAGACTGCTTTCAGAAGAGTTGTTGAGTTGGATGCTGGGTGTTGCTTTTTGGGCACAGCCCACATTCCATTCATGCAATGAGAGCACACCAGTCTTTATACTGGTTTTTCCTTCCATTCCATTGTTTATTTATTTTTAGTTTTCAACATTCAGTTCTCCAAGATTCTGAGTTCCAAATTTTCTCCCTATCTGACCCCTCCCCCACCCCAAGACTGTGTGCATTCTAAATACCCCTTCCCCTAAATCATCTGCCCTCCCTTCTATCACCTCCACCCCTCTCTTATCCCCTTCCTCTTCTATTTTCCTGTAGGGCAGATAGATTTCTATACCCCATTGCCTGTATATCTTATTTCCCAGTTGCATGTGAAAACGATTTTTAACATTTGTTTTTAAAACTTTGGGTTCTAAATTTTCTCCCTTCTTCCCTCCTCACCCATCCTCATCAAGAAGGTTATACATGTGTAGTCATGCAAAATACTTCCACAGTAGTCACGTTATGAAAAACTAACTATATTTCCCTTCAGCCTATCCCTCCCTCCCATTTATTCTATTTACTCTTTTAACCCTGTCCCTCCTCAGAAGTGTTTCCTTCTGATTACCTCCTCCCCCAATCTGCCCTCCCTTCTATCATCCCCTGCTCCCACCCCATCCCTTTCCTTCCTATTTTCCAGTAGGGTAAGATACATTTCCATACCCAATTAGTGTGTATTCCCTCCTTAAGCCAAATCTGATGAGAATAAGATCCACTCGTTCCCTCTCACCTTCCCCCACTTCCCCTCCACTGTAAAAGCTTTTTATCTGTTTTATGTGAGATAATTTATCCCATTCTACCTCTCCCTTTCTCCTTCTCCCAGTATAATCCTCTCACCCCTTAATTTTATTTTTTAGATATCACCCCTTCATCTTCAACTCACCCTGTGCCCTCTCTCTCTCTCTCTCTCTCTCTCTCTCTCTCTCTCTCTCTCTCTCCATACACACACACACACACACACACACACACACACACACACACACACATACATATATATGTACACATATAATTTTTCACCTAAAACTACCCTAATACTGAGAAAGATCTCATGTCTTACAAGTATCATCTTTCCATGTAGGAATGTAAACAGTTCAACTTTAGTAAGTTCCTTGTGATTTCTCTTTCCTGTTTACCTTTTCATGCTTCTCTTGAGTCTTGTATTTGAAAGTCAAATTTTCTGTTCAGCTCTGGTCTTTTCATCAAGAATGCTTGAAAGTCCTCTATTTCACTGAATGTCCATTTTTCCCCCCTGAAGGATCATACTCAGTTTTGCTGGGTAGGTGATTCTTGGTTGTAATCCTATCTCCTTTGACCTCTGGAATATCATATTCCAAGCCCTCCAGTCCCTTAATGTAGAAGCTGCTAAATCTTGTGCTATCCTGATTGTGTTTCCACAATACTTGAATTGTTTCTTTCTGGCTGCTTACAATATTTTTTCCTTGACCTGGGAACTCTGGAATTTGGCTATAATATTCCTAGGAGTTTTCCTTTGGGGATCTCTTTAGGAGGAGATTGTGGATTCTTTCAATTTCTATTTTAAACTCTGGTTCTAAAATATCAGGGCAGTTTTCCTTGATAATTTCTTGAAAGATGATGTCTAGGCTCTTTTTTTGATCATGGCTTTCAGATAGTCCAATAATTTTTAAATTCTCTCTCCTGGATCTATTTTCCAGCTCAGTTGTTTTTCTAGTGAGATATTTCACATTGTCTTCTATTTTTCATTCTTTTGGTTTTGTTTTATAATGTCTTGATTTCTCATTAAGTCATTAGCTTCCATTTGCTCCATTCTAATTTTTAAGGAAGTATTTTCTTCAGCGAGCTTTTGGACTTCCTTTTCCATTTGGCCAATTTTGCTTTTTTTTAAAAAAAAATTTATTTTTTAAATTTATTTATTTTTAGTTTTCAATATTCACTTCCACAAGTTTTTGAGTTCCAAATTTCTCACCCCTCCCCCTACCCCAAGATGGCATGCATTCTGAATACCCCTTCCCCTACTCTGCCTTCTCTTCTATCTCTCCCCCCTCCATTCTCTTATCCCCTTCCCCTTCTATTTTCCTGTAGAGCAGGATAGACTTCTGTACCCCATTTCCTGTATTTCTTATTTCCCAGTTGCATGTCAGAACACTTTCTTTAAAACATGTGTTTTTAAAACTTTGAGTTCCAAATTTTCTCCTTCCTCCTCCCCACCCACCTCATTGAAAAGGCAAGCAACTCAATATAGGTTGTACATGTGCAGTTATGCAAAACACTTCCTTAGTAGACATGTTGTGAAAAACTAACTCTATTTCCCTTAATCCTATCCTGCCCTCCCATTTATTCTATTCTTTCTTTTGACCCTGTCCCTCCTCAGAAGTATTTGCTTCTGATTACCCTCTTTCCCAATCTGCCCTCCTCTCTATCATCCCCCTGCTCTCTTGTCCCCTTCTCCCCCTATTTTCCTGTAGGGTAAGACAGATTTCCATACCCAATTGAATGTGTATGTTATTCTCTCCTTAAGCCAAATCCTATGAGAATAAGATTCCCTCATTCCCTCTCACCTTCCCCTGTTTCCCCTCCACTGTGAGAGACTTTTCTTTTCTGTTTTTTTTTTGTGAGATAATTTACCCCATTCTACCTCTCCCTTTCTTCTCCGAGTATCATCCTCTCTCATCCCTTAATTTTATTCTCCAGATATGACCCCTTAATCTTCAACTCACCCTGTGCCCTCTATCTATCTATACATACATACATACAATTTTTTTCCTTCAACTACCCTAATACTGACAAAGTTCATGAGTTACAAATATCATCTTTCCATGCAGGAATGTAAACAGTTCAATCTTAATAAGTCTCTTATGATTTCTCTTTCCTGTTTACCTCTTCATGTTCCACTGGAGTCCTGTATTTGAAAGTCAAATTTTTTGTTTAGCTCTGGTCTTTTCATCAGGAATGCTTGAAAGTCCTCTATTTCACTGAATGACCATTTTTTCCCCTGAAGGATTATACTCAGTTTTGCTGGGTAGGTGATTCTTGGTTGTAATCCTATCTCCTTTGCCCTCCGGAATATTATATTCCATGCCCTGTGGTCCTTTAATGTAGAAGCTGCTAAATCTTGTGTTATCCTGATTGTGTTTCCACAGTACTTGAATTGTTTCCTTCTGGCAGCTTGTAATATTTTCTCCTTGACCTGGGAACTCTGGAATTTGGCTATAATATTCCTAGGAGTTTTCCTTTGGGGATCTCTTTCAGGAGGAGATCTGTGGATTCTTTCAATTTCTATTTTGCCCTCTGGTTCTAAATATCAGGGCAGTTTTCCTTGATAATTTCTTGAAAGATGATGTCTAGGCTCTTTTTTTGATCATGGCTTTCAGATAGTCCAATAATTTTTAAATTCTCTCTCCTGGATCTATTTTCCAGGTCAGTTGTTTTTCCAATGAGATATTTCACATTGTTTTCTAATTTTTCATTCTTTTGGATTTGTTTTACAGTGTCTTGATTTCTCATAAAGTCACTGTCTTCCAATTGCTCTATTCTAATTTTTAAGGAAGTATTTTCTTCAGTAATCTTTTGGACTTCCTTTTCCATTTGGCCAATTTTTCTTTTTAGGGCATTTTTCTCCTCATTGGCTTTTTGGACCTCTTTTGCCATTTGGGTTAGGCTATTTTTTAAGGTGTTATTTTCTTCAGTATTTTTTTGGGTCTCCTTTAGCAAGCTGTTGACTTGTTTTTCATGATTTTCTTGCATCACTCTCATTTCTCTTCCCAGTTTTTCCTCTACTTCCCTTACTTGCTTCTCAAAATCCCTTTTGAGCTCTTCCAAGGCCTGGGACTGATTCATATTTTTTCTTGGAGGCTTTGGATGTAGGAGCTTTGATTTGTTGTCTTCTTCTGGTTGTATATTTTGATCTTCTTTTTCACCAAAGTAAGATAATATAGTCTGACTCTTTTTGTGCTGCTTGCTCATGATCCCAGCCAATTACTTGAGTTTTAAACTCTTTGTTAAGGTAAGAGTCTGCTTCCAATGTGGAGAGTGTACTGTCCCAAGCTTCAGGGGTTTGTACAGCTGTTTTCAGAGATACTTGTAGGGACCTGTAAATTTTCAGTTCTTCCAAGGTGGTATGATAAGGGGCGAGGTGTTTACTCCTTTCCTGGCCTGTGAGCACAGTATTCCTTTCTGTCCTGTAACTGTGAGGAGGGGCTCCTCTCCACAGCCACTACAAGCTCCACCACGCCAGTGCTCCTCCTCACCCCAGCACTGCCGCCCAGAACTGTGACCCAGATCCACACACGGGCAAAGCAAGAGATTCCTGCCTCAGCACTGGCAAAGAGATCCCTGCAGTCCCTCTCTGATCAGCCACTGGATTCCCCCTCAGTCTGTGTGCCGGAAGCTAGGGAAGCAGCTGCTCCCCCCAACCCACAGCTAGGCTCTTGAGGAATGGAGCTGAGACCCCGCCTTCCTCTTCTGACACCGACAGAAACAGACTTTTCCCACTGACCTTCTAAGTCGTCTTTGGCATTCGTGGATTGAAGAGTCTGGAAACCTCCACAACTGCCCGCCAATTCAGTCCTCTGAGGCCTGCTCCAGGTTTGCTGTGGCCTGCACGCCCACACTGCGCTCCCAGCCCGGCACGATACACCTTTCTGATCAATTATCCAGGTTGTCTTGGGCTGGAAATTTGTTTCACTCTGTCTTTTTGTGGGTTCTGCTGCTTCAGAATTTGTTTACAGCCATTTTTTATGAGTATTTGGAGGGGTTTGGGGGAGAGCTCAAGCAAGTCACTGCTTTCGCTCCGCCATCTTGGCTCCGCCCCCCCGCCAATTTTGCTTTTTGAGGAATTCTCCTCATTGGCTTTTTGGACCTCTCTTGCCATTTGGGTTAGTCTATTTTTTAAGGTGTTATTTTCTTCAGTAATATTTGAGTCTCCTTTAGCAAGCTGTTGACTTATTTTTCATGATTTTCTTGCATCACTCTTGTTTCTTTTCCCAGTTTTTCCTCTACTTCTCTTACTTTCTTCTCAAAATCCTTTTTGAGCTCTTCTCTGGCCTGGTACCAATTCATATTTTTCTCCAAGGCTTTGGATATAGGAGCTTTGACTTTGTGGTCCTCTTCTGGTTGTATGTTTTGATCTTCTTTGTCACCAAAGAAAGATTCTATGGTCTTTTTGCGCAGTTTCCACATGATCCTAGCCAATTACTTGAGTTTTAAACTATTTGTTAAGGTAGAGGTCTGCTTCCAGTGTCGAGAATGTACTGTCTTGAGCTTCAGGGGTTTTGTGCAGCTGTTTTCAGAGATAACTTCTAGGGACCTGTAAATTTTCAGTTCTTCCAAGGTAGTAAGATGAAGGGTGAGGTGTTTCCTCCTTTCCTGGCCTGGGCTCTAGTCTATGAGTGACCAAAAGCAGTCTTTTCTGCCTTGGAACTGTGAGGAGTATTCTCTCTCCACCAACACCACAAGCTCCACCACCAGCACTCCTCCTCACCCCAGGGCCACCACCCAGAACTATGACCCAGATCCAAGCATGGGCAAAGCAAGAGAATCCTGCCCCAGCACTAGCAGAGAGATCCCTGCAATCCCCCTCTGATCAGCCACTCAACCACTCCCCCCTTCTGGGCCAAAAGCTCTGGAAGCAGCCACCATCCTGGGGCCATGCTGGGACTGGGGCTGGGACTGGGGCTGGGACCAAGCTTCTCTCTCACTTGGGTCAGACAGACCTTTCCTACTGACCTTCTAAGTTGTCTTTGGTCTTTGTGGGTTGAGAAGTCCAGAAACCACCACAACTCCCCTTGATTCAATCCCCTGAGGACTGCTCCATGTTCGCTGAGGCCCGGTCTTTCCCTGTGTAGCTCACGCTGAACTGCACTCCTCTCACAGCATTGTGCAATAGACCTTTCCAATCAACCATCCAGGTTGTCTTGGGCTGGAAATTTGCTTCACTCTGTCTTTTGGTGGGTTCTGCTGCTCTAGAATTTGTTTAGAGCCATTTTTTACAGGTATTTGGAGGGGTTTGGGGGAGAGCTCAAGCAAGTCAGTGCTTTTACTCTGCCATCTTGGTTCTGCCCCTGAGGGGTTATCTTTTCCTTCCATTTCTCAGGAACTAAAGGATCATTAAGGCCAACTATTTCTGGATCCAATGTTGAGGCAGAGGAGTAAATGTCCTTGAAATAGATGTTCTCTGTCTATATTAGCTTCCACCTGACTGTAGGCTTCACACTGAAAGCATGAATCATCAGGGTATCTAGATACTGAACTCCAGCTCTCTGCATGCATTCTTTCTGTTGATATCTGAACAGACTAGAGCTGGTACCAGTCAATGCTAACAGACCAGATATGTCAACTAGGCTTGAAGGTGCAAGAACCATAGTATCCATTTATACCATTCACAACAATGACTTCCTTAGGGAACTTCAACCTAACCCCAATGTAGCCCAGATACAACTAGTCATGTTCATCAAGGCCACAGACACCTATCCCTGAGCATAGGCTGAAAGCTATCTCCAACAAATGTCTCCCATGGAATGACTGGAATACAATTATCTGCTATCCAACCATTAGGACACTATATTTTCAGTCTTCATGGTCAATGATGTTCATGGTCCCATAAGTCCAAGAAGAATCCAGGAAGAGCAGGTGGGAAAGGGCTTAGCATCTTTGCTGACTAGGGCCACCCCTATCCCAGAGCCCATTAGCAATGCACCATGGTCCACTGAGGCTGATATGTGAGCTGCTTTAGGGAGTATAGTCTGCCTGCTAGCCAGCTACTCACATTATCCTTAGTCACTTTTTTCCCAGGAGGACCTCAAAATATCTTGATAAATCTTGGGTATCATTAGGGGTGGTAACTAATTAATTCCCAAATAGCTCCATTAACAATAATTTCTTTTCAAAGAAAAGAGCATCAATAAATTGTTGGGGGGTTTTTTTAAATAAGAGAGAGCAAAAAAGAAAAAACAGGAGACATAGACAAGCAGGGCAGTGTTGGAACTACCATATGAAAGTTGTTTTTTTTTCTTAAAGAGCTGTATATAATGGGAAAAGAAGACAAACTCTACATAAAAGTTCAGTTTCATACATTATCTCTATTTTTGTCATTCTTTGCATGCTAAAATACTCACTTTTGTTGGTGTTTATTAAGCTCATAAGAAAAGAAAAATTATTTTATAAAAAGAAAAGGAAAAGCTTTTTCCTTGGGAATGCTAGAATCCATCACTGTTTCAGGCAGAATACAAGTAGCATTACTATTTATCCATCCCTGGCCCATACTTTACATTAACATAATCTGCTGGCATAGTGAATAGAGCCCTGGGCTTAAAACCAGGAAGACCTGAGTTCAAATCCAGCCTCTGATACTTACTGGATACATGCCTCTAGCCAAGTCATTTAACCTCTATTTGCCTCAGTTTCTTCAGCTATAAAATGGGGATAATAATGGCCCCTATCTCCCAGAGTTCTTGTGAGAATCAAATGTGGTAATATTTGTAAAGTGCTTAACACAGTGCCTGGCATAGAGAAAGTGTTATGTAAATGCTAGCTAAGATGATAATAATGATGATGCTCTTAGCATAGCCTATACATTATCATCATTAGCATAATCAAGAAGTACTCCCACAACCAATAGTCCTTGCTAGGGTCTTAGGGCAGCAGCATGGTATAAAGGAAATGAAACAGGCACTGATGTCAGAGGACATGAATTCAAATTGTGCCTCTAACATTGACTACATGTAGTAAATCACTTCCCCTCCCAGAGCTTGTAAAATGAAGGCAGTGAACTAGAGAGCCCCTGAGGTCCCTTCTGTCTCCAAATCTATGATCATTTTTGTCTATGGGTCAATTCCCATGAAAAAGCACCAAGTTTCTAACCCCTGCAAAGCATAGTGGCAAAAATCCAATGATCAATCACAATGTATTTCCACAGTTCTGCAATGTTGATCAGCCAAACAGTTCAATGTACTTTACACAATAATATTTGTTGCTTCAATAGCTGGTCTCCCATAAAAAAAAATACTTAGGGAAATCCTGCTGCCCAACCACAGCCTAAGTGTTTTTAATGGATCCTTGTACTATTGTGTTGTTCATCCTTTGTTTTCAAAGAGAACCACTGATATCACAGGGTGATGTCTTGACTCCCATGTGAATTGGATTTAAGTGAGGCAGAGTCCTCAGTCTCACTCTCTCTTCCAGAGTCATCAAAGTCCAATGGCAAGACAAAAGTCAGGATAACCTGGGATGCAGTGAATGACCTTGGCATCTTCAATACCTGACCAAGCTCTAAGCACTCCACAGCCCTTGCTTTAGCCTCTTTCATGGCCATTGGAACAAACTGTTTCCATCCACTCATTCTACCAGGGAAGTCTTCACATGCTTGGAGTAGACATCCCCCCTAACTCACTAATGGGTTTGAGGCCTATTGGTAACCCTCAACCTGGTTTAGCCCATCTGCCAAGACAGTGTGGTCCCTGATCATGGTATAGCATCTTGGAGCCACAGGTGAGAGTTGGCTGACTGGTGGACACCAAAGGTGGATGAGCAGCCATGAAAAGGGCTTGGCAAGCCCCCACACCAGAAGTGCTAGTCCTCCTTCAATACCCCATATAACCCCTAGAGGAGACATGGAATGTGTTTATCTACATCACCAGCAGTGACCAGCAGATGTCACTGCTGATCTCAAAGGGGGAAGGAGGCGCATGGAGCATGACCACTTCATTTCCAGCTCCAAACTAAAAGGGAAACAGGGTTGAAATCCTCACAGACTATGCCTAACTCTACCTACTGGACTGGCTCAGAGGGAAGACTTTTCCACGGCCAGAGCAGAAAGGAGTTTAACCCCAGAGACCCTTAGCTTCCCATACTCTGAATGAGTCATACTGTGGCAACCAGCTCCTTCTTGTAGCGGGAGTTTTTAATGGGGCATTCATGAACTTTTTATTAAAATGTTCTTAATAAGTTTATTTCAACATAACTGTTTTCCTTTGTAAACCTATGTGTTTTATTTTATGCATTTGTAAGTATTATTCTGAGAAGTATCTTTATCTGACTGGCAAGCAGGTTCATTTTACACACACACACACACACACACACACACACACACACACACACACACACACACAAAGTTAACAGCCTCTCCTCTAAGGAAATCCAAGTGAATCTTGAGTTCAAGTTTTAAGGTTTTGCTTGCTGGGAGAGTTATGGAATCATTCAGAAAAATATATAATTCCCTGGGAAGTGGGTTCTTTTGCTTCCTGCATCTCCCCCCAAAAAAACTGGAAGGTCTCAGTTTATATGCTCTGTAAAGTCTAAGAAACCCCTCGAGACAAATAACAAATGCCCACAGATAATGAAAACACACTCATAAAAAGAGAATCAGACTTACAAAATATCATTAGCAATGGGAGGTGGGAAAAACAAGGAATGTTGGGCTTTTTTTAACTCTACTCCTTCTAAAGGCAAGAAAGGGGAAAAGAGTGAAGGAGAAAGTAGGATGTGAATAGAGCTTTCTACCTAGGTGTGGATTTATACCTGAGGTTAACCAAGCTTAGGGCTCACCTCCCAGGCAGTGTTAAAGGGGTATCTATAGACACAAAAAGAAAATCCAAATGTCCCACACTTTCTGGTGACCCAAGACACTTTGGCTTTGAAGACAGCCCAAATACCCTCATACAAGTGACTCTAAGAGAAACAAGCTTGATCACTATGCCTTATAAAGTTTTCCTTGAACACTGGGTCCACTATTAGAAAGACTCATGACAACAACAGCCTGAACTTCATTGTGAATGTCAAGACTGACAAACATCAGATCAAGCAGGTGGTAAAAAAAAAAATGCTGTATTTCATTGATGTCAGGATCAACAACTGATCTGGCCTGATAGAGAGAAGAAGGCTAATATCCAATTTGTCCCAGACAATGATGCTTCGGATGTTGGCAACAAAATTGGAATAATCTAAGCTACATCCAACCAGCCTTCTCCTTATTAAAAAAAAATTCTAGTAAGAAAAAGAAGAGCATTGGTGGTTCCCAATTGTCCACCCACCCCTGAGCCACTGCCTGTTGCTCCTTCTTCCCAGGAATAAAGATCCCCCAACCTATTTCCCAGACTCTGGGGTCACCTTACTGAGAGAGAACTGCATCAGCTATCATCAAGAAAACTGGATATAAATGCCACCTTAAATTTTCTGTTAATAAAATTGTCTAAAAACAAATTACTAAGAACTACAGTGAACAAGTACTTTACCCAACAGTTGGACAAAACACTTCACCAGAAGTGGACTTCATATTTGAAAGAAAAAAATTTTTCTATTGTTTTTTCCTTTAAAATTTTTAAAAATTATCCTAAGAAATATTCATAGTTAAAATTGCATATCTCCACATGGGTCATTTTTCTTTGTAATGTTATTATTTCACTCAGCATCAGTTCATACAAGTCTTTGCATCATGTCTTATGATGCAAAATTACTTCATTGCATTCATATACCATCATTTGTTTAATCATTCCCCAATAAGCAGATATCCCCTTAGTTTCCAGGGTTTTTTGCTATTACAAAAAGATCTACTGTAAATATTTTTGTACATATTGACCTTTTCTTTCTTTGATCTTTGTGGGGTAGAAGCCTAGTAATGGTATCATTGGGTCTGAGAGTATGTGTAGTTTATTGATTTCAGGAGCACATAGTTCTAAATTTCTTTCTGGAATGGCTGTACCAGTTCAAAGCTCCACCTCCCAAAAATTGTCGTTTCCATTTTTTGTCATCTTTGCCAATCTGAGGGGAGTGAAATGGAACCCCAGAGTTGTTTCATTTTGCATTTCCCTAATTATTAGTGATCTGAAGCATTTTTCACATGATTGTTAATTGTTTGAATTTTTTCCTTTAAAAATTTTCTGTTCATATCTTTTAACCATTTGTCTTTTGGGGAATGGCTCTTGTTTTCATGAATTTGAATCATTTACTTATATATTGGGGATATGAGATATTTATCAGAGAAATTTACTGCTACTGCATTGGTTTTTGCAGCATTGTTTTAATTTCGTATAATTAAAATTGTCCATGGTATCTTCTTTGATCCTTTCTATCCCATATTTGATCATGAATTCTCCCTCATCCATTTAAATAAAAGGTAATTTCTTCCTTGCTCCTCTATCTTTTTGATGATGTCACCTTTTATGTCTCATGTATCCATATGGAAATTTTCTTGGGATATAGGAAAAGACATTGGTCTATGTCTAACTTCTGCCAGATTACTTTCCAGTTTTCCCAGCAGTTTTTGTAAAATAGTGAGTTGGAAGGAGAAAGTGGGAAGAACTCAAATAAGGAACATAACAAGTTTTATGAGAGACTCAAATCCACAAAGGAACTATTGGAAGCACAAAATATTCCAGAAAGTTTTTGGAAATGCTTCTCAAGAAATGAAACCAACCTAGCCTGGATTGCTTCAGCTTAGATAATATAACAGAATTCTACTAAAAACACGTGGCATAAAATGGCAGAAATTCAAACTGTCAAATGGATGAAGAGAAATTATTACTTTATTAAACTCTACTATACCATCCTATTTCATGATGCTGCATCTTAAAGAATGATTATTTGGCAAAGGCAAGTTCTCTGGCATCCATAGTATGGAGTTTAAAGTAAAACACAGTAGCTGCCAACCAAAGCAAACCCAAATGGAATAAGCAGAAACCCAAACATTAGAATATAAAGTAAATCAAATTGTTCACTTATGATGTTGCATGCTTGTCGTCGTCTATATTTAGCTTAGGAATCAAACCAATCCCAAAATATCAATGTATCAGTGTCTTGATTCCATGTACAGTTGTGAAGTACATAATAAACCCCTTCAAATTGTGCCTTTAAAAAAAAGCCTTGGTGAACTTTGAGAGAGCAGTTTCAGTTGATTTGTTGGGTCAAAAGCTAGACTACAGGGAGGTGGGGAGTGGGTGATAAGCAAGTAGAAGCAGTAAGCTGTCAACTACTCATTGGAGCAAATTAGCAATAAAAGTGAAGAGATTTAGTACAATAGATTGAACAGGGCAGCAGGATCCAGCAGAGATTTTTTTTACATGAAATATATTTATATTTTCGATTAACAAAAACATATTTTCTCTTTTTCTCTTTTCTATACTTTCCACTAAAAAGAAAAAGAAAGTTCTTATAATAAATTTTCACAGTCAAATGAAACAAATTTGTTTTGGCCATGTCCAAAAAATAGATATCATATTCTGTATCCTGATTCCATCACCTGAAATCCTGGTTTATCATCACATTAATGTTTTCAAGTCTTTTCAAGTTGTTTGTTTTTACAAAGTTCTTGTTATCATGTAGATTATTATCCCAGTTCTGCTCATTTCATTCAGTTCATATAAGTCTTCTAAGGTCTCTCTGAAGCTGGTGCTTTCATCATTTCTTTTGGCCAGTGTAAATTTTTTTAAAGATAAGGTAGAAGTGCAGCTAGGTGGCAGAGTGGATAGAGCACTGGTCCTGGAGTCAAGAGGACCTGAGTTCAAATCTGGCCTCATACACTTGACACTTACTAGCTGTGTGACCCTGGGCAAGTCGCTTAATCCTGACTGCCTTGCAAAAAAATAAAAAATAAAGATAAGATAGAACTAGAAGCTAAGATGGCAGAGTAGAGGAAACAATGCAGCTGAGCTTCCACCCATGACTTCTTCAAAAAGATCTAAATAATGTAGACCAAAACCTAATGGGGAAATCCGGAAAAAGTCACAGTGAGTCCTTTATCCAGCCCAGGTCAGTACAGGGAGACAGAGAGGACTGCTGACACTGGGGATGAGGTAAGTCCAGGAGCATACCCCCCGAGGTACTGCAACACCCATGGAGAAGCTATGCATCAGGGCAGGAAAAGGTCCATGACTCATACCATGGCACCCGCAGACCCATAGTGGTACAATCTGAGGGGGGAACAGGTGCCAACTAACTGCCCAGTTCTGGGTCACAGATCCAAGGAGGACCAAGAAGGGGATCTTCTTACAGGGGTGGTGTTCCCAGTAGGAAGGCCTTATATATTGTACCAAAAAAGGAGGAAGTTCAGAAGCAAGCAGCAATGCTTTGGCACAGACCTCAGGAGCAGAGCAGGATCTCAACAGCAGCATCTAACCCAGCCTACAGAGGAATGACAAGGGTAGGAATCCCAGCCCAAAAAAGAACCTGGAGTTCTGCCACTCTGGAACAGTAGAATATCCTAGCTTGCTGATAGGGCTGAGTCCAGCATTCTATCGTTGTTTTGATCAAGACCCAGGTCAGGAACTTGCAGGGATCAGACAAGGTAGTTAATCTACAATCACATTTTGCCTAGATCAAAACACTCTGGGTGCACTGAAAGTTTGCGGCCTGTCCCCCAGGACCTAGAATAGTATTAATGCTCAATACCCCAAGAAAGCAGTAATGTGACTGACCTAGACATCCTCCCAGATATGTGACAGAGTCCAGCTCTAACATCAATTGCAGAGTCAGGAAGTGGGCTGGAAGATTGGAGGAAGAAAGAAAGACAGAGAAAGAAAGAAGAGAAAGAAAGAAAGAAAGAAAGAAAGAAGAAAGAAAGAAAGAAGAAAGAAAGAAAGAAGAAAGAAAAGAAAGAAAGAAAGAAAGAGAGAAGAGAAAGAGAGAAAGAGAGAAAGAGAGAAAGAGAGAAAGAGAGAAAGAGAGAAAGAGAGAAAGAGAGAAAGAGAGAAAGAGAGAAAGAGAGAGAGAAAGAGAGAGAGAGAAAGAGAGAGAGAGAGAAAGAGAGAGAGAAGGAAAGAAAGAGAGAAGGAAAGAAAGAGAGAAAGAAAGAAAGAGAGAAAGAAAGAGAGAGAAAGAGAAAAGACAGAAAGACAGAAAGAGAGAAAGAGAGAGAGAAAGAGAGAGAGAGAGAAAGAGAGAGAGAGAAAGGGAGAGAGAGAAAGGGAGAGAGAAGGAAAGAAAGAGAGAAAGAAAGAAAGAGAGAAAGAAAGAAAGAAAGAAAGAAAGAAAGAAAGAAAGAAAGAAAGAAAGAAAGAAAGAAAGAAAGAAAGAAAGAAAGAAAAGAAAGAAAGAAAGAAAGAAAGACAGGAAGGAAGAAAGACAGGAAGGAAGGAAGGAAGGAAGGAAGGAAGGAAGGAAGGAAGGAAGGAAGGAAGAAAGGAAGGAAGGAAGGAAGAAAAAGAGAAAGGAAGGAAAGACAAACCCCAACATGTTATTATGCAGCCAGATTTGAATTAAAATCTTCCTTACTCCAGACCTAATGCTCTAGCCACTGTGCCATCAGCTGCCTCTGACCAAAGGATATGGGTTTATAGCTAAGATTAACTTTTACACAGAAAAAAATCTGAGTATAATGCTACAGGGAGAAAATGGATCTTTAATGAAATAGAGAACTTTCAAGCATTCCTGGTGAAAAGACTAGAGCTGCATAGAAACTTTGAAGTTCAAAGACAGGAGTTAGGTGAAATATAAAATGATAAACATGAACAAACAATGACAATTGACTAAATAAGGATAAATTGCTTACATTCTAATGTAGAGAGGTGATATATGTGTCCCCTCTGAACTCAGTTATCATCAGGGTTCATTGAGAGAATCTAAAGACACAAGGCCTGGAAGTGGTTGATGAGCTTAAGAGAAGAATGGAAAAAGAGTGGAAGAGAAATACACTGGAGGTAGGCAGAAAGGAAAGGAAGGTTAAAGAAAAGTATCTTATATAATTAGAGTGCCCAAGTAGACATCAAGAAGGAGAGGGCGAGTAGAGCAGCTGACCACTTCAACCTCACTCTCATCTAAACTGGTTAAAGGATGGAAGAATACACAAATATACATACATGTGGGGGGGGGAGGGGAAGGGAGAGAGAGAGAGAGAGAGAGAGAGAGAGAGAGAGAGAGTTGTGTACAGAAATGTATTTAATAATCTAAAAAGGTACAAAAATATTTATAGCTTTTTCAATACAGCAAAGAATGGGAATGAGGAAACGACCATAAATTGGTATATGGCTGAACAAGTTATAGTGTATAAATGTGATGAAATACTTCGTGTTGTAAGAAATGATAAAGGAGAAGAGGCTTGGGGGATTAACAGGAAAGGCCCCTCTTGCTCTGGGGGAGGTGGAGCAGTACAGGAGAGGAAGCATCTTGGCAAGTCAGTGGCAAGCCCCATCTCAGCAAACCAAGGGAAGATCCTGAGCCCTAGGGTGGTGGAGCCAGCAAGAGCCAACACCAGGACCCCCCAGGTGCCTCAGCATAGGCAGGGGAACTGGTAAACACTAGCTCGGAAAACCACCATGTAAGCCAGCATCCTCCAGCAACCAAATCTCCCAGTGCTTTAGCACAGCTCCAGGCTGGCAAATATCCTCCAGCAGTCAACCACTTGAGTGCCTTAAAGAAGTTCCAGTAAGCAAGGCATCCTCCAGGGGCCAAACTCCCCAACCCCACCCTGAGAGCTCCAGTGTTGCTGATTCCAGCTCAGCACCAGGTAAGCTGCCAGACCCCTACAGCCTCCAGCTGCCAGCACCTGAGGCCCCAACACACAAAGCCAGTGACCAGGTCCCAGGCTCCCAGTACAAGAAGCTTGGGTCAGTGTCCACTGTGCTCCAGCAGAAGAGCTCAACTTTAAAAGCCAGGAAATAGGTAAACGCCATGAGCAGAAAGCAGAAATGAACAATGACCATAGATTTTTATTATGGGGACAGGAAAGATCAAGGCACAAATTCAGAAGAGGACAACATTGTCAATATACCCATCCAAAACCTCAAAGGGGAATATGAACTAGTCTCAAGCCCAAAAAGCCTTCTTGGAAGAGCTCAAGAAGGATTTTAAAAGTCAAATAAGAAAGGAAGAAGAAAAATTGAGAAAGGAAATGAGAGGTATACTTGGAAAAGGAAGGACAAAAATTGACTGTAGAAAACAAGTCCTTAAAAAAATACAATTGGGCAAATGGGAAAAGAGGCACAAAAACTCACTGAAGAGAACTCCTTAAAAAGTAAAATGAGCCAAATGGAAAAGGAGGTACAAAACTTAATAGAAGGGGGCAGCTGATGGCACAGTGGATAGAGCACTGGCCCTGGAGTCAGGAGGACCTGAGTTCAAATTTGGCCTCAGACACTTACTAGCTAGCTGTGTGACCCTGGGCAAGTCACTTAACCCTCATTGTCTCAAAACAAAAATCTAATACAAGGAAACAATTTGTTAAAAATTAGAATTGGACAAGTGGAAGCTAATGACTATGAGGTATCAAGAATCAGTCAAACATAAACAAAAGAATGAAGAAAATGTAAAATACCTCATAGGTAAAACTAGTGACCTGGAAAATAGATCTAGGAGAGACAATTTAAAAATTATTGATATATCTGAAAACCATGATGAAAAAAAAGAGCCTGGACAGCATTTTTCAGGAGATCATCAAGGAAAACTGCCCTGAGATCCTAGAACCAGAAGGAAAAATAGTCCTCAAAAGAATGCACCAATCACCTCCTGAAAGAGAACCCAAATTGAAAACACCAAAGAGTACTGTAACCAAATTCCAAAATTACCAGATCAAAGAGAAAATCCTGCAAGCAGCCAGAAAGAACAATTTAAATATCATGGAACCACAGTCAAGATTACACAGGATCTTGCAGCTTCTACGTTAAAACATCAGAGGGCATGGAATATGATATTCCATAAGGCAAAGGAGCTTAGATTATAACCAAGGATCAACTACCCAGAGAAACTGAGCATTATCTTTCAGGGGAGAAGACGGACATTCAATGAAATAGGGGATTTCCAAACCTTCCTGATGAAAAGACCAGAGCTCAACAGAAAATTTGATCTTCAAATACAAGACTCAAGAGAGGCATAAAAAGGTAAACAGTAAAGAAAAAAACAGCAACATGTTATTAAGGCAAACTGCTTACATTCCTACGGGGGAAGATGACACTTGTAATTGACAACTGTATCATCATTACATTTAAGAGGGGTATGCATAGACAGAGGGCATGGAGGATAAGTTGACTTTGATGTAATGATAAAAAAAATCTAAGTGATGAAAAGAGATTGTACTGGGAGAAGAGGATAGGAGGAGGCAGACAAGGGTAAATTACATCACATGAAAAGGCACAAAAACTTATTACAGTAGAGGGAAAGAAGGGAAGGATACAAGCATTGTTTGAACCTTACTCTCATCAGATTTGGCTCAAGAGGGAATAACATAATCAGTCAGGTATAGAAATCAACTTAACCTATAGGAAGTAGGAGGGGAAAGGGGAAGGAAAAGGGAGCATTGGATAGAAGGGAGAGCAGACTGAGGGAGGCAGTGGTCGAAAGCAAAACTCTAGTGAGGAAAGAAAGGTAGAAGGGAGAGAGAAAAGCAAAAATGGGGATGGGGTGCAGATAGGATGGAGAGAAAGACACAGATACTAATCATAACTGTAAATGTGAATGGGATGAACTGTCCCATAAAACAGAGTGGATTAAGAACCATTATCCTACAATATGTTTAAAAACCTGGAAAGACTTCTATGAACTGATGCTGTGTGAAATGAGAAGAACTTGGAGAAAAGTGTACACAGTAACACCCACACTGCTTGATGACTGACTTTGATAGACTTAGTTCTTCTCAGCAATGCAAGGAGAATCTTAGACAACTCCAAAAGACTCACAATGAAAAATGTTATCCACATCCAGAGAAAGAACTTTGGAGTCTGAATGCAAATGGAAGCATAGTATTTGCTCTCCTTTTCTTTTGTTGTTTTGTTTTGTTTCTTCTTTCTCATGGTTCCTCCATTTGTTCTAATTCTTCTTTACATTATGACTAAGGTGCAAATATGTTTAATATGAATGTATAAGTAGAGCCTATATCATATTGCACACCTTTTTGGGGAGGAGGAGGAGAGGAAGGAGGAGAAAATTTAAAACTCAAAATCTTATGGAAGTGAATGTTGAAAACTACAAATAAATTAATTAGTTATTAAAAAGAAAGAAAGAAATATTAAATGAGATTATTTCAGAGAAACTTGGGAAGATTTGTATAACCTGCTGTCGAGTAAAATGAACACAAACAAAACAATTTACATAAGGACAGCAATTGGTAAAGACAAACAACTCTGAAAGAATTCGGAACTCTGATCAGCATAATGACCAACTAGGATTCCAGAGGATTAATGATGAAACATGCCACCCACCTCCTGATAGAAAGGTGAAGGACTCAGAGTACAAAATAAGACAAATTTTTTTTAGACACAGCCAATGTGAAAATTTGTTTCGATTGACATGCTTGTGACAGGGTTGGTTTTTTCTTTAGTTCTCAAGGAGGGGAAGTTAGACTGGGGGGGTGTTAGAAGGCATATTTTTGCTGATTGAAAATATGCATATAATTTTAAAAATAAATAAACATAGCAGAGATCTAAGGGTATGTGTAGGCAGTGGGGAAGCAGCCAAAAACAGGAAGATATTAAATATATATGAGAGTATGTTTGGTTGGGTAAGACACTGAAGTAGATGGAAGAGGATGGGGTCATGAGAACAAGTAGAGGGATTGTCTTGGAAAACAGAAGAGCCACCCCTGAGACTGAAGGAAAGCAGAAGACAATGAGTTAAGTTGTAGAGAGGTTACAAGGTATAAAATAAAGGAGATCAACAAGCTCATGAGGTATAACCTCAATTTTCTCAGTCAAGTAAGAGGTGGCTGAAGCTGCTAAGAATATCAAAAAGAGATTTGAGGGTTTTTATTTTTTAGCCACATTGAGGGGAAAATGATAATCAAAGAATGAATAGGACTACTGCTCAAGGAAGATTAGACAACAATAACAGAAAACGAAGAAAAATCAAATTACTCATTTTTTATTTTGTCTGCTTTTCTGCCAGCAGAATAGAATTTGGACTAGAAGGGACAAAAGAAGAATGATCCACAGGGAACTGAAATCCATGATGAATAAGGAGGTAACAAGGGAACATCTACTTGCTCTTGATGAATCCAAGTGCCTTACCACAAATGAATTACATCCTGGCAGATGTGATTGCTGAGCCACTTTTGGTCAACTTTGAAAGACTGGAAAATAAGGAGGAGAAAGGGGAGGAGAAGGAAGAGAAGGAGAAGAGGAGGCGGAAGGAGGAGGAGGAGAAGAAGAAGAAAATGATGATGATGATAATGACGATGATGATGATGATGATGATGATAGCTTACGGGAGGGGAAATGAAAGCAATACATAGAGTTGTCATATAATAGAGGGATTAGATTTATTCTGCCTGGTCTCAGAGGACAGAATTATTCCATTTACGTTCAGTAGACTGAAGAGATATACTGAAGCTGCAGAACAAAGAGAAGAAAAAACTGTCAAGAAGAATATTTGAAAAGCTTGGAAACTGTGCAGAAGGCAAAAGAATGAAATTTAGGAGAACTTGAGGAAAAGTCAAAGAAAGGGGAACAGAAGGGAAAGGAAAAAGAGTTTGAGAGAAAGAGAAGAAGGAGGAGCTGGTAGAGGAAGACAAGAGAGAACTTGGCATTGATCTATATAGAGTGTGCAATGTTTGTCTTCCTGCCATAGTCAAGTAACGACTTGTTATCTATGTTCAAAGTGCAGACTAGTCTCTCTCCAAAAGAGAAGGGAGTGAGGTTTAAGAAATACTTCACTATTTGGTTTTTCAGGGAGAATAAAATATACATTTTAAAATAAAGGAAGAGTTTCAATGCAAAACTAAGAAGAAAAACTATCTGAAGAGGCAGAGAGGAGGTGGCTGGAGGTTGATGGGGGGGAGGTAGAAAAATGTGGCACAGTGGAGAAAGAAAGAAAAAAAAGGACTTATGAAGATAAGGCATAAATATTAGGCTCTTCCTGAAGAAGGAGCAGGACCCTGTGAGGAAGAAGCTGCTGCTTATCCTCAAGCAGGGATGGGGAACTTGTGGCCTCAAGGAAAAGATGATCTGAATCTGCAAGTGCCTTCAAGTGACAGAACATTCAATATGATTACTCTAGGAAGGAGAAAAGAGAAGTGCTGAGCTTAGCTTACTCCCCGCAGAGGAGTATGGAAATAGCTGACTGCAGACTTGACATTAAAATCAAAGAAATTGGTCATTTTCCTGGGTCTGGCGTCCAGGGTGTAAAAGGGGAGTTCACAAGGTTTTACAAGCTTGATGATTACTTACTAGCTAAATGCGATGGCCTTTTTCAGTCTTCCTCATCCTTGACCAATCTGGAGTTTTTGAAACTATCATCCATTCCTCCTTTTAAAAGATTTCCTCCCTCCTTGGTCTCTCTGACCCTGCTCTTTCCTGGTTCATTCCATCTGTCTGACCACTCTTCTTCAGTACTTTAGCTAGGCACTCCTCCATCTCACACTCCTAAGCAAGAGTGGCCCCCAAAACTCGGTCCTGAGCTCTTCTCCCTATACTCTCTTTATCAACTCCACACACATGACTCTTAAATATCTATATCTAGCCTTTTTCCCTCCCTTAAACTTCAGTAGTACACTTGCTCTGTCTATGTTGCTATGCACAACCCTCCCTCCTGCTCTTGCACTCCCCTCAACCTCTTTTGTGTGGTAGGGCTTCCATCCTTCCCTTCCCTCAGGATAGAAAAGTTGCCTGTCAATCACATTCTTTCTTGCTCCAATCTATCACAGAGTTAGAGCATTTCCCAAGAAACTTGAGCTGGAATGTGGAGTTTTTGTCAGCCTATGTACATCGTCTCCCACATGGTTACATTTATTCGAAATGGTTTTTGAATTTTATAATCAAAATTATCTATTTTATCTTTCATGATCACTTCTAACCCCCTTAGTTAAGAATTCTCCCTCTAACCATAGATCTGAAAGAAATATCTTTCTGTTCTCCTATAATTAAATATATATGTCTATATGTCCCTATATATACACATACACACATATACATATATGTTTGTGTGTGTGTGTGTGTGTAAATGTGAGCTTTTATATTTAGGTTGAGTAACACTTAGAATTTGCAGTAGGAAGGGGCATGTGGATTGAACCTTGAAGGAACCCAGGAATTGAAAGAAGTGAAAATGAGTCTTTTTCATCTGCTGGGAGGGCAACATGCCAGGATATCCCACTAGCACCTAAAACTTCACACATATGTCTTATATATAGAAGGCATTTAATTAATATTGTTAAATTGAATTGAATTTGTCCTGCTTCTCCTCTAACTTTCTGTTGATTGAATCACCACCTTCCAAGTCATCCAGGCTCAAAACAGAAGAATCACCTTGGACTCTTCCTTTTTCTCAGTCACCATATCTAATTACTTGCCAAGTCCTATCACTTCTCACTCAACAATAGCTTTTGTTCCTTTCTTTCCATTCACACATCACTACCACCACCACCACCTAGACTATTACAAGCTCTTAATAACCTCTTAATTGATCTTCCTGGCTCTAATGTCATCCCTCTTCAAACCAAGACACAGCTGCTAAAAACAAAATTCCTAAGGCACAATGCTGACCATGTCATTCCTCACTCAAAAAAATCTTTTTATTGTCTTTGGGATAAATTGCAAAATCCCCTTTCTGACAACTAAAGCTCTCCACATTCTGATATTTAGACTACCTTTCCAGACTGAGTTCACCTTGCTTCCCTTCACACACTCTACACTTCCTGACAAACTGGGCTATTTACTGTTCTCCAACTTTAGTATCTTATTTCCAGCTCCAAGCCTTTGCACAGGCTTTTCTTGCTTGGAATGCCCTTCCTACTCATTTTTGCTTCTTTCAATTGCTGGGTTCTTTCAAGGTTCAATCCATGTGCCTCTTCCTACTGGAAATTCTAAATGATTGCACAACCTAAATATAAAAGATCACATTTACACACACACACTCTCACACACACACACACACACACACACGCATATGTATACGTATACGTGTATATATAGGGATGTGTAGACATATATATATATTAATTACAGGAGAACAGAAATATGTTTCTTTCAGATCTATGGCTAGAGGGAGAATTCTTAACCAAACAAGGGGTTTAGAAGTGATCATAAAAGATAAAATAGACAATTTTGATTATAAAATTTTAAAAAATTTTTGAACAAATGTAACAATGTGGGAGACAATGTACACAGGCTGACAAAAACTCCACATCCCAGCTTTAAGTTTCTTGGGAAATGCTCTAACCCTGTGATAGATTGGAGCAACAAAGAATATGATTGACAGGCAACTTTTCTATCCTGAGGGAAAGGATGGAAGCTACAGCCCCACCAGATAAAAGGGGTTGAGGGGAGAGCAAGAGCAGGGGGGAGGGTTGTTCACAGCAACATAGAGCAAGTGCACTACTCCCAAAAAAGGGGCAAGAGACAAGAAGCTCTGCCACCAAAAACCGGCCATGTCCTATGAATCAAGGTTGTGGCTTCTCTCTTTTCTTCTCTTCAGGATAGGAAAGTTAGCATATGAGTCACCAGATGACCCTGATCAGTTACAGTTAGAGCAGTTTCCCAGGGGTCCAAGTTGGGAAAGGGAGGACTTTCTGGTGACTTGTGATTTCAAGTGAACTTTGCCTCCAGTGTTTTGTTACACAAACAAAATCAGTGTAGCTAGAGTAAGAAGAAAAACTTTCTAATGAGAAAAATTATTTCCATTGATATCTCTGATAAAAGTCTAATATGCACATATATAAGGAACTGACATATATAAAACCTAAAGTTATTCTCCAGTAGATAAATGGTCAAAGGATCTGAACATTTTTTTTTTTGCTGAGTAACTTACTTTAATGTGATTGTGACTAAAATTAGGTTCCATTTGTAAAGATGACCAGAGTAGGGAGAGGGGGAAGGGTAACATATTGGCACCTAAGTTAGATTCTTCTTTAGGGACATGTACATTTTCCACAAAATATGATTTTTGAAAGTCAGAGTATTTAAATTAAAGGAAACTAGCGGTTTACTTAACATCATTGTCATCGTTGTTTGGGGTTTTTTTCCTACGCTGGTCACAAAAATCATTTCATCTTCCCCAACTCTTTTTTTAAATTTATTTATTTTTAGTTTTCAACATTCACTCCCATCAGCTTTTGAGTTTTGAATTTTCTCCCTCTCCCTCCCCACCTTCTTCTTCAAGACAGCAGTACTCTGATATAGGCTCAATATATACATTCCTATTAAACATATTTTCACATTAGTCATGTTGTAAGGAAGAATTAGAACTACAAGAGAAAGGAAACCAAACAAAGCAGAAGGAAAAAAATAGCAAATAGCATGCTTCGATCTGCATTCAAACTGCATAGTTCTTTCTCTGGATGTGGATAGCATTTTCCATAAAGGCCTTTGGAGATGTCTTAGATCCTTGCATTGCTGAGAAGGGCTAAGTCTATCAAGGTCAGTCATCACATAATGTTGCTGTTACTGTATACAATGTTTTCCTGGTTCTGCTCACTTCACTCAGCATCAGTCCATACAAGTCTTTCCAGGTTTTTCTGAAGTCCACCTGCTCATCATTTCTTATAGCACAATAATATTCCATTACATTCATATACCACAATTGTTCAACCATCCCCCAGTTGATGGACATCCCCTCAATTTCCAATTCTTTGCCACCACAAAAAGAGCTGCTATAAATATTTTTGTACATGTGGGTCCTTTTCCCATTTTTATGGTCTCTTTGGGATACAGCCCTAGAAGTGCTATTACTGGGTCAAAGGCTATGCACATTTTTATAGCCCTTTGGGCATAGTTCCTAACTGCTCTCCCAAATGGTTGGATCATTTCACAACTCCACCGACAATGCATTAGTGTTCCAATTTTCCCACATCTTCTCCAGCATTTGTCATGTTCCTGAGCCAATCTGATAGGTGTGATGTGGTACCTCAGAGTTGTTTTGATTTGCATTTCTCTAATCAATAGTAGTTTAGAGTATTTTGTCATATGACTATAGATGTCTTTAATTTCTTCATCTGAAAACTGCCTGTTCATATCCTTTGACCATTTATCCATTGTGAAATGACTTGTATTCTTATATATTTGACTTAATTCTCTATATATTTTAGAAAAGAGGCCTTTATCAGAGACACTGGTTGCAAAGGATTTGAATAATTTTCAAAAGAAATTCAAACTATCAACAGCCATAAGAAAAATACTGTGAAATATTAATAAAAGAAATAAAAACCGAAGTGAGTTTTCACTTCATGCTCAACCTATTGGCAAAAAAAAAATGGACAGAACCAGTCCATTTTTAAGAGGTTGTGGGAAGTTAGGAATATGAATACATTTTTTTGAATTGTGAAATGATTCCACCATCCTAGAAAATAACTAGCAATTCCACCAAAAAAGTTACTAAAATTTTCTTCCTCTCAACTGAGCGATCCCATTATTATGCATATATTCCAAGGAAGTAAAAGCAGAAAGAAAGGTCTTGAGTACTCCAAAGTATTCATAGCAATGCCTATATATTTTCAATTTTTATTGATAGTTTGCTATATCACCTTTATTTCTGATGTCTTCCTCCCCCATCCTCACCCAGCAAACTGTCTCTTGTAAGCAAAGAACACAAAAGAGAAAGGGAAGTGTGAGGAAGCATTTCAGTCAAAGTAAGAAGAGAGCTCAGCTCATACATCTCTTTACCCATGTGGCTGCATTACTTTGGGACTTCTTTGACTGACTTCTATACTATTTCCCCTGCATCTTTTTCTTTTCCTTTCCCCACCCCTAACCTCACTCTTTTTTAACACTCACCTCAATCATTTTTAGCTTCCTTTTGTACTTTGTCTTGCCCCAGTAGAATGTAAGCTCTTTTATGTTTGTATCCCCAGAACTTAAAAAAGTACCAGGCACTTAGTAAATATTTATTGACTATTAACTAAACAAAACATCAATAGAGTCCATCAGTATGTGCAATGTTCCACAACTAGAGTCTCTCCCCTTTGCTGTGAATAGAAGGGAGGTGCATTCTCTTTCCTCTTAGTCATTCTAATTACCAATTAGCTGCAGGTTTTTTTGTTGTCGTTGTTCTATTAGAGTGTAGGGTGTGTTCAAGGAAGACTACTGCAGTACCTCTGGTATGAGGGCTGCTGAACGCTCTTCAGGGCTGCTTTTCACCTTTGGTGTCCACCTGATCCACCCAACTCTCACCTATGGCTCTAAGAAGCTGTAGCATGCACAGTGGCTACACCCCAGTAAATTTTGGCAGATGGGCTAAACCAAGCTGAGGGTAACCAAGGGGTGTCAAACCCTTCAATGAGTTAGGAGTTGCCTACCACAAGCATGTGAAGACTTTCCCTGATGGAATGGACAGATAAGAACAATTTGCTCCAATGGCCATGAAGGAGGCTAAAATAGGCACCATGGAGCAATTAGAGCTTGGTCAAAGATCAAGACACCAAAGACACCAAAATCATGCCCGGCATCCCAAGCTGTCACCAGCGATCTTGACTTTGTCTTGCCACTGGATTTTGATGACTCTGGAAGACAGAGTGAGGCTGACAACTTCTTGCAACTCTACCTCGCTTAAATCCAATTTATACACAAAGCAAAAGACATCATCCACACCGTTTTCCATTTTTACCTATCTCAGCGTCCTGTGGCAAGTGACAAAGCAGCAGCTATGGATATGCTGGGAGCTGTAGTCACAACTCTGCACACAGGTGGCCCAGGCCATAGGGTCACTTCTCATTGGAAGCAGCAGTGGGATATGGCAGCCCTCTGGGTGTTTGAGCAGCCTTTAAGGACCATATTGCTCAATTCCTAGTATGAGGAAGGGGTTAGAAAAGGTGTCCTAAAAATTGTCTCCTTTCACAAACCCTGGCCTGCTTATTTCAGCAGGCAGGGCTCCTACATTTGGGTCAAAACACAAAAAAATGTACAAAAACTTCTGTAAAGATGATTCCATTCACCATCGGTACATGGAATACATGCACGCTTATGGACAACAGATAATCCAGTGAACCTGATAAACAAACAGCTCTTGTTGCCAGAGAATTCAGCAGGTATCACATCCAAATAGATCCCCTGAGTGAAACAAGATTGGCAAATGAAGGACAGGTCACCAAAGTCGGAGCTGGATACATGTTTTTCTTGAGTGGCCTCAGTGAAGAGGATCCCATGAAGCTGGTAAAAATATTGTGATCAAAACTAATCTAGTCAACAAGCTTGTATGCCTACCAAAAGGAGTGAATGACAGGCTCTTGACAATGTAATTGCCACTTGCAGGAAAGTGCCGTGTCACCATTATCAGTGCATATGCTTCCATCATGACGAACTCTGATGAGGTCAAAGACACATTTTATAAAGACCTAGAGACCCTCAATATCATCAGCGTGCTAAAAGAGGACAAGCTTGTAATTCTGGGTGACTTAAATGCAAGAGTAGGCACAGATTACCAGACTTGGCAAGGAGTCCTTGGGAGGGAAGGAGTCAGAAAAAGTAATAGAAATGGTTGCTTACTACTGAAGACTTGTGCATCTCGTGACCTTCTCATCACCACACCATCTTCCATTTACCTAGACACAATAAAATTTAATGGACACACCTTTGAAGCAAACATTGCCATTTAATAGACTATATCATTGTAAGAAGAAGAGACAGACAGGACATGAGCATGATGAAGCCACAGCACGCTGGACTGATCATAGACTTATCCTGTTCGAGCTAAATACTTGCATTCAACAAAAGCAGCAGCTCCAAGGCCAGACAATTACTAGAAGACTTAATGTCAACAGATTAGAGAGCTTTCAGAGCAGGAGCAGCTCATTGGTAACTTGGAAGGAAAGCTGAACTAACACAAGATTGGCAACAGTGGAGTAGAAAAACAGTGGACAGATTTCAGGGAACTGGTATACAGCACTGCATTTACTCATTTGGGTCAGAACACTCACAAACATCAAGATTGGTTTGATGAATATGATGGGGAAATTCAGAATCTGCTAAACATAAAACGAGAACTCCACATGGTTACCAGTAGGATAATTCATCCATATCTAAGAAAGCAGCATTTAGGTCAAAGGATATGAACAGGCAGTTTTGAAGAAATTAAAGCTATCTATAGTCATACCAAAAAAATGCTCTAAATCACTATTGATTAGCAAAATGCAAATTAAAACAACTCTGAGATACCACCTCACACCTATCAGATTTGGTAATATGGCAAAAAAGAAAAATAATAAGATGTGGGGAAATTGGGACACTAATGCATTGTTGATGGAGTTGTGAACTGATCCAACCATTCTGAAGAGCAATTTGGAACTATGCCAAAAGGGCTATAAAACTTTGCATACCCTTTGACCCAGCAATGCCATTACTAGGTCTATATCCCAAAGAGATCATACAAAAGGGAAAAGGACCCACATGTACAAAAAATATTTATAGCAGCTCTTTTTGTAGTGGCCAAGAATTAGAAATTAAAGGGATGCCCATCAATTGTGGAATGGCTGAACAAGTTATGGTATCTGAATATAATGGAATATTATTGTGCTATAAGAAATGATGAGCAGGCAGACTTCAGAAAAATTTGGGAAGACTTACAAGAACTGGCACTGAGTAAAGCAAGCAGAACCAGGAGAACATTGTACACAGTAACATCAATATTATGCAATGACCAACTTGATAGACTTAGCTGTTCTCAGCAATACAAGGATCTAAGACAATTCCAAAAGACTCCTAATGGAAATGCTATCCATATCCAGAGAAAGAATTATGGAGTCTGAATGCAAATTGAAGCATGCTATTTTCTTTCTCTTTTTTCTTTCTTGTGGTTTTTCCCTTTTGTTCTGATTCTTCTTTCACAACATGACTAATGTGGAAATATGTTTAATACGATTGTTAAAAAAAAGTGGGAAAGCATCAGGGCCATATTTAGGGGTTCAATTGCTTCACTGTGTTATAAGACTTAATGGTAAAACTTTTCACCCCCAAAAATTTAAAAATTAAAAATTAAAAAAACAAAAAAGCAGCATTTAACTCCATCAAAAGTAAAGGGCAAGCAAAGCTTAGAGAGAGAGATGCAGAATTTTTGGCTTCGTAAGAAGGCAGATGAAATTCAGTTTTATAATGAAAGTAAGAATCCAAAGTGCTTTTATGATGCCCTGAAGGCTATTTATGGGCCAAAGACCTGTGATGCATCTTGACTACTCAGTGCTGTTGGAACCACACTGATGAGTGATAAGGACATGATCCTGGAGAGATGGGCTGAACACTTCTGTATTGTTCATAACAGACTATCATCAACCAATGCTAAAGCCATTGATTGTATACTTCCGGAGCTCGTGGCCCACAGTCAGTGTGGGGATTGAGCGGCTGATCAGAGGGGAATTTCAGGGATCTCTTTGCTGGTGCTGAGGCAGGATTCTCTTGCTTTGCCTCTGCTTGGATGTGTGTTGCAGTCCTGGGTGGTCCTGGGGCAAGGAGGAGCGCTGGCATAGCAGAGCTTGTGGCAGCACTGGAGAGAGAACCCTCCTCTCACTTCCAGGGCAGAAAAGAGTGCTTGTGGTTACTCATAGACCAGACCACAGGCCAGGAAAGGAATAAACAACTCTCCTTTCATCATACCATCTTGGAAGAACTGAAAATTTACAGGTCCCTAGAAGTGTCTCTGAAAACAGCTGCACAAAACCCCTGAAGCTTGGGGCAGTACAACCCCCACAGTGGAATCAGAGCCCTATCTTAACAAAGAGTTAAAAAGTCCAGTAACTGGCTGGAAACATGAACAAAGGGGGGGGGGGGACTCAGACTAAAGAATCTTCCTTTGATAACAAAGAAGATCAAAATATACAACCTGAAGAAGACAACAAAGTCAAAGCCCCCACATCCAAAGCCTGCATATCTTGCAGGTCAAAGAAAAAATATGCTGAAGAATTCAGAAAGAAAGAGTTCAAGTACTAAAGAAACTCAGGATCACATAAGATTTAGTAGCTACTCCTATGAAGGAACAGATGGTGTAGAATATGATATTCCAAAAGTCAATAGAAATAAGCTTACAACCAAGAATAATTTACCCAGCAAAAGTGAGTGTAATCCTAGGGGGAAAGAAGGACTCTTAATGGAAATATAAAATTTCTAAGAATTTCAGATCAAACGATCAGAGCCGAGAAGAAATTTTAAAATATAAATATAGGAATAAAGAAGAATATTAAATGGTTTATATGCAAGTGAACAATTGGAAAAGATTTTATAAGTATGAAGTGTTAGGATTTTAATGGGAGGAGGGGGAGATGATACAAACATTCCCTAAGAGTTATAATTTCATGAAGGATCACAGGAGGCAAACAAGATGGAGGACCTGAATGTGATTTTTGTTATGTTTTGATTATCTTAAAAGAAGAAAGGAAGGTTAGGGGGAAGGATAGAAAGAACTAGTGAGGAATAGGGTGAGAGGAACTTATTACCATATTCCTTGGTTCAAAAACTTTCAAAGTCCTACAGAATAAAGTATCCTGGAGTTCAAGGTCATGCAATCAGTCTTAAAGCTTTCTTTCTAGTATTATATTATTCCAGAGTAAAAACTCTGGCCAAACTGGATTACTTGTCCTTCTCAAACACATCAATCAATCAACACTTATTACCTACTGTATGCCAGGTACTATGTCAAGGATAATCCTTTGTCCCTTGCCTCTTCTCCCATTTATGCTTATTAAAATCCTACCCATCCTTCAAGGATCAAATTATACCTCCATGAAACCTCTCCTGATTCTGTCTGTCAGAAATGATATACCCCTTCCTTGAATTTTCATAATTTTTTTTTTGTGTACTCTTACTTCCTACACTCTAGTTTATTTGAATAAATGTCTTATTTCCCTTACACATTGCAAATTTTTTGTGAAGAGGTTTACACATCTTTGTATTCCCAATGCCTTAGCATGCAGTAGGTGTTCAATAAATGTTTCCTTAATGAATGAATTGGCAAACACTTATTAATTTACCAACCAGCTTTTAAGTTCCTTCTATACGTCAGCTGTTGTTCTAGCTCCTTGGAATACATAAATCTGACCTTGCCCTTATGGAATTTACATTGTATCAGGAGAAACAACAAAGTACAATAGATACTAAATTTATTCAAAATAAATACAAGTTACCTTTTCTTTTTTAAGGGTTGCAGGAGAGAGGGCTCTAGTAACTGAGGTATCAGGAAAGGTTTCATGTGGCTCTCAGGTGAGCTGTGAAGGAAAGCAGGGATTTACCAGGTAAAAGTAAAGAGGAAGAACATTTTTTCTTTTCTTTTTTTTAAAATTAAATTTATTTATTTATTTATTTTTAGCTTTTAATATTCACTTTTATAAGATTTTGAGTTCTTTTTTTTCTTCCTCCTTCTTCTTGCCCCTCCCCAAGATGACATGCAATCTGATATAGGCTATACATGTACATTCATATTAAACATATTTCTACATTAGCCATGTTTTGAAAGAAGAACCAGAACAAAAGAGAAAAAACACAAGGAAGAAAAAAAAGCGAGAAAATAGTATACTTCGATCTGCATTCAGACCCCATAATTTTTTCTCTAGATGTGAATAGCATTTTCCATTATGAATCTTTTGGAATATCTTAGATCATTGCACTGCTGAGAAGAGCTAAGTCTATCAAAGTTGGTCATTGCATAATGTTGATGTTACTGTGTACAATGTTCTGGCTCTGCTCACTTCACTCAACATTAGTTCATGTATGTCTTTCCAGGCTTTTCTGAATCATTATTTCTCATGGAACAATAGTATTCCATTATATTCAGATACCACAACTTATTCAGCGACTCCCCAACCGATGGGCATCCCTTCAATTTCCAATTCTTGGCCACCACAAAAAGAGCTGCTATAAATATTTTTGTACATATGGGTCTTTTCCCCTTTTTTTATGATCTCTTTGGGATACAGACCTAGTAGTGGGATTGCTGGATCAAAGGGTATGCACAGTTTTATAGTCCTTTAGTATAGTTCCAAATTATTCTACAGAATGGTTGGATCAGTTCACAACTCCACCAACAATGCATTAGTGTTCCAATTTTCCCATATCTTCTCCAACATTTATTATTTTCCTGTTTGGTCATGTTAGCCTATCTGATAGGTGCGAGGTAGTACCTCAGAGTTGTTTTAATTTGTATTGAGGAAGAAAAAGTCACAGAGAACAGCTGATACAAAGGCAAAGAGGCAAGAGATGGTACGTCATATGTGAGGGGGAATAGCAAGAAGGTCAATTTGGCTAGAAGATGAAGATGGATATATTTTTTGTATCTCAAGAGACCAGCCTTACATTGGGCACATAACAAACAGTTCCTTTTAGTCTGTCTTTATCTCTTTCTCTGGGTATTTCTCCCTGCATCTCTGACTTTATCCATCTGGCTTTTCCTTACTCACCCCCTCTACCTTTGGCCTTCATTTTCCTTTATCTAACCTTCCTCACTGTTTCTTTCCTTCAATTGGGCCACAATATATAGGACTAAGGCTTTTATTGTTATTGTCCTTTTATTTATTGACTAGACTTTGATGTTCTCTGTTTTGCATTTTTAAATGGATGAATAGAATATTTCATATGTTCTTCTCTCTAAAAATTCAATACCTTTTAACGTATGTGGTTATCAATATTTTTTTTTCCTGTGGGTCAGTGGCCATCAATAGAAAAGTACTTCCCAATCTAGTCTATAACCACTGTTGAACAATAAAATTTACTATGTTATTGTGGGTAGATGTTTTGATTGTACATGTGAGTATGTGTGTGATGGAGAATGTATGTATTTTTTCTAAAATTAAACAGCTCTAAAACCATAAAGCTTATCATTTCTTATAGCACAATAGTATTCCATCACAATCATGTACCATAACAATGTACCATAATAACGTATCATTGTCTAGCCATTCCCCAATTGAAGGGCATCCCCACAGTTTCCAGTTGTTTGCAACTACAAAGAGAGCCATATAATAGATTTGTAATTTTACATGCAATCTTTTTTTAAATTGTACTATGTTGTAGAAAAGCTTGTTTTATTCCACAAATTAAAATAATTAATTAAACAGCTCACATTTCCAATAGTGTTTTAAAGTTGACAAAACACTTTTCCTCACAACAAATCTGTGAGGTAGGGAAAACAATACCACTACCCCCATTTTACAGATTGTAAGGTGATCTGGGAAGTAAACTACCAGTTTGAGGAGTTCCTCATGAGATTATAACCTAAACCTGATTGAGATTATAGGGTATGAGCCATTGCTTGGAGGCAACTGAAGTTACTTCTTGGAATGTTAGCATGCCCAATCAATCCATACTGACTGGATTTCAGTAACTAGGACTGTCTCCTGACAATTGGTTGAGAATTAGTCACGCCTCTTTGAAGTCTATAAAAGTTATGCATGAAACCCAACTTAACCTTTTCTTCTTTTTTTCTGGGCTTTCAGAAATTCCTTAAGTTTTAAAAATCCTCTTTCCCTTCTACACTCGAGAAGGAATAGGGAGAAGATAAAGTCCTGAAGTGTGAGAGGTGATTTCCTAACTGCAAGTCTGACACTTTCTATGCCCCACAGTCTATGTGGATATAAAGAAATAGAGAAGGTAGAAGAAAGGAAAGGAGGAAGGAGAAAGATCAGAAAAGAGAACATATATTAACAGCAAACTTGTCGAGTCCTCAAGAAAAGTCTGTAATGTCATTTAGTGTAGCCTAGTTGTATCACTCAAGGTTTGCTAGCTTAGTTGTAAGACATACCTCAATACTTTAATAGATCAACGGAAACGATGGGCAGAAGAGAATCAGAATTAGGGAAGAATATGCCTAAGTAAATAGTGACCTCAGCGTACAGGGAGAATATTACAATGTTTTCATGGATTTCTGATATCCTGTTTTTGATGTGAATATTTCCTTTATGGGAACAGATTGAAACCAATTCATACAGAGGTGTGCTAGTAAATATTTAACTGGCTCTCTTACTCCCATTTAAGCTTAATCTACATTATTGACATTTCCCCCATTACTTTCTTAAGTCTAGACAACCAACAAAACATTGAATCAAGCCCTGATTTGTAGTGTTTACTGATTTCTGAGGTGTAAATGCTCCCACCGAAAATTTAACAATGGACTGGTTTGAGCCAGCTGCAACATACTCCAGCATCCATATCATTTCATCCTGTGAGATTCTTGTCCATTTTCTCCCATAAATTTTCCAAAGAGTCATTACACAACATACTGCAGGCATTTCTCTAAGTCCTTTACCATTTAGTGATACCAGAGCAGCTCTCATGGGAATATTTGTTATCCTCTCTCTTTGCTTCCTGGAAGAAACAGTTGTGGAGCTTACAAAAAGAAAATGCAAACAAACCAAACATACCATATTGCCCGTTAAAAAAAAAGAAAGAAAGAAACATACATAGACAATAGAGTTTATCTGGCAAAAGGAAAACTGTTGTCTCTCTTTGTCAGAGAGCAATATTACCTGCTTCATAGACCGTGTGAGCTATATTTGTTTTTTATTTTTCCTGTTGAACAAATGTGTATTCTTATTTGGTTCTATTAGTGAATGTGCAGATAACTCTTCAGTAAAAATAAATCAAGGGGCATGATATGTATGTATGGAGGAAATGAATTGTATAAAGGAATGATAGGAATGGAATTTTTCTGTCCTAGCCCAGATTGTATTACTGCAAAATAATTTCTGTGCTCTTAATGATTTACACAGAACTACAATCTGGAGGTCCTGGAACAGAAATCCTTTGTGTTTCTTCTTCATTTCCGTCACTACAAATACTTCCTGCCTGGTAGTTTCTTTTTTTTTTTTCATAATTAGCAAGAGCTAATGGATTTCTGTTATGTATGTAAGTATGTGTGTGTATACAAACTTATGCTATCTTTGTTATTGCTGAGATGTTCAGTCTTCCTACTTGGGCTATAAATAGCTCTATGTCCCTACTGAAAAGACACTATGGGTCCCTAAGGTATTCTATTATAGACTACATAGTAGTGTTTTCATCCCCACCCCCAAATCACAATACTTACCCCTCTTTCTGCTTGTTCAAAGGGATAAATAATGTAATTAGCAAATCTCTGTAGAGAGAAATTAAATTTTAGGTAGTGGGATTGAAAATAGATAGACTTAAAACAAGAAATTTAAACACAGAATAATGAGTTAAGATTACTGTTGTAGGGAACGTAGCATAGTTAAGAAAGTCAGAATCTATACCCCATAAGGGGGAAATTTGGCATGGAATTAAGTTGATTAGTATTAACAAACATCTTAATATAGGTTTCTTTATCAGTATTTATTGATACTCAATTATGAAGTATCTAGGGCAATTTGTGTATGGTAGACATGAATGGTTTTATGTGCAGTCTTAATGTCACATTCTCATTATCTTCATTATTACTCTCTTACAAGATTAAAATATACCCAACACCCAAACATTTGGAGACATAGTAACTGTATCTTTACATTTATGACAGTGTCTCTATTCATGTCTCACCAAATTGCTCTGTTCACAAGGAGGGACTGATATTTATGGAACCTTGACATTTAACATAGGGATTAAAGTGATCCCAAGATTTCCTCTTACAACTTTCCATTCATGCGGTGACAGCAGGAGCTCACCAATGGGCACAGCCTCCAGGAACTGGTTCTGCATTGGAAATAGGACTGTTCCATGAGAGGCAGGGAAGGGATTACATTGCCATGGTATGCTAGCTAGCCAGGGAACATTATACTCAGGACAGTGAGACAACTATGCTTTATTTGGGAATGATTCCTAAGTAGTAAGGCAAAAGAATATTTTTCTTATGTTAGGAAAAAATTTAGTTACTTTAAAAGTAATTTTGAGTTCAGCTTTTATGGTCTCTCATTTAAGATTAATTATACATATTACACATATTAAGTACATGTAATACATAGGGATCTGCCATAAAATATATACCACATAGTATCAATATTTTAATTCATTGGTCTTTCACTGTATTTCACCTGGTATTTTATGTTTAACCATTTTTATCGCTAAGGCTATGTGTATATGATACATAATATATCTTATAACACATAATCTATAATATACATGCATATAATATACATCTGGTGATACACACATATTTACATATGAATGTATACATTGGGACAGTACTATTCTCCATGAAGAAACCATTCCTGGGAGGTTATACACACCTAAGTTTTATAATGAGTCTACATAATAGGTATATAAAGAGTTTAGATAAGGAAATCAAGGCAGGAAAATATTAAATAGACTTACCTAACACTAGTATGATGTACTTCAAAAAAAAAAAAAGAACATCTGACTGGGAGTAAATACATCTGGGTTCTAATCCTGATTTCATCTCTGACTCCTAAGCATTTCACTTACTTAAATTCCCTTGGCTTTAGTTCCTACTTTCTTTCTCAAGGTAAATTGGGCACTTGGGGAAGATTGTGTTGATTCTTTCAGGGTAGTTGCATGCTTTATGAGATATTTAATATGTTGTTCCAAGGTTCACGAAAGTGGCTCAAGCAGGTATTATGAGCTGCTTAGAGCTTGGTCAAACATCGAAGATACCAACGTCACCACTGCATCCTGGATCATCTTTAATTATCTCGACTTTTGTCTTTTTACTGGACTTTTAACAACTCTGGAAGAGAGAGAGAGGCTGATGACTTTAAGCAACTCTGCCTCACTTAAATACAATTCACAGGCTAGTCAGGATATCACCTTGTGATGTCATTGGTCCTCTTTGAAAAAGAAGGGTGAAATATTTGGGAGTCTAACTGCCAAAACAAAACCAGGAACTATATGAACACAATTACAGAACACTTTTCACAAAAATAAAGTCAGATCTAAATAATTAGAAAAATATCAGTTGCTCATGGGTAGGCCGAACTAATGTAATAAAAATGACTATTCTACTTAAATTAATTTACTTATTCAGCACTATGCCAATCAAGCTACCAAAAAATTATTTTATAGAACTAGAAAAAACAATAACAAAAGTCATCTGGAACAACAAAAGGTCCAGAATATCAAAGGAACTAATGAAAAGATATACAAAGGAAGGTAGCCTATCTGTACCAGATCTTAAATTGTATTATAAAGCAGCAATCATAAAAACTCTTGGTACTGGCTAAGAAATAGAACAGTGGATCAATGGAATAGATTAGGTACGCAAGACACAACAGTCAATGACTACACTGACCAACTATTTGATAAGTCCAAAGACTCTGGCTTCAGGGATAAGAAATCACTATTTAACAAAAACTGCTTTGAAAAACTGGAAAATAATATGGCAGAAACTGGGCATAGACCAACACCTTATACCCTATACCAAGATAAAGACAATATGGGTACAGGATTTAGATATAAAGATTGATACCATAAGCAAACTAGGAGAGCAAAGAATAGTTTACCTTTCAGATCTGTGGAGAAGGGAAGAATTTATGACCAAACAAGAGATAGAGAACATTATGAAATGTAAAATGGATAATTTTTATTACCTTAAATTGAAAAATTTTTGCACAAAGCCAATGCATCCAAGATTAGGAGGGAAGCAGAAAACTGGGAAAGAGTTTTTATAACCAGTGTCTCTGATAAAGGCCTTATTTCTAAAATATATAGAAAACTGAGTCAAATTTATAAGAATTCAAGTCTTTTCCCAATTGATAAAGGGTCAAAGGATATGAATAGGCAGTTTTCAGATGAAGACATTAAAGCTATCTATAGTCGTATGAAAAAATGTTCTAAATCACTATTGATTAGAGAAATGCAAATCAAAATGACTCTGAGGTACCACATCACACCTATCAGATTGGCTAACACGACAAAACAGGAAAAGGATAAATGTTGGAGAAGATTTGGGAAAACTAGAACACTAATGCATTATTGGTGGAGTTGTGAACTGATCCAACCATTTGGGAGAGCAATTTGGAACTATGCCAAAAGGGCTATAAAATTGTGCATAGCCTTTGATCCAGCAATAGCACTTCTAGGTCTGTATCTCAAAGAGATCATAAAAATGAGAAAAGGACCCACAGGCACAAAAAATATTTATAGAAGCTCTTACTGTGGTGGCCAAGAATTGGAAATTGAGGAGATGCCCATCAATTGGGGAATGGCTGAACAAGTGGTATATGAAGGTAATGGAATACTATTGTGCTATAAGAAATGATGAGCAGGTGGACTTCAGAAAAACCTGGAAGGATTTTCATGAACTGATGCTGAGTGAAATGAGCAGAACCAGGAGAACTTTGTACACAGTAACAGCCACACTGTGTGATGACTTTGATAAACTTGGCTCTTCTCCAGCAATGTAAGAATCTAAGACAACTCCAAAAGATTTACAATGGAAAATGCTATCCACATCCAGAGAAAGAACTATTCAGTCTGAATGCAGATGGAAGCATACTATTTGCTCTCCTTTTCTTTTGTTGTTTTGTTTTATTGCTTCATTCCTCCCATTAGTTCTAATTGTTCTTACAACATGACTAATGGGCAAATATGCTTAATATGAATGTATATGTAGAGCACATATCAGATTGTATGCTGTCTTGCGACGAGTGGTGGAGTGGAGAGGAAAGGACAGGGGAGAAAATTCAAAACTCAAAATCTTACGAAAATGAGAGTTGAAAACTAAAAATAAATTAATTAATTATTTTTAAAAAAGAAAAAGAAGGATGAACAACAACATATTGAAATGAAACTCCTCCTCCTCTTTCTTCTCCCTTCACAATCTGATTCCAATGTATCTTCGTAGGCTCCTCCTCCCATAATCTGTATTCCAGATAAAGGAGTCTCCTTGAAGTTCCCTGTCTCCTACCTCCTTGCATTTGCACTGTTCCCCAGCCCTGGAATGACCTCTCTCCTCACCTCTGCTTCCTGGAATCCATAACTTCATTCAGGGTTCAGATCAAGTGCCACTTCCTACATGTGACCTCTCTTGACCTTCCCAAATATTAGTGTTCTCCCAAACCCCCAAAAGTATTTTGTATGTATTTTGCATTTAGTTGTCTGTGTACCAGTTGTTTCCATCCAATAGAATGTACACTCCTTGACAGTAATGTCTGTTTTCATTTTTGGTTTTGTATCCCTAGTGTATAGTGAGCACAGTACTTGGCACATAGTAGCTGCTTCATAAATGTTCACTGAATTGAGTATTTGAGGTTTGTACTGATGTACTCAGTGGTTATCTGGTTGCCTGAAAAAGACCACAGGCCACTTCCACTTGCTTTAGCACCAAGAGAATCCGGCCCAATGATAGACAATAGTGAAGGCTGCATGGATCATAGGATCACAGAGAGAATACAAGGTATACTTCTGGCTGCCTACCTCCGAGACTCAGCAAGCACAATTACCAACCAGGCAACTTCTGCAGATTCTTGTGGTTGATTTTATGAACCGTTTCAGAGGACAAGTTGAAAGCATCACAGAAGCCAACCAGGTCTCTGTTTGCATAGGCCGTCACATGAAAAGCAACTGAGTTTCTTTCACACTAGTGTACCAACTTTGGATCAGCTGTCAGCACCCCCTGGGCTCAGGACATCCCAGGACTATATCCGGCAATGCTGGAATGCCCAGAAACATAAGCAAAAGCAGCCAGTCACCGTTTTCTTTGTTGCTGTTATGACCAAATATATTCCAAGCCTGAAAATACCGTTTATTCTGTTGCTCTGAGAGCGGCACCAAACAACTCCTGGGCTATTTTTCCTCTGGCTGACTCACTCAGAATTCTTTGTAGTTTCTTTTTTTTGATTTGTTTGCAGCCCTGTGGTGGTCTTTCCTCAGCCTTTAGCTTCTGTTAATATTCCTTTTTTTTTTCCCTTCTTGTCACCACCTAAAAGATAGAATACCCTCTTTTGGAAAGGAGCAATGCCAGTGACAAGGCTGACTTTTGGGATTAGCCCATTGGGCGAATCAATTCATTTCAAGCTACACATATATTAAAAGTCTCTTCTTATGTACCAGACACTGTGTAATTGCATGGACCACTTACATCATTTCTCTCTATTCCCAATGAATCTGAGGATGACTATGAGAGATTCATATTCATTAAAATTTGTTTGTTCTTTTCTTGGACTGGATAGACCCAACAATTGTGTACTTTAATACTTCCTGAAATCAATGGGAAAAGCAAATAAGGTTTCTAAACAGAATATCAATGAGCTTAGCTTGCATAGCAATCATATCTAGATGTGTCAGAGAATAAAACCAAACAGAACAAAGAATTAGTGTGCTTAACCAGAAGGACTAAAATATATTTCTATTAAGGGAGAGTCCTCCTTGTATTCTCTGGCCTACTAGCTCAACAGATATTTCTGTAACACTTTAAGAATTACAAAGGCACTTCTCAAAACAATAAGAGCTAGTTAATCTAAGTATTAGTCTCCCTGTTTTATAGATGAGGAAACAGAAGCTCAGAAAAATGAAGTGATTTCCTCATGGTCACACAGCTGCTAAGGGTCAGAGATGAGACTTGAACCCAGGTCCTCTGACTCTAGCACTACCTAATCGGTCAGACTTGACTTCTGTACTACAGTTAGAGTCATGCTCTGCTCTACCTTCTGACCTCCCTGGCTTCCTTTAATAAAAACCCGCCTTTTATGGAAGCCTTCTTCAACCCCTCTTAATTCTAGTGGATTCCTTTTGTTAATTGTTTCCTATTTCTCCTGTACATAGCTTGCTTAGTATATACTTGTTCACATATTGTCTCCGTTACATTTTGAGCCCTTTGATGGCAGGCATTGCCTTTTGTCTCTTTTTTGTATTCCCAGTGCTTAAAACAGCACCTGGCACATAGTAGGCACTTAAATGTTTATTGATTGATTGATGAAAGGCAATACCAAGTAATATTCTGAATTTGAGATTCCCATCAATCACAAAGCAATCACTTTGTCTAAATCTGATAAGAATGTTATCCAAAAGTGGGAAAAGGTTACCTTTCCAGTTCCTTCATGATGAAGATCTTTAAGCAGAGGATGAATGTATGAATAAATGAATATATTTAATGAATGTCTTTAAGACTCAGGGATGAGGTAACCATCAAAATAGAGGACTAGATATATTCTCCAGTCCCCACTAAATCTCAGAAACTCCCCAAAAGAAGAATTATGCACCAGAGGATTTTCAATAAAAGATAAGAATTTGAAGCATTCCTACAAAAAAATACCACGTGAGATTTTCCTACTTGAAAATACCTCAAACAAAAAGAAAGGTAAATAAACAGAACAAATGAAAGCACAAGTGACAAAATAATTACTCCATTTCTAGATACTGTTTTTCTTTTTAAAAATTATTTATTTTAAACATTCTTTTCTTTTTAAATTTTGAGTACCAAGTTCTCTCCACCCCTCCACCACTCATTGAGAAGGCAAGCAAAATGAGGAAATAATGAAATAAAGAAGAGTGAAATGAGTAAAACCAAGAGAATGCTGTGTACAGTAACAACAATATTGTTTTAAAAACAACATTGAGTGAATAAGTCATTTTGACTCTTACAAATATCTGTTGTTGTTTGTCCTTCATTCTCAAAGTGGACCATCACATCAGAAAGGTGATGACATGACTTGCAAGTGAATTGGATTTAAGTGAGGGAGGGCTGTGCAGTCACCAGCCTCACTTTCTCCTCCAGAGCCATGGATCCAGTGGTAAGATATAGATCAGGAGGAGTGGAGATGGCCCTGGATGCAGTTGGAGACCACGGCCTTTTTAAGCTAAGGTCTTTCCCAGGTCTCAGTTTGACTGAGGCAATGCCCATTCAGTGATTAAAGTTAGGTAAGAAATGAGGCAAAGAATGGCCCCTTTTACCTAGTCAAAAAAATTTATCAGTCTGGGAGGGGGAGACTCTTTAACTACAAAGGACATGTGAAAGAAGATGCTATCTTCATCCAGAAAAAAATACTGATAAATAGAAATATGGGTAGAATAATTTTACATATATATATATATATATATATATATATATATATATATATATATATATATATATATATATACATATACATATTTGTGTCTAATGGTAGCCATCTCTGAGATAGGGAGGAAAGAAAAAAAAGAAATTTACATGAAAACCTTATTATATATTTAAAAGGAATAGCAAGTTGTACATAATAGATTTGCAGTTTTGTGTGCAATCATCTTTTAAAAATTATACTGTTATGAAAATGCTTGCTTTATTCCATAAATTAAAAAATAAAAATTTAGAAATTACACATATGAAATCATGCAAAACATTTCCGTATTAGCCATAGCACAAAAAAAGAAAGAAAAAAGTGAAAAAAGAATACTTTAATTTATACTCAGAGTTCATCAGTTCTCTCTCTGACAGTGAATAGCATTTTTCATCATGAGTCCTTTGGAATTGCCTTGAATCATATTGATCAGAGTGGTCAAATCCTTCACAGTTAATCATCATTACAAAACTGCTGTTACTGTGTACGATGTTCTCTTGGTTCTTCTCACTTCATTTTGCATCAGTTCGTATAAATCATGCCATTTTTTTAAACCAATCCCCCATCATTTCTTATAGCACAATAGTAACACAATCATATGACACAGTTTGTTCAGCCATTCCCCACTGAGCATCCCTTCAGTTTCCAATTCTTTGCACCCACAAAAAGAGTTTCTATAAATATTTTTGTACATGTAAGTCATTTTCCTTTTTCTTTGAGTGTTTTGGGATATAGATCTAGTAGTGGTATTACTAGGTCAAAGGGTATGCATAGTTTTATAACCCTTTGGGCATAGTTCCAAATTGTTCTCCAGAATGATTGGACTAGTTCACAACTCCACCAATGGTTCATTCTTGTGCCTTTTTTCTCTCTTCCCCTCCAGCATTTGTCATTTCTTATAGATGTAAGGTGGTACTTCAGAGTTGTTTTAATTTGCATTTTTCTAATCAGTGTGAGCACAGCATTTTTTCATATTACTCAATAACTTTGATTTCTTCTTTTTTAAAACTGCATGTTCATATCCTTTGACTATTTATCAATTGGGAATGACTTATTTTTATAAATTTGACTTGGCTCTCTATATATTTGAGAAATGAAGACTTTATCAGAGAAACTTGCCCTTAATTTTTTTTCTTATTACTTCATTGTCTATGGTACCTTTTATCAAATGTAGTTTCCTTGACTGTCTCTTTTAATTAGGTCTATTTTCGCTTTTGCTTTGTCTAAGATCATAATTGCTACCCTACTTTTTTTTTACTTCAGTTGAAGCATAAGAGATTCTGCTTTCACCCTTTATTTTTACTGTGTGTGTGTGTTTCTGTTTCAAGTGTTTCTCTTGTAAACAACATATCATTGGATTCTGGTTTATATTCCATTCTGCTATCCATTTCTGTTTTATGGGTAAGCTCATCCCATTCCATTTATAGTTATGGTAACTAACTGTGTATTTTCCTCCACCACCTTTTCTTCTATTTATCCTTCTCTCTCTCTCTCTCTCTCTTTTGCTTCTGACCACGGCCCCCTCTTAATCCTCCCTCCATTTTATCAGACCTCCCCCAATATCTCTTATCCCCTTCCCTTCCTATTTCCCTATTAGGTAAGATTGATTTCTATACCCAACTGTGTGTGTGTATATTCTTCCTCCTTTGAACCAATTCTGATGTGAGCATTGCCCACCCCCCTCATTTTCCCCTCCACTATAACTTCTTTCTCTATCTTTTTTTGGTGAGAAAAATTTCCCCATTCTATGAGCCCCTTGCTCCTTAACTTAGTGAATCCCCTCTTTCTCACCTCTTCATTTTTTGTATCATCCCAACATAATCAACTCAAAGCCATGCCCTCTGTCTATGTAGACTGATTCTAACTGCCCTAACAATCATAAGGTTCTTAGGAGTTGCATATATCATTTTCCCATATAGGAATGTAAACAGTTTAACTTTGTTGAGTCCTTATAATTACTCTTTCATGTTTACCTTTTTATACTTCTATTGAGTCTCGTGTTTGAATGTCAAATTTTCTATTCAGGTCTGGTCTTCTCATTAAGAATGACTGAAATTTCATTAAATATCAATTTTTTCCCCTGAAAGATTATATTCAGTTTTGCTGGGTAGGTTATTCTTGGTTGTAATCCTAGCTCCTTTGTCTTCCAGAATATCATATTTTAAGCTCTCCACTCCTTTAATATGGAAGTTGACAAATCTTGCATGAGCCTGACTGTGGCTTCATGATATTTGATCTTCCTGGCTGGTTGCAATATTTCCACCTTGACCTGGAAGCTCTGTAATTTGGCTTTAATATTCCTGGGAATTTTCTTTTGGGGAACTCTTTCAGGAGGTGATTGATGGATTCTTTTAATTTCTATTTTACCCTCTGAATCTAAGATATTGGGACAATTTTTCTAGATAATTTCTTGAAATATAGTGTCCTATCTCTTTTTTGATTATGACTTTCAGATACTCCAATAATTATTAAATTATCTCTCCTTAACCTATTTTTCAGGTCAATTGATTTTCCAATGAGATACTTCACCTTTTCTTCTATTTTTCTCATTTTTTTTATTGCTTCTTGATGTCTTGTGGAGACATTGGCTTCCACTTGCCCATTCTAATTTTTAAGGAATTATTTTCTTCGGTGAGCTCTTGTACTTCTTTTTTCCTTTTGGCTTATTCTTATTTTTAAAGAGTTCATTTTTCAGTGAATTTTTGTGCTTCTTTTACCATTAGGCCAATTCTGTTTTTTAAGATTTATTTTTTTCAGTATTTTTTTGCTTCTTTTACCAAACTGTTAATCCTCTTTTAACAATTTTCTTACATCACTCTCATTTCTTTTCCTAATTTTTCCTCTAGCAATCATCTCTTTCTTTAATTCTTCCAGAAATTCTTGTTGGGCTTGAATTGAATTAGCAATTTTCTTTGAGGCTTTGCATGTAGCTGTTTTGACTTAATTGTCTTCTTCCAAGTTTGTGTCTTGATCTTCCCTGTCACCATAGCAACTTTCTATGGTCAGGTTCTTGTTTGTTTGTTTGGTCGTTTTCCCAGCTTATTTCTTGACTTTTAATTTTATGTCAAAGTGGGGCTCTGCTCACCTGGAAGTGGGGAGGCACTGTTCCAAGCTCCAGGATTTTTTGTGCTGCTATTTTCAGAGCTAATTCTGGGGGTCTATAAGTTTTGATGCCTCCAAGGTGGTGTGATCTAGGGATAGGTGTTGACTGCTCTCCTGGCCTGTGCTGTGGTTTTCCCCCAGGAAATGCCTTTGTTCCTCTGTAGTTGCAAGTGCTAGCACTCCACTCTGCCTGGGAACTGTGACCATGGTCCCTGCTCCATTGTGAGTGACCACGAGCTCTCCTCTCTGCCCTAGAACTCTGATCCAAAACTAGGTATAAGCAATAGAGTTGCCAATCAGTGCCAACTCCAACCAGTATCAGCAAAAGATCCTTTGTAATCCCTTTCTGACCAGTTGTCTGAGCCCTTTGTTGTTTCTGGGCTGAGATCCCCCAAAGCTGTTGCTGTTGCTGTCATGTTGCAGCTACATCCAAAGCTCACCACTGGTACTGATGCCAGTGCTGCCATGGTGTGCACACTGGGCTCACTTCCACTTTGGTATTATAAACCATTCCTGCTGACCTTCTAAGTTGTCTTAGGTGGGAAAAATGTCTTACTCTGACTTTTTGTTGGCTCCGTCACTCCAAAATTTGGTTTGAGTTCTTTTAAAGTTGTTAGAAGGGAAATGTTTGGAGAGTTCAGCTGGGTTGCTACTTTTACTTCACCATCCTGGCTCTACCCCACTTTTGACACTATTTTGTTACTTTGGGCAAGTCACTTAAACTTTATATACCTCAGGCATCTCCCTGTTATTTCTCTACTAAGCAGAGGAGGTCATGGAGAGTATATCCTCCAGAATTATTAAAGCAAAAAATATAGAAAAAGATAGACACTCATGAGATTAGAAAAAAAATAACAGAGGGACCAGTAAGAGATTTCTCTTTTTTAAGTACAAAAAGGATAAAGATGAAAATGGAACTTAAATAAATAAAAGAAGTAGCAGAGAAAAATAGGACTGAAACACTATGGACTAAACCTCACAATTCCCTCCTATGGATGAATCATGGCTTGTTTGGGACTAAATTGTAGAATAGATAGGTGCATAAAAGGGGAGAGGTGAGATAAAAAATAGAAGGGAAAGCATAATGTGTATAAATCAAATCAAAGGTAAAAAAACAAAGTGGGGAAAAACTATTGTTTTTTGGCAAGAAGAAGGACGGGAATGGTTGAGGTGGTAAAGAGGGACTAAACAGAGGATAAGAGAGATCTTGGCTCAGTGGTGGGAGAGAGTCCACTGAAGAACACTCTCGTCGGAGGTAGAAATGTATCCTAGAATGTGAAATGGGGACCTTAAAATGGATAAAATCTGCATTGATTTGGTACTCAGAGAAATCATTTCCTTTAAGAGACTGAACAGAGAATAGTGTCTCACAAAAAAGAAAATCAGAACTCCTTAGGGTAATCAGTATCCAAAAAGCTGGGAGGGCATGAGTGCAGAAAGGAAATAGGAAAGGAAATGATTATGAGGAGCAAAAGGGATAGAATCGTATGGAAAAATTTCTACCATGGGGCAATATTTCCATCTTTACTACCTGCTGAAGGAATTAATACTTCTAAAAGTAAGGCATGACAGAGAAAAGGAAGAAGGGGACAAGACTTACAAGTCAGTGACATGGAAATTATTTAGAAAAAGGATCTCAGTAAAAAGAACAAAAAGGAAAAGGACCTGTATGTACAAAAATATTTATAGCAGCTCTCTTCTGGGTGTAAAGAATTAAAAGTTATAGGGATACCCAGCAGCTGGGGAATGGCTGAACAAACTGTGGTATGTTATTACGATAGAATACTACTGAACTATAAGAAATAACGAGCAGGATGATTTCAGAAAAATCTGGAAAGACTTACATGAGCTGATGCAAAGTAAAATGCACGATGTACAAAGTAACAGCAATATTGTAGGATGATCAGTGAATGGCAGCTGTTCTTAGCAATACAATGATCCAAGACAACTCTGAAGGCCTTATGATGAAAAAAATGCTATCCATCCCCAGAGAAAGAACTGTTGGTGTCTGAATACAGATTGAAGCATACTATTTTTAAATTTTCTTTATTTTTCTTGAGTTTTTTTCTTGTCCATGTTATCTTTCACAACATGAACATTATGAATGTGTTTTACATGACTACACATGTATAACCTCTGTGGAATTGCTTGCCTTCTCAACAGGGATGGGGGGGGGAAGGAGGAAGGGAGAGAATTTGGAACTCAAAGTTTTAATAACGAATGTTAAAAATTGTTTTTACACATAACTGGGGGAAAATAAAACACTAAATAAAAGTTAAAAAAAGACAAAGGATCTCAGAATTGATCATATACAGGCCTGAATTTCATGAGAAACACAAAGAGACCAAATAAAGTATAAATAAGTGTAAAGGTCATGAAGCAAAGAGCAAACATTTAGAATAGAAAGAGGAGGTAAAGACATTTTTTTAAGAAAAAAAAACGCAGAAAATAAAGACAACTAACAAAGAAGTTGAAAGGAATGAGAGGAGATTCTGGTTAGCTGAAAGAGAAAAGAAGGTGAAGAAAAAGAAGAGATTTAAATAACTAAGCAAAAGGAAGAAAGGAAAAGGAATCAATAAGTTAAGTAAAGCTCCAAACCTAGGAAAATGGGTGACAAATGGAAGGGAGAATTTGAGAGTGAGGGGAAGAGGTGCGGGAATCAGGTTGCCTTAAAATAAATTAAGCAAAAAATAACTATTGAAACAAAATGTTGTCTTAAAAGGAGAAGTGGAACCAAAAAAATCCCAACTCAGATAAAAGCAATGCTGCAAATATAAATGGAGGAAAATACAAATCTAACTCTCCTGACTTTAATGTGAATGATTAAATGATCCAATATAATGAAAGAGAGTTACTGATTGGATAAGAAAATAAAACCCTATAATCTGTTGCTTACAAGAAACATGCCTTAAAAAGCAAGGACATACACAGAATAAAAATGAAAGTCTGGAGCAAAATTTAATATGCATCTGGTAGAAAAGGAAAAGTTGCAGTCATGCTATCAGACAAAACAAAAATAAAAATTCACAACATAAATAAAGATAAACAAGGACATTATGTTATGCTGAAAGGAACCAAAGACAACCAACCAATATCAATTTTAAACTTACATATTGCAAGTGAATTAGCATCTAAATTCATAAAGGAAAAATGAACTGAGCTACAAAAAGACAAAGACAGGAAAACAATAATAATAAGTGACTTTCATCTCTTTCTCTCCTCTCTCTCTCTCTCTCTCTCTCTCTCTCTTTCTCTCTCAGTTTTGGACAAATTTAACAGAAATGTAAGCAAAAGGGAAAATGTATAATTGAATAAGCTGGAGAAACTAAAACTGAAAGACTTATGGCATCCTTTAAAATTAGACTGCTAAACAATGTGTGTATGTGTGTGTATACACCCACACATTCTTATGTATAGTATATACATATATATATACTATATATATGCATATATAGATTTCTTAGAACTACATAAATTTTTGCACAAATTGACCATGTTTTAGGGCACAGAAATATTGCAAATACATGTGAAAAAGGAAGACAGAGTAAGCACACCCCTTATTGGTCATAATTCAATAAAAATATTAATAAATTCAGAGAGAACAAACAAAACACACGGAACTAAATGGAAACTTAATAATGAAACCCTAAATAACAAACGGGTCAAAGAATTAATCACAGAAACAATTAATTATTATGTGAAATATAACAATGATGAAATAACAAACCAAAATTTCTAGGATGAAGCTAAAGAATACACCAGAGGAAAAGTTATGTCTCTAAAAACATACATTAGCAAAACAAAAGTGGAGAGGATTAATAAACTGGACAAGCAATTTTTAAAATTTGAAACCCAACAAATAAGCAAACCTAAATTAAGCAAAAAGAGTAGACACTGAAAATTAGAGGAGAAAACAGATAAACTGGAAACAAAAAATGCTATAGAAACTACAAACAAAACTAAATGCTAGTTGTTTGAAAAGACTAACAAAGTTGACAAACCTTTAACCAACCTGCCTAAAAAAGAAGAGGCAAAAAAAATAATAATAAAATCAACAAAATAACAATGAGTAAGGTGAAATTACAAAAAAAGAAAAATAAGAAGGACATGAACGAACAGTTCTCAAAGGAAGATTTGCAATATAATGTAAGAATATAATGGAACATTATTGAGCCATAAGAAATTCTGAAGGGCATAGAAGCAAAGAAACCTGAGATGCAGAGGGAAGGGAGAAAAACCAGGAAAGCAATTTATATAGTAACTACATGCAAGATATCTGATCAACATAATGACCAGCCACAATGCCAGAGAACTGATGATGAAACGTGAAAACCACTATCCACTTCCTCACAGAGAGGGAATGGCTTACAGTGGGAGATGAGAAACATATTTTTGGACATGGCCTACGTATGAATTTATTTTGCTTAAATATGCTAATTACAAGAGATGGGGTTTTTTACATTTCTGATGAGGGAAAATTGAGGGAAAGAGGAGGGTTAGCAATAGTAATGGCAATAAAAAGCAAAGAAAGAAAACAGCATCACTGAAGCATTTAAAAACACACAGAAGGGGCAGCTAGGTGGTGTAGTGGGTAGAGCACCAGCCTTGGAGTCAGGAGGACCTGAGTTCAAATTTGACCTGAAACACATCATTTACTAGCTGTGTGACTCTGGGTAAGTCACTTAACTCCATTGCCTAGCCCAAAAAAAAAAACGCACAGAAGAAAGTAGAAATTATTTCCATGGGAGACCCAGACAAGTAGGACAACTTTGAAATTAATGTGGCTAACTTATTTCATGCTTTTTAAAAACCATATAAAATAGAGATTCACAGTTACATATAAAATCTTCTTTTTCCTTACATATGAAAATATTCATGTTGGTTGATGTTTGTGAAGTCCAGAATAACAACATCAAAAAAAAAATCACAGAAATTTTAAAAGAAATAAATAAATAAAATAAAATAAAATAAAATATGTCCCAGATAGTACCACATGAAACCACACTTACTGCTTGGGATAATTATGCCTGTATGGAAAACTCATCTGCATTTAGAGAGGCATAGTTTTCAGGAAAAGGAAGTTAATAGCCCTATTGCAGTCTGCTCTGATCATTTCAGTTAACTTAGTCAATAAATATTTATTAAGTACTTACTAGGTATTAAGCAGGCAGCTGGCACAGTGGATAGAGTGCTAGGCCTAGAGACAAGAAGGCTCTTCTTTGTGAGTTCAAATCTAGCATCAGACTCTTACTAGATGCGTGACTCTGGGCAAGTCATTTAGCCTTTTTGCCTCTGTTCCTTGATCTGTAAAGTGAGCTGGAGAAGAAAATGGCAAACCGTCCAGTATCTTTGCCAGTTCAGTACTCAAATGGGGTCAAAAATAAGACTAAAAATGACTGAATAACAAAAAAAGGTGCTAAGCACCGGAGATGTTTAAAAAAAAAAAAAGACAAAAGACAGTCCCTGCCCTCAAGGAGCTCACAGTCTAATGGGAGAAGATAGCACACAAAAATGAAGCTGAAAGGGGGAAGGGGGAAGAGAGGGGAAGAGAAGAGAAAGAAGGTACTGGAAGCAGGGGCATAATGAAGTCCTGAAGCAGGAAGGATATTACAAGACATCTGCTCAGGCTCCTTCCTTAAATAGAGGATCTGGGATGAGCTCTTCTATGTCCATACTCTACCCTCCCCAATCAGAGAGAGAGGGAGTGGACTAAAGGTCTGGGGCTACTGAGGAGGTGTAAGTTTCATAGTTAATTTAATCTTTCAGAAAAATGAGTTCCTGACCAAGAGGACTCTGTACACAATAACAGCCACATTATGCAGTGACTAATATTGTTAAACTGAACCCTTCTCAGCATTACAAGGATCTAAGACATCTCCAGAGGCCTCGGGATGGAAAATGCTGCCCACATCCAAAGAAAGAACCATGGAAGTCGAATCGTTATCACTTATTTTTACTTTCTGTCGAGTTTTGTTTCATCTTTCTGATGGTTCCTCCTATTGGTTTTAATTTTTACTTACAACTTCACTAATGTGAGAATATGTTTCATGGGTATGTAAATGTAAAGTCTATATCAGATCCTGTGCCGTCTTGGGAAGGGTTGGGGGGAGGAAGGGGAAGAAAAAATTTTCAACTCAAAAGCATATGAAAGTGATTGTTGATAAATCAAAATAAATTAATAAAATTTTTTAAAAAAGAAAAGAAAGAAAAGAAAAAGAAAAGTGAGTTCCTGGAGATAATATTGAAGTTCAAGTCAGCGGCTAGGTGAGAAGTACAGTTCCGAGCATCACATTTTAGAAAGGTCATTGATAAGCTGTAGGACAACCAGCAGGGTCAACCAGAATTTTGAATCCATGCCACATAAGGAACAGTTAAAGGGAATAGGGGTGTTTCAACTGGATAAGAGAAAACTCAGAATGGACATTATAACTGTCCTCCAGTATTTGAAAGGCTGTTATGTAAAAGAGGGAATAGACTTAGTCTGTTTGGCATCAGAGGGCAGAAAAAGTTGCAAAGAAGCAAATTTAGGCTTAATGTTAGGGGGAAGAAAGACTTCTGAATAATTATAGTTATTCAAGAGTGGCAAAGGGCTGTCTCCTCCCTGGAGATCCTCTAAGGGAGTTTTATGACCATTTGTCAGGTATTTTTGGAGGGAAGGGATTCTTTTTCAGGTTTGGATTGGACCAGATGACTCCTGGAGTCTCTTGTGACTCTCAGTGTTTATGAGTCTGTGAGTCTGTAAAGAGGACACCCTTTTTTTGAACATCTTTGTATTTTTCCACAGCTCAGATTATTACCAGCTCCTGGTCTGGGAAATGTCTCACTTCATTATGTCTGCAAAATTGGGCTCCAAGTAAGCCTTGGTTTTCATAGTAGACTTAAGAGGGCCTAAGCCTGAACATAGTCAGTCAAGGGAAAACAAATAAAACACAGAGTAGTTCCTCTGGTAGAAGGGAAGGGAATATATGTAGCTTTGGGGTAATCATACAGCATGTTATTGTCTGACTGGTGTATACCAGCCATGTTACGTTTTGGATTTCCAGCAACACCCTTGAGTCATACAATTGGGATATGGATGCACCTATCCATTATTTGGGAACAGGGTGTTCTCTTAAGAGAATTACAACTTTTTATAACCCTGCTTGTGTAGTACAGTGAAGGTGAAGAAGCCATATGCCATGTAATCCTTTCTGTCAACAGCCTATCTACTAGAAAGAAGGGGCCTACCAACTCAAGTCCTTATGGGACAGAGTTGGAGACCTCTGGCACCATCTAGAGGTTGTAGACAGGGATACAGAGAAAGCTGAAATGTCTCTGGACATTAGTAAAAGAAACTCAATTTGAGCCTTGTTGGTGGGCTATTGACTCATTGTGAATGCTAATTTAAGTTAATTTGTAATTCAAAATGTTGTGCTGGGGAATAATCTTGATTGGATTTTTATTCTTCTTCTGAAGCTTATGGAAGATAGCCTTCTGGTGTCTTAATGAGAGATGAAAAATGAGATAAGAAATGCCTAAGGAGATTATAGCATGAGTTAATAGACAAGAATTCATTTGGAACTTTTGGATCTCATACTATATATTTCATTTATTGAGTTGGCTTACTCTCTTATTAAATTTAATTTAAAAAATGGGAGAATTTTATGTCTATCAGTCAACAAACTATTAAGTATCTACCATGAATGGAAAGAAGAATAAGTTTGAAAGAGACATTGCAGGGTAGGCAGCAGAGCTTGGCAACTGACTATATAAGGAGGATGAAGGCAAGGTTTCAAACCTAGATGACTGATAAAGAAATAAGTTCAACAGAAATGGAGAAACAGGATAAGCAGTGGTTTCAGGGAGAAAGACAAGGTGTTTCATTTTAGGCATTAGACCATAGATTTAGAACTGGAAAGAAACAGAGATCACAGAATCCAGCCTCTTCTTTTTGTAGATAAGGAAAGTGAGAGTCCATTTCTGCATCTTGTCTAAGGTCAAATGGGTATTAAGGAGAGATTGGAGCCCTTGTTTTATAATCCCAAACCTAGTCCTTTTTTCACTGTGCCATATGGCCCTGTCAGGGTCTCTCATGCTAAGTTTGATGTGCTAGTAGGTTATCCAAATGGCGACAACCAGAATGCAATTAAAACACAGATCTAGAACTCAGAGGAGAGGTCAGAGATTTGCCCTGAAAATACTGTAAGGGAGACAAGGGCTTTGCCAAGACAGAAGGAACGTAGCAGAGGCTTACCATTTGTGCTCTTTCTCTCCAATGTTTTTAGTGCCTTCTTAGGGCTTCTAAAAGCTTCAAGCTGATTTGCATGGCTAAATTCTAGTTAGGGAATAGAGGTCATAGGTTAATGTTATTAAATACTGTTGGTAGACAGCTCTAATGAGCCCCATAAGTCTCCTGTTTTTCAGATTAGACATCACTAGTTCCTTCAACTAGATGCATATATGGTACCAGTCCTCTTACGATTCTGGTCACCTTTTCACTCTCCAATCCATACTCCTGCACACAGCTATCAAAGTGATTTCCCTATAGCATAGTTCTGATTATCCCACTCTCCCCTTATTCATTAAACTCCAATGGCTCCCTATTGTCTCTAAGGTCAAGTACCATCTCCTCCATTCGTATTTAAAACTTCTCATAACTTGGTTCCAACCTACCTTTCCAGGCTTACATTATTCTCCTCCACACACACCTTATTCTAGGTAAATTGCCTTTCTTGTTGCTCTCTACAGGATACTCCTATTTCTAGGCTTTGCACCAACTGTCTCCTATGCCTAGAATACATATTCTTTTCAATTCCACCCCTTAGAATTCCCAGTTTCCTATAAAGCTCAATAAGAGGGCCATCTTTTGTACTGAAACGTTTCCAGAACTGTGCCCACTTCTCTCCACCAGGTGCTAGTACCAGCCCCACTAAATCACTTTGTTTTGCATACATTTGTACATATGTGTATAGGTATATTCTGTCTAGAATATTTCATTTGTCTTCATATATACATCATCATCAAATACAGTACCTGGCACACAATAAGCTTTTGGACTTTGTTTTAAAATTTCTTGTTGCTGATGCTAAGTGAAGTGAGTAGAAGCGGGAGAACGTGATACACAGTAACAGCCACATTATTCAGTGACTAATTTTGATAGACTTACCTCTTCTTAGCAATGCAAGGATCTAAGACAACTCCAAAAGACTCGTGATGGAAAATGCTATCCACAAAGAAGAAAGAACTATGATGTCTGAATGCAGATTGAAGCATATTATTTGCTCTCTTTTTTTGGTTTGTTTCTTATTTCTCATGGTTTCTCCCATTGGTTCTAATTCTTCTTTACAACATGACTAGTGTGAAATTAGGTTTAATATGAATGTATATGGTGAGCCTATATCAATTTACCTGCCTTCTTGGGGTAGGGGGAGGGGAGAGATGGGGGGAAAATTTGTAACTCAAAATCTTATAGAAGTGAATGTTGAAAACTAAAAGTAAATTTATTTTAAAAAAATAAAATTTCTTGTTGCTCCATGGAGTCATTGGATACTATTTGGTTCATTCTGATTTTTAGGAAACTTGTTGTTTGGGCAAGGTTGTATTCCTCCTCTGCCAAGCTGTTAATTCTCTTTCCATTTTCTTCTTCCATAGTTCTCATTTCTTTTCCAAGTTTTTCCTCAATTAATTGCTCTCAATTCAGTTATAAAAACCTTTTTAAACTGTTGCTTTATCTCTTGCAGGAATTATAATTGAATTTGTACCCGAGCTGAATTTTTCTCTGAAGTATTGCCTGTAGATGTTTTGGAGCAATTTTCTTCTGCATTTGTGTCTTGACCATCCCTGCACCATAATAACTCTTTATATTGGAGTTCTCTTTTTTTTTTTGACCATTCTTCCAGCCTGCTTACTAACGTCGGACTTAATGTTAGGGCTGTGCTCTGCCGTATTCTGGAGAGAAGATCTGGGCTGCTTCTGTTGCTGCTTTCTTGGGATATTGGGTGTCGTGTTATTCTGGAATCCAAGAATGAGACCTTGCAAACTTTCAGCGCTCACAAGATGGTCTGATCCAGGGCAAAGTCTGATTGTGGATTTCCTGATTTGAGCTCTGCAAATTCCTGACGTGGGTTTCAGTCAAAACAACTGAATGCAGCACCTATTGATGAACTAAGAAGTTCCTTTGGTTCAGTGACAAAACTGCAGGCTTCCCTTTAGTCTGGTATTTCTACCCGAGTCATTCCTCTGCAGGCTGAGCTAGATACTGGAACTGAAATCCTGTTCTCCTCTTGGGGTCCAAGTTAAAGTGCTGCTGCTATTTACTTCTGAATTTCCTCCTTTCTTGGTATACTGAACAGGGTTTCCCTCCTAGATCCATTACCCCATAAGCAGTACCCCTTCTGTCAGGCTGACAAACCTCTCTGTCTGTCTCCCTATGACAACCTGGGCTGGACAAAAGACTCACCATGATTTTTTTTTCCAGATTTCCCTATCAGAATTCAGTTTAGTACACCTTCTAGGTCTATTTGGAGGAGTTTTGTGGATGGGAGTTTGGCTACATTGCCTCCTGGTACTTCACATTTATTTTTATTACTTTTTTTCCAATTTTTTAAACATTTTTTTAAAGTTTTGCATTCCAAATTCTACCTCTCCCTCCCTCCCTATCCTTCCCCTTCCCTGAGATAATAAGCAATCAGATATAGGTTATACATGTGCAGTTGTGTAAAACATTTCCATATTAGTCATTTTATACAAGACAACTTGAAAAAAGAAAAAAAAACAAAGTGAAAAATAGCATGCTTCAGTCTGTATTCACTCAATATCAGTTCTTTCTCTGAAGGTGGATAGTATGCTTCATCATTAGTCCTTTGGGATTGTCTCAGATCATTGTATTGCTGAGAACAGCTAAGTCATTCACAGTTCTTCAAACATTCACAGTTCATTGAACAATATTGCTGTTACTATGTACAATGTTCTAGTTCTGTTCACTTCACTATGTGTCAGTTCATATAAGTCTTTCCAGGTTTTTCTGAAATCATCCTGTTTCTCATTTCCTTATTTTATTTTATTTTATTTTTTAAAATTTTTTTAATATAAGTTTATTTATTTTTAGTTTTCAACATTTACTTCCACAAGATTTTGAGTTCCAAATTTTCACCCCATCTCGCCCCTCCCCCCCCAAGATGGCATGCATTCTGAATACCCCTTCCCCTACTCTGCCTTCTCTTCTATCTCTCCCCCCCTTCTCTTATCACCTTCCCCTTCTATTTTCCTGTAGGGCAGGATAGACTTCTGTACCCCATTTCCTGTATTTCTTATTTCCCAGATGTATGTGAAAACATTTTTTTAAAACATATGTTTTTAAAACTTTGGGTTCCAAATTTTCCCCCTTCCTTCCTCCCCACCCACCCTCATCAAAAAGGCAAGCAGATCAATATAGGTTATACATGTGCAGTTAAGCAAAACTCTTCCATAGTAGACTAACTCTATTTCCCTTAATCCTATCCTGCCCTCCCATTTATTCTATTCTTTCTTTTGACCCTGTCCCTCCTCAGAAGTATTTGCTTCTGATTACCCCTTTCCAATCTGCCCTCCTCTCTATCATCCCCTGCTCTCTTGTCCCTTCTCCCCCTATTTTCCTGTAGGGTAAGACAGATTTCCATACCCAATTGAGTGTGTATGTTATTCCCTCCTTAAGCCAAATCCTATGAGAATAAGATTCCCTCATTCCCTCTCACCTTCTCCCATTTACCCTCCACTGTAAGAGCCTTTTCTGTTTTTTTTTTGTGAGATAATTTATCCCGTTCTACTTCTCCTTTTCTTCTTTTCCTAGTATAATCCTCTCTCATCCCCTAATTTTATTCTCCAGAAGGTGACCCCTTAATCTTCAACTCACCCTGTGCCCTCTATCTATCTATCTATCTATCTATCTATCTATCTACATACATATAATTTTTTCCTTCCAACTACCCTAATACTGACAAAGGTCTCATGAGTTATAAATATCATCTTTCCATGCAGGAATGTAAACAGTTCAACCTTAATAAGTCTCTTATGATTTCTCTTTCCTGTTTACCTCTTCATGTTCCACTTGAGTCTTGTATTTGAAAGTCAAATTTTCTATTCAGCTCTGGTCTTTTCATCAAGAATGCTTGAAAGTCCTCTATTTCACTGAATGACCATTTTTTCCCCTGAAGGATTATACTCAGTTTTGCTGGGTAGGTGATTCTTGGTTGTAATCCTATCTCCTTTGCCCTCCAGAATATTATATTCCATGCCCTGCAGTCCTTTAATGTAGAAGCTGCTAAATCTTGTGTTATCCTGATTGTGTTTCCACAATACTTGAATTGTTTCTTTCTGGCAGCTTATAATGTTTTTTCCTTGACCTGGGAACTCTGGAATTTGGCTACCATACTCCCAGGAGTTTTCCTTTGGGTGTCTCTTTCAGGAGGTGATCAGTGGATTCTTTCAATTTCTATTTTGCCCTCTGGTTCTAAAATATCAGTTTTCCTTGATAATTTCTTGAAAGATGATGTCTAGGCTCTTTTTTTGATCATGGCTTTCAGATAGTCCAATAATTTTTAAATTCTCTCTCCTGGATCTATTTTCCAGTCAGTTGTTTTTCCAATGAGATATTTCACATTGTTTCTATTTTTCATTCTTTTGGATTTGTTTACATGTCTTGATTTCTCATAAAGTCACTAGCTTCCAATTGCTCTATTCTAATTTTTAAGGAAGTATTTTCTTCAGTAATCTTTTGGACTTCCTTTTCCATTTGGCCAATTTTTCTTTTTAGGGCATTCTTCTCCTCATCGGCTTTTTAGACCACTTTTTGCCATTTGGGTTAGGCTATTTTTTAAGGTGTTATTTTCTTCAGTATTTCTTTGGGTCTCCTTTAGCAAGTTGTTGACTTGTTTTTCATGATTTTCTTGCATCACTCTCATTCACTTCCCAGTTTTTCCTCTACTTCTCTTACTTGCTTCTCAAAATCCCTTTTGAGTTCTTCCAAGGCCTGGGACTGATTCATATTTTTCTTGGAAGCTTTGGATGTAGGAGCTTTGACTTTGTTGTCTTCTTCTTCTGGTCGTATGTTTTTATCTTCTTTGTCACCAAAGTAAGATAATATAGTCTGACTCTTTTTGTGCTGCTTGCTCATGATCCTGGCCAATTACTTGAGTTTTAAACTCTTTGTTAAGGTAAGAGTCTGCTTCCAATGTGGAGAATATACCATCCCAAGCTTCGGGGGTTTGTGTAGCTGCTTTCAGAGTTACTTGTAGGGACCTGTAAATTTTCAGTTCTTCCAAGGTGGTATGATAAGGGGAGGTGTTTACTCCTTTCCTGGCCTGTGCTCTGGTCTATTAGTGACTACAAGCACTCCTTTTTGTTCTGGAACTGTGAGGAGGATTTTCTCTTTTCCCCCACTACAAGCTCCACCACAAGCTCCACCACACTAGTGCTTCCCCTTGCCCCAGGACCGCCGCCCAGAACTGTGACCCAGATCCAAGCATGGGCAAAGCAAGAGATTCCTGCATCAGAACTGGCAAAAAGATCCCTGCAATGCCCCTCTGATCAGCCACTGGATTCTCCATCAGTCTGTGGGCTGGAAGCTCAGGACGCAGTCCCAGTCCCAGGCCATGCTTGGGGAATGGAGCTGAGACCCTGCGCTTCTCTCTCAGCACCGCAGAAACAGACTTTTCCCACTGACCTTCTAAGTTGTCTTTGGCGTTCCTGGGTTGAGAGGTGTAGAATCCACCCCAGCTGCCTGTGATTCAGTCCTCTGAGCCTACGCACCCACATCAAACTGTGCTCCTCTTCCAAACTGTCGAGATATACCTTTCCAATCAATCATCCAGGTTGTCTTGGGCTGGAAATTTGCTTCACTCTGTCTTTTTGTGGGTTCTGCTGCTTTAGAATTTGTTTAGAGCCATTTTTTATAGGTATTTGGAGGGGTCTGGGGGAGAGCTCAAGCAAGTCACTGCTTTCACTACACCATCTTGGCTCCACCTGCTTGTCATTTCTTATAGCACAATAATATTCCATTACAATCATATACTACAGTTTGTTTAGCCATTCCCCAATTGATGGGCATCCCTTTGATTTCCAATTCTTAGCCACCCCAAAAAGAGCTGCTAGACATTCCTTTTTTATATCTTTGGGATATAGACCTAGCAGTGGCATTGCTGGATCAAAGGGTATGCACAGTTTTATAGCCTTTTGAGCATAGTTATAAATTGCTCTCCAGAATGGTTTGATCAGTTCACAACTTCATCAACAGTATATTAGTGCACCAGTTTCCCCACATCCCCTACAACATCCAACATTTTCCTTTTTTGCCATATTAGCCACTCTGATAGGTGTGAGTTTTTTTTTTAATTTGAATTTCTCTGATCTATAGTGATTTAGAGTATTTTTTCATATGACTATAGGTAGCTTTGATTTCTCTGTCTGAAAACTTCCTGTTCATATGCTTTGACCATTTAGCAATTGTGGAATGACTTGTATTTTTATAAATTTGACTCAGTTCTCTATATATTTGAGAAGTGAGGCACTTATCAGAGGTACTTGTTGCAAAATCTCCCCCCAATTTTCTGTTTTCCTTAAAATTTTGGTTGCATTGATTTTGTTTGTGCAAATCGTTTTAATTTTATATAATCAAAATGATCTGTTTTATATATTGTAATGCCTCTGTATCTTTTTTGATCCTAAATTCTTCTTTTATCCATAAATCTGATAGATAAACTATTCCATGTTCTTTTAATTTGCTTATGGTATCACCCTTTATGTTTAAATAATGTGCCCATTTTGACTTTATCTTAATATATGGTGTGAGATGTTGGTCTATACCTAGTTTCTGCCATACTGTTTTCCAGTTTTCCCAGTAGTTTTTGTCAAATAATGAGTTTTTGTCCCAAAAGCTTAGATATTTGGGTTTGTCATATAACAGATTACTATGGTCATTTACTGTAATGTAATTTATACCTAATCTATTCCACTGACCCACCACTCTATTTCTTAGCCAGTAACAGATTGTTTCAATAATTAATTACCACTTTATAATACAGTTTGAGATCTGATATGGCTAGACCACCTTCTTTCACATTTTTTTCATTGATTCCCTTGATATACTTGAGCTTTTACTCTTACAGATGAATTTTGTTATTTTCTTTCCCTGTAAAATAAATTTTTAATAATTTGATTGTTATGTCACTGAGTAAATAGAGTAATTTAGGTGGAATTCTCATTTTTATTATATTGGTTCAGCTTACTCATGAGCAATTAATATTTTTTCCAATTGTTTAGATCTTACTTTATTTGTGTAAAAAGAATATTTTAACTGTGTTCATATAGTTCCGAAGTTTGTCTTGGCAAGTAGACTCCTAAATATTTTATATTGTCTACAATTATTTTCAATGGAATTTCTCTTTCTAGCTCTTGCTGCTGGACTTTGTTGGTAATATATAGAAATGCTGATGATTTATGTGGGCTTATTTTGTATCCTGCAACTTTTCTAAAGTTGTTAATAATTTTAGTAGTTTTTTTCAGTTGATTCTCTAGGATTTTCTAAGTATAACATCATATCCATCTGCAAAACATAGTTTTATTTCCTCATTACCTACTCTAATTCCTTTATTTTTCTTCTCTTATTGCTACAGCTAACATTTCTAGTCCACTATTAAATAACAGAAGTGATAATGGGCATCCTTGCTTCACCTCTGATTGTATTGGGAAGGCTTCTAGCTTATCATCATTACAGATAACGCTTGCTGATAGTTTTAGATAAATATTTATTATCATTTTAAGGTAAGCTCCATTTATTCCTATGTTCCCTAGTGTTTTTTAATAGGAATGGGTTCTATCTTTTGTTAAAGGCTTTCTCTGCATCTATTAAGGTAATCACATGGTTTCTGTTAATTTGGTTATTGATATGGTCAATTATGCTGACACTTTTCCTAATGTTGAACAAGCCATGCATTCCTGGTATAAATTCCACCTGGTCATAGTGTGTGATCCTTGTGATATATTGCTGTAATCTCTTTGCTAGTGTTTTATTTAAAATTTTTGCATTAATATTCATTAGGAAAATTGTTCTATAATTTTCTTTCTCTGTTTTGGCTTTTCCTGGTTTGAGTATCAGCACCATATTTGCATTGTAAAAGGAATTTGGTAGGACTACTTCTTTTCCTACTTTTCCAAATAGCTTATACAGTATTGGGATTAGCTATTCATTAAATGTTTGGTAGAATTCATTTGTGAATCTATATGGTCCTGGGCATTTTTTCTTAGGAAGTTCATTGATGACTTGTTCAATTTCTTTTTCTAAGATTGTCAACATTTGAGCATTTTATTTCTTCTTCTGTTCTTTCTGGGTAATTTACATATATATATATATATATATATATATATATATGTATTTATGTATCATCAGCATTTCTATATATTACCATTTCATTTAGATTGTCAAATTTGTTGGCATATAATTGGGTAAAATAATTCCTAACAATTGTCTTAATTTTCTCTTCATTGGTGGTGAATGCACCCCTTTCATTTCTGATACTAGTAATTTGGTTTTCTTCTTTCTTTTTTAATTCAAATTGGTAGTTTACTTATTTTATTGCTTTTTTCATAAAACCATCTTCTAGTTTTATTTATTAGTTCAAAGGTTTTCTTACTTTCAATTTTATTAATCTCTTTTGATTTTCAGGATTTCCAATTTGCTGTTTAACTGGGGATTTTTTATTTGACCTTTTTCTAGTTTTTTTTTTAATTGCATGCCCAATTCATTGACCTACTTTTTTTCTATTTTATTGATGTAAACAATTAGAGATATAAATTTTCCCCTAAAAAACGCTTTGGTTGCATCTCATAAATTTTGGAATGTTGCCTCATTGTTGTCATTTTCTTTAATGAAATTATTTATTGTGTCTATGATTTTCCTTTGACCCACTTGTTTTTTAGGATTAGATTATTTAATTTCTAATGAATTTTTAATCTCTCTTTCCATTATCCATTATTGAATGTAATATTTATTGCGTTATGATCTGAAAAGGATGCAGTACTATTTCTGCTTTTCTACATTTAGTTGTAAGGTTTTTATGTCCTAATACATGGTCAATTTTTGTGTAGGTGCCATATACTTCTGAGAAAAAGGTATATTCTCTTCTATTCCCATTCACTTTTCTCCAGAGACCTACCATATCTAACTTTTCCAGAATGTTATTCACCCTAAGCCTTAACTTCTTTCTTGTTTATTTTTTGGTTAGATTTATCTAGTTTTGAAAGGGGAAAGTTGAGGTCCCCCACTAGCTTGGTTTTATTATCTATTTCCTCCTGTTACTCATTCAACTTCTTCAAAACTTTAGATGTTATACCATTTGGTGCATATATGTTTGGTAATGATATGGCTTCTATGCCTACAGTACCATTCAGCAATATATAGTTTCCTTCTTTATCTCTTTTAGTTAGATCCATTTTTGCTTTTGCTTTGTCTGAGGTCATGATTGCTACCCCTGCTTTCTTTGCTTCAGCCGAAGCATAAAAGATTCTGTTTCAGCCCTTTACCTATACCCCATGTGCATCTCTGTGCTTCAAATATGTATCTTGTAAGCAACATATTATAGGATTCTGGGTTTTAATCCATTTGCTATCTGCTTCTGTTTTATGGACGAGTTCATCCCACTCACATTTATAGTTATAACTAACTTCATATTTCCTCCCATGCTATTTTTCACTTGCTTATCCCCCTATCTCTCTTACTCCTCACCCTTTCCCTCCTCACAAGTGTTTTACTTCTGATCACTGCCTTCCCCAATATACTCTCTCTTTTATGGTCTCCCCTCCCTCTTCTATTATCCCTGTCTCTTTTTACCTCCTTATAGGATAAGATAGATTTCTATATCCAACTGTGTATGTTATTCCCTCTTCGAGTCAATTTTGATGAGAGAGGTTTAAGCTTTGCCCATCACCCCCCATCTTCCCTTCCATTATAATAGCTCTTTCATGCCTCTTTTATTGGGATAATTTACCCCATTCAATCTCCCCCCTCTTTCTTCCAATGCAATTTTCTTTCTCACCCCTTTATTTTGTTTTTTGGTGCATCATCCCATCAAAATCACCTTATATTCATATCCTCTGTCTACATATGCTCCTTCTAATTGCTCTTATATTAATAAAGTTGTTAGGAGTTACAAATATCATCTTGCCATATAGAAATATGAACAGTTTAACCTTATTGAATTTCTTATGTTTTCTCTTTCTTGTTTCTTTTTTACCTTTTTATGTTTCCCTTGAGTCTTGTATTTTGAGGTCAAACTTTTTATTGAGGTCTTTTAATTAGAAATGCTTGAAAGTCCTCTATTTTGTTAATCTTTCTTTGAAAGGTTACATTCAATTTTGCTGGGTAGGTGATTCATTGTTGAAATCCTAACTCCTTTGCCTTCTGGTATATCATATTCTAAGCCCTCCAGTTCTTTAATGTGGAAACCGCCAAATCCTGCATACTCCTGACTGTAGCTCCACAATATTTGAATTGTTTCTTCTTGGTTGCTTACAATACTTTTTCCTTAATCTGCCAGCTCTGAAACTTGGCTATGATGTTCCAGGGAGTTTTCATTTTGGAATCTCTTTCAGGTAGCGACTGGTGGATTCTTTCAATTTCTATTTTACCCTTGGGTTCTAATATATAAGGGCAGTTTTCTTCAATAATTTCTTAGAGATGTTTCTTTCTTGAAAGACTTTTTTTTTATCATGGCTTTCAGGTAATTCAATAATTTTTGTATTATCTCTCCTGTATCCATTTTCTAGGTCAATTGTTTTTCCAAGTTAAAATAAAAATCCTCAGAACCAGATGGACTTGCAAGTGAAACATTCAAACATTCTAAATACTACTTACTCTAATGCAATTTAAGTTCTTGGCAAAAATAGAAAAAAAAGAGGTATCCTACCAAATTCCTTTTAAGAAGTAAACATGTCCCTAAAACCCAAACAAGGAAGAGATAAAGCAGAGGGGGAAAATTATAGATCAATATTGCTAATACTAATGCCTAAAATATTAGAAAATAGGCATTAGCAATATATTTGAAAGATTATTATAATCAGTTTAGATTTTTGCTAGTGTTGCAGCTTATTCAACATTAGGAAAACTATAAATATAATGAACATAATAATAATCCCAAAATAAATTCACATGATTTTGTCAACAGATGCAAAAAAGGCTATTTTCCAAAACACTATACTCATCTACATTTTAAAAACAATGCTAGAAAGTGTAAGAACAAATGGACTTTTCCTTAATATAATATACAATATCTATCAAAAATCAAGGACTCTATCTGTAATGGAGAAACATTCAGAGGTCTTTCTAATAAGATCAGGGATAAAGTAAAGTTATCTGTTGTCACCACTACTACTTAATAATAGTTTTAGAAACGCTAGGTACAACAATAAGATAAGAAAGAAATTGAGAGAGTGAGACTAGACAAAGTAAAAACAAAATTATTATTTGCCACTGATGTGATGTACTTTGAGAATACCAGAGAACCAATTAAAATTAACTAAAAATGATTAATAATTTCAATAAAGTAGCAGGATATGCAACACATTAAACAAACAAAAATCATTAGCCCTATTGTATATTATTAACAACACCCTCTTGGAAGAGCTAGAAAAAGAAATCCCATTTAGTACCTATGAAAATGTATAAAATAGTTGAGACTCCACCAATGTATACACAGGGCATTCTTAGGCAGCAAGTACTCATGACCTCAAAAGACTAATAATAAAAGATAGTTCCTACCTTTTTTGCGAGAGAATTTGGATTATAACTTCAGAATGACAAATGCATTCTCAGATATGGCCAATATGTTGATTTGTTTTGCTTGAGTATGCATATGTTACAAGGAAGGGCTTCAACCTAGGGTGGTGGGAGAGATAGATTAGTGGTTAGGGATAGACATAAATAAATCAACAAATAAATGAATGGAAAAAAATATTTATTGAGTACTTCCCATGTTAAGAGTCAAGAATCCAAATACAAAAAAAAAAAAAGAAGACGATAATCCCTACTGTCAAGGAGCTCATGGTCTACTTGGAAAAAACATATTAAAAAGATTTAACTTCAGGGCAGATGAAAAGGCCTAGAAATCATATGGGTGCAGCAGTGAAGCAGATGGCAAGGCCCAGAGATTACACAGGTAGCTGAAATCATAGTGCCAAGGGACTACAGGGCATGGAGGCAGGACATATGGTAAAGCCTAGAGGATCTTAAAAGGCAGTGAAAGGCAGATGGTTAGACCTGTGTTCCTTCATTTCATCAACTGTATAATGAGCAATCAAGCAGACAAGATGAAGGTAGAAGGCAAGATGCAAGGGTGCTCCACATAGTGTTGGCTCTTCCTCTTGCCCAGCCATCCCAGATGGATTCTGGGATGTCCCTGAACCGAAGAGATAAAAAAAGATATGTAGAAAGGGGGACACAGATGTAGATACTGCCTTGTTAAAGTTTCTATGTATGTTTAGATAAATATATTTCTTTTCTAAAAGTCCTTTCCTCTGTTCTTTGTATCTTCAAATATTTTGCTTGCTGATGATTTTAAATTCATAACAAAAAAGGATTTTTTTGTTTTCAAGAAAGAGTATTCAGGTCCTCTCTGTTGATAAGAATCAAGTCTAAAATAGTTCTCCTTGTTGCTTTCTCCACTTTTTTTGGAAGCTATAATTATCCTGATGTCAAGCCACAAATGTATTAGCTATTCTTGGGTCAGAGAGAATTTTAGCAATTGTACAAATTATTAATGTTCTACAACACTATTTGATCATACCTCTGTACCAAGTTTGTGACCTATTTTCTGAACTCTTCATCTAATATATTTATATATATCTATATCTATCTATATAGATATATAGATAGATATAGATATAGATATAGATATAGATATAGATATAGATATAGATATAGATATAGATATAGATATAGATATAGATATAGATATAGATATAGATATAGATATAGATATAGATATAGATATAGATATAGATATAGATAGATATAGATGTGTGTGTGTTGTCTCACCATCAAACTTTTCCCATCCCTGTTAGAATTCCTTGCAGACTCCCTGAATGACTATGTTGTTGCTATCCTCATATTACCAGCACCCAGCATAGTTCTTTGCAAACAGTAAGTATTTAATGTATGTATGTTGAATTCAATTGAAAGAAATGTACTCCTTTTGTCCAAATGGTCTTTAGTTTAGCTTTTTATGATAGGGCTTCTGTTTCTTCCTTAGTGAATCTTCATTCCAATGTTCTTCATGATGCTTCTGCCATCTGATTTGTGAATTTCTTCACAAGTATATCTTTTTTTTTCTTTTTCTTTTTTAGGCAATTGGGGTTAAGTGACTTGTCCAGGGTCACACAGCTAGTAAGTGTCAAGTGTTTGGTCTGAGGTCAGATTTGAACTCAGGTCCTCCTGACTTCAAGGCCAGTGCCCTATCCACTGTGACACTTAGCTGCCCCTACAAATATATCTTCTTAATAGATAAAGATGTTCAATTCATACCTTTTATCTATGAACCTAATCCTGTCAAACCTTAAAAAGGTCAAATTTGCCTATTTCTATTGGATCTCTAGTTTATCTTGAGATAATTTCATTTTTATCTTTGTCTCCTGGGTCCCAGCATAGTCTCTGATGTCTATTGTCCTTTTTCTTACACTATAGCTAATTTCTATGGTATCTAGCTTGGTTGAATAATTGTCAAGTGCTTAGTATGGAGCTTGGAACTTAGTAAGCACTGCATAAATATTGGCTATTGTTATTATCACACATGTAAGCATTGTTTTTAACTTTCCCTTCATTTTCAGTTTAACCCTAGGAATCACATTTGTAAGCAAATATATTTTAACCAGCCCCTGACAGCTCCATCCCTGACAAAAGACCCAAAAATTTAAGTCCTTGTTCATAAATCTTTTCCTAGAAAGAATTTTTGTAATCAGGTATTTGCTTACTAGATCTGTTTTTCTATTCCAAAGTCTCTGCCTTCTGTCAGTAGTACTGATGGAAACACTCCCTGTATTCCTATGGTTTCCAGTTTCTTGCTCAGGAAACCATAACATTTCCTATATTACGTCTTTATAAATACATTGACAACCATTGGGATCACCAGAAACAGAAGTCATCAGGTTTGAAAAGACTTAGGTATTTCTCTTTTATGTCTAGGGAAGACTATAGAATTTTCCATTGTTAAAAGAGATAATTTCTGTATTATAGGGAACTTCCAATGAGGAAATTCCCTCTGTCACTGTAGTCTGGCAGCTTCTTTGCAACACACAGACTTATAAGTTGCCCAGAGCACTGAGAGATCCAGTGGTTTACCCAGTGTCACATAACCAATATATGTTGGGGATGGGGGGGGACTTGAACCCAGATCTCCTTCACTTTAAGGTCAGCTTTCTATCTACCACGTCATGCTGTCTCTCCTAATATTATTAATGTCAAGTCAAATGATAGCTACTGGAGAAGGAAATGGCAAACTACTTCAATATCTTTGCAAAGGAAACCCCAAAAGGGGTCATGGAGTCAGACATGATTGCAATGACTGAACAACAACAACGACGACAAATGATAGCTGCCTGCATATCCCTCAGCAGAGAATCATCAGCCACCACCATGGACCTCTTCTTCCTCTGATCCATACAGGATGCTGTCTGACCTGATGACACCTGATGACTTCTGTTCCTCCATGGATCACAAGAAACTGCTTCTTTCTTAGAGAATTTAGTTTCCCTCTCTATGGGAAGACCCTTATGTCTTTTACTTAGATGCAAGTATTCAGTGTTATTCTTCTTGGCTACATTTTCTACCCCTCAACTCCCTGTTGCAAGCCAAGGATCTTTTCTGTCTCTTCAGATCCTTTTCTTCTTTGACTTTACCACTAAACCTTACTTCTGCTTCCCCGCCCCCAATTTTCCCTCCCACAGAATGCTTCATTCTCCCTAATAACTCGGAATGTAAAAAGGCATCCCCTGGCCATTTTATTTTCTTTTCTAGGAGGTAGATTAACCCACAGATTGTTTTCTATGATTTCTGTTTGGGGAGGCAATGGAATTGATGCTACCATAAAGTCCTAATGGCAGAACTGTCCAAGAAAGGAGATTCTAGGTGATAGGAGGCAAAAACAAAGCCCAGATGTAGTCGCTGTCATTGAGATTAGCTGTAACACTTACCCATGTATTCTATGTAGGACATTCTTCTGTGAATCCCCCTCTGATCCCTTCATCTTACCGTATTCATTCCTCTACCTCCTCAGATTTTCCTAGAGCACTTTATCTGAGTCTTTCTCTGTCACTACCCACCCCTCACTCCCCAATGACCATACTTTACTTTGTACAGGGTGTCCCAAAAGTCTTAGTACAGTTTACAGTTTTAGTAGTTCAAAACTGCACTAAGACTTTTAGGATGCCTTGTATCATACTTATCTAGATGCCTGTCAAATTCCTCCTAGTACAATGGAAGCCCTTTGAGGGCAGAGACTATAGATTTTTGTCTTTGTTTTCTCAGCAGTTAGTCTAGCGCTTGGTAGATGGTAGGTATTAAATAAATCTTTGTTGAAATTGAATTGACCTGACATCATAGCTGCCTTCAAATATTTGAAGAGGAATTATATTAACTCTGTATAAGTTTCAGATGTGCTGTATTCTGTATAGCTAGATGGTGCAGTGGATAGAGTATGAGGTCTAAGGTCAGGACGACTTGAATTCAAATCCAGCCTCAGACACTTACTAACTGTGTGACCCTGGGCAAATCATTTAATTTCTATTTGCCTCAGTTTCCTCATCTATAAAATGGGGGTAATGATAGTACCTACCCCCCAGGGTCATTGTAAAGATCAGAAGTGCTTAGCACTGTGCTAAGCACATTGTTAAGAGCTATATGAATATTAGTTATTATTATAGCTGCAGATGGAAGTGACAGGTAGGCAGAGTATATATATATATATATATATATATATATATATATATATATATATGGATCATATATGGCCAAAGTGAACAAGAACCTTTGAATAAATAGAACAGTTTGTAAAGAGAGTTGGCTGCCTCGTGAAATAGTGAACTCCAAGGCAGATGATAGGTAGGAAAGAGGTTGAACTAAAAGATTTCTCAGGTCTTTCCAGATGCATGATTCTATAATTCTATTCTATTTGGAGAGGCAGCAAAGCTGATATTTTACTAGTAAGTGGTAATGGCATAGCTGCATCTAGACAGGTTAGATATGGGGTAAGAGGCAGGCTTAGAGAGGAATTTAAATTAAGGAGTCTAAACATAACTCTACACTAACTTATCATACCTTTTATCTGGGCTTTCTCATATCTATCACACCAGCTTTTTCTTAAAAGTTCTTCCTTAAAATTTTCCTTAAAAAGATATTGAAGCTATCCTTGACACCTAATTGGCTCAGAGGAATAAAGTCAGGTATAACTTACTACTGACCTACAAAAAAGTCAAGGCACTAGTATCCACCTGCTCCTCCCTCATGCTTCTAATTGACAATGTAACGTCAGGGAAGCTGTGCCCAGCTGAATCAATACAGTAAATATTCTTTTTCTGCTTTGAATAGCCTTTCCCTGTTACAGCTAAGTAATTCTCCTTGGTTAATGCTACATGTTTCACAAGTGTCTCATTTTATTGCAATCTTGAGCCTGAATTAGCAGGCCTGAGTCGGGCTAAGTCTATGTTTGTGTATGTGTGTATGTGTGTATGTGTGTGTGTGTGTGTGTGTGCATACACACATGCATATCATGTACACAAATATAAAATGCTATATATAAATATATGTACCTGCATGCATGTATTTATACCACATATATGATATGTGATTTTATTATATGCTATAATTTGTGTTATTTTATAGGAGCAGCTGGGTGGTACAATGGATAGAGTGCCACACTTCTTGAGTTCAAATCTGGCCTCAGGCACTTACTAGCTGTGTGACCCTGGGCAAGTCACTTAACCTTGTTTACCTCAGTTTCCTCATCTGTAAAATGAACTGGAGAAGGAAATGGCAAACCACTCCAGTATCTTTGCCAAAAAAAACCCCAAAACCAAATGGAGTCACAAAAAAGTTGGACATGACTGAAATAAGTCAACAGCAACAATATTGTTTTACATTATATGTTATATACATTATTCCTTTTTTCACATGTCAGAAAGACTATATATATATATGTACATATACATACATGTGTATAAGCGTGTGTGTGTGTGTGTATATGTATATGTATATATATATGTATATTTGCTTTAAGACTAGATGGTAGACATTTCACTGACTATTCTGTCCTCCTGCTTCAGCCCACTGGCAAGTAAAACTGGTGAAACAGACAAGAGATAACTCCCAAATCTGGGCAGTGTTGGATTTCCTAGGGCTCTGAAGGGCTCAGAATACAATACCATGCATCCGTGTTGTTAGGGATGGTCTTAATTCAGACAGGTATTCTGCTGGTTCAGATTTCATGTTGGGGACAAAATGAGGGACTCCTAAGTCTTTCAACAGTTAACAACAACAACAATAAAAGGCTTACATAGCCATAGCATAGAAAGGACATTCAACAAGGACACTCTAGTGCTTAGGTTCGGTTCTCCTACTCTCCATTTGGATGGATCCAGTAAGCAGGACAAAGTGTGGCAACAATGAAGATAGCATCTAGTCAGTCCGTCAGTGAAACATTTATTAAGTGCCTACTATGTGCCATGCATTGTACCCTCAAGGATCTTAACCTGGAATATACATCTAGTTGTATGAATGAAAGAAGTCCCCAGCCCTTGCAGCTAAGTCCTGTTCAGACTAATATTTTGTCTACTCAGGGGCACTACCCAGTTCTGCTTTTAATTCTGATGGACTGACCATTCTTTAGCTAATACAGAAAGAAGCTTTGACACAACAATCTACAATAGGGGGTGGTCAGGGTAGAAGTGAGGGAATCATGCTGTGGAATTGATCAGGAGGTCAGAAGAGGGAGAGAATGATTTTTTTTTTTTGTCAAGAGCTCCAGAATAAGTGACTATGCCCAGCTCTTTCACCATCTTGCTCAGACTGGGCCTGACCTCTTTCTTGCCTGTCTGCTTTCCTATTAATGCATTTCTATCTTGCTCAAAGAAATGGCGTCTGGGGGCCAATTACAGCCCTATAGCTAACACTGAGGATAATTACGTTTTTGCTGCTCAGCACATGCATGTCTCTGGTGTCTGTCAACCCAGTGATCCCTAGGCAGCTATCTCCTGCTAACTCAGCTCTGGCAGGCAAGACCTTCGCCTGATTTCTGAATCCCTCCTTCTACCTTGCTTTGTGTCTCTCTGCCTTAATTCCCTCCTTTCTTATTCTTGCTTCCATTCAAGGCTGCCTGATCTACACAGGTGGATAAAATAAAGTTTCTATCAATTACACTTAGGCCCAGAAGGAACTACTACATTGGGGGAAATGGTAGAGTTTTTGCCTCTTGTTTTTCTGATGTATCAAATGGCTAGATTTTTTATCTACATCATTTACCAGATAATTGTTCAATTCTACATTTTGCTTTGCCTCTAGAGACCCAGATTGAATCCTCAATTAAAAAAAGATCCATTTCCTTCCTATTCCATTCAAACCCAAGGGGAGTCTGTCTTTCTGAGCTGTTCTCATTGACCTCCCTTCCTTATAGCCAGAAACCAGCAAGGTGCATCCCGCTACAACTATCTCTGACAGCATCTGTCTGAACGTAAGTTTCCTGGCACTCCCTCCTCTCCATCCGCACCCCCAACTGAGAAAAGAAGCAGAGGGAGAGAGAAGAAAAGTGTCTCACTTTTCTTGGAACACTTGGGTAGAAATGTGAGCAGAGGTCGCCATGTTATTCTGATATTCTTGACTCCCCTGGATTCAGGTAAACCTCTCCAAAATCAACTTCTATCACATCAATCTGGCCCTAGGAAGGTTTGCTTTAAACCACTCCTGCCCTACTCCAGAGCATTGTTCCCTGCCTGCCCAGGATTCTTCCCCACTATACTCCATAGGTATCTCCCCATCCCTAAACCCCAATCTAAACTTACCTTTCCAGTATGACATTACCTGAGACCCTCTGAGAGAGCTCACTAAACCAAATGGATTAGTCCAGTGGGAAGAGCCCAGACTTTAGAATTAGAGGAACTATGTTCAAATCTTCTCTCTCACTCACTGCCACTTACTACTTCTATGACTTTGAGCAAATCATGTAATGTCTCTGGACCTCGGTTTCCTCATCTTTAAAATGAGAGATTTGGACTACGTGGTATCTAAGGTCCCTTCCCACTCTAAATGTGTAATCTCAGGATCCTATAAATCTGCACTACAATAAGCAATTGGTGCTAATGGCAATTACTCCTCATCCCTCTCCACTCTGCCATCTCCAAGGTAACACTGGCATTTATAGAGGTATTTTTTGACCATAAGTCTCAGATATTGACTAGTTGTGTGACCCTGGGCAAAGCACTTAAACTCAGTTTCCTCAACTCTAAAAAGGAGATAATAATGGCACCTACCTCCCAGGATTGTTGGGAGGATCAAATGTGGTATTTATTAAGTGACTGGCACTTAGTAGGTGCTTAATAAGTTCTTATTTCCTTCTTTCCACCAAAAGCCCAGGCCTATTACCAGTAGCAGATATCTTTGGTATATGACACATTGACTTTTATATAGGGATAGTAACTAGATCTATAATTCCACTGGAAAAGGGAACCCAGGAAGAAGAAACTCTCTCTACTAAGGCACCTTTTCTGCTTCACATACTCCCCCAACTCACCAAAGGGTTCAAGACCCCTTTAGTTACCCTCAACCTGGTTTAGCCCTTCAGTTACCCTCAATCTCAATTACCTTCAATCTGCTACAGCTTCTTGGAGTCACAGGTGAGAGTTGAGTGCAGGTGGAGCAACCCTGAAGAAAGCTCAGCAAGCCCTTACATCAGAGGTGCTAGTCCTCTCTAAAAACCCCATGCACCCCTTAATATGTAAAGGCAGAGCTGGAACAAGACTATTGTAAAGACCCTGTGACTCTGAGATGGAGAGAATCTGAAGAAAGAGCCGACTTGGGTTGAAAGGTTCTTATAGAAAGGAGATTCTGGTATAAATAGTGTGATAGTATCTTCAGATTCTATGTTGTGCACGCTTATTTATGTCACACAGCTATCATCTTTTCAGATATTTGAAGGGCCATTATACAAAAGGAAGAGTAGATTCAGTATGGCAACATGGGGGCAAAATTAGGACGTAGGGTAGATGTTACAGTTGGCTCAAAAAAAGGAAGCACTTTCTAATAATTAGCATTGTCCAAAAAGTTATCTCATGAAGTAGTTAGCTCTCTATCATAGAAAGTATTTTAAATGGATCATCATGTGTCAAGGATATTACAAAGGGGATTGACTGATTCCTGAATGAATGAATTAAAAGATTGGGCTAGAAAACCTCTATCATCCCTCTCAGTTTTAAGATTGTATCCAACAAAGAACTTTACTAGATAAAGGGCTGGCTTGAATTTTATAGTGTGTTTACTTCATCACCAATATTTACTGATAGAGGACTTGCCTATGATAGTAACCTTTGATTGTAATTATGTCTTTATACTAATATGTAATTATGTCTCAATCCTAAGAACATGAGAAATGTCATATTACATAATAGTAAATGCTCTATCTTTTTATATTTGAGTGAGCCCATAATCTAAATCTGGGCAGTTAGGTGGTACAGTGGATAGAGTACTGGGCCTAGAGTCAGGAAGATCTGATTTCAAATCTAGCCTCAGACACTTACTAGCTATATGAGCATGGGCAAGTCATTTAATCTTATTTGCCTCAGTTTCCTCATCTGTAAAATGAATCGGAGAAGAAATGGCAAACCACTCTAGTATTGTTGCCAAGAAAACCCCAGAGTCACAAAAAGTCAAACATGAATGAACAAATAATCTATATTCTATGATTTCATACATATTTTCTTTGATCTTGCTTATAGTTTGTAGTTTTATAGTACAATCCTTTACTTTTTTGAAAAGTACTTTTTGAGTCCTTTTTTTGCTTTTGTGAATATTTCAAGCTTCAAGAGTGTCCCATAGTTCTACTATTCTTTGATCTAGGGGATAAATCTACATCAGTCAATGTCATTCATAACTCTCAGATTTATGATATCCAGCCTTTCCTTTACAAAACTCTTTCTCCCCCCCCCACCCCAAATCGAATCCTTAGCCCTTTCAGTCATTCTTCACATGGAAATTTCTGTTGATCATTTTCTTTGACATCAGAGAAACAAGCATTCCTACTACCATTATGTCTTCGTGTATTTTCTGCTATCCCTAACTGTCTGACTTCTAAGCTCTCTTCTACTCAAGACTACAATTCCGTACTGAGATGATATTTGTATGCCCTTCTAAAAAGGAAGGACACCAACTATAGTGGCTTTTCTGTGTTGTGTCAGGCTTTTTTTTTATGTAGGTATATTTGAAGGGATATGATTTGACCTGTGGTATATCAGAAACAGTAATAATGTTGTGTTATAAGGGAACTCTCCTATACTTAAGGGTATGGAATAGCCATCAAACAGTGCAGAAAGTTCATTTTAATTCTGCCAGGGGCCTGTCTTAAAGAATCTTTAAGAGAGGTTCAATTAACAACTCAAACTTGAATATACATTGGAAGGGGAAAGGGATGGACTCAGACACTTCACTGTAGCGTTGTTCAAATCGGGAAGAATGCCTTCCAGAGGGAGTATCAGTCTCTTCCATCCCTTGGGCCATTTTCTAACTCCATACCCTAGACAGCTTGAAACATTTTTGAATGTGGCAAGCAAACAGGATTGCTTTTAATGCACTCATAAGAGGGCACTTTGGTTAGAAAAGCCATTCTCACCCCCTCCTATCTGTTAGAGCCCAGGAGGCTCTAAATGGAACCCCTGTTGTTTTTTGTCTATAAAACATGCTGCAACATAAAGCCTTAGAAAACTCGATGAGATTTCTGTAGCGTGTTCACACAGCCTCATTGAATCTGTGTGTGGTTTTGAAGCTCACATGAAGCTCTAGTCACCAGCAACTTTTTTAAAATGCCAACTCAAAATTTTTTTCTAAAAAGGAGAGAAGAAAACTTTGAAGGACTGATAAGGGATTGTGATGAAAATGTGAGAAACTGAATTTGTCAGCTTTCAGTGTGTCCAAAGGTTCAATTTAGGAGAAGAAGGGGGAAAAAATGAGGATTGGGTGAATAGCCTGGCTTTGTTGTGTTTTGTGGAGGGTTTTTTTTTCCACTACATACAGCAGCTTCGGAAAGAGAGGGGGAGCCTCAGTAAACACAGCATGAATTAATCTGCATCAAAATGCCTTTACCTGTATCAAAGGAGCAGAATGGTCAATCACCCCAGCCAGTACACTGCAAAGACTTCGATGTCTGTCGGGAAAATGTTTCTTAGACTGTTACAATGGAAACATGTCAAGTCCCCCAAGTTCTGCCCCAAGAAGGCATTTCTCACACCATTCTAGCATCAATCACCACAGGCAGCCAAGTCTCTGAGTAGAGGTGGCAGGGCGGGAACAGTATCCCTTTGCCCAGAAGACAGAGCATCCCTCCACCCCGAACACAGAGCATCCCTGTAGCAATCCCTGCTTAGAGAAATTCTGGATCCCTGATGCAATGAAAAGTAGTATTTCAATAAAAGTCCCCCAAAAAAAGTTTTTTACACCAAAGCCTTGGTCCCCTTCTGTGGCTGATTACACTAATTTTACACTGGTAAACATGTTAATCACTTTTTTTGCTTAAGACTGACTACAGGCTTTTGGAGGAGGGACAGGAGGAAATCTAATTGAAGCAATATTCTTCTTATTACTAAAAATCTTACTACTTCCTTCCTCACTACGAGCTCTCAAGTTGTTGGGTATTCCTCTATTCCACGAGGATCTGGGTGGCTTGGTAATGCTTTAGCTTGCAGCTCACTTCCTCCTTCAAAATTGTGATCGCCCCCGAAGCCCATTTTGAAAGGCATCAGGAACCCAGAGATCATGGCCTGTGGCCCTCCCCCCCCACCACCACTCCCACCCACTCATTCAGCAGCAACAGCTGGCCTCAAAAACCAATTGGAGCCGCCCAATACAATGTGAATATTCCCCCTGGGCTTCTGAATCTTGTTCCTTATGGGTTGCAAGCAGGAGATTCGAACTTTTCAAAATGGCAAATGTAAATGGCTTCACTGTAAATGGTTATCTGGCATTCACAACACAAAACAAGCCTTTGAATATTTATTGTGAGCACAGCAGCATTTTGCAGAGCACACACAAAGATCTCTTACCACAATTATCTTGTTTCAGCTTTAAAATATTAGCTGTCACTTCTTTAATGGAGCTTGTGAGAAAGGAAAAGTTTCTCTTTCTTTAACTCTTTTTTTTCCTGAACGCAATTACCACCTCATTCATTGCTCTTTGTGGCCACCTAATCTTGCTGATTATGTCTGTGACATGGCCACAATGGGACATGACTGACGTACCTGACAGCTCTGACTACTGATAGAATAGTCACAATGAAGAACAGCGCTTTGCAGGATGAGTACTACCTACCGCTAGCCATGGAGAAAGACTATGGAAGGAAGGTAGAAAAAAGAAGAAAGGGAACAGAGGGGGCCATTTCAACTACTTTGCTATCCCCTGCTGATTTTTTTTTCTTCCTTTTAACATCAGAACCCAATAGCAGGGAAGAGCAAGGGCTTCTTGTATACATCTACCTAATTTATCCATTGTTGACTGAATGCAGAACATCCCCACAAATATTTTAATTATGAATTCCTGAAGTCAAAAGAGCAAGTTTGGAGACCTGCCTCACAAGTGGGGCTTGATATACCAATTTGTCTTCTCGTAGTCCTTTTGTGCTTTGCTGTGATGCAAATTCCTGGTTGTCTTTCAATTTGCCAGGTTGAGGTAGGTAGCAATACATTACGCCCAGCAAAGATGTCAACATGTGTTACCTCCACTCATGCTTCCAATTCCTATGTAGATTAACAAAGTTTTTGGAGGCCTCTGGAGAAAACAGTTACAAATATTCATTCTCTTGAAATAAGATGCTATAACACAAACATGTACACAGCACCCAACAAGATGAAAAAGACAAAATGCATTCATAATCTGTTACAAACAGTTTCTGTCCATATTCTGCCTGATTCCTAACTTTCCTACCTGCTCATGTCTGCATGAATACACTTTGTTACTTTGGGCATTGAGCACCTCTGATGCTTATCCAAATCCTGCTGCTTTGAGTCAATCTTCTGACATCCTTGGTAAATGCTCTTCTGTTTTTACTCTATTTCGTAAATGGGGGGCATGCAAGTTTAAGCATGGAGAGTTGTTCTTTTTTGTTTGTTTTTAAAGCAAAACTGGGTCTAGTTTTCTGGGGTAAAAATTTTCTAGTCCCTCACACATCATCAGAATCCAAGTGAATTCTGATCTTGCTTTCACCAAGAGTAGGGTATGTGACAATAGTTCTTTTCATCTTTATGTGATATGAATACCACAATGCAAATTCCTCATCAGCCGCCAACTATGTAAACTTGGGCAAATCAAAGTCTCTCTGAATCTCGTCTTTTCAGCATTTGTAAAATAAGGGAGTTGCATTAGATGATCTCAAGGATGCTTCAAAGTTAGTAAATGTTTATGGTTATTTTCAGAGAACTTTGGAGGTGAAAGGTACATTGGAAGCAATCTAATCCAACTGCCTTATTTTACAGTTTTTATAGAAAACAGTTGGTGTTCTGAGAGTAGAAGAGGGAAAACTGTAGCTACCCCTTTGATATCCCTATGATGATTCCCAGTCTACTGGAACAAACACTTTCAGCCTTGGAGAACCACATACTAGGTTAGAGGTAGCTAGGTGCAAAGTGAATCGAGCGCTGGACCTGGAATGAGGAAGATCTGAGTTCAAATTTGACTTCAGACATACTTACTAGCTGGGTGACCTTGGGCAAGTCACTTAACTTTTGTCTGTCTCAGTTTCCTCATCCGTAAATTGGGGACAATAATAGCATCTAACTCCTAGGGTTGTTGGGAGAATCAAATTAGATAGTATTTTTTAAGCTCTATATAGGGTGTCCCAAAAGTCTTAGTGTGACTTAAGCTTTGATAAATATATTTAGCCTTAAACTGCACTCAGACTTTTGGATACCCTGCAAAAATGTTAGCTGTTAACTTACACTGCTTCCCCAAGAAGAGTATTAACCAAGGGTAGTCCTTTGCTTTTGTACTGATTAGGATCATAGCATCACAGATTTTAGAGGCAGACAGCCATCTCGTCCAATTTCCCATTCTTTGTAGTAGGTGTAATAATACAGTCTTGGTTAGATGACATGCACTTCAAGGTAGAACATGAAGCTGTTTCATGATTTAAAAAAAAACAATTCTGCTGTGATGTCTAGGATTCTGTGGCATGTACTATGATAGTAATTAAAGCCTGAGGTGATATTAGACTCCACAATAAAGAAGGTCTTATGAGGTACCCTTCTCAAGGCAAACCATTCACTCAGATGCAGAGCAGTAAAGAGGTATATTATCTCTAGTTTTAATAATTTTTTTTTGCTTTGTTGAATTGAACTAAATGGAATTTAAGAATATACCAGCTATTTCTAGGCTTACATTTTTTAAAACCTCTGGAGAAATAGATGATAGGAATTAGGTTAAACTTGATTGTCCAATAAATTACCTTACACAAATAGTGAAAGGATAATAAAAGGTTATCATTAACTCATCTAATGATAGTGATAGGAATCTAAGAAGATCCCTGATGGGCTGAAAGCCAGCAGAGAAAGTGATTGTTGAAATAAAAATATTTCCAAATTTCATAGAACTAAATAGGATTTGAGATTTTATCATGTGCATAGTCTCAATACTTCAATTAAATAAAAACATATAAGTCTGGAGAAGATGTGGGAAAATTGAGACACTAATGTACCATTGGTGGAGTTGTGAACTGTTTCAACCATTCTGGAGAGCAATTTGGAACTATGGCCAAAGGGCAACAAAACTATGTATATCCTTTGATCCAGTAATACCACTACTAGGTCTGTATCCCAAAGAGATCATAAAAAAGGGAAAAAGACCTACATGTGCAAAAATATTTACAGCAGCCCTTTTCATGGTGGCAAAATATTGGAAATTGAGAGGATGCCCATCAATTGGGGAATGGCTGAACAAGCTGTGGCATATGAATGTAATGGAATATTATTGTGCAATGAGAAATGATGAGCAGACAGATTTCAGAAAAACTGGAAGGACTTGTAGGAACTGATGCAAAATGAAATGAGCAGAGCCAGGAAAACTTTGTACACAGTAACACAATATTGTGTGATGATCAACATGACTTAGCTCTTCTCAGCAACACAATTACAAAGGACTCATGATGGAAAATGCTATCCACATCCAGATAAAGAACTGATGGACTGTGAATCCAGATGGAAGCACACTTTTTTCACTTACTTATTTTTTTCATGTTTTTTTTTCCTTTTGGTTTGTTTCTTCTTTCACAACTATGACCAATACGAAAATATGTTTTACACAACTGCACATATATAACCTATATCAAAATACTTACCATTTTAGAAAGAGGAGAAGGGAGGGAGGGAGGGAGAAAAAATTGGAAGTCAAAATCTTGTAAAAATGAATACTTAAAAATTGTCTTTATACATAATTGGGAAAAAATAAAATACTATTAAAACATACTAGACATAGGTTGACTTAGATTTAAGGAATTTTAGAGCTAAAAGGGATTCTCTACCCTATCTATCCTACATTACAGATGAAGACACAAATTAGTTAAGAAAGAAGTTACGTAACTTGTCCAAAGCCACACATCTACTTATACATCTACTCCCAATCTGCCACCATTTAGAAGTGTCCTATCTCCTATAAAACCTAGTCTATGTCTTTTCCCCCAGTACAACACAATATTCTTGATTTCCTATTAGAACTCCAATAGTTCTAGAGGTTCAGCTGAATCTCATAGCTAGGGACTGTCCCCAGAAAAGATTAACAAGTAAAACTTGTCTTGAAAACCAGCCTTCCTCTTCTGTATGATTTTTCCCCTCCCCACGATATCTCTGCCTTGCATCATTTAGGTGATCATCTCTATAACAACCTCTCTGCTGTGCAGACACAATTATCAGGAATACACATAGGAATTCCCTTCATCAATGCAGCTCCCAATTTGGTAGATGAGTCCTAAGGAGTTATGTGAAGTGTGTCAGGTTGTGATTTTCCCAGATTGCCAGAGGTTAAGATTTGAATTCAAGTCTACCTGCCTCAATGCCAGCAATTCTATCTACTATTCCACATTGATTCTACTATCATGAAAGACTCATAAATTCACAGAAGACAAAAAAAAAAAAAGAAAGGAAACAGTAATAAAGCCCATGGTCACAGATGTCTATATACAAATCTGTGAAGTATGGGAAACATGGTGAACTAGAGATCCTAAAAAAAGGAGGCAAACAACTTAATTAAGACTTGGTCAGTTGAGATCTGTGACTGATATATGACTCAAAAGAAATAAGATTGGTTAAAAAAATAAGATTGGTTTAAAAAGGGGGGGGCAGCTAGGTGGGGTCAGGAGGACCTGAGTTCAAATCCAGCCTCAGACATTTGACACTAGCTGTGTGACCCTGGGCAAGTCACTTAACCCCAATTCCCTCACCAAAAAGCAAAAAAGGGGGGGGGCATGGTATATTAAGAGGACATTCTCATGTGAGGAAATCTAGGAACCAATCAGAGGAAGCATGGTTAAGAACATCTGAGTAAAGATTAACAGAAGAATACATAGAAATGGTACTGTTATCAGAGTATATTACAGACCACTTGCACAGAAAGAGGAAAAACATGAGGTGAGAAAACAGATCACAAACTTGTGATACGAAAAGTGATGGAAGACTTCAATTATGTAGACATTGGCTGGAGCTCTCTTTGCCAAGAACAGAAAAGTTAATCATTTCTTGATTTATTTTATTGATACTTTCAAAAAGTAAAGGAACTAGCAAAAGTATCTTCTATTTTGTATCCAATTCTCACTGACAATGAAAAACATTGCCAGAGTAGAAATAATAGCAGTCTTTGCTGGAGAGAGGAAAGAAGTGACTATTCTATCTTGAATTTGTGATAGGGGAAAAAAACAAAGGAAAATTGAGATTAGTCTAATATCCATTTTATATTTGGGGAAATTAGATTTCAAAGCATTCAGATAAAGGACAGTAGGGTTGCACAGCCAAAACTTCAGAGGAAGTCACCACCAAAAAGAATTTCAGTTGAAGAATTAGGAGATAAATCCTAGGAAGTTGTTCCGGATCTCAGCAACTGGTGTCAGGAGGATTTGAACTCAGGTCTTCCAGCTTAGTACTGTATCTACTATGCCACACCACTACATACAACAGTATGATATGGCAGCTAAAAAAGTTAGTGTCATGTTGTTGTTCAGTCATGTCTGACTCTTTGTGATCCCATTTAACGTTTTCTTGGTAAACATACTGGAATTGTCTGCCACTTTCTTCTCCAGCTAATTTTAAAGAAGAGAAACTGAGGCAAACAGGGTTAAGTGACTTGCCCAGGGTCACACGGCTAGTAAATGTTGGAAGCCAGATTTGAACTCATGAAGAGTTTAGGCCTGAGTTTAGGCCTAGCACTGTCCACTGTACCACCTAGCTGCCCCAATGTCATTATGGGCTTTACTAAGAGCAGCATACCACTCAGGACTAAGAGAGAGATGGTACTGCTATACGTTGTCCTGGTCAAAACACACCAAAAGTCTGTTCAGCTTTTTTAGTGTTGCATTAAGGAACATGCCCAAATTTGCAGGATGGATACACACAAGATAGCTATCCTAGGCTCAAGTGAATGGATTCACATTCACTAAAATCACGGCCCACAAGTCTTCACCAGTATACTTACTTTTAATAGCAAGGGGATACAGAAAAAGAATGGAATGGGATGGTGCAATAAGAGTAGTAGCAACATCTTCCCCATAGATCTGGCACATGGTCTCCCACAAAGACATATACCACAAATGGAAAGAATGGAAATGCACAGGAAAACTGTGGAAAAGCATGTGTGTGGGCACATGGAACACTGGGAACACTCCTGATGGGGCAGCTTAGGCCTCTGAGGTGGCACGGCTGCTGATGTGCCCTCGTGATGTCATTGCTCTGCTCCTTCTCACTAGGCCTGGACACTGAGTCTCTCCCTGGACATGTGTCTTCGGGGACTCTGCTTCCAGCTTCAGTTGAAGTCTTTCTTTATATCCTTCTCAGCAAAGTGGGTTCTGCCACAATCTTTAGATTAAAAATCAGAGACTTTTAAAGTAGTTCTAGAAAAGCAGTTGCTTCAACAAATGCCTTCTTGAGTGGGGCAGAATCGGAGCAGTAAACCTCCTCGGATTTTTTTCAGTTTGGTTTTTTTCTTTAGTAGCTTGATTGTGTAGGCCTTGGATCTCGAGGAGGAGATGGTCAGTCCCAGGTGCTAAACCCATTAGAACAAAGAGGAGAGAACAAAGAGGAGAGTTACTTCTAGCTAGGTAGATAATGCCCTCAGGCTTAAATCTATCTTTTCTTTGGACTCCCCAGTAGTTTCTCCAAGGACAACCTTACACTAGCTCGTGGTGAGCATTTCATATACCACTTGATGATTTTTTTTCTTTCTTAATATTTTATTTGATTTCAATTTCATGTAAAAACAATTTTTTGCATTCATTTTAAAAAAAATTTTGAGTTCCAAATTCTCTCCCTCTCTTCTTTCCCTCCCCCTTTATTGAGAAGTTGAGCAATTTGATATAGATTATACATGTGTCCCAATTTTCCCACATTGCCTCAAACATGTCATTTTCCTTTTCTGTAACATTGGCTAGTCTGCTAGGACAGCTAGGTGGTGCAGACTTTAGCCTGGCCTAAAGTCAGGAAGACTCATCTTTGTGAGTTCAAATCTAGCCTCAGACAATTAGTAGCTGTGTGACCCTGAGCAAGTCACCTAATTCTGTTTGCCTCAGTTTCCTCCTTTATAGAATTAGTTGGAGAAGGAAATGACAAACTACTCTAGCATCTTTGCCATAAAAACCCCAAATGAAGTCACAAAGAGTCAGACACAACCAAAACAACTCAACAATAACAACAGCCAGTCTGATAGGTGTGAGGTGGTACCTCAGAGTTGTTTTAATTTATATTTCTCTAATCAATAGTGATTTAGAGCATTTTTTTCATATATCTATAAATGGCTTTGACTTCTTTATCTGAATACTGTCTGTTCATATGCCTTGACCATTTATCAATTGGGAGAATGACTTGTATTCTTATAAATTTACTCAGTTCTTCAAATATTTGAGAAATGAGGCCTTCATCAAGGAAATGTGCTGTAAAAAAAAAAGAATCTTCCCCCTCCCAGTTTTCTGCCTTCCCTCCAATTTTGGCTGCACTGTTTTTGTTTGTGCAAAACCTTTTTAATTTAATGTAATCAAAGTTATCCATTTTGTATCCCATAATGCTCTTCATTTCCTGTTTGGTCACAAATTCTTCCCTTATCCATGGAACAACAGGTAAACTATTCCATGCTCCCCCAATTTGCCCATGGTATCACCCCCATGTCCAAATCATGTAATCCACTCTATCTGCTTTTGCTTTATGGGTGAGTTCATCCCCTTCACATTCACAGTGTTGATTTCTAATTGTGTATTTCACTCCATTCTATTTTTCCCTTATTTTATTCTTCTCTCTCTCTTCTTTCACCTTGTCCCTCCTTAAAAGTGTCTTGCTTCTGACCACCCCCTCCCCCAATCCACTCTCCTTTCTGTCAACCTCTCCTCTTGTCCCCCTCCCCTCCTACTTTCCTTTAGTGTAAGACAGATTTCTATACCCAACTGAGTGTGCATGTTATTCCTTCTTTGAGACAATTCTGATGACAGTAAGGTTCGTGCATTGCCCATCACCCCCTTCTAACTTTAAAAGCTTCTTTTAAGTGAGAAAATTTACCCCATTCTACCTCTCTCTTCCCCTTCTCTTAGTGCATCCCTCTTTCTCACCCCTTAAGCTTATTTTTTTGGATATCACCCCATCATAGTCGACTCACACCTGTGCCCTCTGTCTATGAATACTCTTCTAACTGACCTAATAATGAGAAAGTTCTTAGGAATGACAAGTATTATCTTCCCCTGTAAGAATATAAACAGTTTATTGAATCTCTTATTTCTTTTTCCTGTTTACCTTTTTATGCTTCTCTTGAGTCTTGTATTTGAAGGTCAAATTTTCTGTTCAGCTCTGATCTTTTTTTTTAATCAGGAATGCTTGAAAGTTCTCTATTTCATTAAACATCCATTTTCCCCCAAGAAGATTACACTCAGTTTCACTGGGTAGATTATTCTTGGTTGTAATCCTAGCTCCTTTGCCCTCTGGAATATCATATTCCAAGCCCTGCAATTCTTTAATGCAGCAGCTGTTAAATCTTGTGTCATCCTAACTGTGGCTCCATGGTATTTCAAGTGTTTCTTTCTGACTGCCTGCAGCATTTTCTCTTTGATCTGGGAGCTCCGTAATTTAGCTATAATATTCCTGGGAGCTTTCATTTTGGGATCTTTCTGGGAGCTGATTGGTAGATTTTTTTCAGTCTAAGATATTGGGGCAGTTTTCCTGGATAATTTCTTGAAATGTAATGTCTAGGCTCTTTTTTTGTTCATGGCTTTCAGATAGTCCAATAATTCTTAAATGATCTCTCCTGGATTTATTTTCCAGGTTGGTTGTTTTTCTAGTGAGATATTTCACATTTTATTCCATTATTTTTATTCTTTTGATTTTATTTTATGGTTTCTTGACATCTCATAGAGTCATTCACTTCCACTCACCCAATTCTAATTTTTTTTTAGAGGTTAGGACAAAATTTATTATGCATCATGTGAATAAAAAAAGCTGGCATTGAAATCATGGCATTAGACAAGGAAAGAACAAAAATCCACAGCATAGAGATAAACTTCTTGTTGTTTGTCCTTCATATTTGAAGAGGACTAGTGACATCATGAGTGATATTTTGACTTCTATGTGAATTGGATTTCAGTGAGGCACAATGATAAAGAGACTTGTAGAGAGTAAGTTGAATTCTGAAAGGCCTTAAGATCATGCCTATTAGTATCACTTGAAAGAACTGGAAATGTTTAGCCTAGAGAAGAGTTAGGTGGAATATGATGGCTGTCTTCAAGAATTTGAAAATTTGTCAGCTGAGAGATTAAATTTATTTTTCTTGTCCCTAGAGGACAAAACTATGAGAAATTACAGGTGGTAGTTGTAAAGATGAAAGTTTAGGGCTTGTGCAAGGAAATACTTTCTAATAATTTACACTGAAATGTTCAACAGGGAGTTGATACCCAAGATTAGGAAAGAGATGATAAGGGAGTGCCTAGTAGCCCTTGAAGAATTCAAGTCACCTGCCCCAGATGAACAACATCCTCAGATCCTGAAAGAAACAGCAAATGTGATTGTTGAGCCATTGTCAATGAGAAGAGGTGCCACAAAATTGGAGGTAGGCAAAAATCATAATTTTCTATAAAAGGAAAGAGAGCAGAGTCTGCAAACTAGAAGCCAATGAGCTTTATTTTGACTCCCTAAAAATTTTAAAATGGGGGCAGCTAGGTGGCGCAGTGGATAGAGCACCAGCCCCAAAGTCAGGAGGACCTGAGTTCAAATCTGGCGTCAGACCAAACACTTGACCCATACTAACTATGTGACCTTAGGCAAGTCACTTAACCCCAATTGCCTCACTTAAAAAAAAATTTCTAAAATAGATCATGAAAGAGATGGTTAGCAAACATCTTGATAGGGAAGCAGTGATTACAAAGGGCCAGGATGGCTTTATGAAGAACAGACTAACCTTATTACTAAATTAGTAGATAAAGGGAATGATCTAGATTTTACCTAGATCCCTGTATGCCTAGGAAATACCTAGTAACAAATCTTTTGATAAAATATTTCACAATATTTTTGAGGAGAAGATGAAGAAGTACAGACCAAAAAAGAATTCAACCAGATGCATTCAGAACTGGTTGGATGATACAACTCAAAGAATAGCTGTTAAAGTTCAATGTCAAAATGGCAAGAGATCTCCAGTGAGGTACCCAAATATGTTTATGGTATGAACATGTTATATAAGTATTTTATCAATGATTCAAAGACATAGATGGTACGCTCATCAAATCTGCAGATGACATAGACATTTAGATAAATATATTTATTATTTATTATATAGTGCCAGGCATTATGCTAAGCACTGGGGATACAAAGAAAAGGTAAGACAGTCCATACCCTCAAGGAGCTTATATCTTAATGGAAGACAACACGTAAAAGGGTGCTAGAAAGGGGAGACATATGGTCCCACAGCAGCATATGGTGGCCAAGAAGTAGGATGAAGGCCTGGATCTGAGCAAGATTGGTAAATTTGGTTCACAGTCCAAGTTTTTTAGAGGGGAGGGGGTAGAGATTAACACTAGAGCAAAGATAGTATGGTTTAGAGGTGGCTGATGAGAGGGAGAGCTAACATATTGGGTGAGAGAGTTGGAATCCAAAAGATTCTTGAGACTAGAACACTGGGCTGAAGCTAAGACAATCTAATTGAATGGGGTAAATTTAAAGTCTTGTACTTGGGTACAAGAAAATTGGCTTCACAAAAGAAAGACGAGAAAAGGCATGGTTAAATATTTCAGAAAAATTTCCAACTATTACTTTCTATGACGTGAAACTCATTTTTGCTAGTTACAAAAGTATAACTCCTTTCACAGATGTTGGCACCTCAAGAGGAATAAAACTTAACACATACATCTTCAAAGTTTGGAGTTCAGGCATCAACTAGACAGTTTCTCATAGGATCGTAGATTTAGAACTGGAGGGGACCTTAGATATTATTAAGTCTGAGCCTGTCATTTTATAAATGAGGAAACTGAAGCCCAGAGAAGGGAAGTTACTTTCCCAAGGTCTCACAAGTAGTAAGGTTGCATTTGAACTCAAGGGCTCTAATACCAGAACCAATATTCTTTTCATCACGCCAATCTTGAGGGGGCTTTTTTTTTTCTGAAATCACATGACTATAGATAGTTCCTTGCATCTCTTAGGCTCATAGCCAGTTTTTGGATCGCAGTAAATGATATTGGCTAGAGAGCTGGCCTGAGAGCCAAGAAGATATGTTCAAGCCCCTCCTCTCATATGTACTAGCCATGTGACCCTGGACATGTCCCTTTACTTCTTAGTACACTAATTGTCTAAGACTACAAGTTGCAGAAGTGTTGAAAGATTTAAAGAGAGTTTTTTCATTCAAGAGTTCCCCATATTAATGAATCATACATCTATCCTGTCTCCTCCAACAGACAGTACCCCTTTGGCATTCCCACTCTTTCACTTAATTTTCAGTCTCTCCTTCTCTACTGGCTCATTTCCTACTGCCTACAAATAACGCTCGTCTACTTTGTCCTGAAAAAACAAAAACAAAAACAAAACCCTCACTTAATCCTTCCAACTCTGGAATCATCTTTTACCTCTTCTGCCCTTTGTAGCTGAATTCAAAAAAAGCCACCTACAACAGGTGCCTCCACTTTCTCCCCTCTTACTTCCTTCTTAACTTATTACAATCTGGCTTCCAACCTTATCTGAAACAGCTCCCTTCAAAGTTACTAATAATCTCTTAGCTGCCAAATCCAAGGGCATTTTCTTATCTTCATTCTCCTTTATCTCTGTAGCCTTTGACACTGTTGATTAGTCTATCCTTCTTTGTACTCTCTTCTCTCTAGGATTTTGGAATACCTCTGTCTCCTGGTCCTCCTCCTACCTATTTGACCACTCCTTGTCTGTTTCCTTTGCTGGATCCTCTTCTAAATCATGCCAACTCTTAAGTGTCCCTCAGATTTCTGTCCTGGGCCTTCTTTTCTTCTGTCTATATACTATCCACTTAATGATCTCATCAGCTCCCATGGATTTAATTAACATCTATATGCTGCTGATTGTCAGATCTACCTGTCTTGACTCATTCTCTCTGCTAAACTCCCATCTCACATCTTTGGTTGCCTTTCAGACAGTGTCTGGTAGACATATTAAACTCAATGTCCAAAACAGATCTCATTATCTTTCTCCCAAAACCTCCCCCCACCGCCACCACTACTACTCCTACCTTCCTAATTACTTAAGAGGGCAATATCCTCCTATTCCCCAGGCACAAAACCTAGGAATAACCTTGGATTCCTCACTATCTCACCCTGCACATCCCATCTGTTGTCAAGGCCTGTTGATTGCACCTTTGTAACATCTCTTGAATATATCCCCTTCTCTTCTCTGACACTGTCACCACTCTAGTTTAGGCCCTCATCACCTCACGCCTGGATTATTGTCATAGCCTGCTGGTGGGTCTGCCTGCCTCTAATCGCTCCCCACTCCAGTCTTCCATCCAGCCATTAAAGTGATTTTCCCAAAGGGCAGATCCAATCATGTCACCCTCTACTCAATACCCTCCAGAGCTTTCCTATTGCCTACAGCAGCACAAAAGAAACTTGAGATACACAACTCTATCCCCACCCCAGCTCTAACCACTGATCTCCCTGGCTTCCTTTAAGTTGCAATTGAAATCCTACCTTCCACAGGAAGCCTTCCCCAACCCCACTTACTTCCAGTGCCTTCTGTTATTTCCTATTTATCCTGTTCATGGCTTGCTTTATATAGTTTGCTTGTTTCCATTAGACTATAAGCTCCCAGACGCCAAGGACTGTCTTTTGCCTTTTTGATCCCAGTACTTAACACAGTGCCTGGCACATAGTAGATGGTTAACGTTTATTCGTTGATTCCTATCATTTATTCTATACAAACTATATCTATGTTGTAGTCCCCCTTTGGATTATTTCGCTTTTGCCTTTGTATCCCATTATGTCAGGTGGTACAGTGGATAGAGTACTGGCCCTGGAGTCAGGAGGATGAGTTCAAACCCAGGAAAGAAAAGAAAAGAAAAGGAAAAAAAAAAGCTTCGATAGGGGCAGATAGGTGGTGTAGTGGGTAGAGTTCCAGTCTTGGAGTCAGGAGGGCCCGAGTTCAAATCCAGCCTCAGACACTTGACACTTACTAGCTGTGTGACCTGGGCAAGTCACTTAACCTCTATTACCTCACCAAAAAGCAAAAAAAAAAAAAAAGACACCATAGAAGGTTGGTTTATTGTGTAAATGCCACATTGCTTAAGATCATCCGCAAGATATACTCAACATGCCATCAAAAGCTGGAAGAATATTAGGGCCAAACTACTTTTTTCCATTAGAGAATCTTTAACTTGTTTTCTGAAAAGCTTATGCAGCTCAACAATTAATTTCAGCTTTATGCTAAAAAGCTATTCATAAATGGTGCTGTTCCAGTGGTGGTGAGGTTACGGTTATGGTACAACAGAAAGAGTACTTGATTTGAAATCAAGGGACCTGGGTTTGAAACTCAGCTTTGCCACTTAATATCTGTATAAACCTCGGGCAAGTCACTTTAGGTTTATTTTCTTCATCTCTAAAATTAGACTAAATGACAAGGTCTCTTTTAGTTCTAAGCTTTTCTTGATCCATTCAAATGATGCCTCTTTTACTTTGTATTTATTCTATTTGTATTAATATATGTCCATGTCTCCCCCGATAGAGCATCTTAAGAAAAAGGGACTGTTTTATAGCTTTTATGTGCTAACAGTACCTGACATACAGGAAGCACTGAAATGTCAGCTTAACAGAATGTTCCTTTCATTCATTTTTATCCATTTGTATTCCCTTGCAACCTATGTCATAAACCTAAAAAGAATGAAGGCTGTAGTTCCAAAAGTTTGCTTTTTCCATATAATGAAACCTATGAATTGGCCACAACGGCATTAAATCAAGCTGTATTAGAAAGACAAATGGCTACACCAATAAATCTTAGCACTGATGATTTCAGGGCAGAACAGTTGTACTGCAAAGTAGGGTAGTAACATTACTATTCTACGGGCACAAAATTCCTAAAATAGGAGTTATACAAAATGCAAAAATCAGAAACTCTGCACACTTCAAAACACTGTCCTTTATTCCTTCTAAGCCCCTCTTCCCCTACATTACATAGTGTCAAAACTTTTTGTGTAATGTAGATGAGCTGATCCTTTTAAAGGCAGAAGTGGCTTCTTTTTCCTCACTGTACATGTTTTCAGAAATAAAAGGTGAATTAAATTATGTTTTCAAAACCTGGTTCTACATATGAGAAATTTGAATAAAATGCAACTTTCACATGCTAGAACTATTAGTACCATACAGCATATTCTGAATATAGAAGGAATATGGTAAGAAACAAAAATTCACTACATAGTAGCAAAATTATAAAATTTGATTTCAAAAAAGTTGAAACTGAGGAAAGATCACAAAAAGGCCCTTAATTACAATTATTTTTTCACTGGGTCAAGTTGATACAAGTGAGGCCCTTGAAGCAGCTGATAGTAATACTATGGTAATATCCTGATTTTGGGAAGCAGACAGGCATAGTGTATAGAAGAGGGCCAGACTTCAAGTCAGGAAAAGCTGGCTTAAGTATATAGCCTCTGATACATACTAGTTATGACCCATGAGCAGGAAACTTAAGTCTTCATTGATTAAGATCACATAGCTAAAACCTGGTACTCAGACCTGGAACATAGGACTTAACATATCAATGTTATTTCTACTATAACATGCACAAAATATTGTAAAAAACCTCATGCAATATTCACTGGGTTCAGAGATCTTTGTTGCTGTTATGGTCAATCCTATGTACCCCTAACCCCTTCTTCCTCTTGTACTGCAAAGTAGGGCAGTAACACTACTATTCTATGGGCACAAAGTTCCTAAAATAGGAGTTATACAAAATGCAAAATCAGAAACTCCGCACACTTCAAAACACTGTCCTTTATTTGTTCTAAGACCCCCTTCCCCTACATTATATAGTGTCAAGACTTTTTGCGTAATGTAGATGAGCTGATCCTTTTAAAGGCAGGAAAAGTGGCTTCTTTCTCCTCACTGTACATGTGTCCTTCCACCATGTCCTCTAGTACAACTAATAAATCATTCTTCCCTGACATACGCCCTCCCCTTCAAAATAATTTTGTGCATTTTTGCATTTAATTTTCTACATACATGGTTTCCTTCTCACCCCACACCCAACTAGAAATATAAGCCTCTTGATGGCAAGGAATTATTTTGGTTTTGTATTTCCTAGGCCTAGCAAAGTACCTGGCTCCTACTACATGCTTAATAAATAATGGTTGGGAGAGCCAAGACGGCAGAGTGAAAGCAGTCACTTGCTTGAGCTCTCCCCCAAACCTCTCCAAATACCTGCAAAAAATGGCTCTAAACAAATTGTAAAGCAGCAGAACCCATAAAAAGAGTGAAACAAATTTCCAGCCCAAGACAACCTGGATGGTTGATCAGAAAGGTGTATCGTGCAGGGCTGGGAGAGGAGCGCAGCTCGGCGCGGGCGTGCAGGATGCAGAAAACATGAAGCAGGCCTCAGGGGACTGAATTGCACACAGCTGTGGCGGTTTCCAGACTTCTCAACCCATGAATGCCAAAGACAACTTAGAAGGTCAGTGGGAAAAGTCTTTCTGCAGTGAGAGAGAGAAGCAAGGTCCCAGCCCCAGTTCCCAATCATGGCCCCGGGGCTGCAGCTGCTTCTTGAGCTTCTGGCCCACAGACTGAAGGGGAATCCAGTGGCTGATCAGAAGGGGATTGCAGGAATCTCTTTACTGGTGCAGGAATCTCTTGCTTTGCCCATGTTTGGATTTGGGTCACAGTTCTGAGGGTTGATCCTGGGGTGAGAAGAAGCACTGGTGTGGTGGAGCATGTAGTGGTAGTGGAGAGGAATCCTCCTCACAGTTCCAAGACAGAAAAGAGTGCTTGTGGTTACTCACAGACCACAGCATAGGCCAGGAAAGGAATAAAAACACCTTGCCCCTTATCATACCACCTTGGAAGAACTGAAAATTTACAGGTCCCTAGAAGCATCTCTGAAAACAGCTGTACAAACCCCTGAAGCTTGGGACAGTACATTCTCCATACTGAAAGCAGACCTCTACCTTAACAAAGAGTTTATAACTCAAGTAATTGGCTGGGATCATGAGCAAACCTCGCAAGAAGTGTTAGACACAGAATCTTTTTTTTTGGTAATAAAGAAGATCAAAACATTCAACCAGAAGAAGACAACAAAGTCAAAGCTCCTACATCCAAAGCTTCCAAGAAAGATATGAATCTGTCCCAGGCCTTGGAAGAGCTCAAAAATGATTTTGAGAAGCAGAGGAAAAACTGGGAAGAGAAATGAAAGTGATACAAGAAAATCATGAAAAACAAGTCAACAGCTTGCTAAAGGAGACCCAAAAAAGTACTGAAGAAAATAACATCTTAAAAAATAGCCTAACCCAAATGGCAAAAAAGGTCCAAAAAGCCAATGAGAAGAATGCTCTAAAAAGCAAAATTGGTCAAATGGAAAAAGAAGTCCAAAAGCTTACTGAAGAGAATACTTCCTTAAAAATTAGAATAGAGCAATTGGAAGCTAGTGACTTTATGAGAAATCAAGACACTGTAAGTCAAATCCAAAAGAATGAAAAAATAAAAAACAATGTGAAATATCTCACTGGAAAAACAACTGACCTGGAAAATAGATCCAGGAGAGAGAATTTAAAAATTATTGGACTATCTGAAAGCCATGATCAAAAAAAGAGTCTAGACATCATCTTTCGAGAAATTATCAAGAAAAACTGCCCTGATATTTTAGAACCAGAGGGCAAAATAGAAATTGAAAGAATCCACTGGTCACCTCCTGAAAGAGATCCCCAAAGGAAAACTCCTAGGAATATTGCAGCCAAATTCCAGAGTTCCCAGGTCAAGGAGAAAAGATTGCAAGCAGCCAGAAAGAAACAATTAAGTATTGTGGAAATACAATCAGGATAACACAAGATTTAGCAGCTTCTACATTAAGGGACCACAGAGCATGTAATATAATATTCCAGAGAGAAAAAGAGATAGGATTACAACCAAGAATCACCTACCCAGCAAAACTGAGTATAATCCTTCAGGGGAAAAAATGGTCACTTGAAATAGAGGATTTTTAAGCATGCCTGATGAAAAGACCAGAGCTGAATAGAAAATCTGACTTTTAAATACAAGACTCAAGTAGAACATGAAGAGGTAAACAGGAAAGAGAATCATAAGAGACTTATGAAGGTTGAACTGTTTACATTCCTGCATGGAAAGATATTTGTAACTCATGAAAAAAATTATATGTATCTGTGTATGTATAGATAGATAGATGTATAGATAGATAGACAGACAGAAGGGGTGAGAGAGGATTATACCAGGAGAAGGAGAACGGGAGAGGTAGAACAGGGTAAATTATCTCACAAAAAAAACAGAAAACAAAAGCTCTTTACAGGGGAGGGGAAATGGGGGAAGGTGAGAGGGAATGAGGGAATCTTATTCTCATCAGATATGGCTTAAAGGAAGGAATAACATACACACTCAATTGGGTATGGATATAGATATATAATATAGGTATATTACCCTACAGGAAAATAGAGATAGAAGGGAACAAGAGAGCAGGGGGATGATAGTGGGGAGGGCAGACTGGGAGAGGGGACAATCAGAAGCAAACACTTCTAAGGAGGGACAGGGTCAAAAGAAAGAATAGAATAAGTGGAGCAGAATAGGATTAAGGGAAATAGAGTTAGTTTTTCACAACATGACTACTATGGAAGTATTTTGCATAACTGCACATGTATAACCTGTATTGAATTGCTTGCCTTTTCAATAAGGGTGGGTGAGGAAGGAGGAAGGGAGAAAATCTGGAACCCAAAGTTTTAAAAACACATGTTTAAAAAAAAAGTTTTCACATGTAACTGGGAGATATGAAATATAGGAAACAGGTACAGAAATCTATTCTGCCCTACAGGAAAATAGAAGGGGAAAAGAATAAGAGAAGGGGGTGGAGAGACAGAAGGGAAGGCAGACTAGGGGAAGGGATATTCAGAATGCATGATATCTTGAGGTGGGGGGAGGGGCGAGATGGGGTGAAATTTTGGAACTCAAAATCTTGTGGAAGTGAATGTTGAAAACTAAAAATAAATAAATTAAAATTTAAAAAAATAAATAAATAAGTGCTTGTTGGAAAAACTGAAAAGTAACGGCTTTGAAAGAGTATCCTCCTTTACTAACACTGTACATTAAGAAAAACAGTGATTCTTCTACAAGAGGTATGTGATAGGGGAAAAGGGAAGACTGTGCTAAAGAGCAAGAAACTCAAAAGGTCCAGGGACTTAAAGAGAATTAAAGTACAATACATGGCAACAAGGTAATTGAGTTTTGTAGCCAAGTTCAACAGAAAACTGTTTAGCTCTGAATATAGTGCATTAAAATAAATACATCCTTTATTGACAAGTCATAATCAACGTAAAAATAGAACATTTTCCTCCTTTGTAAAAATATGTGCAATAATGTAAGAGAAACATGATGTTTCAGTAGTCTTCAATATTAGCACAAAAACAAAACTGTTAAACATAGCTCAATTTATAATACAAAACATTTACAAAAGCATTATTTTGCCATAGAAAAAAGAGAAAGCTATTATAATAATTTATTTTACACGAACTGCTTTCCAGTTACACTTTTTCAAGAGCTTCACCAACCAGTTGAATACCAATACTTTTGCCTTCATCTGTCTGAACCACTAACAGGCCTTCGAATTTTCCTGCTGACTTTGGTTGAATTGGACTGGCATGTTGATATAATGCTGAGCTCTGTATCAGACAAAAGGAAATGTTAGCTGCATAACTGTAATAACATGAACCATTCACTAGATTTTTCAAAATACCATAAGGCTACAATAATAACCATAGTTTCAAGCATCTTTTGATAATTTGCAACCACTGCTAAGTAATCAAGCAAATAACTGAAATATTCAGATAGTATATGGGCTGAAGGGTAAGAAACTCTTAAACACAACCCTTTATTTCTAGAGTAAAGTATTGATGTTCTGGGCTTCTGAACAAGTTAGGAAAATGGGTTTGCCTGATGGCACATACAGGTAGATGCTATATCTCCTAAAGCAAGCAGCATCCTGCCAGAAGTCAATCTTAAAAGACTTTATCTCCAAATGACCTCTTGATAACTTGACCTTAACAAAGTTACAGCATCCTACAAAAGTAAAATGATGAATGAACTACGAATTAAAGACCTGTCTTATTCCTAGCTCTGCCACCAGAGCTTGGGCAAGTCACATGACTTCTTTGGGACTCAATTTACTCAACTGTAAAAAATAGACAGCTATAAGGTACCATTCAGCTCTAAGTTCTTATGAGCCTATTAATTCATCTAAATGCTTCTTAAACTAAAAATTTTAGGCTATATAGCATCTTGAAGAAATTATTTCCATTCATGTGTAATTATATTAGAAACCATATAACATTCATAAAAATATAAGATATAATTACCCCTACATAAAATAATGCTCCACTAAGGCCTACCCTGTATCTGTAGTTTGGAATTGATTTTGGATTCTCAAAGTGAAGTTTAAGGTCTAGCAGCTCCTACAATAAGCCCAAAAAAAGCTGAACTTGGGTTCAGATTGTCCCTCAGAAGGACTGCAAATCTGTCCTGAAAGCATTAGCCTAATTCAAAAAAGTTCAGCATCAAAAGATCGGTGCATGATCAGACTAATTTTTATTTTTGACCACAATATTTATGTTGTTTTATGACTTTACAGACTTTAACTGTGTCCTTTTTGCATTAAACTTTCTTACCTGAGAGTTCTCATTTTAATCTACGCTCAGAGAGACTGAATTGAATTTGTTGAATCGACTCCATTCTCTATATTGTTCAAGTCTAGGTACCAGTAGCATAACAAAAAATTGTCAAAAGTCCCTCCTCTCATGACACTAATATTTTACTAGTTTTTCTTCTCTGGACTAGATTTTAAAGTTCAATGATCACAAACGTAAAAATTTTGCTAGGATTTTTTTTAAAAATAAGAATAATGTACTATTATATTTCTAAAACTCATTCAAAATATTTATTATTTTAATGGCCCTAAAAAAAAAAGCTCCCAGGAGCCTTCAAAAAATAGTTTACACTGACTTTGGTCTACATCTGGTCATCTCACTGACAGCTCAGGTCAGCTTATAGCTTCATTTATTTTTCTATAAAGTGTATACTTAATTAACATATGCCCACTTCACTCTTCTCCCTCCCCACTTTAATCCTATCCAATCTGTGGCCAAGTCCTGTCAATTTTACCTTTGTAACATCTCTCATGCACACCCTCCTCTCTCTTCTGCCACTACCAACATCTTGGTGTGGTGGCCCTTCTTCACCTCAGGCCTGAACTAGTGAAAAAGCCTCCTGACTTCCTTCAAGTTCCAGCTAAAATTCCACTTTCTACAGGAAGTCTTTTCTGATTTCCCTTAACGCTGACACCTTCCTTCTGTTGATTATTTCCACTTTACATCACATTTATCTTGTTTGTACATAGTTGTTTGCATGCTGTCTCCCCCAACAGAGTGTGAGCTCCTTGAGAGCAAGGACTATCTTCTGCCTCTCTTTGTAATTCCAGAGCTTAGCACACTGCCTGGCACATAGCAGTAGCTTAATAAATGTCTAAAAATAAATAAACAGAGTATCAAAGTTGATTTTGCCACTTTCCTATATGAGTTCAGTATTTCACTACCCGTAAGAATCTGGTCTAATTTGAAGACTTGGGGATTAGATTTGTGTACTCAAGAGCACTTACTAAATGTTAAAAATAATGAAGCTCTTCTTAGCACTGATTCCTAGGTTATTTCAACTACAAATACTTTTCTATCCATCAAGTATTCAAACTTTACTATCAAAGTCAGTTCCTGCTCTTTCCCAGACTAAACATTGCCCCCCAGAACCACAATGTTAGTACCACCAAAGACAAATGCACTGTAACAAAACAAAATTTTGTAAAAGAAAGGTTTTTTTTGAAGCCTAAAAAAATCCCTGCCATTCCAGATACAACTGAATAAACAAACGAAAACTGAAGTAATGCTATTTAATAAGCTTTAGAGTTTAGAATTTTGGAAAAAACTTTTAAGAATGTATTCTAGAAAGAAACTATAAAGTATAATATTAATACAAAGTCTTCACATACAAATTTTCTATCAACGTAATAAACAACTTAAAAGTATTATATTGTGCTATCATCACAAATTGAATTTAACCACATACTCACATAGACCAGAGAAAAAGGGGGGGGGGGAAGTGTACTGAACTCCAATGGAAGAGATATAGTTTAAAACCTCTTAACCACTAATGACTAATTTCACAGAGACTAATTTTAAGAGCAGGAAATGCATCAAGAGACCTAAAAAGCAACTGTTAGAAATGTGCTCCAAACAAGGGCTTTCCAGTCTTCTCTCACTACATGTAGCCATCCCATTTACAGTCAAAGAGTTTCTAAAAACCTACAAATCACAAAATGCATTACTTTTCACTCTTCTAAAAAAAATGTTTCATAAAAAAAGAAAAGCTTGCATATTTCAAGTTGCAACCATTACCACAAAACAACAGTAATGGACAGGAAGTATTTAAAGCCTGAGAATCAGTCACAACTATCACAAACAACAAACATTTCATCTGATGATTATTTTTATTCTTTGCCCTGCAAATGCTTGTGATTAAGATCTGTACTTAGAACAAAAACAAAAACTGAAAATAGGACATCCAATTAAACCTTTGCAAAAAACATTTATATATAAATAAATTTCAACTCACAAAATGTCTTAATTTTTCAGTCTCTCCCCCTTCTAAGTCTTCATTAAGATTCTTTGTCCATTTGCTCTCATTTCCTTTTCCTTTTACATATAGGTGAAGTAATTACTTATTCTACTACTCTGGTTTGGCTTTTATTATTCTGCCTTATTTCATAAAGGCCTTTCTACATATCTTTATAGCTTATAATATTGGCTATCTTAAGTATTATACTATTTCATAACATTAACATACCAAAAATTCACCATTCCCTTATTACTGAACATGTTGCCAGGGATGCTACTACAAAAATCTCTGTAAAGATTTAAAAAAAAAACCCAACTACTCACTATATAATCTCAACAATGTAATCATTAGCCAAAAGATTGTTGTTTGTAACTTCACTCCAAGACTGCTTTCAAAAACGACACTATAAGTTTGGAATAAAGGTGTAACTATAATGGTACAATCCCAACTGTTTTTCTTTCTTTGGCCATCTTGATATGAAGTGGTAGCTCTCAATTATTTGAAATTACACTTCTGATTATTAGTGAAGTTTAGTACTGGATGTAAGTTACCATTTGTGCTTCCTCTTTTGAAAACTATCTGTTCATATTTTTGACCATTAAACCACTGTGGACTGGGAATTATCTCTGCCCATTTTAATGACTCTTTAAGATATTAAGTTTTTAATCTACCATTTGTCAACTGTTTGCTCCAATCTGTTCTTTAAAATTATTTTTAGCTATATTAAAACAAGTTTCTGTAATCTACCTTGTCCTTAGTGATAATCTGTTATGTTTATTTAATAGGAAAAAAGTCATCTCCCTATCACAACTGAAATGAGCAAACTATTCTATGTTTTGATAGTTAAAATATTTTTATGTCTATTATCTGGAAGAAACTCAATGAGATGTTATAGGCAATTTCTCAAACACGTTTGTTAACTAATGAATCTTCCCTAGTTTCTATTTTCTATAGTTTTATCAGACAACCTTTTGTTAATATATATGGTATCTTTATTGTCTAGTACTTGGTACTAGCTATTTGTATCTAAGGAGAGAAATAAAAAGGGGAGAGTGGCTATAACAGAAGGATAACAATTTCAGAATGGCATAAGGGTTTTAAAACTTTTTTTTTATTATAAACTTAAACATCAACAAATAGGAACATTTCAATTAAAAAAAGAGAGTATCTGACACTGTGAATAACAATTGTGGTGTTTTTAAAAATGTATATATTAAATTTCACAAGGTAGGAACAAAATTGCCCTCCCTAGTATTGAGGTTTCTTCTGTTCTCACCTGAGTATTTTAAAATGTGCTACTGATGCTCTTTTCTTTCTTTTTTGCAACACTACCACTCCCCACTAATTCTATCCCAACTCCCAAAGGAAGCTCTATCTTGTCAATCACAGAATTTAGAATGGAATAGTCCTTAAAATTCATATAGTTCAACTCTTTCATTTTCCATAAGAGAAAACAGGCCCAGGATGGTTAAGTGACTTGCCTAAGGTCAGTCACTTAACCAGCAAGTGGCAGATACCAGATTTGAATGTAGGTCCTCTTACTAAATGGAGTGCTCCTTCCACTAAATGACAACTAATAGGATAAGTGATGATTTAAATTTTTTTTAAAAAAGCAAAAAGCTTAGAACAAGAAGAATGAAATTAAAATTAAAAAAAATCAAAATTAACTTGCTACAAATGTTTCATCTTCCTTGGTTTTCTTTACAAATGATATGGCACTCAAGAATACTCAAATGTTCTTTTGGCAACTATATGTCTTATACATGTTCCCATGCCTCTAAAGTGTAGTTCTCTTAAAAGCAGAATTTTATGAGCTCCCTATTACATATCACATAAAAGTTCAAATTTCTTTGCTTGGCATTTAAGACATTACAAAATCTGGCGCTACTCTAAATTCCCAATCTTTTTACAAACTACTCTCCCCTACACATACATATGATCTTGAAACCTGGTGAATATCCCCCACTGCGCTCCTGATAAATTTTTCTTCAATTGTCTTCTACATGACTATGGTTGTATTATGATCTAACTATGGCACATATGACTGAAAATGTTGCATATTACCCAGTGGTTCAATACATCTGAATTTTGATATTTGTAATTGATGGTATAAACTGTAAATGCAAACATTTGATCAAATAGGATAACTATATTTTTAAAATGTAACTCCCCCCCCAAAAAAAGAGAAAAAAAATACAAAAATATCAGGTGGCAATTACAGTGTTACAAAACAAAGACTTTGCTTCATTTTTGGCCTTATTTGCACATTAATTTCTTCTATTTAGATGCATTAAATTATTTGTACTTTTTATTATTATTCAATTAACCAGCATTTATTTTCTTTCCCTCCTACTCCTCAAGTTGACAGGAAAAAAAAACCTCCCTAACAAATATGCACACAGTCAAGCCAAACAAATTCCCACATCACTGATGTCCAAAAATAAATGCTCTGCTTCTGTCAAGAGATGGTTAACACAAAGCCCTCTGGAATCATAGATGGTCACTGTACTGTTCAGAAATATTAAGCCCATCAAAGATGTTAATCTTTAAAATGTTATTGTATAAATTGTATTCCTGGTTCTGCTCATTTTATTCTGTATCAGTTTATTCCAGCTTTCCCAGGTTTCCTTGAATCTATCCCTTGTCCTTTCTTACTACCTACCCCTTTATTTAAAAGGACTTTTTTAAATTATTTTTTTCAATCAGCAAAAATACAGTTTCTCTCCCCCCTTCCAACCCCCATTGAGAATGAAAGAAAAAAACCTGTTACAAATACGTACAGTCAGGCAAAGCTAAATTCCACATTGGCCATGTCCAAATGGGAACGTGTATGTTTATACACACATACATGTCTCATTTTGCACTCTCTTTCACCTATTATGAAGCGGGTAGCATGTTTCATCATTAGTTCTCTGGAACTACGGTTGGTTATTACATTGATCCTAAGCCTTTCAAAGTTGTTTGTCTTCACAATATTGTTGTCACTGTATAAATTGTTCTCCTTATTCTATTTACCTCTTTTGCATCAGTTCATATGAGCCTTCCTAGATTTCCCTGAAACTATCTACTTCATCACTCTTAGAGAATAGTGTTCCATCACATTTACATATCATAAGTTGTTCAGCCTTTCCCCAATTAAGGTGCTGTCTTAAGAGTTCCATTCTTTACCACCTCAAAAAAAGCTGTAAGTATTTTTGTTCATTCTAAGAATGTGATTTGCTTAAGACTTATCCTTCCCTTAGTGTGTACTCCTTCTAATTCCCCTTTTCCCTCCTATTTCCCTGCAGAGTAAAGTCTATTTCTCTACCCAACTCTGTGTGTAAGTATTCATTCCTACTTTGACCAGTTCAGATAAGAGTGATGTTCAAGATCTTCACTCCCTCTCCTTGTAAGTATAGACTGTATAGATCAAGAATATCTAGAAGACTCCTCTATTTCATTAAAAATCAATTTTCCCCGCTGTAGGATTATACTCAGTTTTGGTGGGTGAGTCATTCTTGGCCATAAGTCTATGTCCTTTCCCTTTGGAATACTATATTCTAAGCTCTCTTTACTCCTTTACAGTGTTGGCTGTTAAAGCATGTGGTTCCTCAGTACTTGAATTCTTTCTGGCTGCTTGCAATAATTTTTCTTTGATCTGGAATCTCTGGATTCTAGCTATAATGTTCTATGAGTTTTTATTTTGCATTTTCTTTCAAGAAATGACCACAGGGCTCTATTTTTATTTGGCCTCCTGATTCTAAGAGATGTGAAGTTATATTTGCTATTTTGTTTTGTTTTTTTTAAGTTAAGGAAATACAAAGTCTAGGCTCCTTTTTGTTTGGTTCATGATGTTCAGGTAATCTAAAGATTCTTAAATTTTTTGTCCTCAATCTTTTTTTCCAAATTAGTTGTTCTTGCTGTGAGGTAACTTACATTTACTTTTTTCCCAGTCTTTTGACTCTGTTTTAGTACTTTTTGATGTTTCATGGTTTTTTATTTTCCATTCTAATTTTCAGGGAGTTTGTTTGGACATGGTTGGTATCTTTTGTGCCAAGTTAATTCCCTGTCCAGTTCTTTCTTCCAATATTCTCATCTTTTTTCCCCAAATGTTTTTCTTCTAGTGCTTCCATTTAAGTTATTTAAAAAAAAGTTTTAAACTCTTGCTTCATCTCTCCCAGCAATTCTAGTTGGATTTGACCCACCCTGATTTTTTTGTTTGTTTGTTTTTTTGAGGCTTTGCTTGTAGTTTGAGATATTCTTTTCTTCTGGGTTTGTGTTTTGAATCCCTGTCAATATATCAGCTTTCTTGTAGTGGGATTTTGTTTTGTTTTGCACATTCATCTAGTCCTCTTCCCAATTTCCAATTTAATATTAGGGCTGGGCTCCATGTACTTTTAGAAGCCTGGGCTTAGTCCTGTTGCTTAGGTTACCATTTACTTCATTCCAGTATCTTGAGAATAACTCAGGCTGGGGACTTGCAAGCTAACAGTACTCTAAAAGTCATCTGTTTAAATTATTTGCTGTCCTCCTCTCCTCCCCATCTGAACTCTGTAAGTTCCTGACCTAGGTTTAGGTGTGAGCCACCACAGAATAAACAAAGTACTGCTCATTCAGAGTGGCAAAATTGGAAACTTCCTTTTGCTCTGGGATTCCTGTACTGAAATTCTGTAGGATTCAAACTAGTCTAGAAGTTGGAGTTGAGACACTGCTATTTTCCTGAGGTCCAAGTCACCCTGCTGTTCCTTCCTTCTGAACTTGCTTCTCTCATTCAGTTCAGAGCTTTTGGCATATGACCCTTGCCCTGAAATGCCTCTCCAGGGTGCAAATCTCTGTCAGTTCATGCTGGATCACCCAGCACTATGTTATGAGTAACAAAGGTGCACGATGGAACCTGTTCCCACACCTTACATCAACAAGGTCACAATGCTGTAGGATCTCCCACTGCTGTAGTGCACAGTAGTGCTCTGAGCAGGACAATCCTGGTCCAATCTATTCCCAGTGTATGCAGAATTGTCTGTCTCTCTAAACCAACCTGTACTGGAAAAGCAAGTAAAGCGCGTCTTCTAGATGCGTCTGGAGGAATTTCTTAGGGGGAGAAGCTCACTGTAATTTTTCTTGCTACTCTACCATCTTGGCTCTGTTGCCATTAAAACACACACACATAGACATGCATGCATGCACACTCACTCACATTAAAATAAACTCTAGGTAATTAATGGAGGAGGGAAAGAGAAATGAATAATTTGATGTCCCTTGACTTTGAAAGTTATTTTTATATTTCCATTTGAATGTGAGCATAAAAAAATTTTTAAATGCTCATCACTTATATCAGACTTGCACAACCTGGCAGTAGATAGAAGCCAAAATTAAAATAGGCTAAACTTCTTTGACCCACAGACAGGTTTTTAGCAGCTGACTTTCAAAGTATAGGTATAATTAATGTTTTAACTATTTTGCAAATAAACTATATTAAAAAAGGGAAATTTCAATTAATATCAATTAATTACACTTACTACTTAAGATTTTTATCATGAAATCACAAAAATGTTGTAAAAAAATTACTTTGCTAAGCGGTACAAGTAACATTTTTCAGATTTTCTTACTGTTTACATTTAGTTAATGGGACGCATTACACTTCCTGTCAGCCATAAGTTTAACATACTCCGGAATCATGCTTGAAATAGATTTCTTTAGAAATCTGAAAACTAACCTTAGTGGTTGCCTCATTTTCTGAGTTTACTTTTCTGAAAAACTGTTGTCCCCCACTGAAATTTTTCAACCATTTGGATGCTTTAATTTGTTTTTCATTGGTGTCCAATATGCCCAAGTCAGGATGTTTTGATTCAAAATTATGACGAAGATTACATTCCTTCAGAGTGGCTATTACTTCTTGGCAGACAAAGCACAATATTTTGTCTCTCGTGCAAGTAAACAAGCATCTATTTGTCCACTCCAGATTAAACACTCTGTTTTGATTCGATCTTCTGTTTCTTTTTATCACTCCTTTTACAGTCACCCCAAAAACTTTAATGTTAGAACCAAAATATCTCCACAGCAACTGCCTACATACAAAGAAATACCGAACTAAGCGTCTGGCACGTGGCTGCACTCACTTTGTCCCTGTTTAACACCGGCAGGGACCGAAAGCACAGAGAAAAGATATGACTCTTACTCCTCTCAGACTAGAGAGAGACTGAAGACGGTTGGTTGCTGCGAGTCATGTGACAAACAGGAGAGTGAGTGCAGTGGCAACCCACCAAGTAACAAGGCGGGTGCAACAGTGACTAGTGGAACGTGGGTTAAGTAGGACACGGACAAAGCACTCATAACATCTTTACTTTCTTTTACATCCTTTACATTTTTCGCAGGCCACCTGAAATCCTGCATGTTGTGGAGGCCTGACGTATGTATTAAAGAGATGCCTGCCAGTTTAGCATGTGGTAATATATATATATATAATATATGAAGAATTAACAAGTCAGGAGATGCCTATCAATAGAGGAATGGCTGAACAAGCGGTGGCATATGAATGTAATGGAATACTACTGTGTAATAAGAAATGATGAGCAGATTTCAGAAGGACTTACATAAAGTGACGAAAAGTGAAATCATCAAAACCAGGAGGACATTAGACACAATAAGAGCAACACTGTGTAATGATCAACCCAGCAACACAATAATCTAACACAATTACAAAGGACTCATGATGCGAAATGCTATCCACATCCAGTGAAAGAACTGATGGATTCTGAATGCAGACTGAAGCAAACTATTTTCACTTTATTTTTTTCATAGTTTTTTTTCTTTTTGGTTTGTTTCTTCTTTCACAACATGACTAATATGGAAATGTTTTACATGATTACACATATACAACCTGTATCAAATTTCTTAATGTTTTAGGAAGAGGAAAGGGAGGGGAAAAAGGGAAAAAAATGTGGAACTCAAAATTTTGTAAAAATAAATATTAAAAATTATCTTTACATATAATTCGAAAAAATAAAATACTATTAAATAAAGAAGAAAATAATTAACAAGTCTTATCTGATAATTTTGAAAAATATTAACTTGAAATTTTTAAAAGTATTTCCTAGGGCCATCCATATCATAATATGAAAAATCAAAGGCTAAACAATATCAAGAAAATTAATAGCATGATAGTTGTCTTCTCAGAACACCAAGAGTATTTCAGAAAGATGAGATGGTAGTACAATTCAAGATATACAAAACCAATATTTAAGTGCTGTGTGATCACCATTCCTGAACTATTTTTTTATGCAAAGGACACTGATGATGAAAGTAAGACAAATACTTAATACTTTTCCTCAATAATGGCAAAAGATTCATCTACAAATAGCTTGTGTGACTCCCCTCTGTCACACTTATAAAAAAGCTGGTTAGGGATAGTAATGACATTATCTATGATGGAGTGAATGAGAATACTTTATTTTCACTTTTCCAACTTGACTAATGGGGAAGTTTAACTGTGTGTAATCTTTTAAAATTTCATATAACTTAATAATAAAAAGCTCTTGATTCTGTAATAATCAAATTTCAAATTAGTTGTAATGACCTTTCTGTTTAAAACAAAGTTCAAGTTAAGTTCTCAACTGTGATTAGTTTCTACTTAAACATCTATGATAGTTGGGGGATGCATTTGATCTAAGTTATCTAATTCATCAATGTAATCATGCATTTTAGTATTTATAGAAATATTTCCTATGTATGTAACATATGTCCATGTACCCAGTTAACTTGAAGGGAGCTATCATGTGTTTAAAAACATTTGTGGAGTTAAAAGGGGTTTTGTACATCTCTACCTAATGAATGAATTCTGCAATTTAGTCAGTTTCTACTCTATGTACAAAGGTCCACATTACTTTCCTACTATTATACTGTATCCACAATATAAAGCTTCTATGACTTTCTGCTAAGTGCTATAAGGTATCAACTAACTCTTGTGGATATAGCCACCATATTTTATGGAACCTTTACACTTGCTTGGGAGGAAAAGGGTCCTAAGTATCTACCAGCAGTACCTATTATCTAAGTAATCACTATAAGAGAAGCTGTACTAGTCATTACAGTCAGCCATACAGTTCTAATTTAATGAAGGGCAACCCAGACAGTTGCCAGTTTTGTAAATAAAACAGATTAACATATAGTACTTCCTGCTCCAGGAGTGATATGCCTATAGCAAAATGGTCTGACTAAACTGGAGTTCTAAAGAAAAGTTATGTACTTTTTTATACTGAGAAAAATGAAACTTAATCATATAAGTGTTTAATTTATAATACACAGCGGTGACTCAATTCTGAACTTTGGTACTTCACTTTAAGTGGCTAAACAACGGATAGGCAAACTATGGCCAAATCCAGTGAACTATTTATTTTTGTTCAGCGCTGAGCTTTCAAATAAAGTTTTGCTGTATTTAAAAACATAAAAACTATTCTTAGTGACAAGATTCAGTCTTCTACTATAGTTTACCCACTCCTGGGTGGGAATCACTTGAGTACCATCACATGTAGGCCAAACAAGATGAAAAAAGATTAAACATCCAGCTAAGAAAACTATACAATGTTGACTGGAGAATATAAAAACCAAATGGTAAAACAATTAGCAGAGAACTTTCCAATAAAATTCTGGGGAGGGACTCCTTTTTAATCACAATTAAAATCTTTTATACTCCAAAATACTTATATTACTCAAACTGAAGAACTCAAAAGCTGAGAATAGAATCTACTGTAAATTTCAGCATGCCATATTTCCAAGAGAGCCGAAGCAAATAAATAAAAATATGTAAATGAACAATGTTATTCTCTAATCCTTTTGGTAAAATCAAAGTATACATTCTACAATATTTTTAGATATCTAGAAAATACCAGGCCCTGTTGTACCTACAACCATGATGTTCTATTCTCTGATTAATAGACTATGTGATTATAAATAAGGAGAAGAGATAGACAGCATGTAAGAATAGCGAAGGCAATGTGTGGTACAGAGTGCTGGACTGATCATGGACTTATCCTCTCCAAGCTAAATATTGGCATTCAACAAAAGCAGCGGCCCCAAGGCAAAATGACTACCAGAAGAATTAACTTCAACAGATTAGAGCACTTCTCAACTACTCAGTGCTGATGGAGTCACATAGAGTAGTGATAAGGACAGGATCCTAGAAAGATGGGCTGAACATTTCCATAGTGTTCTAAGCAGACCATCATCAATCAATGCTGAAGCCACTGACCTTTCACCTCAGGTTGGCATAGTATGAGATAACAGTTTGTATACCACACCTAGCAGATTCTGAGATTGAAAAAATAAGGTGGTAGTGACAAACAAAACTATAAAACCTTACAGTAGTAGCTAGAACTAACAGAACCTTACAAATATTCATATAAAAAAGCACTGAATTAAACAACATTTTTGTTTATATTTAACTCACCTCAAAGAATATTTTGAATGCTTGACGTAGAAAGGCTCTCTGGGACTTAAAAACTTCAGCTGGAATTTAATATGAAACACTTTAAAAAACAGCATGCAAACTACTTAATAGATACCTTACCATATTTTAAATAAACCATGCATTTCATGAATAAAAAATTTATTTCTGTAGGATTCAGGTACAATCATAAAATAAAGGCTCTGTCAGGCAGAACTAGCACTAAAGACCAGTTGTGTTGTTTTGTTTTTATAAATCCTATGAACCAGAGTTATATTTGAATTTACTCCAATTTAGATGATCAATTACGTCACTCAGGAAAATGTAGTAACTGGCAATAAAAATAAGTAGGGGAAAAAACATAAAAATAAAAGAAATAAAACAAAACCCAATATATATATCTTCAGTCACTTTCAGTTTTCAAGTAAAATACTAGTCTTCCTGTGGATATTTAGAATTTCTTCAAGCGAAGAAACATCTTAAAAAGACAATTTTTTGGCTTTAAATTTAAAGTTTAGAAACTTAAATATCTTTCACTTATCTACATAGCTTTATAGGTATAAAATAATCAAACACTCTTTCATATACTTAGCTTCCCAAAATTCTCAAGTAGATGTCAAACTTACCAAATGAGTAGAGAAAGAATTATTCCGTAAATTGACTTTTATAGTTCTTGTTTCTCCGACTCTAGCTGGAAGAAATACATACACATCTTGTGGGGCATTAACGCCTCGCTGAGCCAAGTCAACTTGCCTGGGTCTGAAAATGGGGACTAAGTTACCTACTTAAAATTAATAGGAATTTAAATCCAAATTATATCTTTAAAAGTTAATTTTAATTATTTCCTTTATAAGAAGTTAAAAATGGCTTGGTGTGCTAAACTTTAGCAAATGACACCTACATTGAAACAAGTACTAACAAGTTTCACTAACTTTCTCTATCATGTATGTCCTTTCAAACAATTCTTGCATGATTTCTAAGGTTGTCCTTTCCACTCTGAGATTATCTTCAATTTATCCTATATATGTCATATTTGTTTGTATTTGTATGTCGTCCCTCCCATTAGACTGTGAATTCCTTGAGAACAGAAACTGTTTTTTGCCTTTTGCATGTATTCTCAGTGCTTAACACAGGGCCCCGCACACAGTAAGTGTTTATTAACTGATTAAGAAGACGTTTATGGGCTTCACAAGGCTGTCAAACACAAGTGTTAAAAATCCTTGGAAGAGAGGATAGCAGTTCAATCTTAACACTGACATTAGGAAGTGAGGAAAGCAGATTCAGTGAAAGAATAATGGTAGAAGAACTGGAGGTCAAAATGTGGATGAAAAATATGGTTAAGGACATAAAAACATGGGGAAATATGGAATGATAAAAGATTAAAATTGGACAGTTTGGTTTCTTTTTTATATTCATTTCATTTACATGACTATAGTGGCTGTATATACTGTTTTTTCTGGTTCTGTTTACTTCACACTGTATCAGCTTAGTTAATCTTCCTGTGTTCCTCTGAATCATTTATATACATTATTTCTTACTGTTTAAGGTTTATGAGTTCTTTTTATCATGTTTTGGTGACTGGTTTACTTCAATTAAACATGCCTAAGAAATAATACATAAGAGTTGAAGTCATTATTTACCTATTTCCCATTTTTCAGAATTGACAGCTTAACTAGGTCATGCTCAAGCTACTGTAATTGTGTGTTGTGTCTTGTCATCTTTATTTTTTCACCTGATGTGGTATGGATTTTGACCTCTGCTTTAATGATAATCAAACTGCACGGTAATAGGTGAGTGTAAAATGACTACCTCTTCAGTAGCCAGTATTTTCATACTTGTTAAAGTGAGTCAATTCATTTACTATGACTTTGTTTATCACCATGTCGACTGCTTTCCTACTTGTTTCTTCAAAGAAATTAATGATATTCATGCATAATGTTTCTGAACAGTCAATAAGTCTTTGGTCAGTCATTTCTTAATTCTGAACTGTATTTTCTGAAACATTTAATGACATCCTCCCATGTTCATATTTGTATTAAAATTACTGAGTATCAATGCCTATGCTGACAAAATCTTCCAAATAATTCAAGCTCTTCATAGAATTTCTAATTCTTTATCCTTTGCAACAAAGAATGGCACATAGTTGCAACTGTTTTCAAGGCTGTTTGCTTATGTGCATAACAAAAAAGAAATGAACAGTTTTATACTAAATTCAACAAGTGATTAATAAATCAACCATTCCTTAGTAATAAATCATATGATCTTAATTCTCTCTATGCACTAATGTACCATACTTTATCTTTCTACTAAGCCTCCAAGTTACTACAAGGGAGTGAGTTAGACATCAGGCCTGGGACACTCTACAGTGCTAAACATAGTATACCATTCTCTAGTAAGTCATTCTAAGTATCTTGGCAGATGATAATAAAGAACATTTTTGCCATTGGTTAATAGTGCTCTTAACATCATACCTAAGGTTTGTTGACATGAACCTGCTTAAAATATGCCATCACTAAAACTGTGCATATTAAATTGGTGCTTTCTTTGCACATATGTCTTTCAGAATTTATAAGCATGGCACAAACACATACCGAGATATAGGGACAGAAACCTCAGAGCCAGTACGTCTTCTGGGCCTAGCTAGATTATCTGTTTTTACAAGAGCATTTGTGGGAATTCTTTCAGATCCATTTTCTGGACTGATACCCTGTTAGAAAGAAAGATATAAAGAGAAAAAAAATTCTCAGTAACGTAAGAACAATGAACCTGCTAGATAGCTATTTCTTAATACCACTTTAGTTTGTAAAGCATTTTCATACAGACTTTCTAATTTGATCTTACATCAACAACGAGATATATAAGGTAGTTATTATCCACATTTTACCAGTGTGGAACCTGAGGCTCCAGTAGGTTAAGTGACTCATCCAAAACCACACAAATTATTAGTGGCAGGGCCCACAAATAGAATCCAGGCTTCTAAATGTCCCACATATCTTTCTTACTTCTACATCAAAGCTTTTAAAAAGAAGCAAAAGATGTAAAATCTCTCCAACTCAAAGCACTTTAAATGGGGTACTAATAGATTTATCACTTAACACAGTTAATACCTTAAAATAATTAAGTCACTAATTATTGTCCAACTTTGTTTATGAGTTTTATACATCTTAATACATTAAATCCATCTACTATATATATATATATATACACAATGCACATATACATATATATGACACATGCCAATTTCCATCAGTAGATATAGCTAATATGAACAGCAGTTAAGAAAACTGCCTAGAATGAAAGCAATCCTTTCCCAAACCCCTCCCTGCCGAAAGGAACACAAGGATAATTCATTATTAGCATCTAAAAGCATAATTTTCATCTTAAAAAGTTACTTTAATTATAGGAATTAAGTTACAATATGTGGCATATAATAAGTATTTAATAATTTTTTTTTCTTTCATTCATAATACTCACTAGTCCGGATAGCTGAAATCTCAGTGTATGCTTCATGTGAGGTGTTGCACTGGGATAACACTCAGCATCCCAAAACTGAGCATAATTCCCTCTATCTCTTGGTAAAAAAGTGATGGCAACCTGTAAAACAAACATAAAAGCTTTTGTGACATTTTATCTGCTGTTACTACTAAAACACTGATAATTATCTTTCTGTTAGGTTACCAATAAGAAGCCTTCATATGAAGAAATGGAGCAATAAATGCTTAGCATTGGTCAGATTTGTCACTTCTTAGGGAAAAAAAAGCTTGTTCAATTCTATTTCAAGTGGACTAATTCAATTCTGGGTCCAACATACTTTATTTAAATCAACACCTCCAAAAGTACATTGTTGGGGGTGGGGCTGGGGCTGGGGGTGGCTCTCAAATTACACTACAGCTGTTGTGTAGGAGAGCTAAATGAGGAAGCAGTCTGGAGAAGATTCAGTATATTAAACCACAGAAAAATAATCAAGAGATGAGGATATATTTATTTTATTGTTCTCCTTATGCAACCCTCTACTGACCAAAAGACAGAACCAAAATTTAGGATATACCTATACCAGGTAGAAGACTTTAAGTATGTATATAGCATCAACTATCTTTGAAACCTCACAATATTTATAATGAATTTTGTTACTGACATGACTACTCTGCCAACAAAGGTGCTAACAGTTTTTAGAAAACCTTATCTGTTTATATTTTGAATATGTGATTTTTTTTTTGATGAGGTAATTGGGGTTAAGTGACTTGCCCAGAGTCACACAGCTAGTGAGTGTTACATGTATGAGGCCAGATTTGAACTCAGGTCCTCCTGATGCCAGGGCCAGTGCTCTATCCACTGTGCCACCTAGCTGTCCCTTTAATATGTGATTCTTGCTAAATGAGCAATAACAGTACTATAGGAACTGAACTACATACTGCCATTTATTCTACATTAAACCAGATCATGTAAACAAGTAGCAACTTAACAGAAAGGTAGTTCATAGATTCTCCCTGAAAAGGCAAATATCAGAGCTGGTAGCATCTTTTTCATCAATGTTACAAGAAACAATTGGACAGAATATTTGATCATTTAGCTTTACTGAACTGACTATAAGCCAAAAAACCCTCCTTCTGAAGTATACAGTAGCTAAGTTCTACAAAGACTAACAAAAAATCTTCCAAAATCAACATACACTTAAATATTCAGCAATAACAATGTGAAAGTGGGCATGGGAAGACGGCAATGTTGGAAAACAGTTTGGGATCAAGGAACTAAAGAGATCAAAGACTTAGAATGACAACTTGGAAAATTCCTAACTGTATATTATGAATTTTTTAAGAGTCATGAGGCATTGGAAAGTAATAAACAAAAAATAAGGCTTATATTTTAACAGAGAATATAAACTTTATAACTACTTTAGAATCAATGAGTCTCTATGCAGTCAAACCACTGGCTGGTTCAAGTAAATGTCAAAGTAAACACTTTAAATAACACAAAAGAATAACAAAGAAGACACTCACAAGAATCATAGCGACTAAAACTTAACCCGGGGATCCAAAAATGGATAAAAAAAAAGGAAAGTGACTTCATTATTACTTCCTGGAGAAGGTCAACTGACATATAATAGTCACCATGAAGAGCCACAACAAAACCCAGAAGTCAGATTAACTAGCACACACAATCTCTAAGTTATTTAGAAAGATATGCAGCCAGGGAGCAAAACAGAAGTTTAAAACACAAGCACATTTGCAAAACACAACTGAGGGGGAGATGACGTACGGTTATAGACTGTACCTCACAAAATAGTGAAAGCTGGTGAAAGATATTGCCAAACTAGATTACCTAGAGAAATTTTGTAGATGAAATTGGTAAGAAAATAGATAGAAGGCAGCTAGATGGCACAGTGGATGGAACAGCAGCCCTAGAGTCAGGAGGACCTGAGCTGAAATCTGTTCTCAGACATTTACTAGCTGTGTGACCCTGGGCAAGTCACTTAACCTCAGTTGCCTCAAAAAGTAAACAAACAAAAGAAAATAGATGGAAAACAGTACAGATGTCTCATTTTACAATGATTTTGAGATGTCTCATTTTATAATGTTTTTGACAATAACTATGGGAGTCCTGATATTTGGACTCTGAAACCTCCGTATCTAATGTTCCATTTGAAATAGAAATGGCACTGAAAATGACGAAAAAAATCAGGAACAAGACAGACCTGATCAACAACATACTGAAGAAATCCATCTTCAAACTCACAAAACTTTAAAGGTAATTAGGGAGTAGCCTATTTAAGTTATGAGGTTATGGTTTTTAAAAACAGAAAACTTTATTAGCTATGGAAAAGATTATTAGCTATAATTTCTTTTAAAAGGCAAGACATCAACTACTTCAGAGCATACACCTAATTTCTCATCTTTGTAAAAATCTCCTTAGGGATAGTCTACACACACATTAAGGCATCCTTGACAAAAATATAAGACATGTGGGCTTTTTACAAGCAGTTTCCAACAGTGGACCAGATTTCTGTGGTCACTCAACTACCTGAGAACTGTAACAAGTATAAATCCCCAGTGTATTTTTTAATTTTAAGAAAGCATCTGACTCAGTAAAGCAAATAAGACTTGATGGCCCTCTTTAAATGAGCTTTTGTCTCACATATCTATCCTGGGATTATACAAAACTCCATTAAATATAGGATTAACATTTCAGACTAACATTCTGCTAAGTTTTGCTTTCAAATGAGTTCTCAAACAAGTTTCAAACATGTTGGTCAGTGTTACAGAAGAGGTCCAGGATAAGGTCCAACAAAAGGATTCCCTTCTGATAAGAGTTTCAAAACGCTTCTAAACTCAAAGTGATGGCATACCATTTACAAAGTCACTCTGGCAAAATATATAACAATGTGAAAAATGTTAATTTAACCATTCACGCTGAAAAACACGATCAAAACAAAGATACTGTCCAGACTATGATAGGAACTAGACGAGTAAACTATTGAATTTGTCCCTCAACATTTATATCTCAAGTAAGTGCTACAGATGAAAAATAAGCTGGTTCTAGAACTAAGTAGTAACAAGCAAGCTATCAGGCTAGACTGTATTTAGGGAATAACAACACCTGCAATAACTGTGAACTGTTCACATCTACCAAAAACTATGTCTAACAGAAAATCTCTTGATAAACACAATACAGTCATGAATCACTGAAGCTCACAACCTTTAAAGACATTTACAGAACAAATAGTTATCACAGTTCCACAGCAACGAGCACCCTCCAAGTTGCAGAGCATCATTGTCTGGAGTTCAAAATAAAAATGTCTCCTCTGTAAACAGAGATGATGAAACTGACCTGTCAGCAATACATATACTGTGAACTGTTTTCCAATACTTAGGCTCTTAAATGGTCCTCTATGTCACTAACCATTCCTTTGTTAAACATAGAACATAAGCTTCTCTAGGGTTTGGGCCACCCTGCTTTTGTATTTCTAACACTAGCACAGCAACTGAGACAACGGTAGCTGCTTAATAAATATTTACTGATGTTGATTAAGAGCTGGCCAGGGTTAGGTGGTATAATTTATGATTATGGTGAAAATATTCATTTGTATGAAGTTAACTGTCCCATATAGGTTCAAGTCTAACGAAGTTGACTTCTCTAACAGTGTGTTCAACAAAGTGATTGGCCTCACTTTTTGTTTTCCATGACCTTCTAAAGTACCAGAAATGCGGGAACATCTGAAAGCTGTGTAAGTAGCTCTAAAGACATCTCCACTCTCATCAACATCCTACAGAAAGGAAAAATAAAAATTATAAATATTAAATAATGACAAATACGAATTTCAAACTAAAAATAACACTTCACAACTGAGTAGCATTTTACTATTTTACAAAGCATGTTCATCAGTCATTTAATCTTCACAGCCATCACATGTGGCAGAAAAGGAAATCTTAGAAATAACAGAATAATTAGCAATTAAAACAAAGCTCAGTAAGCAGTGAGACTGACTAAAATCCAAGACTCTAAGCTCCTAGTCCAGTGCTCTTTCTACTGTATAGGATTACCTTCTGCCAAACTGTCAAATGGGGAAACAAGAAGGGAAACCCACTGACATCAAGTGACAGAATAAATAAAGCCAGCATACTGATGTTTGAGCGTGTGCTAGGATCAATTTAAAATACAACAACAAAAAAATAGAGCTAATTAATTTTCTGGCAAAAAAGTAAGAGGAAATAAATTACCTATTTTAGATTACTGTTACTGACCTTGACATAAGGTGGAGCAAAAGACGATAAATTCCATTTTACTTCTTCATCACCATGATTTTCAAGTTCTAGATAATTTTCTAGAAGGAAAACACAAATCCTTACGTCAAATCCAACTCAAGCAAGTTACCCAGATAAAGGTAAATAGGATGAAGAGACCTTAAGTCACATTTCACTTCTGACTTCCTCCAAGTTAACAACCTTCCCCCTGAGACCTCACACAGCACTCTTATTTTGCAGTTCTCTGATGTATTATTTATCAGACAATATTGTGTATAATAGATGTGATGACAGGTTACTTCCCAAAGAAACTATAAAACTCCTTAATATAGACACTGTCTCTCATCTAAACTTTTTATCTCTCCCTAGTGTCTATATCAAGGTCCTCTGTACACAGTAGGTACTCAATAAATGTTGGCTATATTATATCCTACTTAATTTCAAAAGTCTTTTTTTAAAGTAGCATTTATTACATATCTCTACTGCAGTTACATTTGCACATATACACAAATTTTCTTGAAAAATCCATCAAAAGTGTGGAGATATACAGTATCTCCTTTATGTGTATATGGACATATACACTATTAATATAGTACTTACAAAAGAAAATTGTAATTAAAATAGTATTATCCAACTTGAGAAGGGCAAAGAGTAGTGAACCACAAGGTATTTTAAGGAAGCATCATTATATGAGAGATATGTTATAAAAAGATTATTTTTTTACAAGTCCAAATCAATATCACTACTATTATCTAAAAGAAAAAGACATCTTAAAAAAAAAAGAAGAAGAAGAAAAAAAGAGGCAGCGACGTGGTGCAGTGGATACAGCACCGGTCCTGGATTGAGGAGGACCTGAATTCAGATACATAACATTCACTAGCTGTGTGACTCTGGGCAAGTCACTTAACCCCAACTGCCTCACCAAAAAAAGAAAAAGAAAATTGACATCTCTGAAATGAAATAAAGAGAGAAAAAAAATCTTTAAAAGCGCTTGGCATGGCATTTAGTTTTTTAAATTTAAAAATTTTTTTTTAATTTTTTGATAATGATTCTGATTCTTGTTTCCTATCTTTAAACACTATAATTTTGAGGCACAATAAATTGGGATTTTGACATTTCTATTCATTACAAAGTTACCATTTCAACTCCAGCCTGGTGAAGCCTAAGGACCCCTTTTCAGAATTATGTTTTAAAATGCACAAGATTAAATTTGGAATATTAAAAAGGAAATAAATTATACTGAAATAGTTATAATTTTTTTCCTGAAAGTTTAGAGACATTAGCTTAAGAACCTCAGCATAGCCCAGGCCTATTTGCCGTTCATTACATGTAAGACTCTATTTCCCATATCTATGGCTGTCATTGTTTGTCCTCCACACCCTGAATGAACTCTCTCGTCAAAACTACCTTTTGGAATTCCTGGTTTCATTCAAAGCTCAGTTCAACGGCCATCTTGGACAAGAAGCCAAGCCTTTCCTGATCCCAACTACTCGTCCATTTCCACTTCAAAATTATCTTGTATTCACTTTTGTATGTATTATATGTGTGTGTGTGTGTGTGTATGTATGTGTGCGAATTTTTTTTTTTTAGTGAGGCAATTGGGGTTAAGTGACTTGCCCAGAGTCACACAGCTAGGAAGTATTATGTGTCTGAGGCCAGATTTGAACTCAGGTCCTCTTGACTCTAGGGCAGGTGCTCTATCCACTGCTCCATCTAGCTGCCCCTATATATATTTATTAATGTATATGTTATCTCTGCCTTTATCATGTATACTTCTTGAAAGCAGGTGTTAAGTTCTATTTTTTTCTCTGTATCTTTAACACAAAGGAAATGTTTAATGAAAATTTACTAACTGACTGTTTCAAAACACACACACACACACACACACACACACACACACACACACTCTACAGATTCCTATGTCTTCAGGAATGATAACCTTACAATTTAAAAAATATGGACTCCCCAAAAGTATCTGAACAGATATAAAGGTGATGGCATAATCAATTTTAGCATTCTGATAGAAGAGAGGAGAAAATCAAACAAATACAACATATAATTACCTTTAAATAGAATGTTTCAAAGAATCCAACTAAATAAAGCTGTTTCTCCACACCTTTTCCCTTCCCAAAATAACTTTTTTCAATGAGAGTCTATACTTTTTTTCTCCCAAAAGCTCTGCAATTTATTTTCCAATATTAAGTTATACAATGAAAGAAGCACATTAAATTCTCTTAGGCCATACAACTACATTTAGTGCATTTAATCTGCTTATACTGCTAAACCATCACTGGTTTATTTTTAGGTCTGTGACACTTTATCTCAGGAGACAAAGACAGGAGAGGTTCAAGAAATAGTTGTCTCAGTTCTTCTCAAAAAAGAAGCTTGGCAGGAGTAGGGATGGCTGACAGGGAGAATTCATTAAGAGGAAAATGGCAGCCTTGAAAATTCTCTCATGTAGGCTTCTACTTCAAAGTTTCTTCTCTTCACAACAACCCTGGCTAAGCACTATTATCCCCATTCTACAGATGAGGAAAACTGAGGTAAAGAAACATTAAGTGACTTGCCCCGGGTCACAGCTAGAAAGTGGGGGACTCATGTTTTCTTGACTCCAGGCCCACTGAGCCACCTAGGTACCTCATAGTCTTAGAATTCTGTAAAGACCTACTTCTAGCTCTTATAATCTGAATTTCTCTGCCACAATGAATCTTCTATCTTATAACGTTTCATATAATGTTTTTGTGGAATTCATGACAATATGCAGGCTTTATATGTCTCTGTTAACATGAGGTTCTTGAAATATCTGTAAATTTCAATTATTTCTGTTTTCCTTGAGCCCATTATAACAGCTAGCTAGCATTTATATGGTATTTTAATGCTTAGAAAGCACTTTAAATAAATTATCTCACTTGTAACTCTGTGAGGTAGGTGCTCTATCCTTATGATGAGGAAACTGAAGCTAGAAGAGGATAAGTGAGTTGCCCGATGTTAAACAAATTTTAAGTGTCTGAGTTAGATATAAACTCAAGTCTTCCAGAATCCAAGTCAAGTGGGCAAAACTACCCAGTGGCAAGAACTAGATTAAAATGTAAAACTGGGAAATGTTTAACAAAATAATTTAAAATACAACAGGGCATAGATAATGTTAATTTGTGGTTTTCTAAATCAACATTAGGCCCACAGGATCTATTTTGAGTTTGACACCAATAGCACCTAACTCCATTAACTATCAAGAAATTTAAGATTTCAAGTTTTTAAAATCCAACATTAAGATATGATGTAATTTTTGATGCTGATATCTCATTCTCTCCACCTTCCTCCCCCCCAAAAACCCAAATACAAATTATCACATCTATCATTGCTTTATGCATAACAACAGAGGTAGAACATACAGCACAGAGCATTTTAATTAAATGATTTTGGGATTTAATACCTGAGGTTTCACCGGGTTCTGTTTCAGGAAAAGTGATGGTTTTAGTTTTTATTTCAACTTTTGTTGAGGGTGGTTTTGTAAACAGTTTTAGCATATGACTCACTGGAGACTCAGATGTTAAAATATGTTTAGAGGCCAAGCTAGTTGAAGGCCCTTCCATAATAATGTCTTCTCGAATTTGCACCTTTACAACCTTTTGAAATAAAAAAGGAAAAGAAAATATAAATTTTTTAAAAAATGTACTTGTTTTTAAATTTTAATATGCAAAAGCATATTAACAAACATAAGAGAGAGGTGACTGCTTTTAATCATATCTCCTTGAAACAGAACACAGACATCCATACAAGCATTCTTTCATACAAAGAATCAATTAAACTATTCCTTCAGTGTACCAGAGAGTTAATGCATTTCCAAAAAGCAATTGTTTTCTATTTTATACCCTACACATTAATAGACCTCTTCAGATGGCTAAATTTACCGAAAGTAATTATTAAAGAGAAAACTTATTTGGAGATGATAATCTTCAAAAATCTCCCACAAACATATATGAATGAGGTTGGTTTTATTTTCTTTAAAGTATATCTTTCTGGTGAAAAAATACATTCAGTTCAACATGTATCAACTCTACAAGGATAAGATAGGGGAAAACATGGCCAGACAGTAGTTGTTTTGAAAAAGGTCTTGGGATTTTAGTGGAATGCAAGCTCAATGAGTCAAGAGTTTATGCAATCCCAGGACGCACTGAGGGACACAATTTCTTGCAATAAGGTCAAAGTCTTGACTTTAGTGTGCCCTCATCATACTTCATTCTGGAGTACTGTGCTTAATTCTGGGTACCACAGTCTAAGGACAATAATCAGCTACAGTGTCCAGAGGAGGGCAACAAGGATTGTGAAGGACCTTGAGTTCACATCTTATAAAGATCAGTTTAAGGAAGTAGACATATTTAACTCTAAGAAGAGATTCAGAGGAGACCTAATATGTCTTCAAGTATCTATATATGGCTACAGTGTAAAGGAGAAAATAGATTTGTTCTATTTGGCTGAAGAGAGTAGAACTAGAAGCAATGGACAGAAGTTGCAATGAGTATAATTCAGGCTTGATGTCAAGAAAAACTTGCTAACAATGAGAGCTGTCCAAACGTGGAATGGGCTGCCTACAGATGTGGTGGGTTTCCTCTCCTTCCAAATCTTCAAAAGCTGGATGATCACTTGTGTATATTACAGTGGGGATTCCTTTTGGGTATAGGTTGAACAAGATGGCCACTGAGGTCCCTTTTAACTCTTAACTCAGTGATTCTGCATCCCCTCCTAACTATGGGAGCATTCCAAAGTTCTATTCCTGGACCCTCTTTTTTCTCTACACTCTTTGTCTTGGTGACCTCATCGGCTCTCCATGCAGATGCTCACTCCCAGATCAGATCTATATATCCAGCTCTTGTCTCATTCTCCTTGAACTCCAGTCCTATATTATCAAATACCAACTATTATTTTGAATTAAATATCCCAATGGCATCTCAAACCCTACATTCCCTTCCCATCCCCCTCTCTCAAAGCCATTACTCTTCAAAACTTTCCTTTTTCTGTCAAGGGCACCACTATCCTTCTAGTCACCTAGGTTCACAATCTCAGTCATCTTTGACTCAATTCCTTACTTTACATATCCAATCAGCTACAAGAGTTTGTTTCTTCCACCTTCATAACATCTCTTTCATCTGTCCCCTTATCCCTACTCAAATGGCTATCATTGTAATTTAAATTCTCATCACCTATCACCTGTATAATTTCACAATCTAGCAAGTTTCCCTGCATCGTCTTTCTCTTTTTCAATCCATCTTTCACATAGCTGCCAAAGTCATATTCCTAAAGCATGGGTCTGAATATGTCATGCCTTTATTATAACACAATAAACTTCAGTGGCTCCCTATTGCTTCTAAAATCAAATGCTAACTCTTCTGGCATTTAAGCTCTTCATGATCAGGCTCAAAACTATCTTTCCAGCCTTACGATATATTTTCTCTTGCACACAATCTATGGTCTTGCTAAACTAGCCTTCTTGCTGCTCCCCACACTCTCCTGTATCTCTGATTTTGCAACAGCTATACACTATGGTTGTAAAGTACTCCTTCCTAAATGTCCTAAATTCTACATGAAGATTTTCTTGAACCCCATTCAGCTATTAGTGTCTTCCTCCCTAAAATTACTTCTTATGCATTTCAATCGCGAGGGTGTTTTACACAGTTTTCAAATAACAAGAGATTCTTGATTTAAGACTCCTAGAGGCTAATAAGATGAACTCCAAGTTAAACTGTAACTACAGAACAGTTTCTGTGAATATCTTAGCATTTAAGCACTCAAAATCCTGATTATTACTAGTTCTTTTAAAAGTCAAAAAACAGTCCAACAAATCCAGCAAAGATGGTATCTAAAATGGTGTAGCCAATTGCTATCTAGTAAACTCTTACTTACATGTTCAGACTTGACTATACAGAATGTGCCTCTAAGCAGCAAAAGAAGAAAAATTTTTAATGCATTTTTCTCCCACAAATGAGGCACATGTCAGTACTTATTGACTTAGGAGCCTTAATTTTACACATAAAAATGATGATCTTATTAGACTAGGTTATTGGTTTTCCCTTCACAACCTCCAATTACTAAAATTAGACTCAAGATAACAGATGAAAGAGGAAGGAGAAGGAGGAAACAGTGTTTTACAGCAAGTGTAACGCTAGACAAGAAAACTGTGCTGTAGTTCTACCTCTGGCATAACCAGTTGCATGATCCTGAATAAGTTGAAGTTTGTTTAAACCTTATTTTATTCACAATCTAGGGGTTGGATCAGATTAGCGATAAAGTCCCTTTAGCTCTAAGGTTCTGATTATATGAGAATAGCAAACCACGGATGCTGAAACAAGAAGAATCAGTGAATATATTTACAGAACTGTTTAGAAAAATCAAGAACTTGTACCCATTCAGTATGGGACAGATAGTCCCATCTCCCTCAATAATCTGAGAGAGAATGGTTGTAATACACTAAAATAACTGATCTTCATAAAGGCAAAATAATCTGGGAAATTCACTTATGTGGAAGGCTTCATTCCCTAATGATGTTTAACAGATGAACTGCTGCTTTTCTTTTTTTAAAAAGAAATAAAGCCTCTTTTTGGGTGAAAGGGAAGTTCGGAAGGTTCACAAGAGTGGTAGTAATTAAGGAGCAAAAGTTACACCCTTTCCCATACTCTTTCCTTTTAAAAGTGAAGCATATGACTACCAGCAGCTTCATTAGTAATAACAGGAGCTAACACATGTAAGGTTCAATTTTTGAAGTAAAAAGATCCAAAATAAAATCTTTGCTAGTTACCTTTTGTCCATTGTCACAATGTATATAGATAAGACCAATCCATGGAAATGCTGAGGATTTTCTGGCAAGTGACGAATTGGGGCTTACAAGAATTAGTAGTCGACTCCTAAACAAAAAGAATTTCAAATACATAAACACTTTCTATACAATAACAACAAATAATCACAACATAAAACCAGGTCATAGACAGAAATCACAGTTCTAATCTTGGCAAGCACTGACTTAAATTATCTTCATTTTCCCCATAGCAATTAAAAAAAAAATGAGTAATTTCATTCCATATTACCACTCCTGCTATTCATTCAACACTCACCATGTTTTTACAGTTTTAAAATCTCATTAATCCTTTCATAAAAACCTCCAAATAAAAACTGAGAAAATGATAATTCTTTAAAATAATCTGTACAGTATAATACAATAAATTATGTAGAGGGCAGCTAGGTGGCGCAGTGGATGGAGCACCTGCCCTGGATTCAGGAGGACCTCAGTTCAAATCCAGCCTCAGACCCATAACACTTACTAGCTATGTGACCCTGGGCAAGTCACTCAACCCCATTGCCTAACCAAAAAAAAAAAAAAGAAAAGAAAAGAAAAGAAGAAAGAAGTTATACAGAAAAAAAACTTTCCAGAACTTCTGAAAACAGAAAATAATCCCAATAGAAAGAATCCATTGATTGCCTCCTGGAAAAAAAAGCCTATGCTGCTAACTCCAAGTTACACAGAAGTAATATTTCACAATTTCAATGATGAGAAATTCTGTAAGTCACCAGGAAAAAGACCTTCAATTATAAAGGAAGGGAAATTTGAATAGCACAAGATTATTATGCATCCAGCAGAAACTTCAGGAGGGAACAGAATAATGTGTTCCATTATTTAAAGTTCAAGATGCAATTCAAGGTAACACATCCTGCAAAACTGATCATAAACATTACTGAAAAAGAGGTATGCTCAATAAAAAGGGGTGTTTGGATGTCCATTATCACCACTGATGTTCAATATCATACTGGAAATGCTAGCTTTAGAAATAAGAGAAAAAAAAAGAAACTGAAGGTATGAGAATGGGCAAAGAAGAAACAAAGCTATCACTCTTTGCAGATGGATATGATGATTTACTTAGAGAATCACATAAAAAACTACTTGAAATAATAAACAACTTTAGCAAAGCTGCAGACTATAAAATAAATCCACATAAATCATCAGCATCTCCATATATTACCAACAAAGGCCAACAGCAAGAGACAGAAAGAGAAATTCCATTTAAAGTTACTAGACATTATAAATATTTAGGAGTCTACCTCCTGAAACAAACCCAGGAACTATGAAACAATTACAAAACACTTTTCACATAAATTAAGTCAGATATAAATAATTGGAAAAACATCAGTTGCTTATGGGTAGGCCAAGCTAATATAATAAAAATGATAATTCTACCTAAGCTAATTTACTTATTCAGTGCCATACCAATCAAACTACCAAAAAATTATTTTATAGAGTTAGAAAAAATAATAAGATTCATTTGGAAGAACAAAAGGTCCAGAATATCAAGGGAACTCATGAAAAGAAATTCAGGGGAAAGTGGCCTAGCCTTCTAGATCTTAAATTGTATTATAAAGCAGCAATCATCAAAACTGCTTGGTACTGGCTAAGAAATAGAGTGGTGGATCAGTGGAATAGGTTAAATATGCAAGACACAGTAGTCAATGACTATAGTAATCTATTATTTGATAAACCCAAAGACCCCAGCTTCTGGGATAAGAACCCACTCTTTGAAAAAACTGCTGGGAAAACTGGAAAAGAGTATGGCAGAAACTAGGCATAGACCAAAATCTCACACCATATACCAAAATAAAGTCAAAATGGGTTCATGATTTAGATATAAAGGCTGATACTGTAAGCAAACTGGGAGAGCAAGGAATAGTTTACCTATCAGATTATGGAGAACAGAAGAATTCATGACCAAACAGGAGATAGAGAACATTATGAAAAGCAAAATGGATAACTTTTGATTACATTAAATTGAAAAGTTTTTGCACAAACAAAGCCAATGCAACCAAGATTAGAAGGAAGGTAGAAAATTGGGAAAGAATTTTTACAACCAGTCTCTCTGATAAGGACTTCATTTCTAAAATATTTACAGAATTAAGTCAAATTTATAAGAATACAAGTCATTCCCCAATTGATAAATGGTCAAAGGATATGAACAGGCAGTTCTCAGATGAAGAAATTAAAGCCATCTATAGTCATATGAAAAAATGCTCTAAATCACTATTGATTAGAGAAATGCAAATCAAAACAACTCTGAAGTACCGCATCACACCTATCAGATTGGCCAACATGAAAAACAGGAAAATGATAAATGTTGGAGAAGATGTGGGAAAATTGAAACACTAATGCATTGTTGGTGGACTTGTGAAAAATTCCAACCATTTTGGAGAGCAATTTGGAACTATGCCCAAAGGGATATAAAATTGTGCATACCCTTTGACCAGCAATAGCACTTCTAGGGCTATATCCCAAGAGATCAACAAATGGGAAAAGGACCCACATGTACAAAAATATTTATAGCAGCTCTTTTTGTGGTAGCAAAGAATTGGAAATTGAGAGGATGCCCATCAATTGAGGAATGGCTGAACAAGTTGTGGTATATGAATGTAATATAATACTATTGTGCTATAAAAACTGATGAGTAGACAGACTTCAGAAAAACCTGAAAAGACTTGTATGGTCTGATGTTGAGTGAAATGAGCAGAACCAGGAGAACACTATACACAGTTAACAACCACATTGTGCAATGACTAATACTGATAGACGTAACCCTTGTCAGCAATACAAGGATCTAAGACATCTCCAAAGGCCTCATGATGGAAAATGCTATCCACATCAAAAGAAAGAGCTATGGAGTTTGAATGCAGATTGAAGCACATTTGCTATTTTTTTTCTTCTGTTGTGTTTTGTTTCCTCTTTCTGGTGGTTCCCCCTATTGGTTCTACTTCTTACCTACAACATCACTAATGTGAAAATATGTTTAATAGGAATATATATGTTTAGCCTATATCAGATTGCACACCGTCTGGGGGAGGGAGGTGGGAAGGGGAATTTAAAACTCAAAAGCTTATGGAATTGATTGCTGAGAATTCAAAATAAATTAATTTAAAATAAAATAAAATGAGGAGGGTGGACAAGAGAGCAAGGAAAATAGACCATGTCTAACAACAACAAAGCATTTATTAAGTGCCTGCATGTTGGTAATACAAAGATAAAAATCAAATAGTACCTGCCTTCAAGGGGATGAAACTCCTGGGGTGGGGGGGTGAATAGAGCAACATTTACACAAGTAAATAAATACAAAGTACATGAGAAGCAAATGCAGTGTAATATCAGGAGTCTGAAATTTGCAACAGGAATTTCTCCCATTATATCTTAAATCAATTTCCATTTCTTTAGACTGACACTGATAACAGATTATCATTTGATTGTGACTACAAATAACCAACTAAACTCTGGTCCTTCTCTTCAGACTAAACACACACCAGGTCTATTCATGCTGTTCTCACAGACTGTTTTTTTGCCCTATGAGCCTCTGTCGATGTTTCTAGTAGCAGAGTGTAACTGAAAAGAAAAAAAAAGGGTTGTTTGAAACATCTGTAGAAATAAAATCAGAATTGTACAAAATTGTTTTCTCTAACACCACAGACAACAGAAATACAAGAAAAGTAAACAAAGAGAACAACCAAAGACCACATAATCAAAAGAATGAGAGAGATCATTAAGAGAGTTCTTTCTTAAATTATACAAAGAAACAAGAGTAAAAATGGAAGTCAAAGAAAAGATAGCAGAAAAACAGATCTAAAACATCATGACACAAACCTCATATCCAAGTGAATGAATTTTCGTGAGACTAAATTGCAAAATGAGAGGGTGCATAAAAGGGGACAAAGGATGAAGAACTTATCAGAAAATATGTGATGTACTCTAAGTAAGTCAAAGTTTAACAGTGAAGGGAAAATAACTTTTGTACCTTCTCAAGAAAAAAAAAGAGACTATAGGGGAACAATCAAAGAGGCAAAGGCAAGGATTAAAAAGGGGGTAAAGAAAAGTGGAAATCTTGTTGCAGTAGTGGGAATATATCCCACTGAAGAATGACCCCATGGAAGAAGAGAAATAGTTTATAAATGGAGATGGTGAATTACAATTTATATAATTTGCAGGGATTTAGTGTTTTGAGGGACCACTCATCCTGTTTCAAGAAAAAGGAATCAGATCTCTAGGGGCAAATCACACCAAGAAAAGTAGAAAGGCATGGATCCATGAAGAAGATTTCATAGCAAGTGAGAAAAAATGATCATGGAGAAAGGCAAAAGGTAGTAATGAACTGCACAGTTAGGAATATAGTAAAACTCTTTCCATGAATCAAAAGTTCTCTTCTCTATTAACCAAAAGGAATTACTATTTCAAAGAGTGAGGCACACAATAGAAAAAGGAGGCAAAGGGGCAAGACCTAAAAGGTAATATAACACAAATTATGTAGAAGAGACAACTCAAAATAGGTACTTTTAAAGCTTTAATTCCATATAGAATACAGAAGCTAAAGAAGGAATGAATGAACATAAGTTCCACAAATCAAAAACTAAAAGACTAGAACAGATGTAAAGGTAAGAGAAGTAATAAGAATAATAATTCCTTTTTTTTTTAAATGCTTCCATCTGTATTCAGACTCCATGGTTCTTTTTCTGGATGTGGATAGCATTTTCCATCATGAGTCTTTTGGAGTTGCCTTAGATTCTTGCACTGCTGAGAAGAGCTAAGTCTATCAAAGTCAGTCATCACACAATGTGGCTGTTACTGTGTACAATGTTCTCCTGGTTCCGTGCTCATCTCATTCAGCATCAGTTCATGTAAGTCTTTCCAGGTTTTTCTGAAGTCTGCCTGCTGATCATTTCTTATAGCACGATAGTATTCCATTACATCCATATACCACAACTTGCTCAGCCATTCCCCAATTGATGGACATCCGCTCAATTTCTAATTCTTTGACACCACAAAAGAGCTGCTATAAATATTTTTGTACATGTGGGTCCTTTTCCCATTTGTATGATCTCTTTGGGATACAGCCCTAGAAGTGCTATTGCTGGGTCAAAGGGTAGGCACATTTTTATAGCCCGTTGGGTATAGTTCCAAATTGCTCTCTAGAATGGCTGAGTCAGTTCACAACTCCACTAACAATGCATTACTGTTCCAATTTTCCCACATCTTCTCCAGCATTTATCATTTTCCTATTTTGTCATGTTAGCCAGACTGATAGGTGTGATGTGTTACCACAGAGTCGTTTTGATGTGCATTTCTCTAATTAATAGTGATTTAGAACATTTTTTCATTTGACTATAGATAGCTTTAATGTCTTCCTCTGAAAACTATCTATTCATATCCTCTGGCCATTTATCAATTGGGGAATGGCTTATATTCTTACAAATTCAACTCAGTTCTCTATATATTTTAGAAATGAGGCCTTTATCATAGACATCAGCTGTGAAAAATTTGTTTCCCAGCTTTCTGCTTTCCTTCTAATTTTGGCTGCACTGGCTTTGTTTGTACAAAAACCTTTTAATTTAAAGTAATCAAAGTCATCCTTTTTGCATTTCATAATGTTCTCTATCTCTTGTTTGGTCATAAATTCTTCCCTTCTCCACAGCTCCAAAAGGCACACTATTCCTTGCTCCCCTTGTTTGCTTACAGTATCAGTCTTTTTATCTAAATCATGCGCCCATTTTGACTTTATCTTGGTATAAGATGTAAGATGTTGGTCTATGCCTAGTTTCTGTCATACTATTTTCCAGCTTTCCCAGCAGTTTTTGTTAAATAGCGATTTCTTATCCCAGAAGCCAGTGTCTTTGGATTTATCAAATAGTAGATTACTGTAGTCACTGACTGTTGTGTCTTGCATACCTAACCTGTTCCATTGATCCACCACTCCAAGGAAAGCCTTTTTAGAAAAAGGCACGGAAAATTAAAATTTAAAACTTACAATCCATATAAGCTGAAGAGGAGGAGAAGGGGGATTTTTGGAACACAACTTCAAAACTACGGAAAAAGGTTAAATAAAAAAGAGTGGAAGACTTACGCGTAAAGGGAATAAAGATATCAGGAATAAAAGCATCTTAAAGTAGATTAAGACAAGATAACTGAAAAGACAAAGTACTTTCTTTACAGAGAAAGATGGGGGAAGTACTAATATTAAAAATCATTTAGAGACAAATGAGGAAAAAATACAAATCAAACTTTCATGACCTGAAATATGAATGGATTAAGCAATCTAATATAACAAAAGAGAGTGATAGATTAAATAATGAAAAAACCCACAATCTGTTGCTTATAATAAACACACCTAAAAAACAAAGGCATACAAATAATAAAAGTAAGGAAAACTGGAACAAAATTCACTATGCATCAGGTGAATCTGAAAAAGTAGGAGCTACAATCATTATATCAGACAAAGCAAAAACAGATTCATAACAAAAAAGACAAATAAAAGAACTATATCATGCTGAAAAGAACCACAAACCAACATCAACACTAAACTTAAAAATTTGTTCACAATGCCTTAGCATCTAAATTCCCAAATGAAAAATTAGCTGAATTACAAGACACAGAAATTAATATAACAAGGGTAAAAGATTTTAAGGTCTTCTATTTTGAGCAAATCTAACAGAAAAACAAAAAAGGCAAATACAGAATTAAACAAATTGCTGGGGAAACTATAGCTAAAAAACTTACAGTGTAAGCATCTCTTCTTTTCTTGTATTTGTACAAGCTGTCCCTCATGCCAAGAAATGCATTCCCTTCCTTACCTCTGCCTCTCAGTATCCTTCTCTTCTTTTCAAGCATCACTGTCCCTATGAAGTTTTCCTTCCCCCTCACTTAAGATCTCAAACTGAAAATAAACTTCTATTTACTTATGCATTCTTTTCTCCTCACTCATCCCCCAGCCCCATCTAGTTCTATACTTGTTTTCTCATCAATGAATAACTGATCTTTTGACTGTGAAGAAAAATGGTTAGCAGGAAAGAGAAACCCAGGAAACTGACAGTATCCACCTCATTCAAGTCACTATGCCTCAACTACAGATCATGGTATAGAATAAATAAAAAAGCATTCATTAAGCACAAAGAACTGGGCTGGGTATAAAAGAAAAAAGGCAAGAGTCTCTGGTCTTATGGATGTCACAACCTAATTCAGGTGACTGGGGGGGGTGCGCATGCATGCGCATTCACTACAAGTCAAATGGAAAGGTCTTTAGGTTACAGCAACAAAAGAGAAGGTAACAGATATTCTTTAATGTCGTTACAAAATCATACCTTTTTTTGATATCAAACCATTTGACAGCACCAAGGACTGATTGTGGTTGTCAAGATCTTGGTCAAATAAACTAGAGATGTTTGTCTACAAATATGTCTTACAGAATTTGAAGAACTATTCTCATGCAAGAATTAAAATTTGTTTTGTTTGGCCCCAAAGGTGAAGTACAGAGGCACTGATAATGAGTTTAATATTAAGGAAAACTTAGTTGTGCAAGAAGTAGTGCCTTTCCTCTTGCTACAGTTCTATAAACAGCAACCAGATGACCATTTGGAGGCTAATATAAAAGGTATTTCTGGTCAGGTACAGGTTGGTCTTAACCTCTAGGGTCCTTTTCACTTCTTAGATTCTAATGACTTGGTCCAAGAAGACTCTCTCTTCTGGCTATTGAACAGTTGTTGTTAAATGTCAATGAGGTACACTAAGAAGCTCATTTACCAAAGGTAGTGAAAAATAAAAACAATCAAACCCACACTGAGGATTCTTTTCCTTATTCACCATCTTTCCCCTGCGTGAGACTGCCTGGTACATATCTGAGCTGCCTGACTGCTCATAAGGCTTGGATAAGAGGGGAATCATCAACTCTTACTTCTTCCTATGAGATGGAGACACACCAAGGTCTTGCTATCTGCTCTCACACTGCTTCCTAAGGTCCCCCAGGAGCTACCACTTGTCTTATTTCTATGTCTCAACACTGACCTTCTAACTTAACCAAAGGACTCCTGGGCTTTCGCACCCACCATCATGAAATACTCTTAGGATTTCTGGGTCTATCTGCCCTGCAGCTGAACTTTCTTTTATCTATCTCAACTAGAATGTGCGAGCCTCCTTCGGGGTAATCACTGTCTCCCTTTTTCTATCCGTCTTCTCAGCTCTTGACATACAATGTCTGGTACATTTAATAAATGCTTTTTCATTCATTTATCTAAACAAAATAAGTAGAATTATATAATTCTACTATCCACAGCCACTAACTACATTTCTTGTTAATAAAATAATGAAGAGATACTTTGATCAACTTAAAATAATAGTGCAGGAACTACTATGGATTATAAAGACATACCATCTGAACCTTAAATATTTAAGTGGAACTAAAAAAAAAAAAAGGAAAAGTCTTACATACTCTGGGTCAATAACGCCATGCTGTGGTGTTACTGTAAGACAGTGAGCTGGCCAAGAGAGTTCAAATTTCAGCGACCTAACAGAATTATTTAAAATATGTAACTGTCCAGTTTTTGTCATGGCACCTGGTGTATAAAACACAAAAGAAATATTAAATATTTAATTTGAGCATTTTTTATTCTTAAAAATCATTGCTAATAAAATGTAACCATACAATTACATCAATAGGAAAAACGTTATTTTATCCCACCAATTGTTGAGACGACTCCTCTGCTATGGCCAAATCAAAAGGCCAAATCAAGCTGTATATTTTTTATTTCCCTCAGGAACAAAACATGGCAACAGCGAATTAAGAATAAAGGGAAGTGGTAATAAGAAGTATAAAGATTTTCATGCTGTACTACTTCCTCTAGAATGTGGCACAGCTAAATATTTCACTGACTTAAATTGTTGTTATTTACAACATACATGGAGGTTTCATATCTAAAGGGCGTTAAAGGTAATATAACATATACTGCCAGTGTGTGAACAATTGGAGAACAGTTACTAGAAAGGTGAAAATCTATAGTTAAGGAGGGTTTGAAAGATTACAATCTACAATGTTAGTCCATCAAACAATGAATAGAAAGGGATGCTATGACCAAAATCTAAGAAAGATCTCTATTGAAGCGATGGGTAAGATCCTGAAAACAAACTCCTAGTTTAACCCAATTAAAATGATTATATACATGCAGAGTAAAATTAACCAAAAGAAAGGAAGATATGATATTTATGCCTGGCCTGACATATGACTTGATATACTCACAAACAGAAGGAGCTTTCAGGATTAAGTGTTCTGGTTGAACAGTCCATGTTGGTTGAGAAATCAATGTATTTTGACCTGGTTCAGCAGCAGCTTGTGAAGGAAGGGGTGAACCTTGAGGTCCTTTAACTGGAAGAACATCCAAAGAAATATTGTTGATATGTCTCTCGGAATTTCTAGATTCACTTTAGGATTTAAGAATCCCAAAGGAGGGAAAAAAATGGAAAAAAGGAAAAAAATGCATCAGCTGACATCTTACTATTTGTAATGCTAATGTTAGACAAAACAAAAACATTAAAGTCATTCAAAGCATGTTTCAGTATGGTGATAATTCACTTTTCAACAATTCACAATTATAACATTTTATAATACAGGTAAGTGTGCTTCACAGGTCAAAGTTCATAATAAAAACTTTGACTTAACAAGTATCCCATAATGAAAAGGTATTCCTTTTTGGGCTCAACTTTTAGGAGGAAGAGGCACAGTCCTGTTAATTAATTAAGTTAAATAAGTCCAGATAATTAATAACTATAATACATACTGTTCTCCTCTCTGTTAAGAAATGGCAACCTAAATTCTGAAAATCACAACCATTACATCAGACTAATTTGCTCAACTTTTTTCTTTTAAAGAAGATAAGCTACTAAGGTAACTTAAAGGATTAGTTCAAAAGCAACAACATTAACATTACTGGAATATAACATACATTATTAGAAATAATTAGGTAATACTAGTAACTTTAAGAATTTGTTTTATACTTTTTAAATTCTAATATTTGACAATACAAGTAATTCATAAATCATGATCCTTCAATATCCTAAATGAGAAAATTTACCAGATAAAATGTATGATTTGAAAGTTTTTCAACAAAAATAGAAATTTACAGTGAAACTTCAATAATAAATTTTACTAAATTCAAGATATCCCATTCACCTAGCAGTTCACGAGTGTGTGTGTGTGTGTGTGTGTGTGTGTGTGTGTGTACACACACACACATATACATATACGTATGTAGCTACACTTTTCATAATGTAATTTTAGTCAAGCAACTGTTATTTAAAATAATAACGCCATCATCAGAAGCTTGCCAATGTTTTTCTTGAGTTTTTATTTTTATTGTGGGGAATATTATTGTGGTGATATTTGTATTTATTAGCTTATTTTTATCGTGGTAATACTTTTGGTAATAGAATTATGCAATTTAGCTGGGCTAAGAGAAATCACATTGCATTTAGCCTTCTATTTAAAAAAATTATTCAACTAGTTTGTACTAATCTGAATTGGAAGATTAATAAATAGCCATATAAATTCTATACTACTCTCACCTAACTGAATCCTGCTTTTAGTAATTAAGTCTAAATTAAAATCATAGTCCCTAGTATATGTGATGTATACGCAGTAGTTACTAAGAAAAATATCCATCATTAGTACTTTCTAGTAACAGAACAGAGCAGTAATTGTGCTTTATAGTTTACAAAACATTACGCACACAAAACTATGAGGCAAATAGTATAAGTATTATTCCCATTTGAACAATTAGGACCTGGACAGTAAAAAGGACAAAATAACTTCAAATGTGTAGTGGAGGTATTCAATCAATATAAAAAAATAAAACAAATAAAAACCCTTTATGCCTAATTAAGAATTATGTTAACTGCTGTAGTTAAGAAATTTAGCACCTGGCAGTAATCCTGGGGAGGACACAGTAATTAATACAACTTTTAATAAGGCTCTATGCCGGGAAACAGTATGGTAACTGACTAAGGAGAACAGACTGTCAAGAAGCTCAGGTACTTGGAAATGAATCCCTTCCTTCCACAGTGAAGAAGATAAAACTGTTTTTCTGAACTCTTGTGCTTGCAAAGGCAAAGCCAGAAATATTTTTGAAAAGAATGCTGCCCCAATTTCACACTTACATTCAGAGTTTTTGGAAAACTCTTAAGTACCAGGTAAATATTATACAAATCATTGTCTAATAAAGATATTTTTAAATTCAGTAAAAGAATTTATACTCATTACCTGTCAGAAGCTAAGCTGGGTAGTAAACAATTCTGAAGAGAACCAAGATTATAACTCGTATCAGTAAAGTCACCAATTACAGAAAGAATAATTTTACGCATGTTTCCATAAAAGAACTGGACATCATTTGGCCATTCAGGAAGATCATACACTAAAATAGAAAAAGATGCTGTGATATATACAAATCTTCACACAAGTGCAACAACAAGAAACAGGTATTTACAATTTGACTAGCAGATACTGATCATATTGCCAGTTATTTTCTTAGCTAGGGACCATTATTAGATTCTGGTGATTAATGATACTGATTAGCTGTAACTACTGTATACTATCAGGACAAGTATAAGAATAAATCTACTGAACTTAGAAGCCACATTAAAATAACCGCAGCAATTATAAATCTGATAACGTAGCAAATATAGATCATTATACATTAGGCAAAGAAGGTTAGGCTCACAATTAGCCCAGTGCAGCCCACATAATTCAACAATTTCTGTCATATTCCCAATTTCTGTCCCCTAAAATAAGTGCAAGAGAGATAATCTGTGCATTCTAGGGAAAAACAATTCATATCAGGTACACTGTTTCTAGTTTATTTAGTACCCTGAAGGATTGAATATAAACTACCTGTATGGACAGAACACTATTAAGATGTATAGTCAGTCACACGTGATAAAACACAGCAAGGGTAATAGTTTCAAGCTTTATTCTCTCCTATTCCATATTTTTCCATCTTCTTCACAAGAATAGTATAAGACACTTTATCAAAAGCTTTGCTAAAATCTAGGTAAACTATATCTACTATATCCCATTTATCTACTAGTTGTTTGGTAATACTGACTAAAAAGAAAATGAGGTTATTCTAGCTTAAGGAAACCATGCTGGCTCTTTGCAATAACGGCTTCCCCATCTAGGTTTTTCCCAGGAATCAAAGTCAAGCTCATTGGCCTCCACTGTGCATACTCTACACTCTTTCTTTTTTTAAAAATTGGGGCAATTGTACGCCCTTCCTGTTTTACACAATCATTCAGCTACTGGTTCAGGAATCACTGCTTTCTACTGTCTTGAAGATCTTGAATTATCAATTATCCTGCCTTATTCCAGTATTTTCAATTTCCCTCTCCACTAGCTCCTTTTCCTCTGCCTACCAACAGCTCTGCTTACTCCATCTATAAACAAAACACCATCTACCATCACTATCTCTACTTAATTTTCCATCTCCCACATGGTCATTATTCAAGATCTTCCCTTGAGATCTCTCAGAGCCTAGAAGAGTTCACTGTACAAAGAAAGTGCTTAAAAATTATTTGAATTTATTTAATCTATCCCTTCCCTTCTGTTCCAACCCCACCAAATAATTTTCATCTTAGTTCACATCTTCGTCACCTCAAAAACTATAGCACTGCCAATCTCTACTCTTCCAAAACATCACATATACTGCCGCCAGTTTAGTCTTCCTAATTCACCACTTGATTATGTAAGTCCACTTCTTAAAAACTTTCAAATGTACTGTGCACAAGGTAGGATCCAAATTCTTGAACTAGATTATAAGGTCTCAAATTTAAAATTCTTTGGACTTAATCATTACTGGATTACTTTCCAAAAGCAACTGTGGTCTTATAGCTGCCTTAACAAATGGTCAGTGAACAAACATTAAACTCTTACAATGTTCCAAGCTAAGAGCTAGAGATACAAAAAGAGGCAAAAAATGGTCCCCTTCCCTCAAAGAGCTCACATCCTAATGTAGTAAACAACACATAAATAACTAGCTATACAAAGATATCCACAAAAAAAAATGTAAGCTCAGAGGGAAAAGCAACAGCTGAGTTTTAAAGAAAGTCAAGGAAAATAAGTGGAATAAGTATAGGGAGAGAATTTCAAGTATAGTGGGGCAATCAAAGCAAGGGTATAGAGATGGGAGGTAAAGTGTGGTATGAGGGGAAGCAAGAATGCCACTGTAGCTGTGGAGAGGTAAATACAGCACAAGGAGCCTGGAAAAGTAGGAAGTTGCCATTGCCAGGTTTCAAATAGCTTTAAATGCCTCAAGACTTAAGCACATTTACATAGAAAACAAACAGCAGCAAAAAAATAGGTCAGCAGTTATTATATTTTTCTGCAATATATAATGCTCAGATATAACAATAAACAAATAATAAACTAGCTGAGAGCACAAATTATATCATATGGTTTTTAGTATAACCAGCAATGACTGCCAAGATATTTAAATATTTGTTTAAAATTGTTTAGTGTAAAAAGCAGCATGCTATAGGAAAAACAGCATCAGACTGAGAGTCAAAAGACTTGAGTTTGTGTTATGCCTATGCCACTATCTAAGCATTCCTGGGCAAGTCATCTTACCTCTCTGAGCCTCAATTTTATCTGTAAATTATAGGCTTGAGCTAAATGGACTCGCCAGGCCTAATGAACTAAAAGTCAAGTAACAGATTTTTCTGCTTCCATTGCTGATAGTATGGGCTCACCTAAAAGTCAATAGGAACTTCTGTAAGAGTGACAGAAAGGCTTTTGGAATGGGAACGATTAAGTCTAAATTTCTTGGCTGGTGTATGTTACCCTTTTCTTCACTTTCACAAACAATAAAGTTTACACGGGAGCAACTGTAAATCTCAAATTTGAATAAATCTGTATCATGTAAATCAAATACAATAAATCTATAAAATTTTTTTAAAAACCGTTGACTTTAGATATCGTTCAAAATAGCAAACAAGATTTGTCTTAAACTCTTACAGTGTTTGGGATTTTTATGGTTTTGTTTTTAACAAAGACAAGTACCTACCTTCATTTATTAGCTGCTCATCTTGAAATGCTTCATCAAAACAAATGTTCTTCAGCAAGCTATGTTCTGGAAGTACTTGTTCTACCACTTCTGGCTTGTGTAACAGAGCTCTGTGAAAAGATTTTATATATGTTTAACATATTCCTACCCTGAAACACATTCTTATATTTGACTTTTCTAAGAAAGCATTTATCTTGACTTCTTATGCACATCAGCTTCCTGATGTCATGGTCCTCTTCAAGAATGAATGACAAGTGGGGGCAAAGCCAAGATGGCAGAGCAAAAGCAGCAATTTGCTTGAGGCTCACCCCTCCAAATATCTGTAAAAAATGACTCTAAACAAATTCTAGAGCAGCAGAATACACAAAAAGACAGAGTGAAACAAATTTCCAGCCCAAGAAAATCTGGATGGTTGATGGGAAAGGTCTGTTGCCCTGGGCTAGGAGAGGAGTGCAGTTCAGCATAGGCCACACTGGCAAAGATGGGGTGACAGTACACCCAGACCAGGCCTTACGGGACTGAATCATAGCAGCTGTGGTGGCTTCTAGTCTTCTCAATCCACAGACAGTGCAGGGATCCAGCAGCTAATCAGAGGTGGACTGCAGGGATCTCTTTGTTGGCACTGAGGCAGGATTCTCTTGCTTTGCCTGTGCTTGGATCTGGGTCACAGTACTGAGTGGTGATCTTGAGGTGACGAGGAACCTTGGCGTGGTGGAGCTTGTGGCAGCAGTAGAGAGGGAATCCACCTCACAGTTCCAAGGCAGAAAAGAGTGCTTGTGGTCACATATAAACCAGAGCACAGGCCAGGAAAGGAGTAAACACCTCTCCTTCTATCGTATCACCTTGGAAGAATGGAAAATGTACAGGTCCCTAGAAGTATCTCTGAAAACAGCTGCACAAAACCCCTGAAGTTTGGGAGAGTACATTCTCCACACTGGAAGCAGAGCCCTACCTTAATAAAGAATTTAAAAGTCCAGTGATTGGCCAGAAACATGAGTAGGCAGCAGAAAAACAATCAGACTATAAAGAATGGAGGACAAACAACAACATTTGTCATGACATTCATAAAAAGTTTATTTTAATAGGGTAACATACTGAAATTAATTTAGCACTTAGACAAATCTCAAAGTTCTAGATCATGAAGAGGAATGGATAATGCAATGAATATGAACAACCAAAGTAAGCAACTAGGGTGGAGTGCACATGGAAGTTTGAAAGGATTTCAAAATATATACTTAAGTCCTTACGGAGGTCAGAGAGAGGAAGTCAGTGAGTCAGGTGCACTAAATTCCTTGGAAAAGCAGGAAATGAGAGATGAGGACTATAAGAAGATATATGATAAGATGAAAAGTAAAAGAGGTCACTGAGTGAAGACAACAAAAGGAAAAGACCTGATAATGGTACTGAGGAGCAAAGAGTGTGCCAACTATTTCTCCTGGCCCAGTGTGTAGGAGAAAACAAAAACATCTAGCACAGAACGAGTAGCCAGGTACTTAGTATGATACTGAAGTAGTCTAGGTTCTATGGTTGCAAAAAGATGGAATAAATATGAAAGGAAAAGGTTTAGTGCGAAGGGAAAGATACTAACAATAAAATCAGGGTTCAAGAAGGCATAGTGTAAGGAGAAGAAAAATGAGCTTAAAAACTAGGATTAAGTGAGTAAGAATGAGTGGGGATGGCATCATGAGAAAGGTTTTGTTTGCTTTTTTGCCCCCAGATGAACTGCTATATGTGACCACAATGCTGTGATTGTGTGTATTTTCATAAAGATTTGTAAACTTCAAAATGCTACATAATAGTTTATTAGATTAATTTAAAAATTAAGCAGATACAAAAGATCAGGCAACTTTAAGGTCCCCCTGCTCAAAAATCCTGACTACGTATTTCATGATTTAAAGATTAATTTGTATAATAAATATCTGTTGAACTGCAATGCCCCCAGGAAGTTAAACTTCATTCACATAATTAAAAATTAAACAATTAATGTTAAAAATTAAACAAACTAAATATCTGATTCTTAAAAAAAATCAGATGAACATATAGATCATCATTCAGGAATGAATGGCAGTAAAGAGGAAAAGGAGGAAAAATTTGGCAGTTTGAGTATGGGCGGGTAGAAAAGAGAAGAGCAACAAGGGCAAAAGATGCAGAAGTGGGGAACCTGCAGCTATTTAGGCCACATGTGGCCCTCTAAGTCCTCAAGTACAGCCCTTTGACTGAATCCAAATTCACAGAACTTGTCCTCTGAAAGGGCTACACTCGAAGACCTAGAGGACCACATGTGACCTCAAGGCCCCAGGTTTCCTACCTTTTCATTAAGTATTTCTATAATGCCTAATATGTGCCCTGCACTGTGCTAAGCACTTTAAAAATATTACTTCATTTCATCCTCACAACAACCCGATGAGATAGGTGCTATTATTACCTCCATTTTACAGTCAAACAAAGGTCAAAATGACTTGCCCAAGGTCACACACACAGAGGGAAATGAGTTTGCCCCATGCTCCTTCTCTATCTTAAGAATAAAAAACTTTTACCAACCTTCGATACTGCTGTCTTGATATTTCATCTCCACCAAAAAAGTAAATCGTTGACAATAACGATGTTGTAGTTTGACAATTTTTCTCCTTTTCACTTGCATTATAGATTAAAGTGATCATCTGATTCCGAGAAAAATAGGAACTTTTAAAAAAAGCTTTCTTGTGTCAATTATTTCCTTTTGAAAAACATTCAACTATCTATAAACTCAGATAGGTAATGTCACATTTTTCATCAAATGGAAATGATAAATGGCCCCAGCTATGTTTTAATTAGCACCATGCCCTGAAGGACTTTACCCTTTAAGCTCCAGTAGTTTAACCCTGAGGTTCCCCAATGTTCTTATTGGTAAGTGACTCACATCACTCACCCCCCTTCAGAGTCCCTAATCATTTTTTCATCATCCCTCTCACCCATTTTACTGTTCTGGAACCATTATAAAATTAACATGGACACTGCTACTGAAAAGAGCATATCAATCTTCACTCCTCTATGGCTCCAATCACAACCCCTGTAATTTTTTACACCAAAAATACCTCTCCTTGGTCATCATTATCTATATGTGTTGTCTCCCCAACTCCTTGAGGGAATGAATGTCTTCACTTTCATATTTGTATTTCTACTGCTTATTGCAGTGTTTGGTACATAGTAAGCACTTAAGTACTTTAAAAAATTTATTCATTCATGTGTACATACATGATTCATGTGTACTTAATTTCTTATTGAATAAATATCTAGATATAAAATTTAAGCCTCTTGAAAAGATTTCTAAAAATTAAATCTGGAAAACTAAATATGTTTTCATGTGGAAATTATATGTACCTCTTGTGCTCTTTCCCTGAGCACAAATTTATCTGGCAAAATTCTCAGCACTTGAGGATCCAAAACAACTTTTGCTTGAGAGTCCTTAAAACATACTGCTTTAACGTAGGCTGCTCGAGAACCTGTATTTCTCACAGAGAAAACAATTCTACTTTCTTTTCCAGGTACTGGGCCATTTACTGTTACCATGTAACTATCTGAGAGTTTTTTAACATCTTCCAAAATAAGATTACTTGTTCCTCCATATCCAGACAATGGTATCTAAAAAACATAAAATATACACCCTAAAATTATACTTTATAGAATCACAAGATAGCAACACAGTCGTTTTATCAAAGCACAAATTTGGTAAACTTTTAGACATAAGTTTTTGTTCCTTGGTTACTAGAAGACTTAACGCCAAAAGAATCTTAAGAATTGCCAAAAACACACACCATCATCACTGACACTTTGTTCTAAGAGGAAAAATAAGAAAATTACAAAATGAGTATATTTTATACTATTTGCTAAATAAAGTGATACCCTTAGTTCAAGTAGCTAGCTGAACTGATGAAGGAGAAGTCACAAACAGGAGAAGAAGTCACAGAAACAGTCCAAGTTCAACCAATAAAAGCTGGCAAAACGAAGGCCAAATCGAGGCTTGGTGACCCTATCTATGACTGATCCTGAGCTAAAGAAGAAATTCTACGCTTCCCCATCTTTTGCATCATCTGTCCCACAAACACCACCCCATCCAAGACTCCCTCTATTCATTTAAAACAAAGCTCAAGCACCTTCTTTTTGCATCAAATATTTCCTGATTCCACAACTGCTAGTGCCTTCCTTCTCCCAAACTACATTGCACAACTTTACATTTATGCTGTATATTCTTAGATAGGTACTTGTCTCCCTTGAGCTCCTTGAGATTAGGGACCATTTTTCCCTAAGTCCTTAGACCAGTTCCTGGTACGTAGCAGTTGCTTAATAAATGCTTGTTGAGTGACTGATAAAACATACTCAACATAGTAAATTAAAAGGAATTATACACAAACCAGATTTTTTGCCTTCTAATTCAGGGATCTTCATATAGCATAGTGCTAAAATCAGAGTTCACAGTTTAGGGGAAAGTGCTTCTTATGTAAAGGATGTAAACAAAACTATTGAGGAAATACTCAACTTACTAGTGAACAAACATTTCAAACACTTTTTTTCAAGCAAATTAAAAAACTGAGGGGTTCTAATATATTCAATAAAACTGGTCCCCCCAAAAACCCTCTATAATTTATACTGTTTCCTAGGAGTTAGCATTCCAGGTTTTTGCCTCTTGGCCTTTTTATATTCAATTCACTACACAATTCAATCCACTTAGATGCTTCTAAATAAGGAGGAAAAATCAGAAACGTATTTTGTCCTAGATCTGTAATTTCCTCATCCAATAAGGAAACTCCCTCTACCAATGCAGATCTAGATCTTTTCTGCAGACTACAGTCTTAGAGCAGCTATGTCAAACTCAAATAGAAACTGATCTCTATGGCTGCATATTGACTTAGAAAACCACAATTTAACATTATCTATGCTGTACTATATTACTATTTATTTTTTTAAACATTTCCCAATTATAGAGCCCAGAGTTTGACACCTCTGTCTTAGAGAATAGCCTGGGGCACCAAAAGGCTCAAAAACAGTTTCATGACATGCCAGATGCAGGACTTGAATATAAGTTTTCCCAGCTTCCAGGCCAGCATTTCATCTACAATATCATGGTTACTCCCCATAACTATTGTACTTTAGGGGATTTCTTTAAATTTCTGAAACTACAAGTTATAACTTGAAGCCTTACAGATGAGTTGTTGAAAGAAGAGTGTAATCTAAGGCGATCCTCCTTCCTTATTCATTCCAATTATCTGGGAACGCACAGCTTAGTGAAAAGTGTGCTGGCTCTGGAGCCAGATCCCACCTCTGATATTTACTACCTTTGTGAAGTTGGATCACAGAACCTTCTTGGGCCCCAATTTCCTCACCTGTAATGTGTTAGATAACTTCAAGAGTCCCTTTCGACTCAAGATCTATGATACTAAAAATTCTTAGGTTTTGAGCAACTGAGAGAAAATGCATAGGCTTTCCTCCCCTCGAAATTTCGAAGCTAGACAATTATTAGTAAGCAAAAAAAAATTTTTTAAATAAAGATAGAATTGTATAGTTTAATAATTGACATGTCAATAAATCATAAGCTTGAATAAAAACCATCTGATTTTATAAGAACTCAAGCAAGCAAAGACAAAAACCCACTTGGAAATTCAACATTTTAACACAGCTCAATCTTGCTTTATGTGACAAATAATTTGCACTACATCAATTTTCAAATATCTAAATACTGAAAATACAGTTGGATAGTATACTTCTAAGGGAATCCCATAAGTGAACTTTCGGAAAAGTGAAAAATCCTAAAGCATCCTTCCCCGCCTTAGTCTGGACCATTGTATACCAGATTCTACTTAAAGACGTGTACACCTTTTAGTTTGAAAGGTGAATTGGTAAACAGCTAAGCCATGGTCAGGTAACTCAAAGACAAAGAAACTGTACTAAAACAAGTAAAGTTTATCTTACACTGAACTTAATGCCTGGTTGTGATCGAATTCCTAATTGTTTAATTTCAAGTTTAGCCAGCATACAAGATATTCGGGTTGGTGCAAACAATAAGAAGATGTTAATGTCCTCTTTTGGATGAATTCTGATTTCACAGTTACTTGTTAGTCGTTCTTCTAAACCAAAAGTATTTTGAAGCTACAAATAACAAAAAGAACAATTTTTATATACAACAGATAATGATGCAAGCTAAAATTACTGTCATTACAACATCTGACATTTAAAAGATAAATAATGAAAAACTAAATCCATTCTCAGGACAGAATATGGTATAAGTACTGTCAAAGTTTGTGAAATGCATGTTTTTGTTTAATTGTTTTTCTGTCATATAAGAAAGTTCAATCTGGTACAGGGGTGGGAAATGACTGAAATAAAGATAAAAGACCACAAAACAATTTTTATAAACTAAGCTAATTCTTCAAAGACTGCTGTTACAGATTTTCCTAGAAGTGTTTTCCAACTTAACAAGTGCATTCTACAAACCTGAAAGCAATCCTGATCCTGTCCTCTTATCAGTAGACGTAAACACTGAGTTGTAGACGTAGAGTTATTTCTGAGTGCCAGTTTCTGAAGACTTAAAAAAAAAAGTTTTAACAGGAACTTTTTATCTGCATGAACTTTATAACTAGAAACAAAAACTTTTCAAAAATCCATGTTCGTTACTTCCTTAAAAACCACAGTTCAAAATTTACCTTCAAAAGCTTGTGTTTAAACTTTCAACTGTCATAAATATTCATTACCCCTTTACTCTTTTGGGGGGGCAAGGCAATAGGGGTTAAGTGACTTGCCCAGGGTCACACAGCTAGTAAGTGTCAAGTATCTGAAGCTGGATTTAAACTCAGATCCTTCCGATTCCCAGGCTAGTGCTCTATCCACTGTGCCACCTAGCTGCCCCATCATCCCTTTACTCTTAATATTTATCTTGATACATAAAAACCTTTAACTAAAGAAATTTACTCAAATGAATCTCAAATAAAGAATTCCCAAATCAATCTGGCCAACAAACATTCCTAGACTGGGCATATATTGACCAAACCCATAAATACCAATCAAATTGTGTGAAGTTATGGAATAAACAAGGATAAAAGAAGTTTGGAAGGTTTTGGGGGGGTTTTTTTGGGGGGGGCCAAAATGGAAGAAATTTGTCTATTTTCATACCCCAAGTTGTTACATGTAATAAACACCTGTTATATATGTAACACTATATTTGATATTTTGGAGGTAAAAACAGAACTGATATTAAAATTTTGCCATTAAATACATATTTATATAACATAGGACATATGACACAGCTTTCCACAGAATAATTCAGGAAACGTTCCATCATGTTGAAAATTCATTCTGTAGAACCAAAATATCCAAACTTACTCACCTAGACATCTATATTTTCCAAGACATTGTCTACTATTCTCAAAGTAGTAGTTTTAAATACCTACTCTCACCCTTCCTGCAATGCTTCATATGTGGTATGCTAACTGAAGGACATTCTAAATTTTACTCCATCAAGTTTTTTACCCACTACCCAATGGACACTTTTATTGTGTTTCAGTACAACATAGCCAAAAAAAGCAGTAAGAGAGGGTAGGAATGTCAAAAATTTTTAATGTCTGAAAGGCCATGCGTAACAGCTAAAGATCAAATACTACACTTGGAAAGTATGTAGCAAATACATTGTCTTCTATTTATTTATACCTTAATCTTGAGACTAAACCTTAATTTTATTGAAGTCATGCTCTAGTGACTTGATCAAAATGTCTCCCCAAAATAGATTTATCAGCTTAATCTCTAGATATTTAAAAAAGTTGAAGTTCAAAGCTAAATCTAATATTTATACTTATTGTGAGAAATGAAAAGTGAAGATTTTTTAAATGCCTTTATATTTCTTTCAAGTTATACTTCGAAATACTAACAAAGTCTTTTCAAGTAGAGGATCTGTTGATCATGGTTTAATAAAAAGCTAAAACTCATTTGGTATATATTCCAGTTGGTAGAGGCTTCCAACGTTTCAAAAACAACTGATCATAAGGAGATTTAGAATAATTATTATTCTTGCATAAATACAAAACAGAGAAGCAGCATAGCACAACGGACAGAGAGCTGACCTAAGAGTAAAGAAGATTTGGGTTCAAGCCCTACCTCTGTGTAACCATGGTAAAGTCACTTAACTTCTCAAGGCCATTCTTAAATACTATAAATTTGAGCCTAGACACTGATATATAGTACCTGGTTACCCAGTATCTGTAGGGAGTTTCCACACTGAAAGTTCTCTATACTGATTAAATTACAACAGGTCTAAACCAAAAAGCAGAGGGGGCTGAGGGAGTTATTATTAAACACAAACCTTTTCTTCACAGACTGACAATGTAAAGTTCTGCCCTGAGTTATCAAATTATGAATCAATAAGATTATGCTATATCTATAAAATACTGAAAGTTGAGTGTATTAATGGTCAGTAAAGATCTATAATCAAGATAAAACTTTTGCTGTAATTAGCTTAATATAGGATAAATTTAGTATGGTCCTTGGAGCTCTAGGGACAAACTTAATAAAACAATTTCCTTCAGATCTCTTCTGCAAAAAGACCTTCATGTGAAATTCTGAGGCAAAAGAAGCCAGGTACAATCAATTATGACAAATTTCAGCAATAAGGTTTCTTTCTAAAATCATCTTGTTTCTCCTAATATCCACCTCAAAAGGGAGATGAATCAGTCTTTCTAACTCCTTGTCTATTTTCCACTCATGAAATTGCTGATTTGCTCCAAAATTACAATATTCCCTTCTCTAATAATATCTCTACTTCAAGCATGGGATGTAGGTTTTGGTTCTTAACTGGGTCAAAGAATCCGGGAGCTGTAATGTGTATTAGTAATGACTTACCCCTTCAGTAACACAGATAAGATATACTACTGTATCATGACCTATTCAAGAATACTGTAGCAAACTAACAAGGGTGAAAAAACTTTTTCTCTACCAAGGGCAAAAAGAGTAGAAGGTTATTAAGAGAAATTTTAGGTTCCACTTGATTTCTTTTAAATTTAACAGAATTTATAGAATTAATGCTCTATTTTACTCATTCCTTAAGAAAAATATCAGCTCCTTATTTTTTTTTTTTTTTAGTGAGGCAATCGGGGTTAAGTGACTTGCCCAAGTTCACACAGCTGGTACATGGCAAGTGTTTGGTCTGAGGCCGGATTTGAACTCAGGTCCTCCTGACTTAAAGTTTCTGAGACTAAAGCATTTAAAAATTATGTTATCCTTAAGCTACTGATCACATACCATGTTACCCTGAATTTTATACTCCCAGCTTATAACACTGAAAAAGTCACTTAATTTTGTCTAAGCTTTAGTTTTCTCATTTAGGCCAACACCATTATTTTAAAAATTACCTCTCAATTCTCTTCCAGTCTTAAAATTCTTGGATAAAGTTTGTCCTACTGGTTAGATTTGGCTTATTGGCTAGAGATTTCCTCCTCTCCTCCCCCCTTGCCAAAAAGTAGTTTTGGAAAGAGGCCAGTAAGTTCAAATTATAGAAAAAGAACACAAAATAAGAAACAAAAGAAACAATTTAAATGTAAGATTACAAGTGTTAAAATCAATCTGAAGTTGGTATAAAATAGAGATGTCAAACACATGGCTACTGCAACACTCTCAAGTGTCACTGAAACCAGATTAAAAGGTAATTGGGAAATACTTAACAACATAAATAAAAATAAAACAAAATATAACATAGAAAATATCACATTTTAAAACTAAGTCAATATGGGGCTCGCAGGGATTCCTATGTATGGATCACTAGCCCCTGTTTCTGAGTGTGACACTACTGGTGTAAAACATTTTGAATGTAGTATAGTGCCCACCATAATTTTATAATTAAACTTAACAGGGACATAAGATTCAGTGATCAGAAAAAGTTTCAGCTGTCTGCTGGAATTCATCTCTTCCACCAACAGTGATTCCTGAAGTAATTCACAATCATTTTTGTGGTGTGCATTTGTGTTATACCATTTTGAGCTGTCAACTTAAAAACACCTTGAAGCCAGTGACCATGGCTCCAATTTCTTTGACCTCCAATCTATAATGTTCATCACAGCGTTAGCTTAACTTTTGCTGACTGCCTGATCTGGCAACTATATGTTAAGCAGATAATTAACTTATGATTCATGAGAACCTCCTGTAGTTCATGACTTTCTCCTTTTTCTTTTTTTAGTTCATGACTTTTTCAATGGGATCTTTTTTTAATAAAGCAAAAAGTTATTGAAAGAGAACAACTTAAGTTCAATATACAATTACCATTTTTCAAATCGCAGCATAAAATAACACAGTAGGAAAGGATATTAAACTATAGTTAAGACTTGATGTGTTAATACTTACTGTGTTCTTCCAACTGCGATACCTCCCCATGTCATGAATTGCTTGTTGGATAAAACAGGTGGAACATCTGAGTAGTGAGATGAAGGTGCAGGTGTCTGACACTTGTTTCCTGAAGAATCTACTTCACCTTTCAACACTACTTCATATTGAGGCCCGGATGGCTGCACTAGTATTTTCAAGAGGCTATACAAAGAAAAATTTGAACAGCTTGCATCATACTTAGTAACATTTATTTAATTAATGATTTCTAAATATATCACACTGAATAGTGGCTTCCAACATTTAAGCAAAATTATTCCCTTTTTAACATAAGAAATATCACATACTTTATGATATTAAATGTACTAACAGTAAATGACAACTGGGAAAATATCCCTCTGTGGCCCTCTTGGAAGGATATTCTGTGGACCATAGGTTTGGAACAAAGGTTTACAAGTTACCTAAGAACTCTGTAAAGACCAACCTACCTAAAGCCTCGAGAGAGTGTTACAGCTCAATTTTCTATATGCTTATTTTGTTTGTTGAGGTGTTTGTTTTAAAGGGGGGAAGGTGAGGGTAAAGCATTAAAAGATGAGAAAAATCAATTAGCCCAACTTATAGCCATCAGAATAAATTCACAGTACCTTAAATTTTATAGTAACATTACATAATCCCCAACATGTAAGGGATCAAAGGATATGAATGAACAGTTCTCAAAAGAAAAATTGCTATTAGCAATCATATGAAAGAATGCTCTAAGTAACTAGTAAAAGAAGGGAAAATCAAAACAACTCTAAAAGTTTCACAGACACTCAGCAAATTGTAAAAGATAGGTGAAAAAAATGGACTAGTCCGTATTGGAGGGGTTGTGGAAAGCCAGGCACAGTACTGTAGTGGTGAACTGGTCTAACCTTTCTGAAAAGCAATTTGGAGTCATGTTAAAAAAAAGTGACCAGGATGTCCATGTTCTTTGGTCCAGAGCTGCTACTGTGCATATATCCCAAGAAAGTAATAACTGATATGTACCAAAATATTATAGAAGAACTCTTTGCAACAGAGCTGAAAAAAAGAGCAAATACTTTTCAGATACTGGAATGGCCAAACCTAATGTTGTACATGATGTACTGAAATATTACTGTGATGTAAGAAATGATAAACATGATGAGAGAAGAATGGGAAAATTTGCATCAAATGAGGTAAGCAGAACCAGGAAAAAAAATTTTTAAATATATAAATGAAAAAAAATCAACCAACTGAAACAGAATACTATGAAATTATAAGAACCATTTTATTTTTCCTTGTATATAGCTAGCTTTGTATAGATTTGTTTACATATGTTTTCCCCATTAGATTATAAACTCTTCAAAGGCAGAGACTGTCTTTGGGCTCATTTGGTATCCTCAGCACTAAGCATACAAAGCCTGGCACACAGCAGGCTCTTAATAAATATTTATCAATTGACTGATGCTTGATGCTAAAGAAGAAATACGAGAAGGGTTATCTCCCTGCTTCTTTACAAAGATGTGGGACTACAGGTGAGGAAAACTGTCTATAATGTAAGACTTTTTTTTGATATATTGATTAATTTTTTATTTATTTTTAGGCAATTGGGGTTAAGTGCCTTGCCCAGGGTCACACAGCTAGTAAGTGTTAAGGGTTTGGTCTGAAGCCGGATTTGAACTCAGGTCCTCCTGACTTCAGGGCCGGTGCTCTATCCACTGCGCCACCTAGCTGCCCCATGTTGATTAATTTTTGCTAAACTCTCCCTCCCCCCTCTATTTTATTTTTTATTAAAATTCTTATTAAAAGGGATGGCTCTCTAGAGCGTAGGAAGGATATTCTGAAAAATGTAAATCACACAAAAACAAAATGTACATGAAAATGAATGAGGGCATTTATACCAAATAATCTAATAATAAAATAAACATTAACAAAATAATTCTAATAATCTCAAAAATTATATGAGGACTAAGGAAGTATTTTCCATGTTACATAATGCCTAAGAAAAGCAATCTCATTCTTAACAGTAATTCTGAAGTGGAAAAACGCTTCCTTGTGATCAAAGACTTAAGAGGAGCACTTATATTTTACAACAGTATTGAGGCAGCAAGATACAAAGAAAAGAACATTTGTTTTCAAATTCTGCTTCTAAGGTTCACTGCATGTGTGAGTAGGGCAAGTCTTATTTAACCTCCTTGGGTATCAATTTCCATGTGTATAAAAAAAAGTGGGGAGAGGGATTTGCACTAGATTGCCTCTGGGGTCCCTTCTAGTTTTATAACTATCATCCTCTGACTCTAAGCCTCAGAGAGGTAGAGAGATGTCTACTCTTGTAAGTAGATAAGAGTAGATATATGCCCACTAATATTTTTCTGAAGACCTACTTGTATTTCTAAGAAGTCTGAAGATCACCCATAGAGAAGGAAAGGAAGACCAATGGGATGCTGAAAGAAATCCTTGGGTTTGGACAGGCAAGATGGTTACTGATTGGTAACAGTGTAAAATGTCTCAGCAGAAAAGATAACTAAATACTTTTACTATACTCCTCGCTAATGGGAACGCCAAATGATACCAGCTTATGTACAATAATTTTGTTAATTTCCTAACTGGTTCTTTATGGGACATATGAAGGAATCAGTACTCCTTCAAACTGCTACTTGGAACATAAAGGATTAGTTAGGAAATGAGTAATGGGTTATTCAGAAAGTAGATAAAATTTGGTATGAACTATCCAAAAATTAAATGGGTTGCCTTGAAAGAATGGGTTCCTCTTCACTAGAATGCTTTAAATTCAAAGATTTCATATAAGGCTTTGTGAAAAGTATTTGGACTTGACTGCTATCTTTTCTCTTTTTCTTAAAAGTGGAGGTAAGGATGCAGGGTTTCAAAGAGCAAAACTGAAACGGTAAACCTTATGAGGCCTACCATGTAATTAACTTGAACGGTTTAGTTGGGGAAATATGGGCCATCTGTGGCTGACAAGAGTAGCCAACCACTGAGAAAACATAAAGTCCAGGTTACTATGACAGCAAAGCTGATTAAAAACTGATTAACAAACTAGTAAGATCTAACTCCAAGATTAGAATTATTATTCATTGAGCATCTATGAATCATATAACTGGGTAAACCTGAGATATAAAAACCTTCTCAAGATAAACAAAAGTATGGAAATAATAAGCTAAAAGCTTGATAGAAATAGGCTTTCAATCTTTAAACAACTAAAGGTTTTATTAAAAATGTACCAAATACTTTCATGTTCAAAAAGTTTATCTGAAGTCCTTTTAAAGATTTAGCTTTTAAAATTGTTACAATCAGCTATTACAGTAAAAAGATAATTTATAATAAATAAGGAGTGGAAAACTGATGGTTTAAGTTAAGAGCTTATTATTATCTGGAACCTAGGGAAAAATAAATACTTTATGGTTCTGACCAGGTGGCTGCAGCACAATGCCACCTGATGGTAGCATATTCAAATCACTGGATTCACTTAAAGCTAGAGCTAAAGATGTCAAGTAACAGCACATATCAGGGAATGAAATATTTTACATCACCTTTCTTCATAAATTTTGAAATCCTTCGGAGTAAATGAAACTGCAATTTCTTGTTCCTCTTCAGGTTTAAGAAAGAGATTTTCTGGGTTTACAGAAAAGTAACTGAATTGATCTGAAATCTATAAAAATGTATATGATTACAAAAGGAAGCCATTTAATGCCCATGTGACTATAACTCTATTTTCCTGCACCACTGTTTTTTCCCCTGTACAATGTTTTGTACCTTCTTTTCCTCAGCTTACCGCTTTGTACTATCTTTGTGTCTATAGCTTCCTAGTCTGGAGGAAAAAAGTTTCAGTGATGTCTTCTCCCCAAGTCACACCCAGTTCCCTACCTTTGAATAACACACCTCTATTATCTCATTCTCCTCTAACTCCTCTTTATTGTTCGAAGGCTTTTGGTGCTTATATGTAAAACCCTAGGTTTTGACTAATAAGAATACTATATTTTTCAATCAATTCTGAAAACATACTATTATATATTTTTCCCACTATATCATGTTATCTTTCACTATATTTATGAAGTGGTATTCTCAAAAGTTTTTTTTTGAAAAACACTACCACCCAGCACTATTAATAAGTCTTACCTTAATATTCAAGTAGACATCAATATTTCCGGCATTTTTCAAAGGCAAAAATTGCTTTGTTGATGAACCCACACTGGCAAATAAATGCATGCTCTAGAGGAAAGACAACAGGTTTGTTTTTTTTTAATGAAGAGTGGGTTATCACTAAAAGAAAAGTGTCCAATGTGCTACACGAATTCCCTTAACTATGGTAAAACATGGATCAAAGTTAAACTAAAGAATATGCTATGAAGGAGTGTCACCTGCATCAGTAGAGAGAAATGGGGTAAAATTTTGCATATAATGCCCCACAAAGCCAATGTGTCAGTTTTATTGTTCTACTTTCCCACTTTTCTTTTTTAATCTTTGTGTAAGAAAAGAATCAAGTAGAAGTATAATTCAAAATGAATACAATATATTAAAAAGACTAAAATGAAAAATCACAATACTAAATTATCCAAAAATAGATTAATATTAAATTTTAAAACTATACTAGCTGAAAGATCAAGTTTTATGTTTCATAATTATAGTACCTGCAAGTCTTTTGGAGCATGTATCCTAGCTATTCCTACTCTTGCTCGAAGAGCAACACTTTTAATAACAGTAGTAGGGCTTGGGCTATCAACTTCCACATCAATTCTTGCCAAAAATTCTTCTGCTGGGCCCAGGTTCCCTGTAAAATAATATTGATAACACGACTGATTATATTGCCATCCCCTTTTGGTAAAACTGCTCCTAGTCAAGTCAAATCAGAAACTAGAATTTCAAAGTGATGCGACTCTTAACATGTTACAAATTATATGACTAAAATCAAACTGAACTTTGGGTAATGCATGAAAAATATTTGTGTTCAAAACACTACGTGTTGTGATTTTAAAAAATCACTATCACCACCACCCACAAAAAACAACAGCTCCAGGTTTCAAGGAGTTATCATCACTGGGTATATATTAAAGCAGATCATGGTTAACTAGCTACCACCGCTACCACCACCACCGCTACCACCACCACCACCACCACCACCCCGCCAAAAAAGGACAACTACAAAGAAGTCTGACAGGTATCACATAAGGAAAAATATTTATCAGGAGGTATTACAGGTTAAACAAGCAATAGTGCATGCCCAAAAAGTCAAGAGGAGTAAAGGTAGGTCTAAAAAACTCTACATAAATAAGTTAAGTTCAATAGGTCAGAGAAAGAAATACTAAAAGGAGACATTAAGATGAATTTTAATTCAAGGACAAAAACTATTTCTTTTCTATTCTTTTATAATCCCACTGTGTAAGACAGCCAGATGTATACCTGCAAATAGACAACTCCCAAATAAAGAGAAATTTCTTAGTTTTTAATAAACCCCAAACCATGAAGGGGCAGAAAATATATTTACTTTTCTGCTGAAGAACAAAAGGATCTTGGGAGAAAATATGTAAAAATTATCTAATAATAATCAATTTGGAATTAATTCATCTGTTATCAATTTAGTAACTTATTTCTATCTTCACCATTAAGTCACACACACAGGAAATGGAAACTTCAGATATGAAAAATTTTTGACAAGCCAAATAATTTTTTGGATTACCTATCCCAATCTACTGTATCACTAGAGATATACTAAGAAGCTACACTTGGAAAATTTTTTTTTTTAGAAAACTGGCATGCACTAGTAAATAAGAAAAGCCATACATACCTTTAGATTCTCATTTATTTCTTTTTTAAAAATGTGAAAAAAATCAAAAACAAACACTCCCCTAATCTGATCCTGGCTCATGGAGCAGCTACATTTCCCCTGACTTTAAAGACAAATTGAACTGAATAATTAATCAACAAGTAATTATTAAGTACCTACTATGTGTTATCAGGCACTGTCGTAGGTGTTAGTGACACATCCACTAAAAAGAAACAATCCCTGTCCTCAAGGAGCTTATATTCTATAAGACAGAGATATGTACTCAAGTGTGTGACTGTGTAAATAAGTAACTTTGAGGCAGAGGCATTAGCTGGGGAGAAGATCAAGGAAGACCTCATGAAGGAGATAGCATTTCAATTAAGCTTTTGAGAAAGCTATTGATTCTAAGGGTCAAGAGAACTAAATTTTGTGATAGGATGTTGGGTAATGAATATACAGTTAATACAAATGTGTAGTTAGAACAGGAAGAAGAGTTCAGTTTTAATACCAGTTCCAAATTTACACAAGTCATTTAACCTCCTTGTAAGCTCAGTTTTCTTATCTGAAAAATAGGTATATGTGCCCTACTTACCACATGGGGCTTGATGGAATGATCAAATGAGATAATTATGGTAAACTGTAAGGCACCACTATGACTAGTGAAAAGTCTCAAATGAATTTTTTTAAAAATCTTTATAGCAATTTCAAGTATACAAATGAATGACTGTTTTAACACAAAAACAGTACAGCCCTAAAGGCAAAGAGTCATACAAATAACTGAACTGAAGTTGTTTGGTATTGGTTGTTTTCTCTCATTTTGGGGGCTCACTTTAATGAATAGAGTCAGCATCAATTTCTATATAATGTTGTAAAGATCTTAAAAATGATTAAGTAGGTCAAATGTCCCTCAATAGTAGTACATAGCAGGAGCAGGAACAACAAGAAACTACATAAAATGCAGATGTGACCACTGCCCTTTATAGCTACAAAGCACATCCTCACAACAGCTGTGATATAGTCAGTCCAAGTATTGTTCCTACTTTGCAATTGAGAAAAGAGATTTAAAGAGATTAAATAATTTTCCTAAAGTAAAAGAGATCTTAAAAGAAGAACCAGGAATTAGGTGCAGATCTTCTGATTGTATAGACTTCTTTGAACCCTTATTTTTAGATAATATAACTTATTAGCAACTTTGGATAAAATTAAGCTTAGCCAGCATATAATTATCACAAACTCAAAATTAATTAAGTCTGAAGTAATGATATTTTTACTGTAAAGATTTCAAAATACTGATAAAAGAAAAAAGTAATTCACTGCCCATGAATATATTTAAGTTTCTCTGAGGTCCTCCATCTCTACTCCATGTGCACAGACCTAATGCTGTTTATTTAAAATGTTCACTCCATCACATATTAAGGTCAAAAGCCTTAAATTATCCAATAGTGTTAGTGAAAAATTTTATAAATTACAACAATAATATCAAAATGCTATTAAGAAATACCTGAAGCAGAAATCTGTTTTTTTGGACCATGGAACATAACCCAAATCTTCAGAAATTCTGGATCCTGGAAACGAAAAAATATTAAATATAGACACTGTTAAGGTTTAAGAAAATTATAACAATTTGTTTTTGTTTTTGGCAAAATGGACATTCATTACAAATTAATGTAATGAAAAAATTCTTTGGAAGCTTTGCCCTCTACTTAAGATAAATGTTAAAAACTCCCAACTTACATGTCCATCACGACTGGCATACATCACATGGTTTATAACAGAAGGAGCTGTGAGCTGAGTAATTACATCACTCTGAAGAGCACTTTCTAAAGAAGCATTAACTGGTTCCTTAGAAAATGTAAAGCAACGCCAAGCTATAGCATTCTGTTTGGAAAACACAAAAATTAATTTCAGCAATGCTAACGGTACCGTCTTCTTTTCAACTGGACCTATGATTTCTTCTTTTTTATAATAGTATTTTATTTTTTTCCAATTACATGTAAAGACAACCTTTAACACTCATTTAAGAAAAATTTTTGAGTTCCAAATTTTCTCCAGAAAAAGAAAAGAATTGGAAATTGAGGGATGCCCATCAATTGGTGAATGGCTGCACAAGTTGTGTTCCATTACATATGAATGTAAAGGAAAACTACTGTGCTATAAGAAATGATGAGCAGGCAGATTTCAGAAAAGCCTGGAAAGACTTAGATAAACTGATGAAAATGAAGTGAGCAGAAGAGAACATTGTACGTAGTTACAGAAGTGTTGTAACTAAAAAGGTAAAATAATCTTAATTAAGTTATATATGTGTAATCACATAAAAAATATTTCTATATTACTCATGTTGTCATAGAAGAAACAGACTGAAAGGGAAAAAAACACAAAAAAGATAAAGAAAGTGAAAATAGTATACTTTAATCTGCATTCAGGCTCCATCAGTTCTTTCTCTGGATATGGATAGCATTTTCCTTCATGAGTCCTTTGGAATTGTCTCAGATCATTGTATTGCTGAGAAGAGCTAAGTTACTCATAGCAGATCATCACACAACATTGCTGTAACTGTGTACGTTCTCCTCTGCTCACTTCATTTTCATCAGTTTATCTAAGTCTTTTCAGGTTTTTCTGAAATCTGCCTCCTCATCATTTCTTATAGCAAAATGGTACTCCCTTTTACATTCATATGTAATGAAATATAACTTGTTCAGCCATTCCTTCACTTTCCAATTCTTTGCCACCACAGAAAGAGCTACTATAAATATTTTTGTACATATATGGAACTATGATTTCACAAATGTTTAGAGCTCCTGCTGAGATGCTGCCTCTATCAATGCACCTGCTATGCAACCTATATATATTCTTAGTAAGTTGCCTGGAGGCAATAAGAAGTCAAATGACTTGTCTGGGATCACAAAACCAACAAGTGGCAAAGGTTACACTTGAACCCAACTCTCACTAATTCTTAAGCCAGCTCTCCACTACACCACACTGCTCTCAATATTACATGAGAGTTGCCTGAAATTCTAATGTCTGGGTACTGTTTAACCAAAATTTAATGGATTTTAAACAATTATTTGCATACTATTATTCATAACAGAACTTTATGACTACTTGAAACCCAGCTATTTCTAAAATTCCAAAAACAACAAAGGTTCTGAATTTACTTGAGATATATGGTATACTTACTGCATTAATGATGAGCCTAATTGGAATAACAGCATGAGTCTTGTTTATCAACTTTAATGGGAGAACTTTCCAACTTCCATAAGTTAGATGTCCAAAATCAAGGAAGTCTGTCTTGACTGGTTCCACCTATTTTTTAATGATGAAAGAAATAACTTTCATTAAACTATGATACTGAAATGTTTCATTAAGAATTACAATATAGGGGCAGCTAGGTGGTGCAGTGGATAAAGCCCTGGCCTTGGAGTCAGAAGGACCTGAGTTCAAATCCAGCCTCACACAACTGACACTAGTTGTGTGACCCTGGGGCAAGTCAATTAACCCTGACTGCCTCACCAAAAAGAAAAAAAAAATTACAGTATTACAATGGGCATAGCACCACTGACAAAACACCTAAATCGGGTAGCTAGGTGGCACAGTGGATAGAGCACCGGCCCTAGATTCAGGAGGACCTGAGTTCAAATCCCACCTCAGACATATAACACTTAGTAGCTGTGTGATCCTGGGCAAGTCACTTAATCCCACTGCCTAGCCAAAAAAAAAACAACCAAAAAAAACCACCTAAGCCACAGACAAAGATGCCATTTCACTTAGTTCCTAATAACCTCAGCAAAGTAAATTGCCCTTCAGTACTTTTCAGAAATTCTAATTTTAAACTCTACTTATGAAATATTGAAGTGTATATCAAAATTTATCAGAAAAAAACTACCAAACTTAGTTATGTTTAAATACAGGGTGTCCAAAAAAGTCTTAAGGTAGTTTTAAGCTCTACAGAGAAGAGTAAGACTTTTTGGACACCCTGTATACATACTATCATTGCTGTTCAGTCGTTTCAGTTGGACTGGCTCTTCATAACCCCATTTGGGGTTTTCTTGGCAAAGATACTGGAGTGGTTTGCCATTTTCTTCTCCAGCTCACTTAACAGATGAGGAAACTGAGGCAAAGTGACCTGCTCAGGGTCATACAGCCACTAAATGACTGAGGCTAAATTTGAACTCAAGAAAGATGAGTCTTCCTGATTCCAGGCCTGGCACTCCATCCACTGCACCACTTAGCAGTCCATATATATACTACTTCATCCTAAAAGAAAAACTACAGGTTCAAAATTACATAGCTGCTTTTTGAAGAGTTCACAACAAAATGGAAGTTTCCTATAGGGCCTATTTTTTTTCTTTTTGCACATAGTAGTTGGCACATAACTGCCCTAAGAAATGGTTGCTGTTGCATTTAATTCTATATCAAAACACATTTTTCAGACTTAATTTGGTCCTTAAACACTGAAAATATTTATTTAAAACGATGACAATCTGAGGTATAGCCACAGCCCAAATCAAAAAGGAAAAAAGTAGCATGTGATGTGTCTGTATAATCCTTTATGATATATTGAAAACGATGGAAGAAATGACAAAAAGGGACATGATTGCAGTGCTATATTCCCCTTTTCCCAAAAACATTAAATCTGATGGTGATCAGAAGTATGTTTAAATTCTAGATTCTCCAGAAAAGTATTTTAAAAAACAAACCTCCTCACCCCAGAATTTGTTCTCACGTCAACTATGCTATATATTGGCATTAAATACATTTTTTCAAAAATTTGTTATATCACCTCCTACAACTTTTCTACCTATAGGATGAAGCCCAAAATTCTTAACCTAACACTGAAGACTTTCTATAACAGTCTCATTTTATTCTTCTAATCTAATCTTTAACTGTTCCCCTGTATAATAAATCCTCAGCTCAGGTTTGAATGGCCTACATATGAATACATCTTTTGAATTGCTGCCAACCAAGCTGAATTCATTTCATGCTATTTCCTTCAAAACTGCTTGGTGCCTAGTCAAATCTTATTCATTCTTCGAGGTTCATTTATATCATGAGATTTGTAACAATTATTCCAGCCCATTCTAAACCCTCTCTTCCTCTGAGCTCCTATTGTACTTAACCACTCACTGCGCACTCACAAACTTCCCTATATGTTAGTCCATATACAGGATATGCCTTTTCTCAATACTCACTGCTATGTTTATACTAACTTTTCTTTAAAGAAAAAAAAATCAAAGAAGGTTGTCAAGGTGTTAAATCCCAAAGAATATGGTTTCTAAGCTTTGAAAATACATGAGGTACTTCCCTAGACGTGCAATATGTAAAGAGATGTGAATATACATGTGAACCATATGTGGTAATCTCCTGAATTTCAAGAAATCCAACTTCTTATGTTTATTTCTTATTATTTTAGTGAGACAATGGAGCAAAGTAACTTGCCCACAATCACACAGCTAGTAAGTGTTAAGTGTCTGAGGCCACATTTGAACTCAGGTCCTCCTGAATCCAGGGCCAGTGCTCTATCCATCATGCCATCTAGCTGCTTATGTTTCTTCACTATTAAAAATTTCTCTACTTTCCTAGATTCCCTTTAACTTATTATACATCTTACAATGGGTGGCAACTTACTTTTAGGAAGAAAAAGGCTCATCAAAAAATATCTTATACACCTTAGATTTTTACAAATAAACCATTTTTTAAAATATAGTAGTTTTAGATAATTATTTTCATTGTGTGTATATGTATATGTGTACATAGGTACATATAGATATTTATTTCTCTCTATATATACATATATATATAAAATGCATACCTTATTCTAGAGCTCTATTCAAATTGACACCATAGCTGTTTTAAATTAATCATCAAGCATTTATTTAGGGCGTATGTTCTACACAATGAGGAAACAATGTCAAAAGTCAAACAGTCCCTATCCTCAAAGAGCTTGTATTTTAATGGGGGAACAACACGTATAATATTTATACACACGAGAAAGATTTTAAAAGGATTGAGGGAGAAAACACTTAACACTGGAAGCTGCTCAATGGCTGAAACTATGTGTGATTTTTGACTTTTCTCTATCTCCTCCCTCCCACAGACCCCAAGTGTCTAGTATATTACCATGTATACAATAGGTGCTTAAATCAATATTCAGCAAATGAATGCAAAAAACTCTTACCTCACTTGGTAGAAGGCCTCTAAACACCACAGAAAATTTTACCAAAGAGTTAAATACATACTTAAGGACAATAAAAGGTAATCAGGAAGATATGTTAAGATCCTGAACTGCTTGTAAAACTAAATATGGAATGACTGTCAATCTTGTCTCAGTACATGCTATTCATTTCTTAAAAGTTTGGAGGAGATGTAATGTTTGAAGATAAAATATCAATGTTTAGATAGTGATCATTTTAGTCAACTTTTACATATTGGGTTGCTGCTGCATAAATTTTTGAAACAAAACAATTTTATGTATGGTCAAATTTGATTTCATCACCTGAATTTCATCATATCAAATTTTATAAATTCTAGAGTCAGACTCTTTGCTTTTCCTGTATCAATAATCCTTCTATCATAAAACTCTCTCCATATCTCTCAAATATGCTATGGTTTCCACCTGATCTTCTTCACCTTTTTCTACTGACTAGCTTTATTAAGAATTCAAATATAACACAGTAGATTAACAACTGTTGAAAGAAAGAAAAAAGAAAAGAAAGAAAAAAATAGCTACCTTCCTCTAAAAAGACAGTATTTAACTTTTTTTTAATTATTCCTGAAACGTAAACTATTACTTAGATCTCAACTCATAGTTTAGTATTATAGTTCCATATTTAGTATTTTGTTTTACAAGCCTTTCTAGGATGTCTGGGTTTGTCTCAATCAAAAGGCATATATTGACTATAATCATGATATTAAATATTTATTGCACATTGCCTCCCACATTAGACTATAAGCTCCTTGAGAGTAGGGACTATCTTTTGTCATTCTCTGTATCCCCAGAGCTTAGCACAGGGCCTAGAATATAGTAGGTGCTTAATAAATGTTCACTGAATGACATATTAATTTTATGTTACCTACCAATGTGTGTATATGCACACACACACACACACACATATATATATATATATATATATATATATATGCGCATATATGTATAAATACACACACACATACATTTATTTATTTATTTCAGATGGGTTTTATACGTAATTCTCCTCACCTTAAGCTGCCTGGGCTAAAATGCCAATAATGATTTATTGACCTTCATATAGCATTTTACACTCTAAGTGCTTTCCTCACAATAACACTGTTATGTAGATGGCCAAATGATTACTATTGGATTTTGAGATGAAAAAAAAGACTGGAAATGAAGTGATTTGCCTGAAGTCTCTTAGCTATTAAGTGGATGAGACAGAAATTAAGCCTAAGTATTCTAACTAGAAACCCAATGCTCTTTCTGCTATACCACTAATAAGTAAATTAATCTACTTTAAATTGCCTGAAGCATTTATTAAACTATTACTTACCTCCACAATAGGATTTTCAGCAACAGCAGTTAAAACAATTCTACTTGCTAAAGCTTCTGCTTGGGCTATTGTATCTGGATCTGATGAAACAGGCCAGGAAGAAACTCTTAACACACATCTGAAAATCCCAGGGTGCGTTGGCATGAAAAGCACTTTTATCTCTTCTGTAGTATGTGGTCCTATAACAGTTTTATTCTTGAAAACCAAACAACGGCATGTTGAGAGATCCACCTTTAAGGAAAAAAAAACCTCCACTCTTAACTAAGTAATGTCTTTGACTCAGTTTTAACAGTTATTAACTGATGAGAAAAAGCAAAATTAAACATAAGGCAAAGCATTCCTACTTAAATCCCATTCTTCAAAAAGAAGTCCAAATTAATTTACAAATGGGAAAAACAAGTTTTCTTCCACTCTTAACTAACTACTCTGAGCCCCCTTTTCAACAACCCTAGAGCACCTTGCTCTCCTTCAATGCTATTAACACTTGCCAAGGCACCAACAGTAATTTTGACCTGGAGTAGCCTCAACTCCCATTACTCAATAGTGGGGCTGACAGGCTAGAAGACAAGGAGATTACTACCAATACTCATGCTGTAGTGAGGAAAAATGTACGTGGTATCCCCAATATGTGAGATCTCAATACACTTTCCTTTAAAAAAAATTGTCCTAAATGACTGTCAGATATTCTCTAGTTTTATATTTCAGGTACATCATGGGTAAAATAGGCTTTTCTGAGAGAGCTAAGGAGTCTAATCAATATTCATAACATGGTTTCTATGGAAAAAAAGTTTTTAACTGACAAAATAATTTTTGCAATGCAAATTGGTAACTGCTTATACAAGCAAGAATTAAAATAGATTGGTGGTAAGAAGTTAGTATTGTCTTCCATGTAAGTATTCTTATTAAACTGACAAGGGAAGTAGACATCAAAGGACAAATGAAAAGAGAGACATTCTAATAGCTTATGTCTAAGTTTACTGTTAATATCCCAGTGGCATTTTTAGTCAAAATTCAAACTAGATGACTGCTACCCACAATGAGTCACATGGCCAAACGATACTGCTAGTAGGAAACTCAGAAAATATTGCTAAAGATTGAAATGTTTGGGACAAGAAAATTGAAACTCTTAGAGGCACAGGTGGAGTTTTCATCTTGGTACTCTATATGAAGGAAATCTGAAGAGAAAAAGTAGCTGGAAAAGTGAACAGCTAGTTAAGTAGATAGCGTCTAGAAATGAGATTTAAATTTATGGCCACATAAACAATGGAAGTAAGGGTAAGAAACCAGGTATGGATAAGAAAGTGTGAGAGGTCTGTAAAAATATGTCAGGGATACTACAACTGAGAGATTACATAAGGCTGATGTTGACACCTATAGAAACCAAAATGGATTTCCAAAGCTATATTCTGGAAAAGAAAAAGAGCAAAGAAACAGAAAGACTTCTCTACATGTCATGGTAGATGGTATTATAACTAAAAGTAGAGAGAACTCCTAATTGTTTAACTCTTACTTTGATTTTTCTGACATCATATAATTTTTGAACTAGAAAAGAAGAATAAAATGAGTAATTAAAACCTATCACATATAATAATAGTAAAAAGAGCTACTAGTAGCCATTTAATGAGTTCCAGTCACCTGCCCCTGATGAATTATATCCTGAAGAACTAAAGAACTGGCAGACATGATTCTTTTTTTTTTTTTGTAAGGCAACTGGGGTTAAGTGACTTTTCCAGAGTCACACTGCTAGCTGTTAAGTGTTATGTGTCTGAGGTGGGATTTAAACTTATGTCCTCCTGATTCCAGGGCCAGTGCTCTATCCACTGTGCAACTTAGCTGCCCGTCAGGCATGATTCTTAAGACATTTTCAGTGATCTTTGAAAAACTGGGTAGAGCTAGAGATGTAACAAAAAATTAGATAAGGGAAGAGTCTATAGGCCAAGGAATTTGACTTTGATTCTATTATACAATATTAAGGGAATGATTAGTGACAAAGGTACAGGAAAGGAAGTTGTGTAGAAGTAGATATCACAATCATGTTTTCATCAAGAACAGGTCATAGCAGACTAACCCTTTTTTAAAAAATCATGCTAGACAGATAAGTAGGAAAAATGCAGTAGCTATAGTTCATTTAAGATTATTTTAGCAAAGCATTTGACAAAGCTTCTTATACTACTGAGGAAAAGATGGAGGGATATGAGCTAGTTGAATGATCACTCCCAAAGAATATTCATTAATGGTCTGATGTCAGCTAGGGAAAAAGTCTCCAATGGAGTAGGGATTTATACTTGGCCCTGTATTACTTTACATTTTCACTGATGACTTGGATAAAAGGATAAAACAGCAGGCTTATCAAATTTGCAGATGATAGAAAGCTAGGAGACAGTTAATACACTGAGTTATGACTGAGTCAGGATCCAAAAAGATTTTGATAAAGTAGGAACACTGGATCATATAGGATAATGTTTAAAATGTGATCATAAAATCAATTTCACAAGTACAAAATGAGGGTAGTATGGCTAAGATCAATTTATCTGAAGAATGTTAGTGTGCTAAAAGCTTGGTCAGTATTTGCAGAGGAAATTCTTTTATAGGGATGGGTTGGAAATAATAAGCCAAAGCAACATTCACAGGAAAATTGCCAGAAAGAATACAATGTAAGATGTACTTCCTAACCCAAAACTTAAGGTAACTAAATAAGTTAACAATTTATTTTGTGGCACTATGATAACAAATGTTTTTTAGCTGGGGCAAATTATGTCATCAAGTTCCTTAAAATATGAGTAACAAAATGAATATCAAGTGGAAAACAGAGCTTATTACTTTCAATAAATGTTATTAGAAAAAGCAAATACACAAATGATTGAAAATTATAATGAGTAAGGTAAGAATTAAAATAAAGATTTTGCTGCCTTGTTAAGAATTTCCTATACACAGTTTAAGATACATAATATAAATAGTTGAACTGAGAAGAAAGAAAGTAAAGATTAGTTCCTGACAATCTTTAAGTGACCCTGATGATAGGCAGAAAACTTACCTTTTCACCATCAACTGTAATGCTAAGTATTCCAATGGTGACCTGTAACCAACGGTCAGTTGGATTAAAAATACTAAGATTGGTTTGAGAAGCAATGCCCACACAACATGCATGAGGAAACTTCAACTCTTCAGGCACTCTCACATTCCCTGGATAATGATAAAACACAATAACAGGAATTATGTGGCTGATTTTTTCCTCTATTTCTTTGTTATTCCCTTCAATTCAAAAATTAGTTTTACATTGAAATTAGGTCCACTTAGTCATGTTATCATTCAACATGAACACATAATATTATCTCCTGGCTCTTTAGGAGCTCTTCTTGACGCTTTCAAAAAAAGCCAAAACAAACTTCAGCAGAAAATGTTTTAAAATCTTTAAAAATTATAAATTTTCATTTAACAGTGGTTTGTTTCATGAATCATATTTTTCATTTCTTTTCCATATCAACACAGAAGATACAGATAATTTACTACCTTGAAATTTTCAGAGAAGCTATGTAACAGTAAGCTCTAAAGAATGTAAAACTTCAGTTTATCAAAAAAAAGTGTCTTAGCTCCTTCTGATGGCTGTGTTTCTGTGTGTTTGGAGAAGAAGTTGTCTGTTGTTTTGGTTTTTTTTTTTTAAGACCAAAAAAGAGGCGGAGCAGTAAAGAAAAGGTACATACATACATATATACATACGGGCATGTGCGGTATGCGCACAGCTAGGAGGTACAATAAATAGAATGCTAGCTAGGCCTGGCATCAGGAAAACCCGAGTTCAAAACCAGCTTCAGACTATTACTAGCTGAGTGACCTTTAAGCAAGTCATTTAACCTGTCTGCCTCAGTTTCCTAAACTGTAAAATGGATATACCAGCACCTACCTCCCAGAGTTGTTGTAAAGATCAATTGAAATATCTGTAAAGTGCTTAGCACAATGCCTGGAACTTAGTAAGTACTAGATAAATGTTTATTCTCTCCATTCATCCTCCCTCCCAAGAAAAAGTAAATCGCAGTACCGAAAAGGTAGGAGCCCGTGGCTTAGTTCAGTTATGTGCTCACTGGACATCAGGAAAAGAATACAGATGAAATGATTAAGAATGAAATAGGAATAACCAGGGTGCCCTATGGTCTCTGGATATGGAGTAGAGGAAGAATAGTTATATTTATTTTTCCCTTTGTACTTTAAAGCAGTAAATTCACACTAGCTCTTCAGGACAGCCAATTTTAGCACAGAATGAGCTTGGTCAGAGACAAAGAAATATATTAAAACATTTCTCAACTAACAACCGAAAGCATAGAAGGTTAAAAAGGAGGGGGGAAACAGAGAAGGATAATAAGGTTGGGAGAGAAACAACTTGATAAATAGCTTGAATTAATTACAAAAGCACTTTGCAAAGAAATGTTCTGCAATTGAATTCAATTCAACACACATTTACTAGTACCCTTTGGAGAATATTATCAGGTGTTAAGGAAGAACAAAGTTTATGTAAGACAAAACTCATTCTCACAGCATTTATTAGCTTTGTCAAATAGACAACTTAAAAATAAATAAAATTATATAAAAATACATGGAAGAAATGATTAAACTTTTTTTTACAATGACAGCTAAAGGCAAAAATGGAATGCAAATTAACTCTGCAGCTGTGGTTGGGCAGAGCTCAACCAATAGATAATGTGTTGTATGACAGGGTCAGAATTCACTTAACTCCAATTGCATCTTGTCTGGAGCAAGAAAAACATAGTAGACTGTTAGATGAGATGGAATGAAAGCAAAAATGGAACAAAATTAATTATCATAGGCATATATTATGGATGTACCCTTAGGTCAGGAGGAAAAAGTGATTATTTCTGGGGGAAAAAAATTACAAGTCTATTAGACATGTATAAGGGGAAGCTAGGTAGCACTGTGGATAGAGTGCTGGACCTAGAATCAGGAAGACTCATCTTCTGCATTCAAATTTGGCCTCAGATACTTACTAGCTGTGTGACCCTCAGCAAGTCATTAAACTCTGATTTGCCTCAATTTCCTCATCTGTAAAATAAGCTAGAGAACAAAATGGCAAGCTACTGTAGTATCATTACCAAGAAAACACCAAATGGGGTCACAGTCAGATACAACTAAAAAACAAGTGAACAAAAGATAAAGTAGTAATGAAGAACCTCACTTATTTGGAGTTCTATTGCAACCTATTATCCCCATTTTAAAGCTGAGGAAACAGAGGAAAACAGAAGTTAAATCACCTGCCTGAGAGTCACACAGGTAATAAGTGTCTGAGATCAAGCCTGAACTCAGGTCTTTCTGACTCCAGGTACAACATTCTATCTATAAAGCCTCAGAGAACTGTCAGTCTGATGAAGGCTTTAAAGTTACCAAAAGCTAACAACAGAAGGAAAGGATGATTAATACCTAAATCAAAATATAAATTAAAATCAAGGATCAACAAAATATGGCCCAAGGGCCAAATCTGGCAGGAAGATAAGAGTAGTTTTTACATTTTTAAATACAATAAAACATTACTTTAAAATGTAAAAATCATCCTTAACTCCCCAGGACTATACAAAAGAGGACCACAGATCTAGATTTCTTTCTTAAGGACCAAGAATTAAACCCAAATCACTCTAGCTGTCTGACTGGCCAAAAACAGATTCCAGCCCAAGCACCACTTAGTCACCGTTTGGGCCCTAATGGCTCAGAATGAATGTAAACAGCAATTGTTTCTGTTTTGGCCAGAAAACCTGAGGGTCTTCCCTTCCCAGACTGATTTTTTTTTAAGTTGGTAAAAGAGATCATTCTTAGCCTCATTTCTTACCTAGCCTTAATCACTGAATGGGCATTGCCTCAGACAAACTGAGACCTAGGAAATACTTCAGCTTAAAAGGGCCAAGGTCTCCCACCGAATCCAGGGCCATCTCTAGTCATCTTGATCTTTATCTTGCCATGGGATCCAGATGGCTCCAGAGGAGAAAGTGAGGCTGGTGACTTGCACAACCCTCCCTCACTTAAATTCAATTCACTCACAAGTATGGCATCATCTTCTTGATGCCATGGTCCTCTTCAGGAATGAAGGACAAACCATCATCTTTGTAATCATGGGCAAGTCATTACCTCTCAACTTCTGTTTATCCTTCTATTAGATGTGAATAATACCTATGGTAATCTTTTCAGAGGGCTGATGGTAGACTAAGAGGTGTGTGTAAAGCACTTTGCAAACTTTGAAGGCGTAGGTGTTAGTTATTATAATTGTCATACCAAAATTATCATCGTAGCCAAAAAGACAAAACAGCCAATAAACACATTAACTGAAGCAATAAATGATATAAGTAAAGTAGCTGGATCTAAGAAATTCACAAAATTAATCTGTGTTCCCATATACCATTCATTACCAAAGGAATCATGGAAAGCATAAAAGGAAATTACAGAAATAAGCATTCCTCTGTAATGATATCAAACACCTGTACGTGAATTTATGAAAGTGATACAATGTATACAGTAATGGACAGGGAGTCAGTAACACCTAAGTTCAAAGCCTGCCTCGGACACCTACTTAGCTGTGTGACTCTGGGCAAGTCATTTTATTTCCCTCGGCCTCAATTTCCACATAAGTTAAATGGAGCTATAAAATAAGGTGGTTTTAAGGATCAAATGTGATAAAAACTAAAGAGCTTTGCAAACCCTAAATAAAATGCTATATAAATGCTAGCTCTATCATCAGAGGGGAAGGAGGAAAAAAAAGGAAATTAGGATTTATATAGTGCCTACCCTGTGTCAACATTCTGTCAAGAGCCTTACAATATTACCTCATTTGATTATTATAAAAGCATAGCATCACAGTAGAATATGTACTCAATTTGGAATCAGAAGACCAGGGTTGAGATCCTAGGTCTTCTGCTTATAGCTACTCCCTGCGAGACCTTGGGAAAACCATTTAACTTTCCACGTCTCCATTTTCTAATCTATAAAATGACAGGGTTGGACAAGTTAATCTCTAAAGTCCCTTCTAGTTCCAAACAGACCATCCTAAAGCAACTTCAACTTAAGCCTGACATAAATCAATGAATAATAACTGAACATTTGGTGTTTGCTATGAACAAATGTGGTTAAAAGCTCAAGCATTTTTAAGAACTAACACTTTTCTTATGAGTTTTTTAGTTTCTGTTAATTTACTTGGTTCTAACTCTGTTAAATGCTAACGGTTGTACATTAAAATTATTTCCTTATTTCCTATGTTATTTCTATTGGCTGATGAATATTAAGTTCAGAACAAAAAATTTTTGCAAAGAAACACACTAGTTGGAACATAACAGAGCACTCAGAAATCAAGCCCAATGCACATAATATTTGATAAACTCATTGTCTAAAAAACATTAAGGAATAGAGATACTATTCAAGAAAAACTGGTAGGAAATCTGAATAGCTCAACAGTGAAAATGGTGTAAATCGAAATATGTAATCTAAATGTTTTTTAAAATGGGGAAAAAAAGGATTTACTTTTGTTTCAACTATGAAGAGCAACTCATCCTACACAGCAGAATTATCTAAGAGAAGATTAATGAGTTTGATTATACAAAGATTAAACATTTTGGTATAATGAAAAACTCTAAAACTGAAAGAACAGAAGCAGATTGGGAAAAGAAATATACTCCCACAATAGAAGATGGGTCAAAAGACAAACTTTTTTCAAAAAGAAGAAATGTAAATACATAATATTCACAATAAGACATGTAAATCCCTTAATACTCAGAGAGAAATCCAAATGAATACAGCCAACAACATACTGTTGTATAACAGAGGCAAAATTAGAAAAAATACCACTCCATGTTAGGAAATTTTCAGGGAGAATGGTTATTTTACTGTTAGCAAAACTTCATGAGCATGAATTTTTTGGAGAGCAATATGGAAAAGAAGTTACCCTAAAATAGTGTTATCATTAAAACTCATGTCTTCCATCTAACTCAAGGATTTAATTTACAGTAGAAAAATTGCCTCTACCAATGTAGTAGCACCTGCTCTCAATTTAACAGGGCACTAAGGGACTCATCCAGGGTCACATAGCCAACGTATGTCATGAGGCCTAAAACCCAGGTTTTTTCTACTCTAAGGCCAGTTATCCTCAGAATATCATGAAAAGGTAATATCTAATATCAATATCTATAATAGCATTAAACTGGAAATAACACATCTGGCAATTAGAGACTGGATACATAAATTACAATTTATATAATATTAATGACATAAAATATAAGGACACAAAAATACTAAAAGGGATATAAAAAGATGAGCAGAACCAAAACAGTGTGTGTGTGTGTGTGTGTGTGTGTGTGTATGTACATATATACATATATACACACACATACATATATACTGACTGCAATTCTAAAAAAGGAAAAAAGATCAGAAGAAATAGAATTTCAAGACAGAAAAAAAAGCAAGATAATTTCTGTCCATTGTTAATTTGTTTCTACTCATAAGATGTCTATTATATTTTAAAGGCTTATGTATAGTTTTTATTCCATATTCTCCATTTGTTTTGTTAATGATTAAATTCATAATTTAAAAAATGTTAATGTGCAAAAAAGATCTATTCCTACATTAAAATTCTATGACTTAGCTTTACAATCTCTTTCTATGATTCATTTCTTATCCTACATTAAAAACAAACTTATAATGATGACAAAAGTTTCTTACCAAACCCTGAGGCAATTCGCGATTCCCAGAGTTCAATTCCATAGGTTCCAATGGGTGGCCCAGAAAATGGTTTTGCAGTACTTATAAGATTCTGATTTAATGTATCAGAATGAGCATTACAAAGGGAACTAGGACCCAATAGTCCAGGACCAACATTACGTCCTAAACACATTCCCACTGCAACAGAATTCTGAATGTGTTCTTCTGGAATGGCAGTACAATGATATCCTCCTGAAGGACCACAAACTGTAGAACTGCCAATATGATATTGAGGCAAAGCAACATTTCCTGTTGATACAGGTCCCAAATACTGCTGTGCATTAAATGGTGTTGTTGTAAGAGAATTCCTATTAAAGAGTGTGGGAACCACACCAGACAAAGCCTGCATTTCAGAAGCAGGTCCCTGAGAATTAAAGCTGGAAACTGGCACATACTGGTCACCTGAAGTACTCTGAGGTAATGGAATGTGGGTGCTTAAACCAATGTATGGTGGTAACACATTTGTTGAGCTTAATTCTTGACTTTGGGTCACACAGTCCCGGCAAGACACAGGTACATCTATCTTAGTTGACAAAGGTGGATGGGAGAGACATGATTTGCTCGGTAAAGGCCCAATTACTTGGCCCAACTCATTATGAGGAAATGGCTGGGCACTTCTAAGAGAAGAGTGTTCAGAAACTTTAGAGTTTGATAGTGCATCTTCAATTTTGCCACCAGTATTAGACTGATATGTTTCTATGTTCTTATCCAACCTGCTTGAATTAACACTTGAGACTTTATCACTGCTTTGTAATGGCACCTTCTCTTTGACATTTTCCACACTCTGTTCTTCCAAAGGAGTTGGACTGGCTCGAACAATTGTTGTACTCAGTTCACTGGGAACATCACTCTAAATGTAACAAAAAAATTTTATTTAAAACAAAGTAAAGAAATATTGTAAATGATAAAGTCAAATTATCCTCATATATTTATATGGTTCCTCAGATATAGATGTAGACCCTGTATCAATCAGACACCATCTCCACATGAAAATTTTCAAACTGAGAAAACTAATCTTGAATTTTAAAAAAATTTACACATTACAAAAAACATTCATTTGTGCTGCCATGCATGTATAAACTGGCATGTAAAACAGGCATTCAGCTCATACCTATGTGAATTAAGTCTTTTCCAAACGAAATAATTTTCTGTCACATTTGTATTTCAAATGCTTTTCTTTCTGTGTGGAGACTATGTATGAACCTAAACACACCATTTCCATGATCTTTAAGGTCTTTTCCACTTCTAAAATTCCATGAAGTCTGTGATTTTAGATATAAAACGGTGATTATGTAACTACCATGAAGCATGCAGACTGATAAAAGCTAGATGTATTTACCTGACTTTTCTCAGAAATATCACCAACTGCTGTAGAAGGAAAGGTGCTCTCATGAACAGAGATGTAAGTTAACCTAGCCATAGTAGAACTTGAACATACAGACTGGGGTAATGTACTATCACAAGGTCTCTGAAGATGAATTGATGAGCTAAGAAAATTTGATTCAGGTCTGAAAGAAAAAAAGAAAAACCTAGGTGTTATGAAGTATAATGTGATATTTCTTCAATATCCCTAGAATTTCTGCCATTTTCTTAACTATTCATATTTCAAAAGTGCAACATCTCCTGAATTCTATAACCTCTTTAAACACGAATTAATACAAATTGAGGTAAAAGTGTGACAAAAACTATCAAACTACCAAGTTTTCTTTAAATTGCTTCAAATTAAAATTAAAGTCCCATTACCATGTGGTCTTCATCATATTTAAAAGACTCAACTGAAAGAAACACAGACAATACAAATAATCTATTTAGGTAAATCAAATTATTTCTTTTATAGTAAATGCACTTAAAACTCCTATTCTACAGCTGAATAAAAATTTTTGTCTAAAGCTTCAGATTACCTATAAATTCTACTTATAAAAAGCAATCACTGGGGGCAGCTAGGTGGCGCAGTGGATGGAGCACTGGCCCTGAAGTCAAATCCGGCCTCAGACCAAACACTTGACACTTACTAGCTGTGTGACCCTGGGCAAGTCACTTAACCCCAACTGCCTTAATTAAAAAAAAAAAAGCAATCATTTCATTACACATAAATTAACCATTTAAGGTTTGTTTAAAAAATCTTTCCAAAAATTATAGTATACTGGTTACCAACAAGTGAACCTACCCTTCTATAAGCCACTGCTACTAATGAGTTCACAGCATCAACAGGCAACAGAGATAAAGACCACAGAAACTTGAATTAGGAAAATTGTGTTGATCAGTAGGCACTTAGGCAGCAGGCTGGACAAAATTTGCTAATATTAATTAAGCAGGTATAGTATGTGAGATGTAATCAACAGAGATTAAGACCATTTTCTAAGGCCTCATTTTAAATGCTTTCTTTTGAGCAGAGAAAATATGTGTATAAATAACAACTATAAGGTAAAATGCAAAAGTGCAATAAGAGCTCAAAAATATTACAAATGGGAAAATTGCTAGAAAAGTTACAAGAAGACAAGTTGATTACACTGCTCATCAGGTTGTGAAGCAGCTGAACCATTCTACAAAACAATCTAGAATCATGTAAAGGAAATTACTCAATTGTTTATAGCCTTTTCAAATACTTACAGTCTCTACTACTAAGACTGTAACTGAAACTATATGCCAATGAATTTACTGACAGCAAGAAAAAAATGACAAAGTACCAAAAAAGTGTATAGCTGCATTATTTCTGACAGCAAAAATAAATCTAACAAGTAAATAATGGCTAAACAAATTTGTCTGTAAAAATTAAGAATATAGATGGCCTCTGTGGATCTTCTCAACTCTATATCTATGACTGAGAAGCAGCTAGGTAGTATAGTAGTTAGAATGCTGGACCTAGAGTCAGGAAGACCTGAGGTCAAAACTGACCTCAGACACTTACTAGCTATCTGATGTGAGCTAGTCAATTAAGCTGTTCACCTCCATTTTCTTAAGGAGGGGATAAAAATAGCATCAGCTTTCCAGGGTTGTTTTGGGGATGAAATGACATTAAATATTTGTAAAGTAGCTTTGGAAACCTTAAAGCACTATATAAATACTAGTTGTTACTATTTTTATTATCTTAAGTTGTAATAGGAACAAAATGGAATACTACTGTGCTCCAAAAAATGCCAAGTATGAAAAAATTTAAAGAAACATGACATGATTCAGAGAGTAGGAAGAAGAGCCAAAAGAGTATAACAATTACCACAATAATATAAACAAAGTTAACACAGTGGTAATAAATATGCTGGTCCATTACAATGATCCTTTAATAACACTGTCAAAATGAAAGGACAAATGGAGAATACACTTCCAAAAGGTATTTGGGAATTAGAACAAGCATTTTCAGTTGCTGGGAAGTATTAATCATGTGGTACCTCAGAAGAACCTGTATGGTAAAAATAGGTCAAAATCTTTATGTTTACATTTCTAGAAACACAAACAAGCAGAATATGAATCATATACAAACTCTCAGAACTCAAAATGATTAGAAAAGATGCTTGGTGACTTTAATAGCCTCTTTAATTTGACTAATTTGTTCATTTTAACTTTGTTTCTTTATTGATTTAATTATCACAACAACACTGCCTGGAACTAAGAAGATGAGAAGAAATTATTAAATTTTCTTCACATCTGTCAACTACTAGGAGAGACTTTAAAATCAAAATAACTATATCAAAGAGAAGTAAGTTTAACCAAAGGACAACATAGAACAGATAAGAGTTGTAAGGGACTTCACAGAAATCATCTAATGCAAATTAGACTTGAACAGGAATACATTCTATAATAGGTTCAACAAGTGGTCTAGACTCTTCTACTTTAAAATGCCCAATTACAGAGAACTCAAGGTCTGTGCAATTTCCCACTGTTTCTTTTCCACTGAGTGGAGTCAAGCCAAATAAGACTAAACCAAGACTGAGTCTGATTCAAAGCTGGTATTCTTAAAAGATAAGGCAACTCAAATGTTTAATAGGATTTCTAAAATTTAATGTGCTCATTATTTTGTGCATTTTGAATGTTCTGAAGTACTTTCTTTTTTTCAAACCTGGTATTTTTAAAATTTATTTCCAAACCTATCCTTTTACCTTTTTCAATCTTGCTCACACCATCCCTGGTAATAGGGATTTGAAAAGAAAAATATGGGTCAGCAAAATCATCAAAAATATCAACCACATCTGACAAAACATTCCACATCCAAAGACCCCTACTTCTTCAATGAAAAAAGGGAGGTGCCCCTTTTCTCAATTCTTCACTGAGAATAAGTTCATTTTTATAATTATGGAGTATTTTGTTTTACCATTTTTTCTCCATTTACACCAATAGTCAAGTTGTCTATTATTTTTCTCATTCTTACTTCACTCATATTAATGCTGATGCTCTTCCCATGTTTCTCTGAGTTCTTCATATTTGTTTTTAGGTGGCAGTAAGATTCCATTATATTCATATACCATAATGTGTTTAGCTATTCCCAACTGATGGGCATTTAACTTGCTTCCAATTCTTTGCAACCATCAAAAAAAAAAAATCAAAGCACTTCCTTTTGCTTCAAATCCTGTTAATTCCCAGATAATTCCCAGATAAGACCCCTGATCCCTCTCCCCCAAAATGTGTAAATTAAAATTTCATTCTACAATCAAAATATATTTTTAACTATTTGTAGTACTGTTTCTTTCCATTAGTACAAAAAAGAAATGTTGAATTGATGACCAAAAGAATCCTGTTTGTAAAAAAGAATACATAGGGCTTAAAAGAATTTGTTATATGCCTAGTGCTCTCCTTAATTTTTGTTGTTGTTGTTGTCCAATTATTTCAGTTGTATACAATTCTTCACAACCCTATTTGGGGTTTTCTTGGCAAAAATGCTGGTGTGGTTTGTCATTTCCTTTTCCAGCTCATTTTACAGAGGAGGAAATTGAGGCCAAGGAGGTTAAGTGACTTGCCCAGGGTCACACAGCTACCAAGTGTCTGTGGACAAATTTGAACTGAGGTTTTCCTAACTCTAGGACTGGTGCTCTATCCACTATGCCACCCACCTGCAATATCACACTGCAAAAAAAAAAAAAATTCCTCTTTTTCTGTAATCTGTTTAAACTAAAATGCTGATTGAATGTGTAACAATTCTAAGTAGAACACATATACAATGTTGGTTATATCCATGAAATGATGTATCTTAAAGTCGTACCTAAAACAAGAATTAACTAAGAACACTCGGCCAGAAGCATTCAGTTCTCTGCTCAAGTTAGTTTTTACCATGTTTTGGCACAGATCTACAATAGTACAGGGACAGTTTATGAAATCACCTACTGTGAACGAAAACCAATTAATTCCTGGAAATCAAATTTAGCTGTTTATCAAATCACTTTTGATGACTAATTAGGCAAAATTTTCTCCCTTTTATCTTTATTACTAAAGGAGCCGTCAAAATTTATGTATATTTTTTAATTTATATTCATTCTTAAAAGCTGGATATGAGGATTACAATTTCTACACTTCAAAAAATCCTTACCCTGAAATAGCTGTTTCAGAAACTTCACTAGGAGAAGAATGAATCAGTGGTGAAGTTGAAGGTCTAAAGCTAAACTGTTCATCTTGTGCTTCCCGTTCAGGAGAGGTGTTTTTCAAATTTGTTAAACAATGGTTTGTTCCTCAATGAAAACAGGAAAAAAAACCACTATGAAATGTGATGAAACTGATCACTAACACAAACACACATGTGTACACAAAAACACTTACCAATATTTTGCAGGCAAAATTCAGAAGATTTTTCAAAGGTCGTGTGTTTGTCACTGCTGCGTGGCTCACAATCGTCCTCATTTTGCCTTTGGGTTTCTCTATCATGCATTTCTTTACATTTTGCAGATGTCCAGCTGAATGTCGTGGTAGAATTTCTCACTGGCAAATAACTACTAGGCTTTGGGGTGCTGATCAATGTAGGTTTTTCACTTCTACCAACATCTGGTATTTTGTCATTACTAGCAAACATCTTATCAACTGTCTCTCTACCCACATTAGCAAGGAGTGAATTTAGAGGGCTCATGGTTTTGCCTGCAATCTGCTTTAATGAGGAAGATTTAGTTTTGAGTGACCTTTCATTTTCTGTAGTATCATCCATTAAAGATTCTCTTACATTACTTCGACCAAATTCCAAGATTTGTTTGGGTGATAGTTGTTTAGTGATCATTTTATCAGGAGTATTTTCCACACACTGTTCGTTACCCCAGTGTTTTTCAATATTTTTACTTAAATCAGATGCACCAAATGACTCCTGATTCACTATTTCTGTTTCTTTATTAAAAATAACATCTGGGTTTTCTTCTGGTTCCCTTACATTTACACTGTCAGTGTGTAAATCTACTTCAAGAAAATCTTGTGTAGTTTGTTTATTGGCTAAGGAGAAATCCCAGATACCAGATAACCCAGTTCTCAAAAACTTATCAGAACTGCCTTCATATCTACTAACTTCTGTTTTTTTGAGGTATTTCTCCATATCAAATGTATTGGTTCCATTACTTTCGAAATGACTAGGTAACATTTGATTCACAAAAGAAAAGTCCCTCTCTTTATTACTAGCCTCTAGAAAAATCTGCTGTTTGCTTTTATTTGAAAGTGCCATCATCATAGCAGCTAACTGAGAAGGATCAGCACTCACTGAAGCATTATCAATAGCTGAAGCAATAGTACTTATATGGAGTATAGTGTCACTACAATCAGAAATCTTGTCCTCATATCTTTCACTGTTGCTTTTGTTGACCAAAGGGTCCTAAAAAAATGAAAAGAATCATATTCAAGGTAAACTAATTCAATTGAAATGTATATGTACATATATATGTAAGTATTATATGATCATTATAAGAGAGTTAGTGCCTCTATGAATCAACTGTATGTAACATCTAAGTGGTCCAGTAAAATATCAGCACTTATGCATCAGCTTCAATCATAAGTTCTTAAAGTGATTTACAAATCTAAACAATTTCAGTTAAAAAAAACAAGCAATAAATCCAGCAAAAGAAAAATGCCACTTAAAGAAAGGTTATGATTGATTCCTTCAAGGCTTGACATGAAGGACAAATTGAAAAGTATGCTAACAGCCAGAGCCAGTTATCAGAGCAGGCAAAACAGGCAGCTGCTAAGAATATACATAGGTGAGAAGGAAAAAAGACACTATTTTTAAAATAAATGCATATTTTTATGACAGAGACTTAATTTTCCACAGCATGTCAGATTTTATTTTTTGATAGATCATATAAGTTATTCCTTATGTCTAAAGTCACTCAAAGCTAGCCTGTACACAATTAGATAGGAATAAGGCATTGAATTAAGCAAGTTCTAGGTTTCATCATTAGATAAAATTATGGTAAAAAATAACTTTCAGGGATGCCATCAAAAGCTGGTACAATTAAGTATAACATAAAAATGAGAAATGTTTTACGTTATACAGAAATGAGAATGCTTCCAAAGTAATATGTGCAAGCAAGTAATAAAATAAATTCTTAAAACGTGCACATTTTAAACATTCAACTAACCTAACTGTTCTCTTTGACCACTAAAGATAATTTGGGAGAGGAAAAAATGAGTATCAACTATTTCTTCTACATAAGAGTAATCAGTAAACTTTACTTAAAAATGTGATTTATTCATAAAAAGATCAAGATACCTCTGTTCTTCCTTTAAAAACCTTATCATTTTCATCTATTTGTGAAGTGGTCTCCAAATCGTTAATGTTAAATGTAGTTGATCCATCACATACTGGCTCCCTGGATTTTTCTTTTACATCTTCTGAAGAAAAAAAAACTTTTTAAAATTTACAGTGTGATGTAGAAACAACAGTTAACATAGTTAATCCATGACAGTGAAGACAAAAGGACGTGGCTACTGACAAAAAAGGTACTTCTATAGTTCACAAAATAAGAATGAATTGAGGCAATGAACAAGACAGCAACTGATGTTAAGACCTATTCTGTTTCGTTTTGGGGGAATCTGACTCTACAATCCGTTATATAATAATGTGAATTTTAGTCTGTCCCCAGAAAAAAGTTTCAAAGTAATCCATGCTTTACAACTATTAAGTCTTACATAAATGCAGAGTAAGAATCACGACTAAAGCAGAGCACTTTCCTGTAAACTCTGTTACTCAACTAATGTATGACATTATTAACAATGATTATCATGAAGTTGTAATGTCATTTAAATAAATTTACACCCAATTACTAGAAACGTAAAGTACATGTAGATTATAAGCATACTATTCACAGAAAAGGGATGACAGAGAAAAATATTCCAAATGATTGCATTCAAATGTTTTTGCTTTACTTTCCTTCTCCCTGGTTGATCTTCTGTCTTATTTCACTTACTAGATTATAAACTCGCTGAAGATCAAAGGGACTATTTTTATACAGCTTTGTAACCCACACAACAATTAGCACAACTAGTGCTCAAACATTTTAAATAAGTAAAATTTGAATTTAAAATAATTTATTTAAAATAAGGTATAGCTTATAGACTCTTATAGCCATAAATACAATTTAGAGACCTAATACCTTCTTTTTTACAGTTAATGAAACTCAAGCCCTCAGTGATAAAGTGCCTTGTTCAAGGTCACAAAGCTTATCTTACTATCAGATCCAGCATCTGATCAGTTCTCTGGCTCCTGTAGGCCCATTATACCATGAAGTTTCACCTCTGACTGCATTCCATTCTTCAATTTCAAGACCCCACTGGCCATGGTAGCAATGTCTTTAACTAGACCAAAGTGGGATGGGGTCCCTGCTGAGAACACATAGGGACTTGGAAACACAATTATAGAGCTATCATCTAGTCCGACTGCCTCATTTTACTGATGAGGAAACTGAAGCCCAGAGCAGTTAAGTGACTTGCCCAAGGTCATAAGCAGCTGATCTGAGATTTTAACTCAAGGCTAATCACTCTAAATTCAGTAAACTTTTCAATAAACTACACTGCACAAAGTATAATTACATAGTATTTATTAAGGACCCATAATATATGAAACATAATTTCCTTGGGGGCTTTTTCATTTAAAAAAATTTTTCATTTTTACTTTACAATCCCAGAGCCTAACACTTAGAAGTCATTTAATCAATAAGTGCTCGGCTTTTATCTCTCTCCCAGGGAAGGAGTTCATGTTAGTTAAGGAAGTTACAAGGATCTTTTGATTTCACTTATGGTAATAATTTTATTTACTCAGACTCAGTTGCTTTGTCCATTTTCCACTTTCAAGCATCAATAGCTTGACTTTAATCAAGTTAGGCTAGAGTTGGCTCAAGTACATGTCCCATGTTCTCATTTTTATTCTTCTAATTTGGTTGGTACTGATTCTGTGCTTTGACTTATACGCTGATGGTTTAACACAGTCAATTGGGAAATGACTTCCATGTATGTAATCATTCCTTTTTTATTAAAATATGATTAATTTTCTTCATGTTATTTGATGCTAGCCATGTCCAGCACCTCCCAAAGCTTTCTAAAGAAAATATTCACAATATAATAGGTGGGGTTTCTGTGGGGTCTAAGTCTCCAACTTGCTTTGTTTCTAACTCCTGAGACATACTTTCCAACATTTTTAGCACCCTCTCTTAACCATACCTGTACATTCAAGTTACCAAGTATTAAAGTATATGTTGATTTAAATTAGGAACTTTTTTGAGTTCTTTGAGTACTTTTTCTATCTCACTACCCTCTGCCACAGAAACTGGCAAACAAGCTGCAATTATCTTCATGAAAGTCTTTTTATAAATGTTTCTCAAGAAACATTTCATGAAACTACAAAAGGTGAAAATTAAGTTTACTAGGAAATTATGTTTATTTTTGCCTTCAGACATGTGATAAAAACCAACTACCAATTCCTTTGTCTCTCAAGGAAGGCCACTGAACCATCATCTTCTCATTTTACTTACACAGCAAGAATGTCAAGATTGCACAAATTAACACACATATACACATACTTACTGCACAGTAGACATGGACCTCACATGTAGAATATCAACCCTTAAGATTCATAGGATGATCAAAAACTGATTCTCAGCATCCTTTCCTACCTTATTTGTTGCTCTGCCACAACCACTGCAGAAGCCACATGATTATAGTAAGACTAAGGTCCATTTTACATTTTTCTGTGTGTTAGGGGTTGCTAACACCAAAGAATTTACCATATAATTAGTGGTCAGCCTACTAAAGTATGAACCCTTCATTATTTATTGAGCAACAGAATGCAGATACAGTCTGCTACCAGAACTATAATCTAGCTACCATAATGACTGAAGCCACTAATAGCCACCACAAATTTCTAAAAGGAAACATGGATCTGGGGGTTGGGAAGCCTAAACGCAAACCTTTCTTGGGTCCAATTAATCAACAAGCATTTAAGATTTAAAGTCCTAAATTAATTTAAATAAATTTTAATCTATGGAAAAGGAAAACTGAATATTTTTAAAAGAGAGACTGTTCAGTAGTTACCTCTCCCAATATTTACGAAAATATGGACTTAAGTGAAATCAACTGTTAAGATTACAATATTAAGAGTTAATTAGGCCCCAAAATTTCAACCATTACCTGAAAAGAGAACATGCTGCTCTTGATCTTGCTCTAAATTGTCTGTTGATACATCAGATTCCCTCAATAGAGCTACAGGTTCTCTTTTTTCTGGAGATGTAATAAAGTAACCAAACGATGGCTACAAAATAATTGGACATGTTATTTTCTTAAATTTCAAACTGTAATGTTCTAGGAGATTTTACTACAATGCAGTTCATTTTACAAAGTAGTTGAGAAATCTTACAGTCCATCAAGCCCAACCCTCCAAGCAAAATGTCCTTTAAATGACTCAATTATACATTTCACCAAAATGTTATTTCAATTTGATATACCTTGCTTTACAGTTCTGAAAAGTTATGTGCATTTACTGATGGATTTTTGATAGCTCCTCTCCTTAATCCTAGTTTCTCTGCAATATATGTGTAACCAATTCAGCTAGTACTACAGAAAAGCATTTTGTACAACACTGCCACTTACACATCTCACATCTTGATGGTCCATAAATGCCTTGTTCACAAGGTCAAAAAGAACTCCTTAAAATAATCCTACTATTATTATTATAATTATCCCTCTATTGCCATTTTGCAGAACACTAATCAAAATGCATGATAGTACTTCTTCCTCAATTTACTCATTCCACTTATTGGTACCTGTCTCATCCCTGAAGACCCAAATCAAACACTATCCCTTCCATAAAGCCCTTCCCTGACTCCTATAAGTAGTTGTTATACATTCTAATGAACTTATAATTTTGTATTCTATTTCATCAACAATTCTCTCCTTATAAGGTAATAAAACTCATATTTGCTTGTCATCCTAATTCTAGGTTCCCATGCTCTGTGTCTCTGTCTCTCTCACTCATTTTATATACATATAATTCACATGTATTTTTATATAAAATGGCTTTATATATAGTAGGCACTTAACGAATTACTGGTTTTATTTGATTTTAAGTGTACTATTTGTCTGGCACTTAGGAAAGAAAAGGAGAGGGCCACAGGTGCATTAAACTAAGCAGCATTATTTTGTTCTACTACCTAGAGCAATTATTTTTCAAACATTTTATTTCAAATATCCTAATCATTCAAGAGAGGAAAAAGCACATCAAATATAAATTCATCCATAATTCACAAAGACCCAGGAACAAAGAGCAAAAGCAAATATCCTTTTCACCCTGATGAATTCAAAGTATTTTCTTTTCACCTGCTAATTCAATAGAGAATCTGGTCCCAGGCAATTTCATTCATTTCTCTGGTCTTGAAAACTGGGATCATACAAAGCAATGTATTTGCTATTTAAAAAAAAAATATGACCACAAATCTAGTACTTAGTGATTTCATTTGAAGTTGTAAAATAATTTTGCTCAGGGAAAAAAATTTGTCCTGACAATCAATGCTAGAGCTGATGATGGTAATAAAGCCAAGTTTCAAGGTAGGAAACAATGATGTTATGTTGGCAGATGTGAATTTAAGTCAATCTGAGGAGACATTTTATAAAAAAAAAAAATTCACTATGCCTTAGGTAATCTGCTCTACAAGGTCTGAAGCTAAATATTGCACTGTAATTTTACAGTCCGTCCCAGCAGCTCTGAGACAGCCAATAAGGTGTTCATGAATCCAACCACCAACTAACATATCAATCCAAAGAATTATTACATTTTTGAAATATTTAAGAAAAACATTTATCTTCTAACTTACAGTAGAACAAAACCCAGTGTTTATTGCTTTGGAATAGCCATAACATATCCCCTTCAAATGAACACTCTTCAATTCAAATATTTATTAATCATCTATGTAGGAAAGCACAGTATTTTACAAATGTCCCAAATTAAATACTTCTATAAATACAGCAAAAATAAAAAAAATTATTTCATTTAAGCAAAAATCATGTAACTTTTTCATATAACACAACAAGCTTTCATTTTAAGGTTTGTATGCAATACAGCAATTCTGATATCCCTTCAAGTTGGTTAAAAATAGATTATAAGCCATCTGTAAGTCCTGTGGAATGTTTTCACTGCCAAATTTTAGAGAAAGTTCATAATTTATTTTTTTTAAATAATGAAGGTTTGCTGAAATGAACTTCCAATGAATTCTTTCAATAATGCAAAAATGTTTCTCCTTTCCAACCTTAGATTTTGATTTCTATATGTAAGAATGAATTTCCTTCTATGAGAATACAGCGTAATATGTTTTTAAAGGCTATAAAATACAAATGAAGATAAACTTTTAAAAAGTTTGAGGCAAATTATGGACTATCATCTAGTATAAGTAGACAGCTATAAAAAGCACGGCTAATAGCACAATTTCTGGCTACTTTGATGTTTCTTCCCATATTCTTATACATACCCTTTTCACATTAATACCCCCTCCAAGGCAGCCAAGTGCTTCAGATCTCTGACCGAAGAATTCCCCTAAAGAGAGCTGCAAATAACTGGCATCATCACCGGTCATATCTGATGTAGTATGTGATCTCCTCAACAGATTATAATTAACAGATGCACTCCACGATGTATCCCCTTGGGCACCTGAAGTGTTTTGAAGATCTATTTTCTCTTCCTATGAAGAAAATAATTTTAGAAGAGTGTTTAAGTTCTAAAGAACTTTGTAAAGTAATTTGTTTTTCAAAGTCAAAAACAGGGGCAGCTAGGTGGCTCAGTGGATAGAGCACCGGCCCTGGATTCAGGAGAAGCTGAGTTCAAATCCAGCCTCAGACACATAACACTTACTAGCTGTGTGACCCTGGGCAAGTCACTTAACCCCACTGCCTAACCAAAAACAAACAAACAATCAAAGTCAAAAATAAGTAAGAGTAAGAAACCTAAGTGAATAGAGGCATATTTAAATTCAATGGCATATCTTTTTTTCTTGTCTCCTTGCAAGCCTCAAGGTACTGGGTTTGATATAATCATATTCATTAATAAAAAAAAGTTCTCAATATAAGGAAAATGCATTAAAATCAAAAGATTTTCTATTTCCATCAGTTAAAAATTAGAGAAACACCATGTAGAGACTTTCATGACAATCTGAACCGAATTGCAAAGAAATTTTAAAAACACTTATGTTCAGTCACTTGTTTACTCTGCAAAGAGAACCCTAAAATATTCAAAGTATAAAGGAGTAAGAAGGGGCTTGGTTTGATACTCTACAATGTACATGCAATAACCACGGTCCAAATCCATACTCCATTAGAAATTATGTTGCCTACATTCTAGAAGCACTGCAGAAGACTGAAAAGATTACTGATGTGGAATCAGAAAAAAATCTAGGGCTTTTTGGTTTGTTTGGTTTTTTTTGATGAGGCAATTGGGATTAAGTGACTTGCCCAGAGTCACACAGAAAAATCTAGGTTTTAATCAAAGACTTGACACTAGCTATGTGACACTACAGGTATAAAGCACTTTATTTTTTTACGAACCTCAGTTTCTTAATATATAAGAAGGTTATGATATTTATAATACTCACCTAAGAGAGTTGTGGGGAAAAGTATTTTGCAAATGTTAAAGTATTAAATAAAAATTTTTATTCATAAGGGAATTTAAGTTTTACCTTCATTTAGACCAGTAAGAATAGACCAACATTTTTACAGAACATTAGGTCTGGAGTTGGAAAGATCTGAGTTCAAATTCAGTCATAGACACTTACTGTGTGACCCTAAGCAAGTCACATAACCTCTGTCTGGCTCAGTTTCCTCATCAGTAAAATGGGAATAATAACAATAGCAACTACTCCCAGTGTTGTTATGAGCATCAAACAAGATAATAACTGTAAAGCTCTTAGCACACAGTAAGCATTATATAAATGTTAGCCATTACTAACCATTTGAAACAAATTACTAACCTGCATAAATCTGTGTTCTTTTTCGAATTCTTCTTCATCTTGAGCAATCAAAGCCATTGCTTCAGCTTAAAAATAGTTTGGCAAAACAATATTAATGGTACTAACAACTACTCATCTAAAAAACTATATATTAACTTGACAAAGAAAAATGCTGTGGAAATAAAACTAGTTCAAGTATCAAAAAAATGTCATTATATACACATTGTGTATGGCATTGAAACCGTGAATCATTAGCTTTTGAAGTTAAATCCTATCACAGCTGGGTAAAAGCTAAAGTGGAACAAGGACTAAATTTATGGAGTTAGAAGGTAATAGTTCAAAGCCTTTCTCTACATGGCATTTATTTACAAATTAGGCAACAAATGGCTAGAAGTGAAACTTCAACATCTATAATAAGTAAATAAAACCACTTTACCTACTTACTTTACAGAAGCTGCTAAGAATACTTCACATGCCATGGGGTTACGGCCATAAAAGCACATTACAACCTCTAGTATGGATTATTAAAGGTTTCCTGGGCAATCCCCCATGCCTCTGGTTTCTTTCCCCAGACTCCAGTCCAACCCATACAACGTCACCAAAGTAATGCTCCTAAAGTTTAACTGATCACATTACTTTCTTCTCAAAAACATTCAAGTTTTTAAAAATAAGTTTAATTAGCTTTATTACTGACAAATTATATTTTTAAAAAACATATTTTTTAAAATGTGTATAGCTGTCCAGTGCCCCCAAAGTAAAATCTAAACTTATTTTCACTCAAAGCCTTCCACAGTTTGATTCCAGTCTACCCTTTCTACTTACCTTCAATTACCTAAGCAGTCAACAAACTGGTTTTATACCTATGCTCCCAATTAATCCCCATAGTTTTGTTCTCCCACATCCATATTTTTCCCTTGTCTCTACCTGACAAAACCCCTACAAAGTTTAGATTAGTGCCTACCCAACAGCTAGAATATAACTTTTCATACAGAACTCCTATAGTAGTCTCTCTTAAAACATTTAGTACATGAAGCTTTAAATTTGTGTATGAGTCTTATCTGCCTTACAGAACTGTAAACTTACAGAAGATAGAGACTGTATCTTATTCATCTTCATATTCCTGAAGAACTAATAACAATGAATGTCAAAAAATGTTGGAATTTTTTTGCTTAACTGCTCTTGTGACTCACAGTCATCATAACAAACTTCAGTTGTGGTAAATGTGCTATAGCAGTTATGAAGCTATTACAATCGACTTGGCTTGCACTTTCACTAACATGCATCTCCTGCTTCTCAACTGAAATATTATGGCTGATGTGCCTTTAACACACCAATAATTTAAGGGAATGATGAAGTTCTTAAAGTCAAGGTCACAAACATTCAGTGCCTATAAATGTGTAAAGCACAGTTCTAAAGCTCTAGGGACACAAAGAATCACCCGCCTCCAAAAAACAAACAAAAACACAAGAATCCTTGCTCCCACGGAGTTCACAATCTAACAGAAGAGAGACCACAAGAAAATAATTATGCAAAAATGAGACATATAAAGAATAAATAAAAGACATCAAAACAATCTAATGCAGGCCTGCACAACATATGATCTGAGGGCCGCTTGTGCCCTGCCAAAGGATTTTGGACAGCTGTCACATCAGACTGACGATGGTTGGTTGCCACTGGTCATGTGACAGCCACCCTAAATCCTTTGGTGGCCACAACTGGCCCGCAGACCATGTTGTGCAAGCCTGATCTAATAGGAGGGATTACAAGCAAATAATTATGTAAAAACAAGATATATAAAAATTAAATTGATGATCAAAAGAAGAAAAGCACTAATATTAAGGGGGACTAGGAAAGGTTTCCTGCAGAAGGTGGGATTTTAGTTGGAACTTAAAGGGAACCAGGAGACAAAGAGAAAGAATATTGCAGACATGGGAGATAAGGAAAAATGAATGGAATTCTTTCTTTGCTTTCTATCCCTTTTTATATGTTCCTACAATATTAAAGAACTTTTTTTTTCTTTTTTTGGCTAGGCAATCAGGGTTATGTGACCTGCCCAGGGTCACATGGCTAGTGAGTATCATGTGTCTGAGGCCAAATCTGAACTCATATCCTCCTGACTCCATGGCTGGTACTCTATCCACTGCACCACCTAACTGCCCCTGAATTTCCCTTTCTAATATTGTCTGTCGAGTTTTATTACTGTTATATAAAAATGGTAATTTCTGAGGGTTTATTTTGTAGTCTGAAACCACAATTAATTGTAGTCTCAATAAATGACTTTGGTTGATACCCTAGGATTTTCTAAGTAAACATCACATCATTAGCAAATAGGAATAGTTTCATCTTTTTTTTCTAATCTTTACACCTTTAATGCCTTCCTATTGTCTTCTAGACACTGTCTTTCCAGAACTACATAAAATAACAATAATAAAAGTAGGCATTCCAAAAGATAACAGATAACTAATTATATTAAACTGAAAAGCTTCTAAACAAAATAAATGTACTTAAGATAAGAAGTGGAGGGGGGAATCCATCAAATTTCTCAGAGAAGAGCTTGATATTCAAAATATATAAATAATGAACAGAAAAACATAAGAACAAAAATCATTCCCAATAATTAAGTCGTCAAGTGATATAAACAAAAGAAGAATTACGAACTATTAATGACCATATGAAAGAATTCTACAAATTACTAATAAGAGAAATGAAAATTAAAACAACAATAAGGCTTCACCTCACACCCTGAAAACTGGCAATGATAACACATGACAAGTGTCAATGCTGCAGAAGTTGTTAGTAGAGCTATATGAATCAGCATGACCATTTTGGAAAGCAATTTGGAATTATTCAAATGAAGTGAGTAAAATGTCTATACCTCGTCACCTGGAAATCCCAGACTTACTACAAGGAGATATATTCATAAGAATAAAGTTCCTACATATACCAAAATATTTACAACTACACTTTTTATGGTAACAAAGATCAACTGGGAATGGCTAAACAAACCGTGGTAAATAAATCAATGAATAAACTTTACTAAACTAAGATTTTCATCTAGAGATTTTAGTGAACTGTAATCTCAATAAAGTCAACAGTATGTCACCACAGCTAATCCAGCTTAGGTTGCATCAAAAGAGGCATAGTATCAAGAGAGGTGATTGTACTCTGTACACTCTACAGAATACATTCAGAGTATCACATTTCACCACATATTACGAAGGACATTGACAAGGTGGAACATACTTTCAGATAAGGTTGATCATCATAGCAAGGAAGATGAGACCATGTCACACAAGTGAAAAACTGATAAAACTGGAGATATTTAACCTGGAGAAGATGAGGTAGAGAAGGGTATAAGAGAGCTGTCCATCTTAAGGTATTTATTAGTCTATCCACATGGAAGAGGAATTAGACTTGTTCTACTTAGCCCCAAAGAACAGAATCCTGGGTTCTACCCAATGAGTAGAGGTACAAGGGGAAAGCTTTTAATTTGATATTTTAAAAAAACCAACTTCCTAATCATCAGAGCTGTCCAAATCTGAAAAGGTTGTCTTAGGGAGTTCTACTTTACTGAAGGTCTTCAAGCAGATACTGGGCTACCATTTGTCAGGTAACCTTAGCAATAAATGACATCTGAGAGTCTTTGCAACTCTGAGATGGTCTTTCAAGTAAGACCATTTTGATCCTGTAAAATCCCGTTAAGTAGATTTCCTCACTACTTCTGTCATAATGCTATAACAAAAGAACCTAATGAAACCAAGTGGTCACATAGCTCCCAACTGCCCTTTAAAAAAAATTTTAGAACCCTATTATTAAAGTTTTTAATATATCTAAAGAAATCAGATTAATTTTTAGTCTAACATTTTTAGGAACTTTTTATTGACCTCAAAGTCCTTAGGGGCAGAAACTGTCTTATTCATCTTTTTATCTCTGTTTTGTACACAATGGGGCCTTAATAAATGTAATAAATATTTCCTGAATTGAAATGCAACTAATTTTTCATTAAAATGCACTTTTTATTTTCTAACGATTTCTCACTGGTGATATAAAAGGTATCTTTAATGTGAGTGAATACACATTCCTTTCGGCAAATCAAAATTTCAGAATTGAACATATGAGATGACTAGATTTCTGTTAGCTCAAAAACTCTCATCATTGTAAAAGCTCTTCACTAAGAGTTAAAAATCTCAAAGGCTTTTACTTCACTGCATCACATTATTAAATCTATTAAAAAAACACCTTTGAAGAAAATATAGTTAATAGGTACCACATTTATCATCTCCAATGACACGGGGGGAGGGGGGTTGATCGGAAGGAGAGGAAGAGAATAATACATACTTACATCCAGTTCTGAATTCTTCATTTACTTCATTATCTCTACAAAGATTTAAATCTTGTTCTTCATCAAAAGAAGTATAATAGGCAAGATCAGTCACCCATTTACCTTCTTCATTTTGATAGACCACACTATGTGGTAGACCACCTTCTGAAAAATAATTTGAATTACACCAAAGGCTTTATGATAGAGTAAGCAATTAAAGATTAGATCTTTAAAATTTTAGAACAAGTTGAAAAGTTTTTAAACCCTTTAAAAATGTGAGATTTGGATTATATGTGAGAAGAATGTGTTTCATGGTAGATGACCTCTGACAGATCTGGGGGTAGAATAAGAGTATATGTTCCTTTTGGCAGTAAAATTTTTGGAATTGAAACATATAAAGTGACCAGATTTCTGTCAGCTCTAAAACTCTTACCACTCTACATGAAACAGGTAGAGTACTCTCTTATTTGAGGAGCAGGTAAAATTAAGCATAATAAAGGCAAAACTTGGAACCTGCTTAGGAAAAAGATACATAATTAAAACATCCAGGAAAAATCCTAGGAAAGCCTATTAAAACTACAGGAAAAATTTTTAGCTCTGTGGTTAAACATATATATCACACAAAAAAAAGATCAGTTGAGGATACCAACTGTCATTTTCTAATTTTTACACAACTCCAGTGTTTAGAATGAAATAGGCATTTAACCAAAGTTAATGAATTGGAAAAGGAAGAAAATCAGAACTTTTGAGAGTTATACCAGCCTTTTATAAAGTAACCTATCAAAGACTTTTTGTATCTAGCTTGTAAACAATTATAATAAATGTACATACTATTGCCTTCAATTAGATTGTAAACCCATTGAGGCAGCCAGGAATAGTTTCATTTTTGTCCTTGTGTCCCAGGCATCTAGAAGGGCATAATCACCTTAAAATCTATAAACAATTAAACTTGTTACTCTGGTATGACAGAGTAGAACATAAGTCATCTTTTTAAGGCTCATGGAAATTCTCTATAGCTCTGTGCGATATAAGAGACAAAAAAATCTATTTGTATGCTTCGTACTAAAATGCCTATCAATGAAATATCTGATAAATACTTGATTTCTAAAACAAAAAAATTACCTTTATTATTCTTTTCATTGCAGTTCCAATCCTCACAAATTCTCCTTTCAGTAGCAGGTGGCCAGTAAACATGAGCTGGACTAAGTCCATTATCAATAAGTTCCACAGAATGTGTATCCACATTTTTTTGAGTGAATATTTTAGGAGTTATATTATTTTGATGAGCAGACTGTACTCCCAATTTTAAGGGGTGAAGATAAAAATTACCTTGATTGATATTTGTGTCCTGAAAATAAAGTAAATCAAGTTTTATGTTAAACTCATCAACTGTCTTCAACGCAACAATATCCCCTCTTGTTTTTCATTTCTGCTTTTTTTTAATCCAAGTCAGTGAAATAGTAATACCAATATTCCACCAATGACTCTTAATCACAAACCACCACAATCAAAACTGCCAGTAAATCAAAGAAGCAATGAGAGACAAATAGCAGATATCAGTAAGCTACAACATATTACCAATGGTGAACTGAACTCAAGAACCGCACAAAAGCTACTTAAGAAATTTATCAGGAAAGGAATGTAGCAATCATTTAGCAAGAACAAGTAGACTGCCTGAGTGCCACACTGACTATTACAAAATGTTCCAAAGTCTAAAGAAAGGCCTTGTATACAAAGGTAGATATATCTTCTATGGAGGATTTTGGGGAATATACTGTCAGTATTCCAAAACAGATTAATAGCATCACAAATTTAAAACAAGGTTCTCAAAGTTCATCTTTTTCAACTCCTTTTTCAGACACAGAAACTGGGTCTCAAAGAGGGAAATTAATTTGCCCAAGGTCACAGAGGCCCCAAGTGGCAAAGCCAAGATTAGACTCCAGGACCTCAGATCCCAAACACAAAACTCCTTTTACTACAGAATTCTACATGGATCTGTACTGACGAAAGAAACATCTACATTGATGAAATCCACTAAATTCACATACAGCAAAGTTTCTTATTTTTTTTTAAATCCTTAACTAGATGTCTCATTAATCAGTATGGGAGCATCCTCTATTAAGATACGTAATAACCTTTTCTCTTTCCACAAATCACTCAGAATATACATCGTCCCAAAGCAAAAGAAGTCTTCTATTGGCTATTCTAAATTTCTAAGTTAAACTAAAGTACTTTTATCAAAAAAAATCAATACAGTATAAAAAGTAAACTTTTCTAGATAATTGGCATTCTGTACAATATAAAAAACTATAGCGCCATGATAAGAGGTTCACCTATGAACTGTTAAGCCAACCTTACATATGCTTTCCAATTTTTCTCTCTTCCCTCCTTAGCAGCTGTCATTCCTTACTTCTTGGTTTAATAGTGTACCTGCTTCTAAGTCTCTCTGCTCTGACTTGCTGTTTTCTAATGTGCTAGAGGATAGAAAATCTATAACCAACTTAATAAATTCATAAGCTAAGACAAGACAAGCTTTGAGTGAGGACATCTCCAGTGAAGAAGTACATGAACTTTAGTGCAAGGACTCTGTGAGGTTAACTTTAGCTGGCAAAAGACCTTTTTGCTCAAAGCTAGGTCCCAGACACCATTAAGTGAAGTGCTAAATTATGGGACAGAACAATAACCGGCCCCAGGAGTTTTTAGATTAGATAAAGCAAGGTAGCTTAGTCACCAGGGAATAAGAAAGATCTGAGCTTTGCCCTCTGGCAAATAACAGGATCAAAACTAAGAAAGAACATGGTTTGTGTATAAAAGGGAAGTAAAAAGCCAAATTAGGGAAGGCCTCAAAAAATTTGAAGTTGGCCGAAAAATTAAAGAAGGACTATTTATTTTGTAAAGCACCTACTCAGATGAATAGTAGTTAAATCTCAGACTCTATATGAACTCTATCATAAAAATGATTCATTAATTTTGGATAAGGGAAGCAGCACAATGAAGAGCGCTTTAGGAAAATTACTCCAGCATTTATGTAACAGAACAAGGATGGAGGGGACAAAAATTCTAAAACCTAAAGAAACAAGAGTAATCCAATACAGGCATGAGGTCTGAATTAGGGTGGTACCAAAAAAATTAGGGGGAAGGGATCAAAAAGATACTGCAGAGCTAAGGTGACTTAGTGACTAGACTGGATTTCACTTTCATCATCTATAAAATAGAACTACTAGTAAAAAATATGCGTCACAGAATTGAACTGAGAATAAAAAGAACATACAAAAAAGTATCCACATATTTTGCGATATAATATACTAGGAAATAAGGCTGCATTATTATAAAGAATCAAAGTCCATGTGTGTGTACATACATGTGTACATAGTTTAAACCACACTTAGGGTTAGAGTTAGATTTAGAAGGTTGATACCACTGAGATAAGATAAAAGCTGAAAGAGGGGACAGTCCCATACCCTTTGAACCAAGCAGTGCCATTAGTGTTCATATACCACAGGAAGTCATAGATTAAATCAACAATTCAATATATAATAAAATATTTACAGCAACACTCTTTGTGGAAACAGTAAATTATCATTAAATAGGGAATGAATCAAAAAAGCCAGGGCATAATGCACAAAGAAATGAAGAATAGAGGGAATACTGAGAAGGGAAAATTTGTATAAGTTAAAGCCCAGTAAAATAAGGAGAATGAAAAGGACAAAATATACAATCACTAAAACTATGTAAATGAAAACATTACTAAAAGAAAGCCCAATTTTGAATAACTAAAAAAACAATGAAAGTCTCAGCAAAACTTTGAAATTCAACATGTCTTGCACATGATCATAACAGAGGAAAAGGACAGCCTAAGGCAGATTATTGTATACACTAATAAAGTGACTATTTCAGATGTTTTTGCTTATTAGGTTTTTTTGTTTTTAAGTCAGTAGGGAAGCTTTAATAAGGGGATATGGAAGCATGTTGAAATGACTAACAAAGACAAAAGGTATCAATAAAACTTATTTTTAAAAGGTGAGAGCTAAATATTATGTCTAAATTTTGGACATAGGGGTATAACATGATGGCATAACATTTGGGAAAAATAGTTTTTAAGTTCACTTCATCTGAATGATCTAAAATCAATTCACTCAAATATTTTTCCCATAAAGACTGAAAAAGAAACCAAAGTTGACCAACCTCACAATATGGAACATTATCCACTGAAGAATTATATACTGAAGTATCATTTTCTTCCCTTGGTCTGTTTTTTTCAATTTCCCATGTATTAGAAGAAAACAATGGCTCATCATCTGTATTTCTTTTACCTTCTTCAATATAGCCTTCATTCTCTGCAGTGTACAAGAAAAAAAATCAGTGTTGTAAAAAGTTAAAGTTTCATGCTTAATTTTACTACCCTATAAATTTATTACTCTGTTAATAATGTCATAATACACTGAAGTCATAATAACAATAATGGCTAGCATTTACATAGTGATTTAAGGCTTGCAAAGCACTTTACAAATATCTTGGCTGATCTTCAGAACAATTCTGAGAGACAGGTACTATTTATTTTACAGACAAGGAAACTGAAGCAGGCAGAGGTTAAGTGATTTGGCTAAGGTTACATAGCAAATAAGAGTCAGAGCCTGCATTTGAACTTTAGCCTTACTGATTATTCTGTAGGTCCAGAGCTCCATCTTCTGTGCCACCTAGCTGCTTTACCATCTTAATTTCCTATTGCTTTTTAGGTTGGACGAGGAAAAGCAGGAATGAGCATGGCTTAAGTGTGAGGGGGAGTGGGGACTGTAGAGCAACTGAGGCTGTACAGCAGACTGAAGTGGCAATATATTTTGCATACAAAAAATTTGATAAGCAAGGTTCTTGGGAGATCATATCAGAATTAAGATTATAAATATAACTTAAAACTTATTTTCCAAGACTAAACACTTAACAGCCAGATACAAATAACACTGGATAACTAGGCTAATCTAACTAAACTACGATTAACAACAGTAAATGGTAATTTTGCAAAAAATATTGCTACTTCTACTTTTTTCATAATGCTGCACTATATATTTAATTTGAATTGCCTTATTAATAAACTACTTAATTCAGTACTTGGAGGAATTATCCTTTGCAAAGGCCCTTTTTTAAGGAATACTTACCTTTAAAGCTTTGGAGGTTGCTCACTTTTTCTAAGTCCCACAAAAATTCAGCAATGCCTCTTTTCTTCCCCCAAATAATAAACCACATAAGTTGAGCAACAAAAGCAAAAGAAAAGTTAAAAGGAATTCTAATAATGAAGGAAAAAATTTCAATACCTACCAGAGACAACTGGATCAAAAGGACTCTCTTCACACTGTCTGGAGTTAAGTTCAGATTTCATAACAATTTGTGTTCCAAGAGAATATACAGAGATGCTATCTTCTGATTTGGGTCTATAACTTGGTCTATTATTTTCATTTACCTGTTTAAAGAATACCAGTGCCTTAATTTAAAAATGTGTAATTTAATGTTTTTTAAAAATCAAATCTGAAAATCCCTGAGGAACACAAAAAAATAGAAGAAAATACCTTAAAGACAATATAAACCTTTTTTTTTTTTACTGTAAAGAAATGTTGTGGGGTCAGCTAGGTGGCACAGTGGATAGAGCACCGGTCCTGGATGCAGAAGGACCTGAGTTCAAATCCAGCCTCAGACACATAACACTTAACTAGCTGTGTGACCCTGGGCAAGTCACTTAACCCCACTGCCTAGCCAAAAAAAAAGAAAAAAAAAAGAAATGGTATGACTTGTGGGTTTGTTAAATGCAGTTTTATTAAAAAAAAATCTTTAGGATAAAACTCTGTGTGTGTGTGTGTGCATGTGTCTTAAACAGTCAAGGATGTATGCCTTTAATATAATATTTTATACACACACACACACACACACACACACACACATATATCCTTTGAAGAGGCACTTTTTTTCCTCTAGAAAAACATCAGTTTAAAAATGTCCTTTAATATCAAGATATCATGCTCATTTGACTATTATCCAAAGTGACAGCCTAAATAGAACTGTTACTTCAGAGCAGGGGATATAAAACAGGGTTATTTGTGAAACAAGATAAAAAAGGGAGTACCAGAAAGCCTGAAGCCAGGACACCTAAACCAAAGGCTTCCTAACTTCCCCACTCTCTCAGAGATATAAATATGCCTTCAAAGCAGTAGACTATAACTGTTTGTCACTCTGATGATCTGGGAATTAAGTATCTATACCTAAAATACACAAGCAGCAGGCAATTCAATACTGAATTATAAGCAAATTCTGGTTCCCTACAAGATCGCATTTTATAACAAATATATTTATGTATTAGTCCTTTGAAAGTAGACCAAGTAAGGGGCAGCTAGGTGGTGAGGTGGATAGATTGAAAGTAGACCAAGTTCATAAAATAGGTTCATTAAGAAGTGAGTTGCTCAGGGGCAGCTAGGTGGTGCAGAGGATAGAGCACCGGCCCTGGAATCCAGAGGACCTGAGTTCAAATCCAGCCTCAAAAACTTGACATGTACTAGGTGTGTGACCCTGGGCAAGTCACTTAACCCCCACTATCTAGCAAAAAACCAAAACAAAAAAAAAAAGTGAGTTGCTCAAAGCTTTTATCAAGAATATCGTAGACCAAAAGAACGCACATATTTCATATTATATCAGATCTGTGGAAAATGAAGTTTTAAAAAAAAAACAAAACCAGGGGCAGCTAAGGTGGTGCAGTGGATAGAGCTCTGGCCTTGGAGTCAGAAGGACCTGAGTTCAAATCTGGCCTCACACACTTGCTAGCTGTGTGAACCTGGGCAAGAGACTTAACCCCAACTGCCTCACCAAAAAACAGTTGCTTTAACCTAGTAAAAATCTAAAGAAATTAGTAATATTATGAAAAATAGATTTTTTTGTAATATTAAGTCAATGAACCAAGAAGTCTGATTTAGATATACCTGGCTGGGATGATCATTTGATAGCCTAAAAGTTGGGCTGGATTCTGGAAGCCCTTGTTCTTCTTGATCTTCTCTTAGCATTTCTGGGGATGCTAACTGTTGAAAATATGCTTCCAAATGATCGTCATAAAACTCTTCATCATCAATGTCTTCATCTTATGATAATGCAAAAAAGGAACGAGTTTTAGAAGCTGTTAGAGAAGTGAAGGTTATTTTCATGAGAAAAACACAGCTTAATTCAACTCAATGGCATAAGAAATTTATTTTACCATCTCAACTTTCAGAAAAACTGACAAAAATATTCAATGTGACCCAGTGGAATTTATCCCAAGGATTCAAGCATAATTCAATATTAGAAAATTCAGCTAAATAAACAGCAATGTGAAAGCCATCAAAGTATTTAAGTAAGGGAATACAAATAAAATATAGCTTCTAATTTGAGGTTTTCTTGAAATTAAGCATAAGAATTGGAGGAATTTCCTTAATATGACAGGAGGATAGTTATTTGCACATTAGTAATAGTAAGGCTAAAATATTTTTACAGAGGACATGATTATACACTAACAAAATATAAGACAATAAGAAAGTTAAGATAATAAATTTATCAAGGTCAGTAGGTACAGATAAAGTTCATTTGCATTTTGAATACTACAAATAAAATCCATGAAAAAGTGAAAGAAAACCACTTAAAAGCCTGAAAAAAAATTGAAGACTCAAAGATCAATCCACCAAGAAAACTCCTACGGGGCAACTAGGTAGCGCAGTGGATAGAGCACCGGCCCTGAAGTCAGGAGGACCTGAGTTCAATCCGGCCTCAGACCAAACACCTGACACTTGACACTAGCTGTGTGACCCTGGGCAAGTCACTTAACCCCAAATGCCTTAAAAAAAAAAAGACTTCTATAAAGTCACCTTAAAGAATTTTGGTAGAAATAAAACAACGATTAGAGGGATATTCATAATTATATGTTTAAGATGACCCAAATAGTAAAAATTACAATACTTCTCAAATTAAATTATGGACTCAATACAACATCAACAGGTAGTTTTACAAAAATAGATCAAACAAAAACTTATACAGATCCACAAATAGGCAAAACAATCAACAGAAATTATTTCTATAGTCAATGAAACAAATCTTCCGAATTTCAAAATATGCTACTGTAGAAGTAATTAGTAATTATTATCTAGTTATCAGATTTTAAAAAGTAGAACAATGATAGAGAAGAACGATTAGAAACAGAATTAAACATACATAAGTCAGCAGTGGAGGGAAGTTTTAACCTAACAAACTGAAGAGACAATAGACAGATTAAACTAAAATAAAATGTAAAATGTTACACAACAAAGAATATAACTGACATAACACAGAAAAACAACAGCTGGAGAAAATCTGTTAAGGTTAAGCATATCTAATAGTCTATAAGAACATAATACAAATTCATACAAATACCCATGGCTCTAAGGATGTAATTATATCATTCTAACACTTTAAATAATCACTTTCTCAAAATTTCAAACTCTCAAATAAGAGAAATACAACACAAATGTAAATAATTTTGCAATACTATATTACCTGCAAGTTGGCAAAAACATCATGAAAAAATTGTTTGACAGAGTTGTTGAGAAACAGGTATTTTATTATTACCTGGTTAATGAAATTTAAAACTGATACAATCTTCTGGGGATACAATCTGGCAAAATATTATGAAAGTCACAAATCTAATAACAGCTGGTGATTTCTAACAACTAGAATTATACCCTAAGAATCATAAGAGACCTCTTCATATAAAAATATTCACAATTTTTTTTCTAATGATAGAAAAACTGGATGAATAAGCATGTCTCATCATTGTGATTTATTATTGTCTCAATAAATATGAAATGTAAAGAAAACAAATATAAAAAGACTATGTAGTAATGCAAACTAAAGAAAGCAGAATTCCAAGTACATAAACACACATAATTATGTAAAAAATTTTAAATTACGCAAGAAAAGAGACCAGAAGGGGACAGAATTTTTTTCAATGCTCATAGCCTTTTCTTTAAGACAAAAATGTAAACAGCTTTGATTACATATTTTTAGTACATATGTTTTCTAACATGAAAAAGATATTAATAAAAACTTTTTAAAAAAGCTGGTTGATTTACTTACTAAAATGTTTATATATAAAAAAATCAAGCACTTGCATTGACTTATCAGGTGAACCTTATAAGTAGACCACACTTGGTAAACAAATTAAAAGTAAGAAAATGGAAGAAAAATAGAATATAATTTTTAAATTTGATGCCTGAAAATTATTCTTTCTGTAATCAGAACTATTATATGACTAATAAGGATATTAAATGGTGATCTGGTCATCTCTGCCTTAACAGATAATGTACCTAATTCACTATTAGTAAGGCACATATTTCAAATTTATATCTGGGTGTAGTAGTTAATATATGCTGTTCTACCTACCATCTTTAGCTCTTGTTTTTTTTGTTGTTGTTGTTGTTGTTTTAGGCAACTGGGGTTAAGTGACTTGTCCAGGGTCACACAGCTAGTAAGTGTCAAGTGTTTGGTCAGAGGCCAAATTTGAACTCAGGTCCTCCTAACTTCAGGGCAGGTGCTCTATCCACTGCGCCACCTAGCTGCCCCCATCTTTAGCTCTTAAAGGGAAGAGTTAATAATGGGCCTAAACTTGGAAAAATATTTTTTGTTCAGAGTGGAACAAAACAAAATTCCCTTGCAACCAGACTATAGGGAGAACATGTCAGTCCTAAACACAAGTCAAGTAAACAAACAATAAGATTTTGATAATATGAACTTTATAATGAAACAAATACTTCACATACTAGTACAGCATGTATGAAAACACAATTCTGTCATCGAAATCTATGTAACACACTCTGGTATATCGTTTGGGGCTGACAGACTTAAAATCAGGAAAAACTTGGTTTCAAATATCACTTCCAACTTCAACTATTAGTAACATGAACCTACCTCAGAAGGGAGAATTGTGATGTTAAGTAAGACATCTTCAAATCTGAAAGCACTGTTGTTACAATACTTTGAAACAGGGTAAGAGATGTGAGAGCAACAAATCATTTTGTTTAAAGATAAACAAAATTCAAATACACAAAAAATTCAGAATTCTTCTGAAACTGTCAAAAAAGCCTATGTACAAAGTATAATCCTTAAGAGTCATCCTTTGAAGGTGGACTTTTTTTTAAACTAAAAATCGTCTCTAGCCAAGATTGATACATCATCTAGGTAATAAAAAAGCTGTGTGCCTCTGGACAAGATACTTCTCTTAGCTTCAATTTCTTCATCTGTACAATGAAAATAATGATAGCAACTACCTAACAAGGTTTTACCATGAGGATTAAATGAAAAAATGAAAAATCATCTTCACCTATCCAAGACTGATACGGTAAATAACAAAAAGCTGGCTAAAATTACATTTTAGCCAAAAGTATGACTATAAAGTAATAAGAATTATTTTCTTCCAGAATTGGAAGTAACAAAGACAAGAGTTCAAATCAAAAACAGGATTATGCAGCTAACCATCTGCTAGATGTGTAACCCGAGCAAGTCACTTGACTTCTCATCCTCAGTTTCCTATCTGTAAAATGAGGATAATAATAGCACCTACCTCCCAGGGTGATTTTGCAGATCAAATAAAATAATACAGGTAAATCTTTGCAAACCTTAAAGTGCTGTGTAATGACAAGCTATCACTCAACAGTCAATAAACATTTATTTTATTTAGCATCTACTATGTACTCAGCAATATGCTAGATACTGGGGATACTAGAGGCAATAGAGCCACTGGAGTTTTGGAGAGTGAAATGACTCGACCTGCACTTAGGAAAATCACTTCTGTGGCTGAATGAAGGATGGTTTGGAGTGGAGAAAAGACTTGAATCAGGGAGACCCTCCAGCAGGCTATTGCAGTAATGCAGACAGGAGATAAGGAGGGTGATAAGTGATGGCAGTCAGTTATTATTATTGTTATCACCATTATCAGGCAATCTAGGTTAATATTATACTACACAGGGAGGGGGAAACTGAGGGAGACTATCATCTTTGCACCATCCTTCAAGTAATATTAGATCACAGCAAACATAACCAAAAGAACAATTTTTAAAATCCTCAAGCTCAAGGAGTTTAGTTCCAATAAACAGGTTTACCCTAACTCCAAATCTAGGTCACTACTAATCTAGAAACTGCCATTGTGTCTAATGCAGAATTCTAGGTCTACACCAGAATGGACCTGAATGAAGCGACTGTAAAGAAGCTAAGTGAGAAGCAATTTGTAATAAGAAGGCAGCATGAACTTTCTGCTGAAAATGGATGTTAAAAGCACCCCACAAAGCTATCTGTAGACAACAAAAAGGTCAAAACAGGAAATCTAGAGCAACAGTCAAAAAGAATAACCACAAAAAGTCCAGCTATTCCCAGGTTAAAAGAACCTTTAAGAATCTGGGTTAATTTTAATCCTCCTGCAAAATGACTAAAAATAACTAAGACGTTTATAATAACCTAGAGTTCACCTGTATGAGTTACTTTATAGCCATTTCTATTTAAAATGGAAATTGCAAAAAGTTGTGGAATGCATAACATCTAGGGTACCCACTTAAATTAATTTCCACAACCACCACCAGAGAAATTACAAAAGAAAGAAAAGCTTTAGAAACATAAACTGGAAAGATAGTGAGCAAAGCAAAGAAAATCCCCAACCATAAAAATATCTGCTACATCAGACAATTACAGGACAAGACTACTGAAAAATCCATGGTAATATGGCAACTATCATAACTTACAAAATGCTGAAAAATATACTGGAATAGAAAACTGATATACAGAAGAATGGAAGACTTGAGCTGGGCAATATAAGAGAAAGAAATACTTTTGGAAATAGAAAAAGCAAACACAGTGAAGCCAAGAAATTAATGAAACACAAAAATAAAACGAATGATCCGTAATTTAAGAAGACAAATGATAGTCGTGCTAAAATATAACTGATCTCATATACAGATCTAGAACAACAAAATCTCAGAATAACTAGTATTTCCAGAAATGGGAATAAAAACTCTGTTTGAAGAAACAATCTGAGAAAAAAATCAAGATAATGTTTTTAGTGCTAAGATTTAGTCCTAAGCAGTCATTTGGATGACACCTATGTTTATGCTGATACATTGCATTTAGCTGTTAGCATTTTGGAATCACATTTATTATTTGGAGTTTTCTTGGCAAAGACAATGGAGTGGCTTGCCATTTCCTTCTCCAGCTCATTTTATAGATGAAGAAAGAGAGGCAAACAGGGTTAAGTGATCGGCCCAGAATCACACAGCTAGTGAGTGTCTGAGGCCAAATTTGAACTCACAAAGATAAATCTTCCAGACTCCAAGCCTGCCATTCTATCCACTGCATTACCTAGCAGCCCACATTATTGGTAGTATTTACAAAAAATCACTTCTGTGGGCAAAATTGCTGCTGGTTAATAAATCTGTTGCCAGCTTAAATCCAAAACAAATTCAAAGGAAAATGCAATGAGTCATAATGAAGTTTGCTATTGGAACTGGATTTTGTTTTGCTGATTTTTTGTAATGATTTTTTTATGGTTGCAGAAAACTAATCACTTATACTTACTATGCTAAAATAAACTCCAAGAAACATATTGGAAATAATTTAATGTTACGATATATTTTAAATGGGGAGTTATTTTCAGAAGACGCAAAGTAGAGAAAAGTTATTTTATCCAGAGTTGTTACCCTTATGTTTTTCAAAAACTGAATTATATCACATCCTTTTAGGTTTAACAAACAGGATGGATCAGAGAGAACTAACATCCTATAAAGCATTTTCAGAGGACAACACTTTGTTCCTATGTGTTTCAGAAGAAAGCACTGCCTCTGAAGACCAGATTCAAATCCTATGTGTGATACCTACTACCTATGATCTTGGACAAGTCATCTTAACTTATTTGGGACTTAGTTTTTTCCATGTGAAAAATGAGGTGGTTTGACTAGTTAGCCTATGAGGTTCCTTCTAGCTATATAAATCACGATTTCTTACCTAAGAGATGCAATGGGGCATGCATAGTTAATAAACAATCAGCTTCTGACTCAGAAAAGACCCAAATTCAAATCCTTCTCTGATATATACTGTGGGGCGAGAAGCAAGTCATTTAATCACTCAGTATCAAAAGACTAAGACTGTACAAGTCAAAGAGGTACTGCCCATCAGAATCAGAAGGGATTTCCACAGGTAGGCATACTGCTGACATCACAGGTTCAAACTATGTGCCACCTCCTCCCCAAACTCTTGGAAAATAAGCAGTGCTAAAAATTAAAAACCCAAGTTAATTAAATGCATAATTATCTTTAAAGCCCAGATTTACAAAGACAAACAATTTTTCGAGTTTCAAAACAGAAAAAATGTTAACAGTTGAACAAGGACATAATAAGATTAAATCAGGTTACTCAATGGTCCATATTTTAGAAAACATATTAACTAAAGTATATGCAGAGAAGGGAGACCTCAGTGGGAAGGGCACTGGAACCAATATTATAGGAAAAATAGGAAGAATGGGTAAAAGAAAAAAAGGGGTGGGGTTCCCTAGAGAAAAACTCAAAGGAAGCATGATAGTTGCTTTCAAGTATTTGAAGGGGTGTCATATGAAAGACATGATAGGCCTTATCCTGATTGACCTCAGAGGACAGAATTAGAACAAGGAGAAGTTGCAGACAAGCACATTTAGACTAGAGCTGTCAAAAATTTGAATAGAGGGCTTCATGAGAAAGCAGACTGTCCACAACTAGAAGCCTTTCTTCAGATAAAGGCCAAATGACTATGTTAGCAAGGTTGCCAAGGAAATTCTTGAAAAGGTTTTAGCTGGACTAGACAGCTTTTGAGGTCACTTCCAATTCTGAGATTCTGTGATGCCATATTGGCTACAAATATGAACAGAAGGCCAAAATCTGAAGGAGCTATAAAGCAAAGTTAAAATGCTCAAATGGTGTATATACTATACCAGAAGAGTCTTCCAAGCTTCTAAATGATAATAACTTTTCATTTTCTAAAAGGCTTCTTTCTTCTTCAAATAATGGTTTTCGGGGATCAATCTACAGGGAAAGAACAGGAAAATAATTCTTCTATTCATTTCTAAGACACTGATAAAAGGCAGAGAAAGATTAGACCACAGCTTTTCCAGGAATGCTTGTAACACTTAACCAACTACTTAGAAGACTCTACTGGAATAAATCAAGAAGCATTTATTTATCACTCTCTACATGTCAGGCCATTGTCCTAGATGCCAGGGACAGATACAAAGACAAAAAAAATTAAAGCATCCCTATTCTGAAGGAGCAAGATATTCTAGAGAAGACAACACACATTATAAATAACTAAAAAAAGTATTTCTTAAGTGTTCATTATGTACAAAGCACTATACTAAGGGTTAGGGATACAAACAGAAAAGCAAGATACTCTCTGGTCTCGAGGAACTCACATTCTGATGAAGGAGAAAATAAATATAAGAGGCTTCAGCTGCAAATCAGACAGAAAGATTTCATGATCCTTAGAGTACAATAACAAAGAAATAGTAACACAGCTTCATTAATGTTGTTTCTATTGATAAAATCATATCCATTTCTGAAGCTGGATCACTTGGTAATGCTAAGGACTTTGATAGTTGTGACTCCTGAGTAGGCAAAGCAGCATCCAAATAAGCAGCTACTAGATTGCACCTACTGGTTGGAAGCAAGACCACTGATCTGCAAATGTTCCAAGGGCTCTCAGGCTTACATTCTCATTAATGGCAGACATCAGTGGTAAGGAAGATGAGTTTCTTTTCCATAAGGACTATTCCCCTCAATGAGGACTGCAGAGCCTACGCTTGAAGCAAGGCCACTATTCTCAGGGGCAAAGTCCTGAGCTTTCTCCATCACGGCTGAAGAGAGACAGTAATTGGGTAATGGCTTTGGTTTCACTTGCCTGGCATACATAGCCTCTATTCTCTCCCACAGGAGGCCTTGCTACTTCCACTAAGCTAACTTGCCTGTTCTGTAGGAGGCAGTCAGAAATTAGTGGGCATAGCTCGTTCCTTTGCCACCAGAGCGGTTTCCCTGACTGATGACTGCAGGGACAGAGTTGGCTGGAATAGAAAACACAGCCGGCGGTCTAGGGTAGTATCAAACAAATAGAAATGGGGGCCACTAATCTGCATACAAGGATCTGTGGGCTGCATACTGTATCTTATTTATTAAATATTTCCCAATTACATTTTACTCTGGTTTGATCTTACTTGGGCATGCTGTGGGCTGCACGTGGCCTGCAGACAGAATATCTAACACCTTTGGTCTAGGATATGCCTGCTATCTATGTAAATACAAATGTATATAATGGATAAATATTTAAGAGAAAAATACAAAATAAATACAAAGTATTTTGGGAATAAGGGCATTACCAATTACAGAGATAGGGAAATGCTTCATACAGAAAATAATATTTGAACTTAGTCTTGAAAGAAGTGAGGAATTCTATGAAGTCAAGATGAGGAAGGAAGGAGTATTAGGTCAGACTTCACAGATGGCTAGTGTGTAGAGATATGAAACTAGGAGATAGGAATGTCTTAAATGAAAAGCAAAGAGGTAGCCTATTTGATGAGAAAGGAAATAATGCAAAAAATGAGACTAGAGAGAGAGATCCAGGATTAAGTTGTGAAGGGCTTTAGAAACCAATCAGTAGTTTATATTTTATTCTAGTGGCAATAGAGACCACTGAGGAGAGTAAATAGGGAACTTTGGTAGGGAGGACAATTTAGAGAGGAAAAATAATGATCTGCCTTGGACATGTTAATATTCAACTTGTCAGTGAGACATTCAGTTTGAAAACTCCAATGGGCAATTGTTGGGAAAAGGAGAGCAAATAGTATGCTTCCATCTGCATTCAGACTCCATAGTTCTTTCTCTGGATGTGGATAGCATTTTCCACTCTAAGTCTTTTGGAGTTGTCTTAGACTCTTGCATTGCTGAGAAGAGCCAAGTCTATCAAAGTCAGTCATCGCACAATGTGCTTGTTACTGCATACAATGTTTTTCTGGTTCTGCTCATTTCACTCTGCATCAGTCCATATAAGTCTTTCCAGGTTTTTCTGAAGTCTGCCTGCTCATCCTGTCTTATAGCACAACAGTATTCCATTACATTCATATACCACAACTTGTTCAGCCATTCCCCAATTGATGGACATCCTCTCAATTTCCAATTCTTTGCCACCACAAAAACAGCTGTTATAAATACGTTTTTTGTACATGTTGGTCCTTTTCCCTTTTTTTGTGATCTCTTTGGGATACAGACCTAGAAGTAGTATTGCTGGGTCAAGGGTATGCACAATTTTGTAACTCTTTGGGCATAGTTTCAAATTGCTCTCCAGAAAGGTTGGATCAGTTCAGAACTCCACCAACAATCTTCTCCAACATTTATCCTTTTCCTGTTTTGTCATGTTAGCCAATCTGATAGATGTGATGTAGTAACTCCAGAATGGCTTAGCATATTATGGTATATGAATATAACAGAATAGAACTGTGCTGTAAGAAAGGCCAAAGGGGAGAATTTCAGAGGGACCTGGGAAGATTTATATGACATCTGATGCAGAGTTAAGTGAGCAGAACCCAGAAAACAATTTATATGTAACATCAATTTAAAAACAACTTTGAAAGACTTTAAGAACTCTGATCAGTGCAATAAACAGCCATGCCTGCACAGGACCAATGAAAAAGAATGCTACTCACTACCTGATAGAAAGGTAATGGACCAAACATGGAATGAGACACCCATATTTGGACATGGCCAATATGGGAATTTGTTTTGCTTCACTCTTCATATTTATTACAAGGGCTTTTTCTCTTTCCTTTCCCATTCCCTTTGGAGGCATGAGAGAAGACATTAATTGTGAATTGGAAAAAAAATTTTGAATTAAAAAAAAAAACCAACAGCTGGCCTTGGAGACAAGAAGATCTAGGTTCAAATCTTCCTAAACATACTAGTTATATGACAATACTGACTTAACATCTTGGTACCCTAGGCAGTTAAGACCATAAATTAAAAATGAGCTGCTAACGTACATCAGTGGAGGGAATTTCCACCCCAAGAGTTGGCTTTACCACTGAAATCACCAGATCTGGAAAGCGCCCTCTCTCAATAGAAAAAGTAAATCACAGCAAATGTCAAAGATATTTTACAGCTATATTTTCATTTAGTACATAAAATGACTATTATTATTAAAAGATGTCTAAAGTTTGGTCAAAAGAAAAATATTAAAAGACAAAAATCATTACTATTCACTATTAATTTCTGCTAGTTGTTAGCAAAATATTTAATATTTTACCTTGTTTTCTCCGCTTCCCAAATGTGGGAGGAAACACACATCAATGGATAAATCTGTAAATAAATACTAACATTGTGTAACTAGCAACTAAATTTTATATTCACAGAAAAATAACTGACATGCAAGTCTAGCCAATGTAAACATGACAGTGTGGCAGAAGCATGTGTAATACCTTGGTAGACTAGACTTGAGATTCAAGTTTATATCTTGCCTCTGACATTTAACAACTGTTTAAATATGGGCAAATCAAAGCTTCTCTACCTCAATTTACTAATTTATACAAATAGGAATTCTTCCACCTCATGCTTTATAAGATTACTGTGGGGAAAGTATAGACTTAAAACTGGTCTGGACCTCAGAAACCCTGTAGTACAACACCTTCATTTTAAAGAGGAGAAAATTAATGCTCTGGGAGGTAAAATGACTTGCCCAGGGTTATACAGGAGGCGATCAAAACTCAAACACTCCATGACTCAAAATGTAGCACCTTTTCCACTTTACCATAACTATCTTTTTCTAAACTACTAATTCTATACAATTCCCAAATATCTGCCACCAGTTCTAACAGCTCTTTCCAATTCCAGACTCAAATTGTCAACTTTAAAGTGCTAGAGACAGGTGAGGTAAAATTTATTATTAATTCCTAAGAACTCAGCAGTTTTTGTTTTCTATTTAGCCACATCACAAGTCACCAAAACTACACTGCACAAAAGAATGTAAAATATCTAATGCATGCAATAATATCTCTATGCTAGGAAATACCTTTCACCTGATCCAGCGGTGAAATCCTTCCAAAAACATCTTTTCCCTGAATAGAATGTGTAGCTCTGATACTCTCAGTAGGCAATCTGTCAATATTCTCTTGCTGGTAAGACAGTTCTTTCATGAAAATATCTGACATGCATTGATTTCCAGGAAGTCTACTGATATCTGGCCTAGAGAAGGAAAAAAAAGTTTTCTAATTACATTAATTAATCAATATAAACCTAAATAACTGCTATTCAATTGTTTTACTAAATAATTCATTATCAGATTAGAAGTGGAGCTTTTCATGTAAAAATGGATAAAGCAATAGGAAATGCCCCTCACATATCTGGTCAAATGCCAAAAGTGCCTTCCACCTTAGACATTTTTAAAAATGTAGCAAATCTTCTGAGATACTGATATACAATCTAGCACTATGAAATAATCATAATCTCATTCATGTCTACCATCAATACAATACACCAGGGTAGGCTCTCAAATTTCATCACTTCCAACACCTTCCAACTCAAGAATTATCTCCTCTTAATCAAGAATTTCTTCCCTTAATGGAAATCTCGTTTCTTTCTACCTCAATAATTTCCTAACCCTTCCACACTTGTTCCTGGCCCTCAGCATGACCTTCAGTCCCTTCATTCTGTTTTCACAGCCTCTTTATTGAATTTTGAGCCTACCATTAGATAGTTCAACAATGGCTGACTCCAAGTTGGAATTCCTGCCTCTCTTAACTTTTCAGATTTCTGATCTACTCACAATTAATCCCTAGCATCCCTAAAGCTGCCAAACATTACCAAAAGAAATTATGGAATCATATTGACAGAGTTCAAAAACCAAGATTTGCTATCGAACCTCAACTGGACCTTCACTATTCCATCAAAATCCTCTTGTCTCTTACTGGCTTCCTACTGTAACTATTCCAAACCTCATTTCATCTCAAGCCCTCAATTTCACTTCTTTCTCTGGGATCAGCAGAAAACCTACTACTTTACTGAGAAGACAGAGGTCATGTGATATGAACTCTCTCAATTGTCCTCCTCCACTCCTTTCAAACAATCTCACTCAATATACTCCTCCTTCCCTCCAGAAACAGGGAGAAAAGCTGGCTCTCCTTTGTTACACCTAACAAGTGAATCCTCAAATATATTTCTTCCAATTTTCTCCACAATTGTGTCCAAGCATCCAGTTTCTTTCATGTGTCTACCCCGTCTGGGCTCTTTTTACTCAGCTAATAAGTCAAGGGGTCAAGCTACCCCTATCCAAAAATCAAAAACAATCACCAAAACAAAACAACAACAACAAAAAAAAAAAACTAACCCTTTTCAATGACACTGCCCTTAAGTTATTCTCCATTTTACTGCCAAAGTCCTAGAAAAGTAATCCTATCCAAAAAAGAAAATGAAGTTAAATATGCAGAGAATATTCTTGTGAAGTCATGGTGGCTCTTTCTAAATGCTTTTTCCCTTTCTAGATATTTGATCATATTTTAATGATCCATTCAAAAATTTTATCAGGAATTAAGGTCAAGATAAATAAGAGAGAGAGAGAGAGAGAGAGAGAGAGAGAGAGAGTAAGTATCACTGTACAAAAAAGATACAGGAGGGAAATTTGATAAGGAACATTTAGGTACCAAAAGGGGCATAAAGTGAATCCATACAGTCCAAGTATAATATAGACCAATTGGACAAAAGGGAGAAATTGAGAAACCACAAGCCTGGCACAGAAATATGATATGGTGGTGATAAAAGATTTCACTGTCTGCCAAAAACAAAAGAACTAATAAGCTCTTGATTTGCCTTAGTAACTTTATCTTACAAAAGGTAGAAGAAGCAGAAAGGAACTACTATTCTGGAAGAAATGGTGAACAAAGAGAAATTAATGAATGAATTAGAAATAAGAACCTTCCCAGGAGACAACTACTTCACCTCAAAATTTCTGAAAAAGAAGAAATACCGTAAGAAGACATAATTGAGATTTTGGAAGTTCACATTTCCAAGGATTTAGAAAGAGTAACCTCACAACTGGGTAAAACTCTAACAAAATTAGCCCAGAAAAGATGCAACATCTTCAAGAATGAAATTTGGAAGATGCAAACAATGTTAATAAGGAAGAAAAAGATAAGTCAGCTATCAAAAAGAATGATGTTGATAAAGAGCAAATACTTTAAACACTTTGTTTTTTAAAAGACATGTACATTTTAATCACTTTATTAGTATAATTCCAACCTGACTCTAAGAATTATTGCACTAGGGCAGCTAGATGGCACAGTGGATAGAGCACCAGCCCAGAAGTCAGGAGGACCTGAGTTCAAATCCGGCCTCAGACCAAACACTTGACACTTACTAGCTGTGTGACCCTGGCCAAGTCACTTAACCCCAATTGCCTAAAAAATAAAAAAAAATTTTAAAATACACTTAAAAATTTATTATTGCATCATTTCACAGCTTCACCAACAACCAATTAGTGGACTTTTCACAGCCCCTCTAGTACTGACTAGTCAAACCTTTCCTCATCTTTGACAAACGGCTGAGTGTTTAATGAAACCTGAAAAGTTCTTTTCACATGTATTCCTATCATTAGTGATTATGGGGAATCTTTCTAACTGGTTGTCAAAAATGTGTAATTCTCCATTTGAGAAATATTTGTTCATATCCTTTAACCAATTAGGCACTGGAAAAACCACTTTTGTTCTTATATATTTTTGTTAATTCTACATATGTTAAAAACCAAATCATTATCAGAAATATTTGATATTAAGGTTGCTCTCCAATCAAGTTTTCTTTTTTAAGCCCACTTCTGTTTTCTTCATGCAAAAGGTTTTCAATTTCATGTAATGAAAATATCTATTTTATCTTTTGTGATTGCCTGTACCTCTGGTTCACTTAAACATTCTCACAACAGTCCAAGTTGTAAAAGGTAGCCAAGAACTGATTCTCCCATCTATTATGATGATTCTGGTCATTTTGAGGTTGTAAGCTGTTGATGTAAATCTAATTTTTGCCATATTGCTTTCAAATTTTCCCAGCAATTCAAATAGAAATTCTACACAGGGTAATTTATGTTCTCAGGTTCATCAAATATTGGGTTTTTATTTAGCTCAATATTTCTTTCTTCTCTAGCTAGTTCCTGATCTTTTTTATTTCTAACAAATAGCTTTAATGATCGCTTTATAATTACATTGTGGAAATGCTATTCCTCATTCATTACTATTAAGACCCTTGAAGAAGCTGAAGAACTCTTTAAGATACAAGCAAAGTTATTCCAATTTGTATCTGAGACTGACCTTTGAGAATGGAAATCGTGAGAGATGGATGACATGAACCTGCTGAAACACCAGGAGAAAGGGATGATTCACCTCCTCATGAGAAGGGACAAAACTCGGAAGATTTTTATGAATCATTATATAACACCATTAATGGAGCTGAAGCATATTGCTGGTAGTATGACAGGGCCTGTTTCTGTAACACACACAATGACTGTGTTGATGAAAGTCCTTAGCATGAACTGTTGGTGATTCAATTCCTAAATGCAGAAAATGTCCAGAAGTCTAAGGTAAAATTTGAAGAATACAAGAATGAGATAAATGAAAGAGAAAAGAGTGAGAGGAGACAGAGAGCAGCACCAACAAAGTGGCCAAGAAGCTAGAGAAATTCTTGGTAAAGAACAGTGGTCAAGAGCCCTAGAGATATGAGGGGACAGAGGAGACTCAGGACTAGGATGCAGGGCTTCAATAAATCATCCCACGGACCTCAGATTCTTTCCTCATTTTTTTTCTCTTTGTTTTGTTTCTTTTTTTTTTTTAACAAGTGATTCTATATAAAGAACCGAATTCCAGCCTCCAGGTTGTTTTCTAAGCTTTTGCTCTTTTGAAGATGTATTCAGCAAATCCATTCTCTAGTCACAGGTACTGCACTTATAACATTCTTTTCATTAGTACATGCTCTTTATATAGTATATCCAAAAAAGTGAATAAAACATTTGAAAACTGGGGGGGGGAGAATACATACATACATACACACATACATACATACATACATATATATATATATATATACACACATACAGCATCAACTCCTTAAAAAAAAAAACCAGGGGGCAGCTAGGTGGTGCAGTGGATAGAGTATCAGCCCTGAAGTTCTGACTTCAAATCTGGCCTCAGACCAAACACTTGACACTTACTAGCTGTGTGACCTGGGCAAGTCATTTAACCCCAATTGCCAATCAATCAATCAATCAATCAATCAATAAGAAAAAAATTTAAATTTAAATTTAAAAAAAACAGCTTGCCCACAACAATTAGAATTATTGCAAGAAATGATAGAAGAATTTTAAAAAAGATAAGAAACACAGAACTGGGAGAAAGAAACAACAGCTTCGCAGAAGAGGTACAAAACCTTGCCCTAGTAACAAACTGCCTAAAAATATGAATGAACCAAAAATAGAAATTAATGACTCTAGAAGATGACAAGAATTCTTGCCAAAATCACAAGTCTAGTAGAAATTATAAAGATGAAACAATAAAACCAGAAAAAATAAAAAGACTAATCAGACTACATTATATACAGTTATATGCTAACAAAACAGACAATACCAAAAAAAAAATAGAGGAATACCTTCAAAAATAAATATAGGAGTGAAATAAAGATGCTTATTCTCACTACTATTGATGGCAGGGTAGGACTTGGACCCCAAAAAGCTGTAAGACCATGTCTATGCAACCCTACCTCTTGAGAAAATTTTCCCTTGTTTTAGAACACATGCAGACCTGACCCTGTAATTCCTTAGATAAAGGTCAGATACAGGGGTGCCTGGCCCTAGGACTCTCCTTTGCATCAGATCTCCAAGATCCACGCCTCTGACAACTCCCTCAATGTCTGGTATTAACAAAGGCTAGCACCTCGAAACTCCCTACACTTTCCCATCCAAAGATCACTGACGCCTGCTCCCAAGACACCTGGACCCCTAGATTTGCCTAATTAGTATCCCTGGCGTTCCTTTCCCATGCACCTTTTCTATATAAGCTCTAGATTCACCCTCCATTAGGTTGAAAGTTCTTGAAAGGAATTTTGACCACTACTATTGGCATTAAAATAAACTGCCTCCTGACTGAAAGACAGCTTGTATGTGAATACATTTCAGGCAACTCTGCCCTGGCATTCTCAGGGTCCCATGCACCCCCAAACCTCTTCATTATTACTTGATCAAGTTCTGGAAATGTAAGCAACAGCAGTAAGACAAAAGAAAGAAATTAAAGGCATAAAGAAGAGATAAAGCTATCCACATTTGCTGATGATATGATGGTATATTTGGAAAAAATTTAGGGAATCAGCCAAGAAACTGAGACAACTAATAATAGGAGTTTCAACGAAGTTGCAGGCTATAAAATAAATTCCCTCAAATTGATAACAGATCTATATAATAATAACAACAAAACACAAGAAACAAAAATAGAAAGGGAAATCCCATTCCAAACAACTATGAACAATCTGGAGATTGACCTACCAAAGCATGCAAAAGATATGTATAGATTCAATTACAAAATGCTCCTTAAAGAAATAAAGAACTTAAATAGCACGAGAAATATTCAGTGCTCATGGCCACGCCATGCCAATATAATAAAAATGACAACACTACCAAGGTTAATTTATACTTTTAATGATATGCCACTCAAATTACCAAGGATATACTTTATAAAACTTGATAAAATAACACAATTCATTTGGAAAAACAAAAGATCTAGAATATCAAAGCAAATGATGAAGAGAAGGATGGAGGGGAAATAGCACTCTCAGATCTCAAATTTTTTTTGGTCTCTGTTTTTTAACCAATAGTCATCAAAACCACTGGTATTGGTTAAAAAACAGAGACCAAAAAAAATGGTACAGACTAGACAAGGTAGGATCAGAAATAACAGAACTCAATAACCTAATGTTTGATAAAGTGGAAAACAAATGAGCTAGGAAAAAATTCCTTATTTGATAAAAAAAAATTGCTGGGAAAACAATTAGACCTAGACCAACACCTTACATTATATCCTAAAATACATTCTCAACGGACACTTGACTCAATATTAAAGATCATACTACAAAAAAAAATTAGAAGAGAAGCAGATTATATACTTTTCACAGCTATGGGAAGGAGATGTATTCTTAACCAAAAATGAGACAGAGGCAGTTACAAAAGATTAAACAGATAACTCTGATTACATGAAAAATTGGTACAAAAAGACTTATTGCTTAAAAAAAACTTAATCATTAAAAAGCTTGTGTTTTCCCCCCAGAGAACCCTAACTGTGAAATTAAAATACTTTTTCGAATCATGTTGAAGGGTGAAAGGTAATAACTGCCCATAACTTCAGGAAGTCTGATAATTGTATTGATACACCAGGCACTATAATTATATGCCATTTGAATAGCTTAGATGACTCCATCAATCATGTGAGACATGCTAAATTCCAACCTTCTTATGTACTTTTTAAAAAAACCTGGCTCTTTCGCCAAATTGTTAGCTTTTCTTTATAAAAAGCTCTTTCTTTTAAGAATATTTAATGTTCATGATAAGCATCTAGAAGCTTTTTCTACCTCATAACCAAAATCCTCTGGAAACTTCACTTTTCACTGAGAAAATGTAATTCTCATGTTATTAGTCAATGGACCATGTACATAGCTTTATCAGAACAGGTAAGAATCTTCATTTTGTTTGAAGTAGCTGGCAGGTACTTTGATTTAGTGAATTCAGCTATACCAACAAGGACACATCCCTCATCTACCTCCTTAGCTAATGATATATTTCTCCTTAACAAGCATACTTTATTTCCCTTGTATGGCCAATCCCACCATAATTAGCAGTCATCTTTTTTTTCTCTCCTTCTTTTCATGTAATGTATAAATACTACTAGCTGAATTGTAAATGACACAGTCCTCGTTAACCACTGGTGGAATATGTCACTCTGAGTTTAATAAAACCTGTTCTTCTCATTTGTTCTGGCTTATTAGTTTCAGCTAGCCAAACTGATAAGAAATTTCATAAAAACATTTTCCTGAAAAAAAAATTTTCTCATACTAATGAAAAATCACAAAGCTTTTGTGATGACAGATACAAAAAAAAAATCAGTTGTGAAATGTCACACCTGTGTACAAAGTTAGAATGGCTTCTACAATTAATATTACATCTTAGTTCTAAGAAAGTAAAATGAAGGTGGCACTTATATCCTGTTGTCCTGGCAGCTAAAATGAAACTTCCCTTTTGGCTCAAAGTCTGACTACCATAAGAAGATTCAGAAGCAACTGAAAATCTTTCTCTTCCTAGGTAAGGTTCCTGAATATCAGAATATCTACAAAGAGGGAAAAGTGTTGGTTAAAATTAAGTCAAGGTTAAACTTTAAATATGTATGTATTTTATTAAATAATGTTCTACTGGGGATATAACCACAGAGGTTCAGTAAAACAGTCCTCAGACCCTCATAAGCCACACAAACCACTTCTTTATATTTTATCATAAAATCCTCACAACTGGACTGTCAATAAAAACAGTATGGCAAAAACATGGTAAAAATAAAAAGAAGAATCTCTATCAATAAACTGGGTATAGGAGAAAGAGGGTAAAGCACACAGGCATGGGCCAAATTTATCAATCTGACACATGGATTCTGTGAGTAATGGGTTTACTGCATAGAGCCCATTTTCACATACAAAGTATTTGCGTATCATGTAATGAATGGAAAGAGACATCTGAATATCAAAGTTAAAAAAAATTAAGGAAAGTGAGAAAAGCAACTAAAAACTACAGGAGATCATGTAAGTAGGTAATCAGCAACATGGGAGTGTGGAAATGGTTTGAAGTTCAAAGAGTTATCTTTCAAAATAAAAATTTAATCTGGTTGGAAACGAGGATCCAAACAGAAAGGGAGCCTACAAATAACATGAAGCAAAACATTCAGTAGAAAACGAGTCCCACAAATGATAGTTTTTGTTAAGCAGGTAACATAAGCCATCAGAATGACCAGTTATTGATCAGTCATAACCAAAAGTCTAAAGTAAGATGAGCTTCAACTTTGCAATATTTAATTGTAGTTGAACAACATCATCTCATCATCATCTTTATGCTGCAAAACCCAAGGCTGACTGAGAAATATCAAAAAACATCAAGAGATCTCCCTGAACCTAAAATCCTGGGTGGCAGAAGGGTACAGCAGAAAGAGCAGAGAATTCAGAGTCAAAGAGCCTGGACAAAATAATCCCAGTCTTTCCACTTACTGTGTAACTTTAAGCAAGTAATTTCATCTCTTTGATCCTCTGTTTCCTCACACACAAAATGAAGGAACTGAACCAGATGACCTCAAAAGTCCCTCCTACCTCTTAATCTAAGATATTATGATCCTTTACATAGAGATTACTACTACTTCACCATTTAGAAGGGTAAAAACAAATACAGACCCTTAAATAAAGAAACAGATAATTTATCTAGAGTAACACATTTATATACATGAATGTGCCATCAGAAAGATTAGAGATTTAGAGTATACTTTTGCTAACAAGCAAGTACCACTCCAATGTCTCTGTGACACAGAAGTGAACCTAGATTCTCTACAGCTATGTCAGCAGAGTTCTAAAGAGTTCTACACCAAAGTAGAAAGTATGGGCCTGGTGACAAACTTTTATATCAAAGGATAGCCTAATGTATAAGGAACCTCAACACTGGAAGGCTGGCCAACAGGCCACGTTTCTTGCTACCATAACACAGAAAACTGACAAAAATACAGAAAAGTTCTCCTAACTTGATTCAAGCCCATTTCTTCTTCTCAAGAGATAGTTGCAAAGTTGCAGAAAAGTAGAAAGTGATAAAAATTACAAAATTCATAATGTCTGTGGATGATCTGTTATTAAGTAACTGCTCTTTATCCAACAATCAATGAATGCACACTACAAAATCTTTCTTGTGAGAGCAAATAACTGGAACAAAGCATATATCCATCAAGTGGGAAAACTACTAAACAAATTCAAGGTAATGGAATATTTCTGTGGCATGCGGAAAGATGAACTCAATGAATACAGATAAGTATAGAAAGTCTCATATGAACTGGTGCAAAGTGAACCAAGCAAAATTAGGGACACAATAATATACAGAATGACTCCACAACAATGTAAATTCAAACAGCTACCCCCAGAGGACTCTAAAATTGAATGCTTCAAAATCACAAAGAACAAGCTTGATCTCAAAGAGAGACAAGAAGTTATCTTCCTTCCTCTCCTTCACTCTTTATAAATGTTGGAGTTCAAGGGTATGAAAAATTGCATATAATGCCAAACTTTTTCCATATCTTAATTGGTCTTAATTTTTTTCCCCTCTCCCTTTTTTCCTTTCTTTAGAAAAAAAATTTGTTATGAAGGATGGTTTTCTGAGAAAGGTAACATATACAGTCAGAAACCTAGTCAATGTAAAAAACAAAAGATATCAATAAAATCTACGTACAAAAAATGTCATCCTCCTAATGTTTACTACCTTTGTTAAAGACTGTTAAGGAGTCCAATGAATTTGTCTTTTTGAGACGCCATATTTTCAGAGCATGCAAAAGGCCCTGAATGTCTCAAGGATAAAGGCCTCCCATCTGACATAATTTATTGTTTGTATCCTAAACTGGACTCCCTGTGTGTCTTTGGGAGGCAAGATGGGCGCCAGCCAGTCTGTGCCAGGCTAGGAAATTTGCTTGTGCAGCTGGGATCCTACAGATATGCAGACCTCCTATCTTCATAGTCTAGCAGTTCCCAAGGGAAAAGAATGCAGCTTCTGCCATCATCTTGCTCCTCCCCTTTGGGAGGGGTTTTGTCTTTTCCCACTTTTACTGCACTTCCCCCCCCCATGCCACACCCCTGTAGGTGGAGTTCCATGTTTCCAGCTCCTTCCTTTTTCATTTCTCTTGTAAAAAAAAACCTAGTTTTCATATAAGTTCAGAAGTTTTGATTGCCTTGTTGACACCTTCAACCCAGGGTTACTCCCAAAATCTATCTTCTCTGATCCTACTTCTTACCTATTGAATAATGCAAGATGAATCCAAGAAATTAAAGACTGAGCTCACAAAAATACATGTTCTCTAACCTCAACTAGGTTCTCAAAGATCCACACATGACAAACCTTTTACATCTCTCAGACAGTTAATATAGTCCCCAAAACAGGTGTTCCAAATCTTCTGTTCAAATAATTCCACACCAGATGATCTCACCTCCTACTATGCCAAGAAAACTAAGACTATTTCCTTTGAGCTCCTTCATTTCCTTCTTCCTTACCTCAAAATCTCTGGAAATCATGTATCATCTCCTTCATGGCTCTAGAGCCAAAGGAAGAGGCAGCCAAGGCTAATCTCATCACCTGTGCTCCTGACTCTTTCCAGTATCTTCTGGGGGACTGGCTTTTCAATCATCACCTCACTCATCTATAATCTACAGTACCTCACACCATAAGGCAACCAATGTGCTCAGGTCTCCCCACCCTTAAAGAACCTTCGCTTGGACCCCACCTCCTCAAACTACAATGTTCTCTCTCTTCCTTTTCACTGATAAATTCCTACTACGTAATCTACATCTACTTCCTCAGTTTCCTCAACATCCATTTACTCCTTAATTCCTTGGAGTCCAGCTAAGGATACCACTTCTTTATCAAAACAGCAATTACCTTTTAATTGTGTTCCTCTTCAGTCTTCTATAACAGTAGTCTCTCTTCCCCAAGCTCTGCCTCAGCCTTTTTCTCTACCTTCTCTACTTCAGTGAATTCATTTACTTCCCTCTCTCCTCTCCCTCTGTTCACATGGGGAATTATACTCTTACATGTGAATGCTCTGCCCAAAGGAATATAAATTTTAATCACTTAGACCTTGCAAGATATCTTCGGTTTGGGGGCTAATTTTTTTTCTCTTCTCTACACATTTATTGTATTTTTTTCAAACTGGGACAATTAACTCTTTTGCCCCATGTATAGCTTCATTTATGATTTCTTGCAATACAGTTCTGAAAAACCAGGATTTAATAAAGCCCACTGGGATTCAAATGGAGCTACTAGACTGTGCCTTAAACCCAAATCACTCTGGCTCTCACTAATTGACCTAGAGTAACAGGTCCCAGTCCCAGCCCAAGCCTCACTTGATCATTGTTTGGGTTTTGATGGTTCAGAATGAGTATAAATAGCAATTGTTTCTGTTATGGCCAGAAACCCTGAGGGAAGTCTTCCCCTCCCAGATTGATTGATTTTTTTTGGGGGGGGGAGAAAAGAAGCAGGCAAACTAGGCCATCTTACCTAATCTTAAGTCACTGAATGGGTATTGCTGACTCATACAAACAGACCTGGGACAAAACCTAACAGTGGACTGTATCTGGGGCCATCTCCAGTCATCCTGACCTATGTCTTGCCACTGGATTCAGAAGACTCTGGAGAATCCAGTGAGGCTGATATCTTATAGCCCTGGCTCACTTAAGCCTAATTCACTTGCAAGCCAAGACATCACCCTCCCAATGTCACTGTTACTCTTCAAGAAGGAAGGTGGAACAGTAAACAGTACTTCCACACATGAGACTCCCAAATCTATACATTTAGCCTTAATGTTATACTTAAATTCCAGTCCCACATGGCCACTCAAGGTTCTGCTAACAATTAGAACTATGTTCAAAATGGAACACTAGTATTCTTCCAAACTTTCCCTTCCACTCATCTTCCCTCTTCATTATCAGATCATCATCTTCCCAGTCACCAAGTTTTTCTTTGAATCTACCCTTTCTTTCTAACATTCAGTTCTGTCAATTATAACTCCACAATACCCCTCACATTTCTCTCCCTCTCTCACTCACATGATCATCATCCTAGTTCAGAACCATAACCATTCAACTAAAAACAATCTGCTTAAATAAAGCTTCCTAATTGGTTTTCTGCCTCCAGTTTCTTTCCTCTCAAATCCATCCTTTTCTATACCACCAAAATAATTTTCCTTAAGGACAGATCATTTCATTCCTCTATTCAAAAACCAATTGAATAGCTCCCTACTATCTCTAAGGCAAAGTAGAGACTCCTTGGCTATGTATGTAAAGTTATACACAATCTGGTTCCCACTTATCTTTTCAGCCATATTTCACACTACTCCCTTTAACAAACTACATAATCCAGGTAAACAATACTAACTGTTGCCCAATCTTGTCTGGCCCTCTTCAGTTGAATAGTCTGTCTCCTTATGCCTGAACTATATTGTTTTTTCAGTTCTAGTTCTGGAATCATTCCATTCCTATCAAAATCAATGAGAGTGCCAGCTCTTCCATGAAGCCTTCCTCAATCCACCTTACTGGAGTGGGGGGACAACACCCAGTGGCTTCCCTCCTCACATCTTTCTGGCCTCGGCAAGATACACCTACATCTACATATACACATATACACATATATATGCACATATATATACATATACATACACATATATATACATATATACTATACATACATATACATGTCTGTAGAGATTTTAATTCTCACTCCTTCACTGTTCCAATCCAAATAAAATGTAATCTCTTTATTACCAGTATCTCGCACATAATAGCACTTAAATATTTGAGAAGCTGAATAAAAGTATAATTTTCCACTTAGGACAGTTCATTCATTTTAGCCTTTCCAATCATCAAAAATATATTGTATTTTTTAAGGGAGAAAAAAAGCCTTACCTATCATTAGAGCAATATCTATTCCTAGCAACTGTTGAAACAGCAACAGGGAGGCCAAGATTTGAAGAAATGCTGACATTTTCCAAAATCCCACTGTTGTTACTGGTCAGTGAATTAGTTATAGAGCTTGGAAATGACTCATCAGCTATTCTTCGAAAGTTTTCCATCACACTGTATAAAATTTTTTAAAAATCAAGTTACAACATTGTTCCAATAATTAAATCACAAGTTTTAGAAAATCAAAATTTGCTATATATCATGAAAGGGTTTACTCTCTCAAATACTCCCAAAGCAATCTTGCATGAAAACGAATACATTTTTTATGTTCACTAGTTATATCAAATCATTTTATATTTAACAAACCAAACCACTGAACTTAACTTTTTGCAGGAAATAATCAATTGCTACAATAATGAATTATTAGAGAATGCAATCTTCACTTAAAGTATTTTGTGTTGTTCAGTACTATCCAACTCTTCTGGGATTTTCTTGGCAAAAATATTGGAGTGATTTGTCATTTTCTTTTCCAGCTTATTTTACAGATGAGGAAACTGAGGCAAACAGGGTTAAAGTGACTTGCCCAGGGTCCCACAGCTAGTATGTGTCTGAGGCCATATTTGAACTCAGGTCTTCCTGACTCTATTAAGAAATTATTGTTCTCTAGGACTAATTCTTTACAGGATCTCATTTCCCTCTGTAATCCTTAGCAGTTTGGTTGACTTTTAAAAAACCATAAAACAATGCTATTTTTAAAAAATCTTACCAAATAGGTACACAACAATTGTATTCTCTCTCTACCTAGCATCTCTTGAAAGTAATAACTCAAAATGTCATATTTGTATCATTTCATCACTTACTTTCAATGTTTCTTCAAGTTTGTCCTATATTAACATAACTTGTATAATTTTATGCAGCTATTAAAATCGCATTAATCACAAACATCAAAACAATAACACTTTAAAGTTTATAACAGAAAAATCAAGTTCCAGAAGCAAACTTTACAACTTATTTGAAATATGTCATAATTAACATGCATCCAGTTTATTAGCCATCAGAACCCACCTTAAATCCTACCCACAAAACTGAGACTGGTCGGAGTGGATTTTTTTAAAATGCCACCAGCAAGATGACCTCAAAATGCTAATAGCAAAAGGAAATGTGTCAAGATAGCCACAGGTGTCATCCAAATGACTGCTTAGAACGGGACCTCATTCTCTTACCACAGAAAACCTGAAAAGAAAAGATAAGCGTATCATTAAATGTACTTTTCTTATTTGTATTCCCAAGCACTTATCGAAGGGCTTTACACACAGTAAGCACTTGATAAAAGCTTTCATTCATTCAATCAATCTCACATTCCTCACAAGCTGGTTTATGTAATTATAAGGGTCAAAATGTCGCCAAGCAGCCACCAAGCCACAAAAATGACCAGCTTCCAGAGTCCTACCAGCTGACAACCTCAAAACCATTCAGGCTCTGGACCACACCAACTTCCCCCAAGCAGCCCACGCAAACGCCAGTCTCCGGCCCACTGCTCTCCCAGCAGGGAGCTACAGAGGCGGCCCCGCAGTAGGCGGGGGGGCATGAGAATGGACCTGGACCGCTCCACGATCAGCCTCTTTGAAATTAGGCGCCTTTCAAGGGCCTCCGCCCCAGAACGGAAAGGAAATGGGAAGAAATCATCAAAGACTCACTTTTTTCTTAACGCTTTGATTTACAAAGCGCTTTCCTCGCGACAACGCGGTGAGGTAAGTGGGGTCAGTATTATTAGGTGAGATGGGCCGAGGGGCAGGCGCCCGGGAGGAGGAGGGTAGGGGGCTGTGACGCCCGCGGTCCACAAGCCCCGCCCCCCACGCGAGAGCGCGAACCCCGCCCCTCTCCCTTCCACAGCCACGGGCGCACGCAGCGGCCCTCGCCGCAGACAGCTGGCCTGAGACCCGAGTCTTAGGGGCCAGCCGCCGAACCGAAAGCCAGGAACGGGCAGCCGCTTCCCTCCCTCCCCTCCCCTGTCCCAGAGCTCCAGGGGCTCCTCGCCAACTTAACCGCCCCTCGCTCCGCGGGCGGCCTCCCCTCGGCTCCCGTAAAAGGAGTAACGACGAGCCCGGGAGCTATGCTTAGCCTACCTCTTCTCTACCCGAAACAAGGGCAGCGACGTGGAGCAAGGAATGGAAGGGAAGCAAAGCAGGGCCCAGGGGCGGCCGAGCTTCTCGTCTCCGCCTCGTATTGTGCTCGGTAGTGGCAGGAAGATTGACCGAGGGCACAGGGAGAGAGATGCAGCGAAGAGGGAACCGGATCATTGTGCGCAGGCGCAAAAAGCTTCTTCGCGACACTACCACAGTATTCTGTGATATCAAGCCCGCCCTTTCCGCCCAGACGGTACTGCCTAGCCCGCGGAAAAGGCTCCCGGTTGGCTGGTGCCGGGAGAGGGGCGGGGCAAGCGTCGCCCGCGATGCCTGCTGATTGGGCAAAGGAAGCACAGCTGTGGTATTTGAAGTAAAATAGAAGCGCGCCCCTAAAGGAGTGGGAGAGTAGTCGGCTTCGCCGCATCACCTGATGAGGAATTTGGGGCGCTGTCTTTTCTCTCTTTGGGCGGAGGTAGAGACTTCTGGCTGTAGCCCGGGTTGTTTCGTAGCTGCAGAAAGAAAGCATATGTTCCTCCAGTCTTTGCTGCAGTGCTCATCTCATCGAGGGCACAAAAAATCCATAGTTCCTGTGAATAATCTACCCAAGCAGCAGTGTTATTTTGAATTTAAATAATGCTTTTTACTTTACAAAACATTAAATCATTTTTTATTCTAACAGGAACCCAGTAAAGTAGGTAGGGCATACCATATACCGTTTTTACAAAAGAGGAAGCTCACATGGAAAAGAATCCAGTGATCTGTGTTACAGGGGCTGGTGAGTGATAAATCGTGATTAAAATTTACCGAGTCTCCAGATCAATATTTCCTCATTCAAACTACAAACAAACCAGTAAAAATAGCGAAATTGTCGACCTCGGAGGGCTCTGTGCTAGGCAATTCATTAATTTATAGTTGAAAGGAACCTTACCTTTCAGAAGCTCAAAAGGAACCAATTGTGGGAGAAGCACTAAACAAAAAGGCTTCCAGTCTTTCATTATGGCAGTAACTCGCTCCTGGGGCCTTGAAAGCCAGTGTGTATAAAGCCTGGCTAGTCCTGTTATGCTGAAAAAGCCAATCAAAAAGCATTTATTAAGCACCTATTATGTGCCAAGCACTTAGCTAGGCCCTAGGGACGCAAACACAAAAGTGAAAGTCCCTGCCCTGGAGGAGTTTACAATCCAAAGGAGGAGGAAACATTTACTTACAAAGAATTGTACAAAATAGATAGGATAGGAAGCTTAAGAAGAAGCACAGAAGGAAAATAGATATTACAAAGAGGAAGAAAAAAATGTATGTATGCCATATATGGAGAGATCAGGGGAGGCATGCAGCAAGCCAGTTAATGCAAAAGCAACGAGACAGACAGGATATAGAGTTCGATTTAAGAGGAGGGATTAAAAGGAAAAGTATTTGGCTCCAAAGTGATGTGTATGAAGGAGGGTACTGAGTAATTTGTCCAGAAAAGCAAGTAGGGACCAGGTAGTAAAGATCTTTAAATGCCAAAGGGATTCTATTAGATTCTAGAAGTACTAGCCATTGGATTTTAAGTAAGGGGTGACATGGTCCTACAAACACTTTAGAAAAAAACATTTAGCAGATGAATAGAAATGGAAAAAGACACAGAGACCAATTGAGCAAACTGTAGTTTGAGTCCAGGTGAGGAGTACCTGAACCTAAGGCATCTACAACATGAATGGAGAAAAAGGAACTGATGTGAGATATGTTGGGGTAGGAACTACAAGATCTGGCATCTGATAGGAAATGTGGGGTGAAAGACAGCAGAGACTCAAGGGTGACACTTAAGTTGCAAACGTGGGTGAGAGACATGGTACCTTTAACACAAAGGTCAGAAATTTTTCAAAGTGAATTTTTAGGGGAAAATAAGATCACTTTGGGATGTATAGATTTTATTATGGTCATCCAGTTTGAAATGTACAATAAGGAAGTTGTTGAGGTTAGATTGGGACAAAGAATACTTGGACCAGATATTTAGATCTTGGGACCATCTACATAGTGATGATTAAACCCACGTGAGTTAATGAAGTCATCAAGTTAAAGATTATAGAGGGGAAAAAAGACAATAGAGACTTGAGGTACACTAACAGATGTGCATTATGGATAAACTAGCAAAGGAGAAAGAGAAGGAATGATCAGACAAGATAGAAGAATCAAGAGAACAGTGTTACCAAAAAAAAAAAGTTGAGTACTCAGGAATAGGGAGACTAAAAGTGTCAAATAATACAGAAATTCAGTCAAGAATAAGCATCATTGCTAACACTGGACAGAGCAGTTTCAGTTGAATGATGAGGTTGGAAATAACCTAGAGACAGTAGATAGCTTTTTCTAAGACTTTGGCTGAGAAAGGGAGGATACAGGAAGATAATTTGAAGGATATAGTAGGGGTCTAGCAATATTTAGCCATGTTTGTGGGCAGAAGGGAAAGAACCAGTAGATAAGAAGAGACTGAAGATTAGAAAGAAAAGTTATGATTGTAAGGAGGATCTGCAAGAGAAAACGAGACAAAGGGTGTAATGTAGAAAAGTTGTTCCCATAGGCCTAGTGAGATGGATGGTATGTCTATAATCAGAAGACCAACCTATCCAAGTTTGGAGTAGTAGTATCAAGGTGACCACAGGATGAATTTTTCAATCTAGCCATTACAATAAAGAAAGGCCATATAGAATTACAGAGGTTATGACTGGATTAAAGGTATACCCATACTGAAATTACAGATGGTTGAACTTACCAGTCAGTTAACAAACATGATTTAAGCAATTACAATGGGCCAGGCTCTGTGCTAAGTGCTAGAAATACAAATATAAGGGGAAAAAAGTCCCTTGCCCTCAAGCTTATGTTCTACTGATGAAGACTATACATAAAAGAAAACTTTAAAAGGAGGTGAAAGAAAGAAGGTACCTGGAAAGGAAACAATGGAGAAACCCAGAGGAGTACAGCCTGGTGGGAAATGAGATGGCTATCCAGGGTACCCTCTTTAAATGGAGTTTCTGGCAGGAGCTATCAAATATGCCCCAGGGGCTTTTATCCTGGTATTTGGTCTGAGGCCGCATTTGAACTCAGGTCCTCCTGACTTCAGAGCCGGAGCTCTATCCACTGAGCCACCTAGCTGCCACCCCCCCCCAAGGGGCTTTTATCCAGGTACTTCAGAGGTATGAATTATGAATGCAGAGCAAGCTAGCTGAGAGAATGTGTGTGTGCTAGCATATTCTCTCTTCCATTTTCCCAGTACAACTCCAAATTTTCTCTAAAACGTTTCAGACAAAAAGGAAAATGAATTCCTAGAACATTTAGCTAAATATGGACCTCTAGTCAAAACAGAGGTTCTTAATCTATTGTCATGGAGTCTTTCAGTTTGTTTTCAAACACATAAAATACAGAGGACTGAAAAGGAAACCAATCATATTGAGTTATCAAAAAAAAACCTTGACCTTAGGTCAAGAACTTCAACTAAAATTTGTAATCCTATTTTGATGATTAGTAACATTTTAGCTCGAATCTTAACTATTATAACTACAGTGAGGCACTGTCAAGATAACTCTGAAAGCTTTCTCCCTCCTTACCCCCTTGGATCATTGCCTGTCAATACAATTTAATGAGCGTTTAAAGTGCCTATTATGTATTAATAATTATGTTACATACTATGGATCAAAAAGACAAAAATAAGAATCCCCACCTGAAGGAACCTTGTCTAAGCGTAAGGACACAAAACCATATTCTTCAATTACAATATAATAAATCCTCATTACCACCTTCCATTCGTTGGCAAATTAAAAAGGCATCAAACATATGACATCATATATAAACTTCCTTTTTTCATTATATCATACCAATGGGTGAGTCACTGCTACATAATTGAGTACTCCCCTTACTGAAACCACTTTGTTGAACATGTATTGCCAGGCCCTAAAGGAGCCCAAGATCTATTCAAATACTTGAAGGGTAGTGTACTACATGCTGGTAATCTCTGCTGAGGCTGAAGGTGGTATATCTCTTGGAAATCCTGAGCTGGAAAGGGCTGTATTGAAGGGGCATATGCACTAAATTTGGCATCAATGTGGTAAGCCTGCCCCCACCCCCACACCTCAGGCAGAAAGAGAGCAAGTCAAAGCTTTCAAGGAGTAGTTGGGAAGGGGGCACGATTTGGACCCATGAATATACTGCCCCTGCATTTCTGGCCTGGACAAAATGGGGAGAGACTGTCTTAAAAAAAACAACAACAAAGGGCCCACAGAACCTGTATCATCCAAATTATATCGTGGACAACCATTTCCTCTATAACCTACCTGGCAACTGGTCATCCAATCTTTGAAGATTTCCAGAGTATGATAACCCACCATCTTCCAAAAGCAGTCCATTCCCCTTCTGGATAGCTCTAATGTTTTAATTTTGTTTTTTCCCCTTAAAACCTTTATTTGGTTCTTTGACTTCCACCCACCATTCCTAGTAGTGCTTTCGGGGGCAATGCAAAACAGATAATAATAATAGTAATAGCTAGCATTTATATAGCACCTAGTAGGTGCCAGCTACTATGCTAAGTGCTTTGATCCTTATAGCAATGCTGGGAAGTAGGTGCTATATTTATTATCCCCATTTTACCTTTGAAGAAAAGGAAACAAACAGGTTAAATGACTTGCCCAAGACCACAAAACCAATAACCAGCTGAGAGGGATTTGAAATCCAGTTTTCCTGACCCCAGGTCCAGCACTCTATCTACTTCATCACCTAGCTGTCTCTAACAAAATCTTCTTCCACATAACAGCCCTTTAAATAGTTATCATGCCCTTCATGTAAGTTTGCTCCAAGCTGAACACCCCAAGTTCCTTCAACCAATCTCATATGGTATGATGAAGGTACTTCATCATCTTGGTGGCCATACTCTGGACACTTCAGTACATCTGTTGTACAATTAGCACATGGCCTAAGTAACTTTTAAAATGATGGTGCTACTTTAGAATGCTTACTTTCTGGAGCTGTCAATTTTAATTAAAATGATATTCATCCCCTAAAATCTAATGGCATATGAAACCAATGGATAGTCAGAAATGCTAACTATCAAAAAAGATACATTCATACCTTTTAATATATTTATTGAGTAATGAGATCACAATTATAAAATTCAATATTTATGCTTAGAGTGGCAGCTTCTTTAAAAATGACCAAACACTACAAATTATGTTTTGCTGCATTATACACAGGAATGGTTTATTTTGCTTAACTAATCAGTTCCAACACCAGCCTTTAGAATTCAAAAACAATTCTTAATATATTTTTTCAAAGGCATGTTGAACTTTAATAATTATACACTTTCACATGAATGTGACAAAGCAAAAACTCAAGACCATGATAATAAACTAAGTACAAAATAAAATGTTGAGGACAGGCACTTTTAAGTAAGCTATTTTTCCACATAGCTTTCACAGTTAATAATGCTTGTACATGTCATATTTCATCAAAGGGTATCAACCAAAGAAGCAAAGAGTCCTTTGATGCACAAGCACAAACATATTTAAATTCAAAATTCTGTGTCCTATTTGCAATACATGCAAGAAGATCCCTGAATTTAGAAAATACCTGGAAAAAATGAACCAAAAAAAAGCAGCAAGGAATGAAAGCATTTACAAGCATCTGAATAAGGCCTTTTAAATTTTTAAGTGAGTGTTTTAAACCCCTTCATTCTCAGGTAAGGGATTAAGAGGCCGAGAGATATATCGTCTGCGAGGGTGAGGATACTGGAGGTTGGCAGTGTCAGCATCGCAAGAGTGCTCTATCAGAGGAGGAGGAGGAGGAGGAGGAGGAGGAGGAGGAGGAAGGATCTGGGCATAACTGGACCATCTCGATCCAGCCCGTGGGGAATCCAGAGGGGGAAAGAAATACCTGAAACAATGAAGACAGGAACAAAACACCAAAACAAACAAACAAAAAAAAAACAGAAGAAAAAAGAGAAAAGTAGTAAATACAAGGAGAACCAAAGAGGAGAAAAGACATGCTGGAAAAAAAAAAGCTTTAGTATATCCATGCCAAAACTAACAGAACATAATAGCAGAAATTAAGGCCCTAATTCAAAATCAAGATTGCTTAAGCAAGTTTGGAAACTTCAAAAAAAACACACACACACAAGGTACAATCTTTTTTTAAAAAATGCTTTTTAAACCCCAGTATGGGTTGGTGTTTTGGGTTTTTTTTAAAGATAATCTTGAAAATTTAAAAGATTTTCTAGTCCAATTACCCATACCTTATTTGACGCTCACTTAGCTGAGCTTTAGTAATGCTTCATTTGTAGCAGCAGCACAAGGCACACATTTTATGCAAGTGCATACACAATACTAAGAACCAATTAAAAAAAACTTTCACATAGGATAGGTAGGTAGCACAACACTTTAATGACTATCTCTCACAGAAATACAATCATAATGTGTACTTACATGTTTTTCCTGCAAAAAACACAGCATAGCTACAGATTTCTAAGTGAAAGGCTAAAAGAATTATGCCAAATCATGTTGTATTCTTCTATCACTTTATTATAACTTACCCGTAATATTTATGCACTTTAGTGCACTTGAATTATAGATATTAACTGTAAGGTTTAGAGCTCTGGGGAACATTTACTGAATGAAACAGCCAAATAAATAAAAAAAATCCTGGGACATGCCACCTTGAAGCTTTATTTACATGCTGCACTTTTAGTGGAATTTTAAGTGCTTCCCAATTTACAGTACCTTTTAGAATTTGTACTTGGAAGAAACCTTACTCCATGGAATCACACCATAGGAACATACGAGCACATGGTAAAAAAATTCTCTTTAGTGAACACTAATAAAAAATACTTACAAAAACAGTTTTATAATATAAAAATGAATACCAAACAATAAATTTAACTATCAACTGTACAGTTAAATTACTGTCAGTGCATTCTAATTCCTTTAATGCTAACAAATTTTAAATGTTACAAACTAATTACAAGTTATACCAAATATTAATATGAATAAATCAAGGCTACAAAGTGTAAAACAAATTAGCACTCAAAACAATCTTTATGAAAATTGATGATTTATTCAATCTTCAAATTTAAAAATTATAAAAATTCACCATCCTGTTTATATTGTTTTGGGAAACAAAACCAACAAAAGAGGTCTATTATCTTCCAAATGGAGTAATGTGAGTTCTCCCCCCACCTCACACCCACAAAGACAACAATCCTTTTTTTTTCTATACCCATAATATTTAGTTTCACAAACATTTCAAAGAACTTTAGTGAAAATTTGTCTCAACAAGAAGCCTCTCCATTTAATTTTCAAAAGTTCCATTAGTGTCAACAAATGGCACTGGCTAGTACAGAAACCGTGTATTTTTTTTTAAAGGCCTTTAGGATTGCGTTTAGGAGTGAGCAGGCTGCTGGTGTATCTTGGGAGAGGTCAAACGGTGCTGGGGAGGGGAAAAAGGAGCTTGCTTCCCATTCCTGTGTGCATGCAAGAAGCAGCAAAACTGCAAAGTTACTCCAGTTAAGCTTGAGATCAGCTGTGCTTTCTGTTAAAGGACATAATACAAATGGAGAAGGGAAAATGCATCACAGATCTAAACACACATGGTTATTACTGGCACAATAAGACTACAGATTAAAATCTGAAGAGTTACTGACAAGCTTAAAATTAAAACTACACAAAAGGACTGATAACCACTCTTGCTTAGTCATCATTAGAGCTCCACACCTGGGAAAGCCATCTTCATGAATGAATCTCACACTAAAATTAACCTTACTTTTGGTGAAATTAAAAATAAACTCCAGAGTCAAATCATATGGCTTTTGTTTATAACTTCTGCAATTTGAAAATTGTTATAGCTAGCTTACAATTGATTAAATTGTACTTATTTAATAAGGTCATAAGATAACCAGATGTTAGATCACTAAAGTTACAATCTGACACCCATCTTTAGAAGTGCACAATTTAAGCAATGATAAAGTAACATTCTCATCTCTATTTAATTTGGTATAGGGAAATAATTATTCCTCTTCAGAGCATTAAGTGTTATCAAAAATTCTGTAAAATGGAATCACCAAATATGCTATGTGAAACATCAGAAATATTCTGTTTCCTACTAACATTCTAAAACTAGGAATTAAGAAATCAGATCTTCTTTGCTCTCTTCTATTGTAGTCTCCACTCTAATTTGTTGGCAAAATTAAAATAAGTTCAAAGATAACAGAAAACCCTACCAACTCAGTATCTCTAGACTTCAAGTGATGACATTCTTTTAAAAGAATAAGTCAATTTGCATAGGCTCACTGGCAATACAAAATAAATTCTCTCCAACAATAGAATTAATGCCATCAAGCACTATTTCATTTTTCTCAATACTTCAAAATCAAAGTACCTTCAAAGTAAGCCATTTAATTCCTAAAGACAGATCATTAAACTTCTAAAGATAATTCAGTTTACTTTGTAGCTGTGATAGCTTTATCAACTAAGTACAAATATGTTGGAACTGTCATATTACTAAAGATTAATTTTTAAACAACAAATGAGTAATTTTGAGGGTTTTTAATACCATCTTCAATATCATAAAACAAGCATCAGATTTCTTTTTAGTACAGCTACCAGAATGAAGATGTGTGAAGAAACTGCTATATTAAAATTCCCAAGCTCACACACAAAACAGCCTACCTGCTAGCTGATGATCCATTTAATGAATTTTGTAGATTTGGATTGTTTGACCCTAAAGAAGCATTGGAGATTGCCTGTTGAGAAGAGCTCCCATTGACTGGGCTCCCATTACCTTTCAAAATACCAGTGCACTTCCAATTGTCCATATAATTAGCTGGGGGGAAAAAGGTGAAATAAATTAATAGTTAATTCCTCAGGGGGACAAATTAATTTCTCTCCCAAAAGAGTACATCAAACAGACAAACATACAGGTGGCATTTCCTTTAAGCTCAAACATTAATAAATAATTATGAAGAAAGAAAACAAATTCCCCCAAAAAAATTTTTTAAAATTTCGTGCTACTTGTTTACCATTATTCCAAAAGATACCAATTGAAAAAAAAATCAACTATGACAGCTGAGAATTTCTATAAATAAATATTTATTGTTAACTAAATGGAGCAAAATAGAAAAATTAGGTTAAAAATTCCATTTCCAAAAAACTAATAATTATAACTTGTGAGAGAAATTATTTTTATATTAACAACCAATAAGATTAAAGCTGTTTCTCTTTTATTGAAGGAGAAAATTTAGGGCCCAGCCCCTGTAGATCAATCGGTTAGTCTCTGAAGGACATGGCTAACTGATAGATGTCCCACACAACTAGGAGACCTTACATCTGTTTACAATGTAAACAAAATCTAATCTAGGAAAATTCTTGCCGTTAAGAAATAAGCCCCAGTCTTTGTACCCCTTTATTGGAGTTTAGGGTGATCCAGATGATGAAGGAGAAAATCAACCAGAGTGGTCAGAATGGAGATGAACTCCCCTGTCCTGACTGCTGGAGGTAGCTGAGTCTCATGATCAAGCCACATTCTCAACAGAAGCTGAAGACTTCTAGCTCACCTCCTCATTAAATGTCCACCAACCAAGGTTGACTTCCACTGATCAGAGGCACTCCCTTTCAAAAAAATTATTTAAGCATTAACTGTCTCCATTAGGGGTCTTTGGTTACTGAAAGAAACCACTGACCATCAATTTGTTATTAACTAGCCTAATTAATAAATTGATTATTAATTACCCAGAAACTCTATCTTTCTGGTTTTTCATTCGTCACACATTGTTCAGTCTTTTGTCATGTCTGACTCTGTGGCCCCCATGGACCACGCTATCTGATATGGGGTTTTCTTGGCAAAGATACTGGAAGAGTTTGCCACTTCCTTTTCCAGTAGATTAAGGCAAACAGAGAGGTTACATGACGTGGCCAGGGTCACACAGCTACTAAGCATCAGAGGCCAAATTTGACCTCAGGTCTTCCTGACTCTAGACCCAACACTCTATCTACTGAGCCACCTACAAGCCTCCTATTTTTTTCTCATTATAGACATAGTATATTTTGAAATAGTTTAGTCCATATCTGAAAAGCTCCCTTTGTTCAAAATAGAAACTTGGTAAAAAAATTATTTTAGTCATTACTGTGTTAGATAAAGTGAATTTTTTAAGAGTAAAGGAATTTCTCACTCTTAATTATGAGAAATAACTACAAAAAGATACTCTACTCATGAGGCAACTGTTATTCACTGAAATCTTACCTTTCCACAATCTCACACAACCATCATCTCCAGATGATGCTAGTACTGTCCCGGTTATATTCCAACTCACTCGCCAAACCTGAGAGTTGTGATTATCAAATTGAGCTACTATATGAATCTCAAATTTTGTTGGTCCACCAGAAGAAGTTAATTCTTTCCTATTAAAGAAAAAGTCTTACTGAGGCACTTTGCAAAGGAATTTAACATGTTATTCAAAATGAAAAATCCAAATTATCCAAAAATGTAAAAGATTACATCCCAAAAAGGTTAAAAAGTTAAAAGGAATAACAAGACAAAAAAGCTTCAGTTAAAATATGTAGTCAGCTTCTTAACTTTCCACAGTAAATTTATTAATATCTGAAACTCAGAATGAGTCTAATCATCAATAGATATATGCCTAAGGAATTTAAGCCACTGAACTAATTATACTAAGCAAAACATAAGGAAAGTACATCTACTCCCACCCTAAAAATATGATGCATTTCTACAGAGTTTAAATTCTTTTAATTACCTTGTTTCATATTATCAGTACTCATTTCTTGCCAACCAATCATAGAATTTTATTTAAAAACTGCTCCAAAAACTCACCTCACAGGTTTTAGCGTGAAAATTCTCACATCTTTAGTTGCTACTGCTAGGATATGGAATGATCTTCCCAAGTTTGGAGCAAATGAGATATCATGTACAGGATCAGTGACTGTCATAAGGGATTCTGCTTTTGCATATTTCCTAAGAAAATTCAAACCATTTGCATGAAGTACTCCGCAAGAAAAATAAAATTTGTTATAAAATATCATGTTTTATCATTTCAGACTATAAGCACTCTATAAAAGAATTATTTTTTATAATTATTCTCTTCTATGTATAATTATTCTCTTCTATAGTCAACTAATATTTAATCCAGATTCCCAAATGGCTTCCTTTACGATTTAAAGTTTAATCTAACACACTTCAAATAAAATATCCAGAGTAAAAACTACATTAAAATTGTATCTCAGTTTAATAGTCCTTAATACCTGTTGGTATAAGAAAATTTCTCAAGAAGTAATTATAAATTGTACAGGGTCTTTTAAGATCCTACCATCATTCAGTACTGTAACAATGCAGGTACTCATCAAGACCATGATCTTATTTAAACTACAAAATTACTTTTGGATACAAACAGAACGAATTAAATTGTCAATCCCTGTTTCCTGTAAGTGAATTGGGTTAATATTTGCTAAAGGTCAACTCTGTATTGGCAACAAGATGAGGTACAATATAATTTATTCTCAAGTATTCTTCACAGAGCTATAGTACCCACATATTGGAGCATAAATAGTTATGATTAATTCAATAGTGAGCAGAATACAATTTACTTGAGTAAAAACTCTTTAAAGATAAAAATTATATACCAATTAAAAAGTAAAGAAAAACAAATTTGGATTCTAGAATGAATAGCTTACCTGGTGTTTTCATTATATTCATAAATCTGAACCTTAGCAGATACATTTGGACTACTGTCATCACTTCCTACAGCTATCATAGGGGAATGAGCACGAGAACTAGAAATGAAAAGTAAACAAATACTCACACAGAGGTATTATGATTATAATGATTAACAATGACTGATAACTAACTTTATATATCCACTTTCACCTCATTTAGCAAAACAGAACTTGGACATAGTAGAGTTAAGCAGCTACATAATTAAAAATTATGGAGCAATTACCTTGTTGATCCATCTGTGATTCAACTATCTATGAGGGATAGGTTCTTACACTGAAGTTTAGGGATGTATTTATTCATTTTAAAACATGTTACCAATTATGAGCTATGCAATCTAATAGATACAAAGATAATACACAATACATGTTTTCAAAAAATTTACAATCTAGTCAATGATTTTAACAGTTCATTGGGATATCTCGAGTGGTATAATGGAAAGAGCACTAGATTTGGAGTCAAAGAACCTGAATACATGTGGTTCTACCTCTTACTAGCAGTATTAAAAAACCTTTAGCCAGTAACTCTGAGTCTGCTTATCTAAGAAGTAATGGGAATAATAACAGCCCTACTACTTCCCAAGAGTTGTTGTAATAGTTCCGTAAATAATTAAATGCTATAACCTATTATTACTACATCATTCATGTCAGACCTTTCTGGATTTACCTTCTCCCACAAAAAAAGGCTTGAAACATGTGACAGTCAAGAACAGAAGATATAAGGATATGAAACAAGTTTCACTTATTAAGGCAAAGGATTTGGTCAAAACAATAAAGCAGCCTTTTACCCCCCTCCCTTCTTTGTGGAAATGGGATATTTTGGGTGCAGGATATTGCATTTACTGTCAAATACAGGTGATGTATTGTTTGCTTTTGATGAACTTTTTTTCTTTGTTTTTTAATCTTTGTTACTCAAGAATGAGTTGCTAGGTAGCGAAGAGGGAAGAAAAATAGCTATTTTGGCAAATCAAAATCCAGAGCCAGGAGTAACAGTAGAAGAGAACAGAAAAACAGCCTCCTCCCCAGATGTCACTCTTGGTTCCAGATTTATCCTATGGCCAACTGCACTTCCAAAAAGAATAAGGGGAATTCAATTTAATCCAACAAATACTGAGTAGAAGGCACTCTGCTAGGTATAATAGGAGATACAAAGACAGTTAAGACATAGTCCATACCCTTAAAGAGTTTATACTCTGAGAAGTATGATTCTATTCAGGGTAGTATTTATCATGAAATTATAGACTTTTCAACTACCATCTTCCTTGGTTCCTTAGGTCCTCACTTTTGTACCTTTTCCATAACTAGATTTTCAAAGATATTTCTAAACTATTCAATACCTTGGCTTGAGTTTCACTGACTTTCCTGCCCCTTAAAAATGAAAACAAAATGGAGTCATAAAAGTCAACATAAATGAAGAGGCTGTTTATTCTATCTTCAATTAATAATGGCACAACTAATATGAATAGTCAAATAGTTTTAATATTGTGGAGGTAGATTGTGCGGTACCAGGTCTGAGTCACAAATTAGTCTAAGTTTTACTTCTCACACTGTCAACCTATGAGAATGTAAATTACATTTACAATTATGTACTATAAATCATGTAACTAAAAATTTCAAAAGGTTTACTGTTAACATGCCATGCTGTTATTTCTCAGGACATCTCTGAAGAAAAAGCTCTTTAATTACAAAACATTTTACAGAGAATTCGAGGTGCTAATATTAAATGGCAAGTGTCTTTTCTACTATGAAGATGCGACAAGTTAAATTGTAGATTTCCACACTAGGTCATTCAGAAATTAGACTTTCCAAGCTAAATTTTTTTTTTTAGATTTTCTTAGACATACAAACAAAGCAAATTATCAAACGTTTGCCTTTTAAAAAAAATCAAGGGACTAGGATATGGCTCACCTTGAGGGATTCCATGAAATACAACTACAGCTTAGCTTACATGAGATTTCATGCTGCAGTGACCACTGACTAAGATTCATAACATCTGGAGCCTCATATATTCTCACTACACCATCTGCTGAACAGGTTGCTAACATGAGACCCATATGCTTAGGAGCAAACTTCACATCAGTAACTGATGTTCTGCTATCCACCAAAGTGGTCCTCTTAACCTAAAAGAAATGAATTAACAAATCACTAAGGTATATCATGTCAACAAGCATTTATTAAGTGCTTACTATGTGCTAGGCAATGTGCTAAGCATCAAATAACCTTTTATTCCCTATTATGTATTTTCCACAAAGTCCTGGTTTCTTGAAGGCCATACCAGGACAGTACTATCTCTGGTAAGTAAAACCACACTGCAAAAGCTTTATATTCAATCCTGGCAATAGACTGAATCTGATGTCTGAAGACAAACCAAGATAAATACAAAGAATCTCATCTCCAACAGGCTGGCTGCTTGATGATGAACTCTTTGAACATGACTATCCATAAAACTAAGGAGACTACAAAAGCAGCCCTTGGTTTTGTATGATCTTTTTTCCCTTCCACAATAATAGTGGTAGAACGGTAAAAAAGAGGACAAGGAGTGCAAAGAATCACACAGTTTTTAGACCAACTGTAACATTAAGTACTCTAAATGTGAGACCTTTGCCAAATACTGTAAATGGACATACTATTAGAAAACTGAACAATACTGATAACCTTGATTAAAAAACAAAACAAAACCAGAGGACAATAAGAAAGTGGTTTACAGTTTCTCCTTGAAGAGGAGAAAGGAATTGATAAAGTTGGTTTTACTCTGTACATACCCAAGGAAAACAAGAAACATTATTTTCTGGGACACTTGATGCAGTGTTTGAGATAAATATAAAATAAAAAGATCACCAAGGAAATAAGTGTAGCTTATGTACCAACAGCTACTGCAGAAGATGAAGTAGAGAAATTCTATGAAATTCTTGAGAAGATCCTCCAAGTCAGTAAGTATTTGGTTACTCCTTAACTTCAGTGTAAAAGTAGGCATAGAGGAGAGTTTTAAGAAACATGGAGTAAGTTTGGGGAAAAAAAAGGGCAAAAGGCTTTCAGAGTTCTTAGAAGTCTCATACCTATTTATCATAAACATTCTGTTCCAGAAAAAAAGTCCAACTAGACAGTATTGAACATGATGAGTGAGCACTAATCACAAAAACAGACTATCTTAACACAAAAGAAATAACTGGTTACTGATATGCAAGTTAGATCAGAATCCATCACCTATGAGTAGTCAGACCATCAACTAGCTAGAGTAGAGATGAAAATCAACATCAAGTTAGAAAAAAAAGATGAAATGATCCCCCCCAATCACAACTTCAACCCGATCTATTCAAATGGGACTATTAGTGCCAAAAAATAAGAAATTAAAAAAGGTAAAGAGATTTATCACCATTTTGTCAAAGTTCAATTGATATAAAACAGTAACTACAGGGAAGAACAAAAGACCAGAAACCAACTTAGTTAATAAAGTCCTGATCTCCTTGATTGGCCTTGCTGTTCCATGAACAATCCAATGCAAGTTGGAAAGTGAAGAAAACAGCGGGAAAGGAAAGAAGGAGGGAGGAAAGGATGGAGGGAAGGAGGGAACAAGAAAGGAAGGAGAGAAGGAGAAGAGGGCAGTATGTTTTGATGGGGCGTGATAAAGTGTCATAAATAATAATCTTCAAAGCTTCTCATCAGTGCCATGTGATCTACTAGCACATGACTCACCCAATGACTCTGTCCTCGAAGTTTATCATTGGATTCTCCCACTATTTCTTCCCAAACAGCAGCAGTTCTGTCAAAAGAACAGGAAGCCAAAACCTGTCCAAATTCAGGATGTGCCCATGTCACACGCCATACAGAGCCGCTGTGCGTCTAAAAGAAAAAAAACAGCACTCTAAGGGGAAAAAAAACCTCAAAATGACTCACAAAAGAAATTATAACAATATTTCCATACTTTTTTGCATAAAATTACTCCCCCTTCCCCATGGCTCAGCACCAGCACTTACGGATAGGAAGGCCATTCTATATCCTCACCTCCTTCCTCCCCTTCAGTTCCTATGCACCCAGGATAGTCAAGACCATTCTTTTTTTCTGAAAAACGAATCCTACTATGGTCCTTTATACTCCCAAAGAACCCCTATCATCTACATGTACCACTATATTTCCCTATGGTATCTACATGGAAAAAAAAGGAAAGAAAAAGGAAACGCGAAGAGAGATGAATACTTTTTACCCCATTTGTTCTCTATTTTTGCTAATACTTAAACCCTTGAAAAACCTCAAAAGGATTGTATGCGTGCTTCAGAAACAGAAGAGTAGAGGAGAAATTCATATACTGAACTCCATTTCACAAAAGCTAGAGAAGACAAACTACTGTGATCGGATAAGGTAGGCTGATCAATAGCTGGCTCTCATTGAGAAGTATTTCCAGTAATTTAAGTAGGAGGTCCTAGACTGGCACTACTCTCTTCCCCTCCTCTTTGGGAGTTCCTGTCCTTGATACCTTCCCAACCCCACTGGAGTCACCATTGCCACTTGGAATTAGAAGAATCTGCAGTCTCACTGCATGATGGGAAATGATAAGAGGGAGTTCTTGATCCCACTCCTAAGACCACAATATGCAGAAGGGGGAAATAAGGGGAGAAAAAGATAGAAGGCATGATCTTAGCATCCCAATTTGGTTCTCTGAATGCTTTTTCCCACAGAAACATCATTATACACTGTACTCATACAGTGAGTATAATACAGGTCATACAGTACAAATATGATACCTGAGCTACATTACAGATGTTAAAATTTTTGTGTGTGGGCCATGGAAACTGTCATTCATAATAATGTTGTTTTTAATCAGAAAATGTATTCTGCTTCCAACTTCTGGAAAAAAGCCTATTTTTATGTTAATATATGTTTCAGAATTACAGATATAAGCCTTTTTCACATTAAATTACAAATCACAGCATTTCCTTTCATCCCAATATTTCCTACAAGATGCAAATGCCATCATTCAAGGTTGAACAAGCTATCTTTACTTCACTATCTAGTGATCATCTCATCTAGGAACTGACTAGTACTTAAAAAAAAACAAAGTAGAACTGAGACTTTGCCTATATATTTGACTTTACATGTCACCTAGAAAAAGTGCCCCATGAAAAGAGATCCTCCTTAATCTTAGTACCTTCCTTTTGAGACTACTCCCAATTTCTCCTGTTTTTAGCTTGTTTGTACAAAGTTGTTTGCATGTTATCTCTCCCATTACATGGTGAGCTACTTGAGAAAAGGTATGGTGTTGTGCCTTTCTTTGTATTCCCCATACTTAGCATAGTGCCCAGCACACAGTGGGCACTTAATAAATGTTGGTTGACTGCCTATCTATAAAATGGTAATGTTAATTATCCTAACAGACAAATCAATCTTTTCCTGATCTTGGGCTCATATATTTTCAGGGTTTTTTTTCCTCTCACTGTTTTAGATTTGTGTACTATGTACATGGTAAAGAATAGGAAAGTTGTATTACATCTGATTCCTAGTAGGATGGAATTTAAAACACTGAAAAAGTCCCACAAATATTCTCTCCAAGGACTGAGCAGCAACACCATTAAGTCAAAGTTAAATATTTAAATTTAGTATAGCATCACAAAGTATTATCCAAAATAATCAAAATCATTTTTTAAAATTACAGTTAAAATCAGTATTTACCTTCCAGCTAGCAGTACAATGCCAATCCCCACTTTCACTTTTGTCCCAGACCTGTAAGAAAATCAAGATTTGTCATCAACACCTGTGTACCTTCAGTAAGAAAAGCATTTTAGAGAAAACAAATGCCAAGTGAATATAAAATACACTCAAACAATATCAATGTACTGCAGTGGGAAAGGCCTCAGGATTTATAACCAGAGGATTCAAAACCAGTTCTGCCACTTACTACTTTTGTAATTTTTGGCAAGTCACTTAACTTATCTGGGCCTCAGTTTCCTCATTTGTAAAATGAAGGAGTTAGATTAAACAAACAACCTCAAGGTTATTTCCACATTTAAATCTATGTTATTATAATCTTTCTTTGAAAACTTCATATTTGTCCTGTGTACTTCTTTACAAAACAAAAAAAATTATTTGGTAAGGTATCCCAAGTTACCCAGTTATTCTAAATAATGAAATGAAAATAACTTCTATCCCCTGAGACAATATTTGACACCTTCAGTATTATGAAACCAGTATTGAAAGTTACTACTTTTTAGAGTCTCAACTATATATCACTGTTTGCTCCAATAGATAAATGGTCAAATCCAAGCTACGAACAACCACCAAATGAAAAAATGCTCCAAATCAATAATACAGAAATACAAATGGAAACAAATTTAAGGTATCACCTCACACCCATTAGACTGGCAAAGATAACACAAGGAAAATGACAAATGTAGGAGGTGCTGCAGAAAAACAGGGACACTAGTGCATTGTTGGTAGAGCTGTGAATTGGTCCAGCCATTCTGAAAAACAACTTGCAACTGTGCCCAGAAAGCTACTAAACTGTGTATACCCTTTGGTGCATACCCTTGGGCCCAGCTATACTACTACTAGGACTATAACCCAAAGACATCAAAGTTAAGAGGAAAATATACCTATCTGTACAAAAAATATCTATAACAGCTTTTTTGATAGTAGTCAAAAACTGGAAACTAAAGGGCTTTCTTACTCTTGGGAAATAAACAAATTACATTGTAAGAATGTAATGGAATATTATTGTGCCTTAAACGATGAAATGGACAATTTTAGAAGAAACTGGGAAGATCTCTATGAACTGACACAGAGCAAAGTGAGTAGAACTAGGAGAACAATTTATACAATTTCATTGCAGAGAAAAACTTTGAAAGAATTTAGAACTCTGATCAATGCAATGGCAAAACGGTAAAACAGGAATCCAGAAGACTAATTCACCTGCTGCCACAGAGGTGATGAACTGAAAATACATTTGTAGGCATGTCCAGTTTAAGAATTGTTTCCTTAGACTGCATATTTATGATGAGGGTTACGTGGTTGTTGTTCAATGTTGAGGCGGGGGAAGGCAGGGTTAGAGGTGGGATAGATTATAAATGCATGTGAAAAATATATTTTTTAATAGAAAATAATATGGGCAGCTAGGTGGCACAGTAGATAGAATGCTGGGCCTGAAGTCAGGAAGACTCTTCTCCCTGTGTTCAAATCTGGCCTCAGGTACTAACTGTGTGACCCTAGACAAGTCACTTAACCCTGTTTGCCTCAGTTTCCTCATCTGTAAAATGAGCTGGAAAAGGAAACAAAACCTCTCCAATATCTCTGGCAAGAAAACCTCAAATGAAGTCACAGAATTAGACACAACTGAAAACCACTAAACAACAAAGAAAATAATACAAGCAGGTAACTGAGAATCTCTTAGAATAAGAAAAATCTAGATAATCCTCCATTATGGATACCATAGAAAACTACATTATGTAGAATAAATTAGAATTGGAAAAGACAGAGGTTAAGAAAAAATCAACTATACTCAAGTGTCCTTCACCTGATTGTAAATATTACTAATCTTCAGTCCTATATCTAGTAGGTTCTGAAACTTTAAATATAAGTAACCATTCAATACAATTTTATCACATTAAGTTTAGCTATTCTGGCAGCATGTAAAAATTCTGGAGTAGTCAAGTTCATAAAATAAGGCCTCTAGAACACATTTCAAACCATATTTAAGTAACAAATATGTGCATCAAAGAATTGTATTTTAAAAGGGGCCTTAGGGGGCAGCTAGGTGGCGCAGTAGATAGAGCACCAGCCCTGGGGTCAGGAGGACCTGAGTTCAAACTGACTTTAGACACTTGACACTTACTAGCTGTGTGACCCTGGGCATGTCACTTAACCCCACTGCCTAGCCAAAAAACAAAAACAAAAGGAGCCTTAGCGTCATAATAAATCCATCGGCTATAAGCTTATTTACATATTTTTCCATTATGAAAACTGTATTAACAAGATACAAAATGAGTAAAAGTTTCATAACAAAGACTCTTCTAAATCGGAATATCTAACTAAAATTATTTAAGTCTTTTTCCCTTAGTCTCACCATCCAAGTGTCTTTAGTAACCTACATTATACACATATGAAACCTAAATAAGTCACAGGTTTGATGAACCTCCTGAAACGGATGGAAAAGGTACTAGATGTGGTTCCCCCAATCCCAATATTCAATAAATATAGGCAATGCTACTCTAGGTATTGGAATTAATCTCATGAAAAAGACACTCGATTGAGAGAAAATATCTTGTAACTTAAGTTCAGTTTCTCACACAGTCCTCTTGTTCTTTGTATATTGAAATGTGTGTCTTTGTTTGTTGAGCATTAAATTCACAATAAAAAAACTGTTTTTAAAAGACAGAAAATGCCCTCGCGTTTGCCTGGTTTGGGTTTCTGAAAAAAAGCAAGACCTGCTTTCCAGCTAAGTGACTCCCAGGCTGAAAGCCGAAAAGCGGCTCTCACGTGACGAGAGCCCACTCCGCCAGCGATTCGCAGCGCGAGGACCTAAGTCCCGCAGGTCGGGCGGAAGAGGAGAAACAGTGTTACCCCGAGTTTTCCCTCCCCGCCCCCATTCCGTCGCTTCTGCGCACGCGCCCTGAGCTCCCGCACGAGAAGCTGCACCGAGTACGGCCGCGCAGAGGCCCGCGGGCGGGCAGGCGTCCCCAGAGCCAGGCTCTGCCTCCGCGCCTCCGTGCCACCGCCACCGCAGCCCAGAGACGGAACTCCTTTCTCCCTGCCCGCTCTTTTCCCACAGGCCGCCCTCCTCACCTTCACACTCTGATCACTGGAGCATGTCGCCATCCGCCGTCCGTGGAAGTCAAAGGACACATCATGAATGAGATCCTTGTGATCTGCCGCGATACTGCGCGCTACGAACATCACTGCTGCCACGGCGGGGTTACCGCTTATTTGGCTCCCGCCTTGATCCTCAGACTTCCGAAGGCCGTCCTTGGCGCACGCGGGCCCTCCATGCACTGAGCGTCCCAAGCAGCGCGCAGCCGGGAAAAACGCGCATGCGCGCTCCCAGCCCCCACCCTCTTAAGTGGGATTCCGTGAGAAAGAGCGTTTCACTGCAGTGTCAGCATGGGGCGCTCTAGCTACCAACGGTAGCTCTTGGTGCTGGCATCACGTCTCCGCCCCCCGCCCCCACCCGCGCGAGAAAGGGGCTAGAAAGGGCTGGAGTCTAGCAAAGGCACAGTTTCTTGTCTTTTTCCTGGTGAAGTTAAAAATCATCAATAAAAACAAACCTTGCCTCATACAAAGAACAAAGAAGACATTTGGTTAAACTGAAGTTCTGATAAAGTTGTGCTTTTTAAAAAAAAAATGTATGGATAAAAAGGCAGTAACACTGCTCAGCGTTGCCCTTTCTGTACTTTTCTATTTACTTCTGTGCAACTTTTTAAAAGTTTGATTAATGTTATTGATATTCTTTGCCATTTATTGGTCTTGTGACATTGGCCAAATTACTTAACCTCTCAATGCTGTACACGACTCTGGAGGGCGCTAAATTGCACATGTGCCGACTAACAATGGTAGACGGAATTTCCTCGCGCTGGGGTTTTCTCACCTCTACCCGTGAAACTACAGATCTAGACCCTATCCCCCTATTGCTAACCATTGACCTATCCCACTCCTGCAGTAGAAAGACTCCATTGTAATACTGTATGCAAGCGTGGGCGCCTCTAGCACAGCTGGCCCTAGAGGCAGGAAGCTTTATCTTTCCTAGTTCCAGTCCAGCCTCCAACACTTGCTAACATATCTGTGTCCCTGGCCAAGTCACTTAATTCAGTTTCCTCACCTACCTTTTAAGTTGTTTTCTTTCATTTTTTTTTTGTTGTGTTGTAAATTGTTCCCCTGGTTCTGTTCACTTCACTGCATCAGTTTGTACAAGTTTTTAAAGAAATAATATAGGAATTATTTAGAGACCATAAAATGGTTTATTTAGAATTCTAAAGAACTGTTGAAAACCCAAAGCACCAACATAACCGGTCCAAGAGACTATTATCGATCTACTTAGGTATTGAAAAGTTTAAAGAGTATACCAGAGTTCTTTATCAGAAGTCCATGGATAGATTTCAAGAGATCCATGAACTTGGAAGGGGAAAGTTTTAAACGTTTTATTTTCAGTAACCATTGGTTTCCCTTGTAGTCTTATTTTATTTTATGTATTTAAAAATATTCTGAAAAGAGGTGTATGGGTTCCACCAGACTCCCACAGCAATCCATGACCTAGAGGCAAAAGATTAAGAACCCTTGGTCTAGGCTTTAGGGAAGAACAGCTACCATGATCAGTATTGAAAAATAAATAATGTATGAAACCGAATTGTAGAGAAAAGATGAAATATTTATGCCAGTTATACATTTATATGTGTACATACATGTCATATTTTATGATATATAATAGTGCAACAATAATGACTAATCTCCTACCCTATTAATAGCAAGGCCTGCCAAAGGCTTCTATTTATTATCCTACAATCTAGCTTAGCTCAGTTCCCATGGAGCACGGACCCAAATTCCAAATCCAAACTCCCCTTCTGGCTTAAGATCTAGGAACACTGGTTTCTCTTGGGCTTTTTCTGTCAGGCTGACTGGCTGCAATATCTTACCTGGCTCCCAGGTCAACATGGTTCGATGGGGATTACCACCAGCATGTGAAATTAAGGACAAATAAAACCAAACAAGACAAGCACTAGCCATGGGGTGAAAGGAGGCCCAAGAAGGAAGGACACAAGCCCTCTTTGTGTTCATGGCAACCAAACTGTGGGTAAACTGTGATCTTCATCGTCTGAATGACCATAGGAAAGAGCAGGCAAGAAGAGAGCAACTGTAGCAGTCTGGCAGTTTTAAAAGATGCAACCTCTTCTGCTTACACAGCCAATCCAAGGAGGATACTCTTATGACAATGCAGGGAAGCAGGGTGCTGTTGGGCAGTCGGGGAGTGCATAGGGCAAAGCCCTTTACATTTGTTTATCAACCTCGTTGTCTGGGTTAGGCATAACTTCCTGAACAATGATGAAAAAGGGTTACCAATAGTATCTTTATATATTCAGGCCTTTGTTTCTTTCCATATATGAAATCTGTCACCAAATCCTATCATTTCTCCCTTAAAATGTTTCTTGGATTTAACACTTCCTCTTCATTCTCACTGATGACATGCTAGTCCAGACCACCATTGTATCATGACTAGAATTCTGTAAGAACCTATTCACATCTTCTCCAGTTGTCTACAGCATTGCCTAAGTCATTTTCAATTTTTTTTTCTCCCAGAGTCAACAGACATCCGATATTCCAATGACTCAACAACCATGATCTTACTTTAGCCCAAATCGGGATCACAATGTACACATCAATGCACAGTATCAATACTTAATCTCATATGAAACATAAAACATTGCAATACAGTGCATATCAAATTGACATTTTAGCACCATGGGAGGAATGATGAAACAATAGCTGGTCTGCTCAGATAAAGATACCAGTGAAAAATACAATACAAAAATGGTGTCAATTATAGCCTAGAGAAAATTATAGAAAGTGGTGGGGAATATCCTTAAACTTTGACTGGAGACACTGAAGTTTGCCCCAGCTCTGAGCAAAGACATACCAAGAGAGGTGGAAGCCAATTACAGGAGCTCAGGAAATCAAGTTCAGGACTTGACCGTCCTTTGCCGGATTCAAGAGACATCAGACGTTGGCTATGACACAAAATCTCAAAATAGTAATTTTGGGTGGAAATATGAGTACACAGAAGGAAACACAAAACAATCAAAAAATATTATGACTCGAGAGGTATCCGAAAGGTAAACCTGAAAGAACAGAATAACTATACAAGTGTGAGGAGAGCCTGTTTGGAGCATGGGGCTGAGAGGGCTTAGCCACAAGGATTACAAGAATATTTGAAAGAAATGAGACAAGAGATAAAAAATGAAATAAAGGAAAAATTTTAAGGATATTTAATAACTTAGGAACAGAAGGTGGCTCATACTTAAGTAGTAACATCCCTTAAAATTAAAATAGACTAAACAAAATCAAATATTAGCAGAAAATTGAAAGATTAAAAAAAAAGAATCTCTAAACTATTATTAAAAAAAAGTAACCTAGGGGCAGCTAGGTGGTGCAATGGATACAGCACCAGCCCTGGAATCAGGAGAACCTGAGTTCAAATCCCACCTCAGACATGTAATACTTCCTAGCTGTGTGACCCTGGGCAAGTCACTTAACCCCAATTGCTAAAAAATAAAAATAAAAAAATTTTAAAAAGAACCTTTATCTTATTAAAAACTGATAATATGTAAGGATGAAAAAACACAATTTAAGCACACAGACTGAGGCAGTAGAGATCAGGCCGCTATTTTTTTTCAAGCAATTGGGGTTAAGTGACTTGCCCAGGGTTACACAACTATTGTCAAGTGTTTGGTCTGAGGCTGGATTTGAACTCAGGTCCTTCTGACTTCAGGGCGGGTGCTCTATCCATTGAGCCACCTAGCTGCCCCTCAGCTATTTCAACAAATAGTGGAAAATGACAAGAATATTATAACATTTTTTGTTTTCTGATATGCTCGACATTTTTCAACAATTTCTTAATCCATTGTCCCTTTAAACCTATAAAAATGTAAAACAGTGATATACACAATTAAAGCAGCACTCAGAGCAATCTAATTTCCCTTTTTAAACTAAATATCTCCTGGTTTCTGTTCCTGTGACTGGTTGCTGTTTTTTTGTTTGTTTGTTTGTTTTGGTTTGTTTGCTTTAAGGATCTATTAACTGCCAAATCTAGTAGCCTTTTCTCAATCCTAAATCTTTTTACCCTTTCTGTAGCATTGGAAACTATTGATCACCTTCTCCTGGATACTCCCTTTTCTTTAGCTTTTCCTGACACTGCTTGCTCCTGGTTCTGCTATGTATCTGTCTTTGACATCTTAATTTTCTTTGCTGGTTTTTCAGGCAAGTCGTGTCCACTAACTGTGGTTGTTTCTCAAAGCTCTGTGCTGGGCCCTCTTCATTTTTATTTTTTATTTTTTGCTTTATACTGTATCCTTGGTGATCTCATTAGCTCCCATGGATTTAATAAGTATCTCTATGAAGATGATTCCCAGCTCTATATATCTAGCACTAGACTCTCTCCAGAGCTGCAGTCTCTTATCACCAACTGCCTCTTAGACATGTCCCATAAATATCTCAGACTCAATATGCCCAAGAGTTAATTCATTAGCTTTCCCCCAAATTCTTCCTCTCTTCCATACTTCTCTAATATCATCAAGGCCACCCACCATCATCCTTCTAGTAAATCAGGCTTGTAACCTTGGTGTCATCCTTGACTCTTCACTTGCACTGACCTCACATATCCAATGTGCTGTCAAATCTTGTGTTTCTGTCTTCAGATCTCTCACATAAAACCCCTTCTTTTCATTCACACAGCCCCTCCACTAGTCCAGGCCCTCATCATTTCTCATCTGGATTATTACAATAGTCTCCTAAATGGCACTTTTATCCCAAGTCTTGTCCAATTCTAATACATTTTTCGTTTGGATTCCAAGATGATTTGTCTAAAGTGTAGGTCTATGTAACCTTTCTGCTCGATGAGGTCCAATGGCTATCTATTCTAAAATCAAACATAAAGTCCTCTTTTTGGCATTTAAAATTCATAATGTGTTTTCTTCCTACCTTCCCATTCTTCCTACATTTTCTGTCATTGGTGCTCTTCAGGAATGAAGAATCATCAACAACAACAAGGGTTCTGCATGAAGTTTCTACACAGAGAGAAGGACTTCCAGAGCAGGTGCTATGAGTTAAAATTTGTCACATATATTTCTTACACATGTGTCTCACTACTATTATGGTCTCAGGAGTGGGGAACCTGTGGCCTGGAGACCACATGTGCCCTTTTAGGTCCTTGGGTTCGGCTATTTGACTAAGTCCAAGTTCTACAGCACAAATCTTTTTATTACGGGGATTTGTTCTGTGAAGCTTGGATTCAGTCCAAGGGCTGCTTGAGGACCTAGAGGGCCATATATGGCCTCCAGGCCATGGGTTCCCCACCCCTGGTCTAAGTTCAAGCTTACTCCTCTCATGGATGCTGTGTGTATTTGTGAGGAGTAAATCAAGTTCTTAGGAGAGGGTTTTCTATTAACTGTGTTTACCATGTTATCTGAAAAATTAGTAGCTGCACTCTGGAGAACACACCTGCCAATTTGAACAGAAGTTAGGAAATGCTTTTTCTCCTCCTCCTCCTCCTCCTCCTTCTTCTTCCTCTTCCTCCTCCTTTTTCTTCCTCTCATTGTTACTTTTTTTTTCAAAAAGCTGGGACAATTTACTTTTTGAACTGTGTAGTTTTTATTTATGAATTTCTTGAAATACAGCTCTGAAAAAACAGGCTTTAAAAAAGCCCATTGTGTTGTAAATGGAGCTACTTGGGTACCCTTTATACCCAAATCATTCTGGTTTTTATTGAATGGCCAATAATAGCCACAGTCCAAGCCTCTGTGGCTCATTGTTTAGATTTTGATGGCCTAAAATGAGTATAAATGGCAATTGTTTTCTGTTGTGGAGGGGCAGAAATTTTGAGGGTTGTCCCCTCCCAGACTGATATCTTTGTGACTGTAAATTGGGCCATCTTTTGTCTCAGTTCTTACCTAGTCCTTAGTCATTAAATGGGCATGGCCTCAGACAACCTGAGACCTGGGAAAGGCTTTAATTTAGCAACTCCAAAGTCACCCACTGCATCCTGGGCCACGCCAGTCATCTTGACCTTTGTCTTGCCACTGGACTCTGATGACTTTGGAGAAGAGAAGGAGGCTAATGGCTTTCTTTGCAAATTTGTGCATTTCTGCCTCATTCAAGCCCAATTCACACACAAGTAAAGACATCACCCTTGTGATATCATTGGTTCTCTTGAAAAACAAAGGACAAACAACAACAACAACAACATTTTCTGTTCTCCATGAATTCTGTTATACAGAAATACTAGCCTAGTTGCACCTTCTCAACACAATGTTCCATCGCCCATCTTTACATCTTTGCATTGGCTGTTCCCAATGCCTTGAATGCTCTACTCCCTTCACCTTGAGTTCTTGGTTTCCCTACCTCCCTTCAAAACTCAGCTCAAGTTCCATCTTGTAGAGGCCTTTCCTAGTCTCCCCACATAGAAGTGTTCTTGTGTGACACATGATAGGAACTTATTTGTTAATTGAGAGAGTCACACTTGATTGAGAGTATCATACTAACATCCTTATGAAGTAGATATAGATATCGTTATTCTTATTTTATAGAGAAACTAGGATTTAAAGAATTTAAGTGACTTGCCTATTATCACGCAGTCATTATACGTTAGACATATGATTTGAACTCAGGTCTTCCTGACTGTAGATCTAGATCTCTATCTATTAGTGTGTCCAAGCTAGTTGTCAACACAAAATGCAGCAATTTTTCTGTCATTCTGTCTAAGTCTCTATCAGGATTCTTTTTTTGTTAATTTATTCTCATTCACTTTTCCTAGTGCAACAAGTCTTTGGCCTCACCCACATAGGTCAGTGGATGGGGGGATTAACCCATGAACCAAGCTATTTACCCAGAAAGCCAAGATTCCAGGTTCTGTTTCTGGCCTTGAATGAGAACTGGCTTGTACAGGGGTGGGGAAGGAAGAGGAGAGTACCGGGAAAACTACTGTGAGCAAGAGTGGCTGCTAGGATGAGTGATGGGTGATAATAGAGGTCAGGTTATCCTGAGCAGGGTGATAATATGAGTCAAGGGATGATGGAAATGTCCTGAGTGTGAACTATGGGCTGGACTTAATCTGATTGATGACCTGGATGATCTGGAAAGAAGAAAGACTAGAACACTGTCCCCCTCCTTTTTTTCTCCTCTAGGAAAAAGTCAAATGTCTATGTGTGCTATTTATTCTCTTTCTTTCCCTACTCTTATTTTAACCTTGCTAGGTTGTTTAAGGTGGGTGTATGGGAAAAATTAGTTGTGGTATTGATGAGAACTTTGTTCATTTACCAAGTGTTTACTTTCTGTATTTTAATGAACCCTGTGATAAAGGTTGTTTGCCACTAAAAAGACTTACAATGTTTGAACTATTAATTAATGTGCAGGTGGTGATAAGGAGAAGAAATGTTTCCCCTTTTAGAGATGAAAGTAATACTGCATTACAGCTAGAGCCACAGATCAAAGAACAAGAACCACTGCTATTTTCTATAAACCTTGTAAAAATACCCAAGACAAATATAAAAAAAGAAATTGAGTCAGAAGCAATGTGCTGTGAGGAAAAAAATAATAAACCACTGTCACTTCCGTCTGAGAGACTTGGAACATTCAATTTTCCCACCTGTATCTTGAAAGCATAACCTCTAGAGGGGAGGAGGAAGAGTCAGGACTCAATATTAGGAGTAATCTTATAGTTGGAGGGCTACATGATTGCAATAATGATGCTACCACAGCAACCTAGCAACTTCCAAGGTCTTAACCAGATCACACTCTCCCCCTGGTTAGTGTCTTATATGAGTCTAGTTAGCGTTTACTCTCTTCTGGTTCTGGTTCTGTTCTTTTGTTTTTGTTTTGTTTTGCTTTGCATTATTTCATAAAAGTCTTTCCAGATGTCTTTTTATAACTCGGGCCCATGTGTTTCCCTCTTGTCCATTTAAATTATTGTTATTTTCCCCCAGGTCTGGGAGATCTTGGTGATGATTAAAGAAAGCAAATGGTGATACAGATAATGAAAATCACCCTTCTCTCTCTCTTATTAGGAGTCCAGTATCTGCTTTTTGTTATTTTTTCACTCCCCAGGAGTAGGAGAGTGCATGCGTACTCTGAGACAAGCCAGTTGGGAGAACAAAGACATGATGAAGCCAATATATGGAAATGCAGGATTGGATGCTTTTCTCTTTCCTCCTCTTAGCTTTGAGTTTCAGATGTTTTCCATCACCATAAGGGTGAAGTTGTTGCTGTGACACTGAGGGGAGCAAAGAGAGAGAGTTTTGATGTTTTGTCAGGATGAAGGGGTCATGATGGTAGTGGCAGTCCCAGGGGTTGGTGGAACAGCTGAATCTAACCAGGAGCCAGAACAGTCAGTGGGGGCTTAGCCAAGTCTGGACCATTTAGAGGACCAGAGAAACTTCCAAAAACTTTGGGAGCTGATGACAAGGATCATAGATTACTCTTACTCCCCCAGAATTCACCCATTTCATTGTCAAGTCCTGGATCCCTACCACTCCTATTCCCTTTTCAAGACCTATGTGTCAGGGAGATTATTTTGGGAAATGGTTGGGTGAAGACTCCATAAGAATGGAGTATTTTATGCTTTCTTTGAAATTTTGCTATGCTTAATAAACTATATGCCCTAAAAGATGATGATTGCTTATGTAATATTAATATAGAGATAGGGAACTCCCTAATATTGCCATAGGGAACTCCCAGATGACAAAACTGCCTCCTACCAATGTAGATTGGCTCATCTCTGTAATTTACAATCTTAGAGAATTGCTTAAAGCACTGAGGTTAAATTACTTGCTCAGAGTTACAGCCAGTAGGGGTTAAAAGCGAGATATAAACACAGTCCCACACCTATCACAATACCTTCCTTCTTCCAAGACCAGCCTTCTATCCACTCAGCAACTCTGCCTTGTAATGTCAATAAAGTGGTTCAAAACTGAGCAAAGTTTTCCAGAGAAGGGGTGAGGTCTATAGAGAGAAATATTTTAATAATTCCAAGCCTTATTTATTTATTTATTTATTTATTTATTTAGGCAATTGGGGTTAAGTGACTTGCCCAGGGTCACACAGCCAGTAAGTGACAAGTGTTTGATCTGAGGTAGGATTTGAACTCAGGTCCTCCTGACTTTAGGGCCAGTGCTCTATCCATGGCATCACCTAGCTGCCCCCAAGCCTTATTTTTTAATAACCCCTAGATCAAGGGTTCTTGATTTTTTTGTGTTAGGGAACCCATTAGCAGTCTGATAAAATCTATGGATGCCTCAAATTATTTTTTAAATGCATAAAGTAAAATATATATGATACAAAGGAAGCTAATAATATTGAAATATAGTTATCAAAATTTTTTTAAATAAAATTTGAATATAATTCATAGATAAAGTGATATCCAGTCTGTCTGTAAACTTACAGCACACAGGACATGAACTGGAATGGACTATTGCAGTCATTGCAGGACTGTTACCTGGGATACTGGGTGTATGGGGTGTTCAGGGAAGACTACACCTTTGGTGTGAGGGCTTGCCAAGCCCTTTTCAGGGCTGCTCATCCGCCTTTGGTGTCCACCTCTCACCCAACTTTCTGTGGCTCTAAGAAGCTGTAGACTGCACAGTGGCCACACCTCAGTAAAACCATCTTGACAGATGGGCTAAAACAGGTTAAGCGTAACTGACAACTCATTGGTGAGTCTTGGAGACATCTACCCCAAGCATTTGAAGACTTCCTCCAGCAGAATGGGAGGATGAGAATAATTTGTTCCAATGGCTGTGAAGATTGCTGAAGCACACATTGTGGAGTGCTTAGAGCTTGGTCAGACATGGAAGACACCAAGGTCATCCACTGCATCCAGAGCCATCACCAGTCTCTTGACTTTTATGCTGTCACTAGACTTCTATGGCTTTAGAAGAGAGAGTGAGGCTGACAACTTTGTGCAACTCTGCCTCATGTAAATCTAATTCACATACAGGTCAAGTCATCACCCATGATGTCATTAGTCCTCTCTGAAAATGAAGGAAGAACAATACCTGGGATGCCCACAGAAGTATACATGTAAACCTGTACCAGTGTTACATTTGTACTCCTCATACTTGTTAGTGCAAATGTTTTTTACTGTATTTCTTTTTTTTTTTTAATTTTTAGGCAATTGGGGTTAAGTGACTTGCCCAGGGTCACACAGCTAGCAAGTGTCAAGTGTTTGGTCTGAGGCCGGATTTGAATTCAGGTCCTCCTGATTTCAGGGCCGGTGCTCTCTCCACTGCACCACCTAGCCGCTCCCTATTGTATTTCATTACATTGGACATATAAACTAATTCCAATTTTTTGGAATTATTATATCCAATATTTTGGAATATTATATGTGTATGCATACACACATATGTATCTATATAATGCTACTATGAAATCTCAGCCTTTTTGAGTTTTTGAGAACACCTTCAGGGTATATTTATAACAGGAGAATTCTTGGGTCAAACAGTATGATTATTTCTACAATTTTTATTGAATGCTGCAAAATTGTTCTCCAAAAAGATTCTAAAAGCTTACAATTTCAACAACAGTGAATGAGTGTTCCTGTTTCCCCATAATCCCACCAACTCTGAGTACCATTTGTCTTAAGTATTTTTGCCCATTTGATGAGTATGAAGCAGTCCCTCAGAATTGTTTAAATGTTTATCTTCTTATTATTAGTGAAGTTGAACATTTTTTTCAAGTGATGGCTAACTACAGTGTTTCCACTTTTGAAAATTTTCTATTCATATTCTTTGTCCACTGGACTGTACTTGCATGGACTGGAAGTCAATTTTCATAAGTGTATTTGTTAATGGATTAAAATTTTGTCCCAGTTTTTATTTTCAATTAATTTGACCAAACAATAATGTTTTCTATAAATATTTGGATAGATAGTTAGTGTATCTATTCTATTCCATTGACTTGTTTCTCTTTTTAATTTTTTTTCCCCAGAACCAAATAGTTCTGACGAAAACTACTGTCCAAGTTCCAATAGGAACAGAAGAAGGGTAAAGGACAGAGTGTAGGTAGCATAGCTAGGAAGACCAAGATCACCTTTTTTATCTTTTCCTTTAAGTGTGCCCCTTGATATTATTGCCTATTTGTCTTTTTAATTATAAATATTTGATTATGATTTTGTCCTGTTTAAAAACACCTCTCAATATTTTGGTTAGCATTACATTAAATATATACTTTAAGAGGCAGTATTGTTTCATTTATTAATCCACCCTAAACATTGCATGTCCCTCCAATTACTTTAGTCCTGCTTTATTTTAGTCATTATAACTTCAAAATTGTCCTTATGTGGGTCCTATGCATTCCTAAATAGCTAAATTCCCAAATATTTGATGTTCTATGTTATTGTAAATGAGATTTCTTTTTCATGATGTTTTCTTGAAACATTGCTGGTAAATAAGATGCAAATCATTCTTCTGGATTAATCTTATATCCTTTTTGCTGAACTCATTTACTACCTTCATTTTTTTTTTGTTGAAATGGTTGGATTTTCTGGGTGTACTATCATGTTATTTGAAAATAATGATAATCCCCACATCTTTTTCATGCCAAAATTTAATTTCAACCCAAATGCAAGGTTTTCTCTTAGTCAATAATCATTTAATAAGCATCTATCATTGCCAGGCATTGAGCTAAGAACTAGCGATACAAATAAAGGCAAAATATCCCTGCTGCTTTTATTTCTATTAGATTTCTTCATATTAGATTTGGCATAATGACCTAGACTATAAATATCTTTTTTAATTTTGTTTCTGATATCAGTTAGTTAGCCATTCCTATTCTTTCATGTACAAAACTGAAAAATGAAATCATTTATCTTGCAAAGTATGGAAGGAGTATATACATGTACATAAAAAATTTCCATACTATATTAAATTGATGCAATCAGTACATGTTGTCTAGCAATAAGAATATCTAGAAGATTTCTCCACCTAGAGGGAATATATCTTTACCTAGTCAAGGCTACATCATTAATGGGAGAAAGTGTTTCCACTGCTATATAATAATGGGGTGATTTGGTTGGATAGGTGGGGATAATGGAGAACTATGGAAGGCAAACTGAAGAATTTCAAGTTTTTTCTTTGGCAACAGAGCCATTGGAAATTCTTCAGCAGAAAAATAATATAGAGAAATTGGCTTTTTTTAAATGTAAATAGTATTTTTTTTCACTTACATGTAAAGACTTTTTAACATTCTTTTTTTATTTTTTTTTTTTAGGCAATTGGGGTTAAGTGACTTGCCCAGTGTCACACAGCTAGTCAGCATCAAGTGTTTGGTCTGAGGCTGGATGTGAACTCAGGTCCTCCTGACTTCAGGGCCAGTGTTCTATCCACTGCACCACCTACTTGGCCCCTTTATAAGATTTTGAGTTCCAAATTTTCCTCCCTCCTCCCCAAGATGGCAAATAATCTGATATAGGTTGTACATGTGCAATCATGTAAAACACCAGGAAATCAGTTTTTTAGGAATGTCAATTGGTTAGCAATGTATAGGATGGATTGGAATAAGAAGTGAATAGAGGCAAGCACATGACTTCCACCTCTACTATTCTTTAAAAAGATGTCAAAATATAGAACAGTAATACTTCATATCAAGCACAAAATGTTCCTGGAGCTAGTTTGGAGGAAAAAGAGAACAGGACTATAAAAGTAGACTTTACCTTATTCCCACAAGCACTATTTTGCCAAGTCTTCATTGTGCCTGCATAAATTTTCACCTATCTTTCCATTACAGGTTTTTTGGTTTAATGGGTAGAAAGTGTATCTCCCTATTAGCTCTGTAACAGCACAGGCCTTGCTCAAATGTCATGTCATAATGGGACTGCTCGACCTGAAAAAAAGAAAATTGAGTTTTAAATTAGTAAATACTCACTGTCCCTAGGGTCTGTTTTTTTAGGCCACATGATACACAATAATATAGTCAAAGGAGAAAGAGACAATTTTCTGTAAGTCACCTTTAAGAAAGCTTTCATTCCAAACTGCAGTAGTGGTTTAATAAGGCTTTGGATGTCCAAGTGATAACTGTAGTCCGATGTTTATAAAATTGACACTTTTAATTGAACAGGAAGCCTTCCTTCAAGTTTTTCCAAAGATATTTTTTCCTCCATCTATTGGATCCTGAATAATAAATAATTTTTTAGTTCCTGGTTTTCCTCCTTTATATAGGTTGCAAGGAGGAAAGAATAAGTGGACTGACTGATAAGCAAAGAAAATATGATGCTAGAAATATTCTGCCTGCAGAAGCTGTCAAGGTTTTAACTTTAAAACCTCATATTCCCTAGAAGGCAGCTAAATGATGCCCATGTTAGATTAGTAGGCCTGGAGTCAGGAAAAGTTGAGTTCAAATCAGGTCTCAGGTACTTACTAGCTGTGTGACCCTAGACAAATCCCTCTGTCTGCCTCAGTCTCTTCAACTGTAAAATGAGGATAATAATGGCACCTACCTTGCAGAGTTGTTGCGTGGATCCAATTAGCCAATATTTGTAAAAAGTACTTAGCCCAGTGCCTAGTACATATTAGGCACTTAATAAATAGTTGTTCCTTTCCTTTATATTTCAGGCAAATTTTTCTTACTACAAATATTTGCTAGTTACAGAAGATTTTTTTAGGGCTAAGCAAGATCTAGAGATTTCTTGGGGATTTTTTTCAAACAATACCTTTAGCAAGTGCTAACCTCTCTAAAACCCTGTACTTTCTAATTATCTGAGAGGATTGGGGTGGGTATGGCTCCATCTCAGAGTGGGTCACTGCCAGTCCAGGGCCTAAGGAGACTGACCTAGGCAATTCTGGCCAGCAGGTGGCACTGGAGGGCCATTAACAGCTAACACACGGAAAGGCCATTGGATTGTGCTGGAAACGAGTCTTGACAGGTGGAACAAGCAAAGAAAATATGTAAAAGCCAGAGCTGAGGCAAACAGCAGGGAATGAAGGAAACAGATTAAAGGGAAGAAAGTTCTCAAGATTTGGATCTAGAAGAGATCTTCAAAGATCACTCAATCTATACCCCCCCCCCCCTTTTACACGATGAGGCAATAGGCTCGCCTACCAATTGGGAAATGGCTAAACAAATAGTGAAATATAGAATATTATTGCACCATGAATGAATGGATGGATAGATGGTTGAAAGAAGCATTTGTTAAGTGCTTAGTATGTATAAAACACTGTGCTAAGGATTGTAGAGATACAGATAGAAAAGTAAGATGGTCCTTGTTCTCAAGGAGCTCACATTCTACTTGGGGAGATAGAACACATGGGAGATTTCAGTTGAAAAGTCCAGTGAAAAGATCTTTTGGTCTTTACAGTATAGCAGCAAAGTAGATGGTAATGCCTCTGTTTTATCGTCATTTTCACTGATAAAATCCTATCAACTTATGCTATTGATTCTTCCCAGCTCTCTGAGGAGTGGGAGAAGCTATCTGCTTGGGGTGACCCTGAGTTAGGGACCCCCACGTATGCATAAGCGCTGGCTAATGCAGCCACAGTGACCTCTCTCAACCCTGCAGTGTCAGGTACATATTTGGGCCAGAGAAGGAAAGGACAAAATCCAAGGGGAGAAATGGGACGAGGCCAGCATATTTGTGTGGCCACACTGGGCCTAAAAGAAGGGGGACTGAACCCAACCAGGGCCAGACCTGTTCTGTTAGAGGCTATATTGGGCAAGGATAAATGTTCGGGAACCATAAAGCCCCTAACTAGGGGGGAGGCTGAATCAGTTTTTTAGTCTATGTAACAACACCCACCCACCCAGCAAAGAGGGAGGAGTTACAGAGTGAGTGGGGGTGGGGGATGGGAACTGAAAGAAAAATGCTGAAACACCAAAGATTTCAAGAGGAAGAAAATTCAGAAAAACCCGAAAGCTAATGCAGATAAATCAAGAGAAAAATCCTCCAACCAGAAGGATAAGTGCTGAACCTTCAAAGAGATTATAAAGCTCTCTTTATAAAGTATAGAAAGTATTCTCTGTGGCTCACTATGCCAGAACAAGAGTTCTAGGAACCTGAAAAGATAGTCTCTACGCCAATGGCTCAAGTCTCCACCAGCTATGTTCTCGGCAGTTAGGTGCTAGTGAATAGCTTTCACTTAAAGACTTAACATCAATTGGCTTTGAAAGGATATTTAAGGGCAGCTAGAGTGGATAAAGGACTGGCCCTGAAGTCAGGAGGACCTGAGTTTAAATCCAGCCTCAGACCAAACACTTGACACTTACTAGTTGTGTAACCCTGGGCAAGTCACTTAACCCCAATTGCACCCCCCAAAAAAAGGATATTTGTGTGTGTGTGTGTGTGTGTGTGTGTGTATGTGTATCTAAGTTCAAAGGTTTCTGAACAATACCTTGGAGGCATACTTTCTTCTATACTCCTTTGGTCTGTGGGCAGAGTTTAGTTTCTACATCACATTGGTCCCACTAAATGTGGCATTTGATGGGTCCAGAAGGTCATTCCTTGGAGCACTGAAGCTGAATTGGCAGCAAAACCCAGACACTGAGACTCCAGGATGCTACTCTCCTTTCATCTGAAATGGCAAAGAACAAAAACCAAGGCAAGCACAAAACACGGCCATGGACAATTACAGCATTGTCCCTCCATGAACACTATGAGTAAAAGAGTCAAAGAGACCTACCGGGGTTGAACAGCCAAACAGTAATGGCAGAGAAACACTGGGCCAGGCCTGCACAACCTACAACCTCAGGCTGCTTATGGCCTGCAGGCACGCCGAAGGATTTCAGGTGGCCCTGGAAAAATGTAGAGGATGTTTTCCTCTGTGTTTTTTGTGGCCACCTGAAATCCTTTGTGTCACAAGCAGCCGGAGGCCAGGCCAAAGGCAGTGCAGGCCTATACTAACTAGGCCAAGGTTGACTCAGGCCTTTTAAAAACCCTTTCGCTTCTAGCTGTACAGACAATCAAAATGGCTTCTTCTCCTTATCACTCAGTTAGCTACTCAGAACCTGTTATAGAAGAATGTATGTGCAAGCTTAAATGTCTCTCCATGATAATTTAATCATGCTTCAGGAGAAGCAGGGTCTGCAGGCTCTTCACGTAGCAAATTTGCATCAGTTGAGCAAGCTGATGTACTCTGTGTATAGGTCAGTATTACACAAGACAAAGGAGAGTGAACCAAAATCTGATGAAGCATAGAATCCTACTGAACCTAGGAGAGTATAAATTAACGAGAAGAAATTCCAAAACCGTTCTATAGAAAAAATGAAATGTCTAAGGAAGGAAATTAGGAGTAATTTTGTCAGAAGTTATAGCCTTTGATGCAGTAACGAAAAACTCAAATAGCAGATTAGAAAACCTGAACTGGTGTTAGAGAATTTCTCCCAAGAAATTAAAGAGCTTGGGGCAGCTAGGTAGTGTGGTGGATAGAGCTCTGGCCTTGGAGTCAGGAGGACCTGAGTTCAAAGCTGGCCTCGGACTTATGATATTCACTAGATGTGTGACCCTGGGCAAGTCACTTAACCTTGATTGCCTTGCAAAAAAAAAATGTAAAAAAGAAGAAAAGAAAAAATAAAGAGATGAACAAATTTGGAATTCAAAAACATTGAAGCAGAAGAAAATATGTCATAAGAGGAAAAGCAACATAGTTCAAATAAATGATCTCTATATAGGTTAAAGGCATTGACCTTGAATACAGGACGTACAGAGACAACTTAAGGATCAGAGATCTCGAAGAAGAAAATGAAGAATAAGGAGGCACAGTGGATAGAGGATAGGCCCTAGAGTGAGGAGGACCTGAGTTCAAATCCAGACTCAGACACATAACGCTTACTAGCTGTGTGACTCTGGGCAAGTCACTTAACTCTAATTGCCTCATCAAAAAAAAGAACATTTATATACCTTTTTGTATCATGGACCCCTTTAGCAGACTGACAAATCCTATGGATTCTTGCTCAGAATAATGCTTTTAAATACATGAAATAAAATATGTAGAATTAAAAAGGAAACCAATTATATTAAAATATAAACTATAGAAAGCACTATGATCATGTTTGATTTAGCAGCAATCTAATAAATGCATTTCAAAGTAATGATAAGCATAAATGATATTTTGAGACGTGCAACAACTAATATTATATGAAGATATCTGTGACATCTACTGGTGAAAAAGACACAAGTACTGATAATACTAATGTGGTTTTTTGCCTACATTCATATTTGAAGGAAATGCTAAATTTCAGTTAGAGGTTAGTGAAAATAAAGATGTAATGTTTTTCCTGTCCAAGTTCATATACTCCCTGAAATCTATACAGGTTACGAACCCCTGAGATAAATTAGAATAAAAGAAATAATTGAAGAAAACTGCTTGTAACTTCTGAATACATTTTTTAAAAGCTACAGTAGAAAGAATCTTTAGATTATCTCCAGAAAAAGCAAAACAAAACAAAAATCTATGCTTCAAACTCCACGACACATAATGGTTAAATTTAATAATTCCAATAACAAAGAACAAGTTTTACAAAAAGTCAAGAGGAAGACCTTCAAATATAAAGGGAAGGAAATTCAAACAACACAAGATTATTCCGTACCCAACAAAAACCCCAAGAAGAAATAAAATAATGTATTTTAAAAAAAAAAACCAAAGGAACTCAAGCAGCAACTCAAAAATGACATATCCTGCACACACAAGCCTGATTATCAACAACACAAAAGATGGATATTAAACAAAAGAGAGGTATTTGAGACATTCCTGGAGCAATAGCAACAAAACAAAAACAAATGAGAGCAGGACATTCAACTTGCAAGAACCTCAAATTGAGAAAGGTAAATAAGCATAATTACCAAAGAAGGAATAAGTAATAAAATTACCTTTTTTTTTAGGCAATTGGGGTTAAGTGACTTGCTCAGGGTCACTCAAGCGTTTGACCTGAGGCTGGATTTGAACTCAGGTCCTCCTGACTTCAGGGCCGGTGCTCTATGCACTGCACCACCTACCTGCCCCAAATTACTTATTAAAATAAATTAAATTATCCTATGTATGTTTTAAAACCCCCAAGGTTTTTCAAGGGAAATAAAGTAAGAGATTGACCTCTAGGGTAGAAAAAAATAACAAAACTGGTCCTGAAGTCAGGAGGAACTGAGTTCAAATCCAGCCTTAGACACATAACACTTACTAGCTGTGTGACTCTGGGCAAGTCACTGAACCCCAATTGCCTCCCCCCCAAAAAAACAAATAAATAAAATAACAAAAACAAGAGTAATCATAAAGATAAAAATACATAAGGGAATAAAGGTGTAAATATATTTGAAAGAAACAGGAAATATAAAGGTAAAGAAGCAGAATTGAAGCATCATGGACCAAACCTCACAACCTTTGTACAGATGATTGTATTTTATGGTATTTTACGGAATAAAATTGCAGAGTGAGAAGGTATATACATGGGAAGAAGAGAGGTAGAGATCATAGAGGAATAGGTAATATCCCTTTATCAAGGCTGTGGCTAAATGTCAAAAGTATAATGAATCTTATAGTTTCTTATCAGATAGAGATGCTGCAAGAGAATGGAAGAGGCAGTAAAAAGGAAAGATTCAAATTGAGAGATTGAAATGGGGAGTCTGAAATAAAGGGGTGGAGTAGGGGACTGCTAGAGAGTACTCTTGTTGAAGAAGAGGTGTATGACTGTGCTGAGAAATGGGGTCCTCATGATGGGTTTTATCTGGGGGTAGGTAGTTGGTGCATTAGCAGCCACTTTCTCTGAGATAGAAAGTGCCTCCATGAATAATATCCTGATCCAGGAGAAAGGATATGTGAGTTCCTAGGGGCAGTTGGCCCTTAGAAAAGTGAGGAGAGGGGGAAACATGGAGCTAAAACTGAAATGATATGGCAAGTGGGAAGGAGAACAATCAGTTAGAAATCAGGAGATAGAATTGAATAATGCAATTTGGGACATAGGATAATTTTTACCACAAGGTGTGGCACCTATCCATGCTATTTCCTTCAGTAATTGATAATTCCAAGAATGAGGGAGCATCACTCTGACAGCTGAGTGGAGGAGTCTGTTGCTATAAGTGAGGCAAAAGTTGATGAGGCATTGAACCTGGGTGGTGCTATTTGAGTAGAGAGAAGGGTATGGATGTGAGATTCCAATCAGGCACGGTGAATGAGAGTGAGGAGTAGGTGAATGGTGCCCTTGACAGAAAATGATTATTTATTCAGTATGTATTTTATGCAAGGCACTGTGTTAGTTAGGTACAGCGTTACAAAGAAACAATGAAACAGTGTCACCTTCAAAAAACTTCCATTCTATTAGAGGGATACAACAAGCACAAGGTAAAAACAGGGTAATTTGAGGAAGGAATAACAGCTTTACCTTAAAAGTACTCAAATTTGCAGGCTTCAAATCAAAAATAATTTTTATTTATAAAGCAATGACAGCAATGAAGGCCTTGTATCTGAGCTCCTAGAGAGACTAGCAATAGCTGCCACTTATTAGAGCTATCCCTACCCTATGCCCAGAGACCTATACTCCTTTTTCATCCATGCTGCTTAAGATCCTTATCTTCCTGAGGAGCTAGGCAGAAGACAGGAGGAAGGGGAAATTTTATATAGTGCCTGCTATATGCCACTTTATGCTGGCACTTATCACCTCAAGTCTTGATTACTACAATAGCCTGCTTCTCCATTCAGCCACTAACATGATTTTCCTAAAACACAGGTCTGATCATGTCACTTTCCCACTCAATAAATTCTAATGGCATCCTATTGCCTCCAGGATCAAATTCAAAAAGCTTTGCTTGGCATTCAAAGCCTTTTATAATCCAGCCCCCTCCTACCCTTCTTTCTCCTTTGATCCAGTGACACTGACCTCCTGGCTGTTCCACACTTCATCTTCCAGTGACGAGCATTCTCTCTGGCTATCCTCTGGTTGTCCCCCATGTCTAGAATGTTCTCTCTCCCCAACTCTGACTACTGATCTCCCTGGCTTTCTTTAAGTCCCAGCTGAAATCTGACCTTCTATAGGAAACCTTCCCTAACACCTCTTAATTCCAGTGCTTTCCTTCTGTTAATTATTTCCTATTAGTCCTATATACAACTTGCTTTGTTTATATTTGTTTGCATGTTGTCTCTGACTAGATTAGATTGCAAGCTCCTTTGAGGACAGGGATTGTCTTTTGCCACTTTCTGCATCCCCAGCACTTAGCACAGTGCCTGGTACATAATAAGCTCTCAATAAATATTAATTGAATTGAATTTTTACAAACATTATCTCGTTTGAGCTTCACAACAACCCTACAAGCTGGGTGCTATCATACCCTCATTTTACAGTTGAGGAAACTGAGGCAAACAGAGGTTTGCTCAGGATCACACAGCTAGTATCTGAGGCTAGATTTGAACTCAGATTTCCCTGACTCCAGGGCCACTACTCCATCCACTATGCTACCTAGTTGCCTTAAGGCTTCTTCAAGGCTCAGCTCAGGTCTCCCCTCCTCTGTGAAGTTTTTCCTGATCCCTCCAGTTATTAATATTCTTTCTCTTCTCAGATTACCTTGTTTTTACCTAGATGTATACATGTTATATCCCTCTATTTTTGAATTCCAAATGTTGAATGGGGAAAGTGATATTGAATTGTAGGCTTCCTGTCACTATCCTGAGATTTTCATGTGTAGCACTTGGGATATCCTTCCTCTCACAGTGGCGTCCCCAGAAAAGCTTGTTCAGGTTTGATACTCTGAGGTCCACATCCAACAAAAAGCATAGTTCAGAACCTCTATTAATGTGTTTACTTTTACTAATCTGGAAGACACAATTCAAGTCAAAAGCATTTAATGAGATTGCATAGTTTGAAAAAAAAAAGCAATAGAATCATTTCCCCTATAAACCTGAGGCATGGTCTACCACAAATATATTCACAATCAGTGAAAAGAATGAATATGTCTGGGAAATGCGCGTGGAGAGGAATACAAATAAGTAACTTGAAGCCAATGTACAAGTTTGGAGGGACAACTTAAGCCTCTGACCCTGCAGGACTAAACAACCAAATGAGTCTATGATCCCACTCTCTTAGGACACTCTTCTGTTATACAACTCTGGCATGTTTAAGGTTTAAATTGCATCCAATTCTAGAACTGGCTGCTAAAACTCCCCAGCAAACTTGCTGATGTAGCATAGTTAAAGTACCACCTTCTTAATCCTGAATAGAACTTTCTGGTTAATTTTTAGAGCTCCCCCTTTCTGCTACTGGTCCTTATTTCCTGACCCCATTGCCCTTCTGGCAATGTGACAAATGCCAGAACCCGCCATTTGTCTGAAATCCTTATGCAGACCAAGGGTCTCTGTGCCTTCAGTCAAAGAGTGTATCCCAATATTTGTCCACGTCACCACCTAGCATGTTTTGCTTGTAAGATTGTTGGGGCAAGGCAGGACACATATGACTCTATCCCTGACCATATATCTCTTCATACACTCCTATGCTACACTGGACTGTGTATTACTGATAAACCATTCTGATCTGTCCTAGTGTCTAAGCATGCCATTCACCCAAACTCTTCCCTAAATTTTCATGGCAAGGGGCCCTTAATGTCTTCTAGTGATGTCGTGATTCTGCTCTCACTGGACCTGCTTCTCCAACATCTTGCATTATAGGTCACACGATCTCTGCTGGGTGATGCTCTCACTGGTTTTATGGTCACTGTTAGTCTTTGCTCTGAAGGCATGTGTTTACGGAGCTTTTTGCTGCTTCTAGCTTCTGTCTTTACCTGGAGTGTATACTCTACCATCTCTCTTTTAGCTCAGAGTCTAGAGGCTTCAGCTCTTTCAGTGAATGAGTCAGGTCTTTCATAACCCTGTATTAGACAAGGGAAAAACCCTTAACCACTTTTACTTCATTAATGGACGAATGTGTCTATTCCCAAAGTTTTAGCTACGTGCGGCTTTTATCCCTAGGGGTCAAGTTATTTTGGAACATGGAACCAGCTAGGTAGAGACAACAGACACTTAATTTATATTTGTACTCTGTGTCTAAAGTTGATTGGTAGTCCATTTTTCCAGACAGACCAAATGATTTATGATTAGTAGGGGGTGGAGCATTAGGGGAAGTAGGTGCATGGCTTGTTCAAAAGTATCAGTACCTAAGAGTATGTAGAATGCTACTGATGTGATTGATTCCCTCCATTGAACAGGCTGGGACACCTGTTTCCAGGAGTCATGATCAAATGTAATGGATGTGCCCGGAAAAGATTTTGAAGCATATGCAGATATTCTATAACTGGCTCCCGTCTGCTGACTGTGTGTTGGAGAGAAGCCTTTTAATTTGCTCTGGAAATGCAAAAAGATCCAATGGAGCCTCCAAGATTCAAAATTAATAAGAACTAGAGGGATATTCAAAAGGCTTTAGTCAGCCTTGGCCTCACCTCTGTTTGACTCAACTTCTCTTCAGCTGACTTCCTCCTTCCAAGAAGTATCTTGTGTGAGACAATGCTATAAAATGAATTACTCTATGAATACAGTTCTTTGACTGCCTTGGCATTTTTTCTTTTGCTTTAGGTGAAAGAACTAAATTGGACACTATGTCCCTATGAGTTTCAGAAGATCAGGAGAGATTGCTGTCTGGTAGTCCAGAAGTTGAATCTATGCCAAGTTTTGCTGCCAGCACAGCATCAATGCCTGGAGTAGTGACCTTCAAGAGACAGTCCATCTGGAGCTGAGATAAGCATTCATCTGACAGTGATTCCACATTTAGACATGAAATTGGTGAGATCAATGCTATGTAGAAACTGACAAGTCTGCATGCTGACCAAGGTGGTGCAAGAGAAAGTATACTCTTCAGGGTTCCAAGGGTTAATGTGTATTACACTTTCATTCTTGCTATGTTTTTAAAATATAAATATCTTTTCTCAAAAGCTTATTGATGTAATTGGTTAAAAGAAACTGGGGTGTTAATCATTGGTAGCTAACAGTGGGAGCTCAAGCTGACAGTTTTAGGGAAGAGATACCCTAACCCCTCAGAGATATGCCTTGATCTTTGAGGGCAAGATGTACCTAGTTTGGCTCTCAAACAGTGAGTCTAGAGACTATATTTAATACATTAGAAATTCCTTTTAATTCCTATTTAACCTCTTGATGTGAATTCTGCATACTCTTATACCATTTCTCAGACACACACAAAAAATCTTATAAGAGCTGTAGATCAGGCACAAGAGGTTTTTCTCAATCTCTCAAGTTTCTCTAGTCCCCTATTCAAATGAAAGTGAATGGGGTAGGAAACTCAAGTGGATCTATGCTGAGGCACTGCCTTCCATCTCTGTCTAGGCAAACTTCCAGAACATATCATTAAAGAGCATCTACAAAGGAAGTGGTGAATACCAGAACCAGCAGGGTGTCATGTTGTCCAGGACAGGCCATGCTAAACTAACCTTTTTTGTTTTCCTTTTTTGACAGGGTAACTAAACTAATAGATCAGAAAAAGTCTACAAATATAGCTTACTTACTTTTTTAGAAAGATTTGATAAAGCATATCATAATAGTCTTGCACAGAAGATGGAAAGATATGAACTAGATAATACAATTAGGTGGATTTGTAACTGGTTGAAGGGCCAGATTCAAAGAATAGACTTAATGGCTCACATCAGTTTGGCAGGAAATCCCCAAGGGAGCGTCCCAGGGTCTTGTGTTTAGCTTTATGGTATTTAACCCTTTTTATAGGTATACTGAAGAAAAACATAGATACCATGTTCATCAATTTGCAGATAACACAAAACTGAGAGGGTTACTAGCTCACTGGATGAAAAAAAACCTCACTGAATGACAAGACAGTAAGAATACAAAAAGATCTTGACCAGCTAGGACATTGGGATCAATATAATAAGATGAAATTCAATATAGATAAATGCAAAATATTAGATCTGAGTCCAAAGAATCACCTTTACAATTACAAAATGGGACGCCTAGACAGTGATTTTTCTGGAAAAAGAACTGGGGGCATGGCGGATTAACGGACTTTAAATCTGAATGCAATCTTGGGCTGCATAAAGAGAGAAATAATTTCCAGGAATAAATAGGTAATGTTCACTGCATCTTCTCCTCAGTTCAGATGACATCTGGAGCATTATGTTCAGTGCTGGATTCCACAGGTTAAGGAAGTCATCACCAAGGTGGAGGGTGTCCAGAGGAGAGTGAACTAGTGTGGGGAATTGCCTTTAGTCCATGCCAAATAAGGATACTTTGAAGGAGATAGAGAAGAGAAGATTCAGGGGGGAAGGGACGTAATAGCTTTCTTGAAGCATTTGAAGGGCTGTCACATGGAAAAGAGATTGGACTTGACCTCTTTGGTTCTAAACGGTAAGACTTGGAGCAATAAAGTTGCAAAAGGATGAATTTGGGTTAATGTCAATAAAACATCAAAAAAATAAAATAACAGTTAGATATGTTTAAAAGTGAATTGGGTTGACTTTGGGGAGCTGTTGGTTTCCCTCTTATCAGAGGTCTTTAAGCCCAAGCTAGATAGTCACCAGTTGCATATATTATAGTTCTTTAAAGACTTCTTTGGGAGTAGGGTGAATTGGGCTACATGAAGTCTGAGGTTTCTTCTAGCACTGAAATTCTGTGAAATTTCTACCTTTATTATATTTTTGTGCCTGACAAGTCTCCCTGCCTTTGAGCTGTCCTATGCATGTAAAACCTTCTTGTTGTTATTGTTTATCCTTCCTTCTTGAAGAACCAACGGCATCACAAAGATGATGTCATGACTTGCAAGTGAATTGGATTTAAGTGAGGCAGGAGTATGCAAAGTCACCAGCCTCACTCTCTCCTCAGGAGCCACCTGGGTCCAGTGGCAAGATATAGATCAGTATGACTGGAGATGGCCCTGGCTGCAGTGGGAGACTTTGGCCTTTTTAAGCTAAAGTCTTTCCCAGGTCTCAGTTTGTCTGAGGCAATGCCCATTCAGTGATTAAGACTAAGTAAGAAAAAGAAAGGCTAAGTAAGAAATGAGGCCAAAAATGACCTCTTTTACATAGTAAAAAAAGAAATCCGTCTGGGAGGGGAAGACCCTCAGAGTTTCTGGCCAAAAACCTTTCAGTTCTGGTCTATGTCTGTCTGTGTTAGGTTTGGTTCTCTTAGTGTTACATGGAAAAGAGTTTCAGGACAAAATTATGTTAGTCTGTTGAACTCTCAGATTTTGCACAGTACTGGTAGAATGAATGGGTAGAAAGTATGCTTATGTGAGCCTCTTGTTTTATAGTCTCTAATGCAGATGGAGGAGTCCCAATTTCCTTACTTTCAAACCACATACGTCACTAGCTGCTGATTCAATTCCCTGGGGTTGGCTTGAATCAGGATACTCCTAAGTACAGTAAGTATAGTCCTGGGCCACAAGAGAATAATTTGCCAGACAATTATTAAGTGTTTTCCGAAAGTGATGTTGCTTTGCAAAATGTGTTTTAAAATAAATTGAATGTACACTTCCATTTAAGCATGGAGAGAGGTATATCATTTGGTTTCACTTAACAATGATTTAGATGGTGGTAAGAAGAGCAAATAAATTCCAATTAAGTTATTGATTTCCACTATAATAAATGAGAACTACAAAGAGGATAAATGAGATATTATTTTCCCATCAGAATGACTAAATTTTAATTCTTAGAAAGTTGTATGGAAAATGGGGTCTTTTTAAACAAGCTGATGCAATGACTACAATGATAGGGGCATTGTTGTTTTAGAGAATTTGTAACTTACAGAGGTCTTCATGACATAATTATGATATGGTCACTTTTCTAAGGGACAATGATAAATTAATGAATTTCTTAAACATTGTTCATATTCCCTCCAGTTTAGTCACTGTACTATGATCTGATGGATGTTTTCCAGGCAGCTTATAGAATTTGCTAAGAATAACTCAAGATTCATTGAGCAATCTATAGTAACAATGAGGTTCAGTTAGAAAAGAAATCCAGTCCACACACATTCCATTCAATTCATCAACAGCCTGAAAGACTTCAGACTTGAAGAGTTTTAATCTGGGTATTCTATAGGATTTTATGCAGGGAAAATCTTATTCTAGTTAGGAAGGAGCAAAGCTCATACTCCAAATAACATGTAAGTCCATTTCCGCAAATTCACTTCCTAGTGTACTGAATGAGTGTTGACCAGAATGATTATTTCATTCATGTTAAGGGCAAAGAGAGGAGTTTAAAGAGGAGGAGACATCTCCCAGATTCAATATTCCCACATCTGGCCATGCTAAAGGCAATTATCATTAAGGTTTTTTACAATTCACTGCACCCAGGTTGGTGGTAAGGAAGGATTTATGAACTAGGCTAAAAGGTATCTTGGCAAACACAAAGGTATATGTTGAAATCATAATAAAGTAGGGAAACTCAGGGCGAGCTATCCCCTTTTCCCCTAAATTATCAATCACTTGTCATTCCTTTCCAGGCTTCACTCCAAATCGTGTCCCAACTCTTAATTCTAAAGCCTCACTCCAAACTTGGAATTCACACATTGGAAAGACTGTCCTTTATGAGACCTCTCCCTCTGATTGGATGACTCCTCTCAAAATCTGCGTTTAAGTAGGGCACTCAGGCCAGCTCTGTCTCATTCTTCTTTGGGTGGCTTCTACCATGAACACTTTGTTTACTCCCCCATTCTCTAAACAAAAGAACAAAGAAAAATTCACTGCAGGGTAGGTGGGATTCAGGAGAGGATATTTAGCCTTTAGCCTCAAGTGGAGAAGACCCTAATAACGTAGGCTTGCCATCTAGAGCCAAGAAGGACATACAGACACTACAAATCTGGATTGATCCTTATGGTCATCACCTCCTATGGCTTTAATTACCATCTCTATGTCTATGATTTCCAAATCTACCTTTCCTGCCGCAGTCTCTTTGTTGACTGTCAATCTTACATCTCCAATTGCCTTTCAGACATCTAAAACTAGATACCCAGTGGACTCAATATGTTCAAAACAGAATTCATCATCTTTCCCACTAAATCCTATCTCCCTCCCCACAACTTTCCCTATTACTGTAGAAGGCAACATCACCCTCCCAGTCTCTAAGGCTTGCAACCCAATAGTCATCCTGGATTCCTCACTACCTCTCACCATCCGTATGGAAGCACTTGCCAAGACTTGTCAATTTCACCTTTGCAATTTCTTGAATATGCCTTCTTCCCTTTTCTTACATTGCCACCATTCTGGTGCAGGCTCTCATCACTTCACACCTTGATTACTGCAATAACCTGTTGATGGGTCTACCTGCCTCAAGTCTCTTTACATTCCAATCCATCCTCCTTTTAGATTTTCCTGAAGCACAAATCTGACCATGTCAGACTCACTGCCGCAATAAACTCCAGTGGCTTCCTATTGCCTACAGGAGCAATACAAAGTATTCTGTTTGACATTCAAAGTCCTCCAAAACCTAACCACCTCCTACCTTTCCAGTCTTCTTACACCTTACTCCTCCACATATGCTCTTGGATCTGACACTGGCCTCCTGGCTATTCCAAGAACAAGATGCTCCATCTCTCTGTTCTGAGCGATCTTTCTGGCTGTCCTTGATACCTGGGACACTCTTCTTCTCCTCCATTCCATCTACTGACCTCTCTGGTGTCCTTTAAGTCCCAGATAAAATTCCACCTTATTACAAGAAGCCTTCCCCAACCCCTTTTAATTTCAGTGGCTTCCATTTATTAATTATTTCCTATTAATCCTATGTATAGCTTGCTTTTTCTCTTTTTCTTTGCATGTTGTCTCCTCCATTAGATTATAAGCCCCTTAAAGGCAAGGACTTGTCTTTTGCCTCTTTTTGTATCCCCAGCACTTAGTACAGTGTCTGATACGTAACAGGTGTTTAATAAATGTTGATTTGATGGGGTGCTTATACTTGGACCCCAATTTCTCTCTAGCCTCAGAAACACTGTCTCTGGCAGTTTCTCCCCAACCCAAGGACACTGTGCCTAGCAATTACTCATTAGTGGGCCCCAGCAAGCCCCTTATCTCTCTCCTTGGTGCAGTAGCAAGCAGCACCTGAAGGAATTATTAGTTTGAACTGGCTTTACACTGGGCCATAAAGATATTCTTACCCACTGGACTATCTATACTACTGCCCTACCTCATTATTTACATCCTGGACTCCTCATTATCTGTATTCTAGACTTAAGACACATGTATACTCCCTACATCTATCGTGTCAAACAAAACATTGACTGGTGGCAGACTGGACAATTCTCAGTTATCCCTGAACTCTAGTAAACTTAGTGACATAGCAGGCCTAAAACCACACCTCTGTGTGGCCCACCCTGTGGGCTTTTCCCAGTGAACTCTGGGTAAAATGCCTATGCAGTAGATACAAGAAGTGCATGTTTCTTTAAGAACTGACCACTCCTTAATCACTCCCTAATTCCGCCCTGAATCACCTACTTAGCATATCTGACACATGTTTAATTATATTTTATACTATATAAACTTTAACTATGCTCTTTTAAGATCGCAGGTTCCTTTAAGAATCATTGCGCGCTGAAAAGCGTAACAATAAACTTTTTGCAACTTGACTTAAAGATTGCTTGAGTTTGTGAATTCATTCCACATGACCCATCTTGTACTTTGATCTTTGAGGGGTCCCAACCTCTCAGACCTCATCGGATTGATTGATTGATTTTGTACCCAGGAAATCCCCGCGTATATCAGAATGTTGATGAAAACTCATTTTACACAATACGTTAAGATTTTTGTAATCCTTTCTTCACAAATAGTCTGTGTGGTATTCCACTTTTGATAGGTCTTACTATTATTAGGAAGTTATTCCTAACATCAATGCTATATTTGTTTCCCTTTAAATTCTGCCCATTGCTACTAGTTCTGCCTTCCCAGGCAGAATAAAACTAATTTTCCATGTGAAAATCCTTCAAATATTTGAATGCAACTATTGTGCACCCCCAAGTCTTCTCCACTTGAGGCTAAATTTCTTCCATTCCTTTAACAATTCCAGACATCTCCAGCTATGCTGGCTCCACTTGGGTCATCACCTCCATTCCCTGTCTAGTAAAACATTGTATGGCTTTAGCCTTATCGTGGATGGTCTCAGGCCTCTATAGCACATCTCTAGTCATTCCACCATGGTTGTCTGCCTACCTCTTTCTAGTTCCCCTTTATGTGTTATCTTCCCCATTAGGAAACAATCTTCTTCGTATCCTTAGCCCTTAGCACAGTGCCTGGCACACAGTAAGCATTTAATAAATGATTTATCTCTTTACCCATCCATCAATTATCTTTCTATATGTCTTTCTACTTTTCTATGCTCAAGGCCCTTCATCATCCTGGTTGCCTTTCCAGCTTTCCTAAATTGTGGTGCCCAGACCTGAATATAATTCTCCAGCTTCAGTTTGACCAAAGTAGATCATAATAGAAACTGTCACTAACCAAATTCTGAAGCTGATTCTTCTCTTAAAACAGTCTAATATCACATTGGCTCTTTTGGCTATCATATTAAACTGTTGACTTATCAAGCTTGTAGTAATAACTAAAGGACTCAGGTATCTTCCCCATGAACTACTGTTAAGCCACATCTCCCACATTTTTTACTTCAGAAATTAACTTCTCTAAGCCCAGTGTAAGATTGTGCAATTATCAAATTGGAACACTAATACATTGTTGGTGGAGTTGTGAAATGATCCAACCATTTTGGAGAACAGTTTGGAACTATGCCCAAAGGGCTACAAAAATGTGCATACCCTTTGATCCAGCAATAGCACTTCTAGGGCTATATCCCAAAGAGATCAAACAAATGGGAAAAGGACCCACATGTACAAAAATATTCATAGCAGCTCTTTTTGTGGTGGCAAAGAATTGGAAATTGAGAGGATGCCCATCAATTGGGGAATGGCTGAGCAAGTTGTGGTATATGAATGTAATGGAATACTATTGTTCTATAAGAAATGATGAACAGGCTGATTTCAGAAAAACCTGGGAAGACTTATATGGTCTGATGCTGAGTGAAGTGAGCAGAACCCAGAGGACTTTGTATACAATAGCAGCCACGTTATGCAATGACTAAGAATGTTAAACTGAACCCTTCTCAGCATTATGAGGATCTAAGACATCTCCAGAGGCCTCAGGATGGAAAATGCTGTCCACATCCAAAGAAAGAACTATGGAAGTTGAATCGCTCTTACTTATTTTTACCTTAAGTTGAATTTTGTTTCATCTTTCTGATGGTTCCTCCTATTGATTTTAATTTTTACTTACAACTTCACTAATGTGAAAATATGTTTAATGGGTATGTAAATGTAAAGCCTATGTCAGATTGTGCGCCGTCTTGGGGAGGGGGGGGAGAAAAAGGGAGAAAAAATTTTAAACTCAAAAGCATATGGAAAAAAATTTTTTAAAATTAAAAAAAGATTGTGCAATTATCCCTGTTGAATTTCCTCCCATTGCATTTGGCTAAATGTCTTCAGCTGTCAAGATCTGTTTGCATCCTGACTCTATCATTTAGGTGGTCAGCTATCCAACCTGAAAATTTGACAAGTATGCCAGCTATGTCTATTTTAAGTCACTGATGAAAATATCAAACAACAGAAAGCCAAGGACAGATTGCTGGGACACCTTACTAGAGACCAAAGCATGAACAACATGAAATAGCCAGGACTTTTCCTCAGTTCTTCTAGGAAGTATCCTTCCCTATCCCCACCCCCAGCCTCCATTGCAAAGACTAGCCATTGAACAGCCTGCTTTCACCCTACAGTAGCTTATAACATACATGATCACTTACTCACTAGGGCAACTTATCACTAGATATGCTGCCTGGTCTGGTGACCTGCCATCATGTGGTTGAAATTCTTGAAATTAATGGAAGGGGTGTGGTGAGGATCTGCAGAGAAGAGTGCTGCCAATACTATATATCCTACCCTCTCTAGTAAACTCAGATACACACACACACACACACACACACACACACACACACACACACACACACACATACACACACATTCATTGCCCCTGGCACTGGAATTCCTAGTTATGGTTCTTGCTACTGGGTTCTGAACTTATTGGGAGAGCGAAACTACCCAAACTGCCTCCTTCCAAATGGCTTATTTAATTTTTTTTAAAGACTCAAAAATGAAAAAAAAGAATAGTTTAAATAAAATGAAGAAATAGTGTATATTAAGAAAAATGGAAGAAGAGTTGATAAAAGAAAACTAATAAGAAATATCAAGATAAGCACTAGAAATGAAACTAGAATTTTCTCAGGGCACACAAAAAAAGAACATGAATATGCTGAAGGAATTGAAGGAAGAAATATAATCACAAATATACAAAAATTTTATTTATACGTATGTGGAGTATGTGTATCTGTATCACTACATGAGCTTAAAAAAAGGGTGATAAAAATCTCAGGATAGGATGATGTTTAAATTCAACATTTTAGAAATCTTTATGGAAAATATATACAAATGGTTGTAACAAAAACAACAAAATTATTTCTCTGGAAGACACAATGACACAAAGAAACAAGAAAATTTTAAAAAATCGAATGAGTAGAAATAAAATCCACAAGAGAAAAAAATGGAAACTATTAATCAAACAATCAACAAGCATTTATCAGGCACTCTATACCCCTGACACCATGCTGGGTGCTATTCATAAAAGGACAAAAATGAAACAGTCCCTGTTGTAAAGGAGTTAATATTCTATTAAGGGAAACAACATCTACATGTATAGATATATACAAAATGTATGTAAGGCAGATTAAATGTAAAATTGGCTATATTTGATCCCAGAAAGGAGATGAAAAAATGTACCTCCCTCCTTTTGTTGAAGATACAGGGAGTATTGTATATGCTATCAGACATGGTCTATATAATTGTTCACTTTACTGCACTATTTAAAAAAAAACAATTTTGTTGCAACAAAAGGAGAGAAGTGAAGAAAGAGTTGTATATTTGGAAGTAGATGTGATATAGAAGCAAAAGGGATCAATAACACTTTAAAATTGTTTATGCATCTATTAATTTTAATTAATAAGAATTTATATCCTCTCCCCATTCCCTCCTCCATCGAAAAAGAGAAAAAGGAAAAAGGAAACCCTTGTAAAAATATGCATAGTAAAGCAAAAAAAAAAAATCAGCAATGTAAAAATGTGTATCTCATTCTGCATGTAGAGTCCATCACCTCCTGGCGGGAGGTGGGTAGCATTCTTCATTATCAGTCTTCTGGAGTAGTGGTTAGTCATGGCGTTCTTAAGTCTTTCAAAACTGTTTGTCTTTGCAATGCCATTAATATATAAGTTGTTCTCCTAGTTCTGCTCACTTCATTCTGTATTAGTTCATGTAAGTCTTCCCAGGTTGCTCTGAAATCATTCATTTATCAATTAGGGAAAAGCTTTTATTCTCATGTATTTGAATCAGTTCCATTTTTATCTTGGAAATGAGACCTTTATTAGAGAAACTTTCTGCAAATTTTTTTCAGCAAGCTATTTCTCTCATAATCTTAGCTGCATTCAACCTACATCCTCTTTTTAAAACTCAGGTTAATTTTTTTCAGTTGATGAAAATCTACCTTCTCTCTACCTCACCTTAGCTCTCCCCCCCCCATTATGCTTTGAAAAAGAAAGAAAAACAAAACCCTTGCAACAATAGGCAAGCAAAACTAACTCTCTGTTGGGTCATGTTAAAAAAATATGTATCTTGCTATGAGTTCATCACTTCTTTGTTAGCAGGTGGGTAACATGTTTCATCATTAGTGCTCTGGAAAAGTGGTTGGTTATTGTATTGATCAGAGTTTCCTGCACCTCTTTATGAAAACAGCAATTTTTTTTTTAATTTTAGTGAGGCAATCGGGGTTAAGTGACTTTGCCCAGGGTCACACAGCTAGTAAGTGCCAAGTGTTTGGTCTGAGGCTGGATTTGAACTCAGGTCCTCCTGACTTCAGGGCTGGTGCTCTATCCACTGCGCCACCTATTGTTTTAAGAACAACTTTGAGCAGTAAGTCATTTTGAGCATTATAAATACCCAAATAAACTACAAAGAATCTAAGAAGGAATATGCTATCTGCACCCAGAGAAAGAACTGATAAATAGATGTATGTATAGTGTGTATGTATATGTGTACACACACATTATTATATATTTAAAAGGAACAGCAAGTTGTATACAATCATCTTTTTTTCTATTCTACTGTTATGGAAACGCTTGTTTTATTTCTTAAGTTCAGAATGAAATGAATAAAATTAAAATTAAAAAAGAAGGAGGTGATGAGAGAGGAGTGTACCTAGCACCAGTGCTATGTTTGATGAAATCTGCTACTGTTCACTTGTCTCTTCTCTTTCCCTCACACAGAACCCAATGACAACTTATCATTTTTTTCTTTCCAGTTAAACCCATCTTCTTGACCCATTGTCCATTGTTACAGTTTATTTTGCTTATGATAGATTCCTTAATCTACCGTGCTTCTCATTTACAACTCTCTTTTCTCCCCTTCCCATTTGTTTTTCTCTTAAGTTAAGTACATTTCTGTACCCAACTCTGTGTGTGCATGTGTTCTTCCCTACTTTTACTAGTTCAATTGAAAGTGAGGTTCAAATGATCTCTGTTCCCCCCTCCAATTCCTTCCTCTTTGTATATGCTTCAACTTGCACATCCAAATTACAGGATATAATTTCCCTTCACCTTTCCTCTCCCTCCTCCCCCCACTTATTAATTCCTTTCATTCTTCCTTTCTTTTCTTCTTTTAAAATCATCAAGGCGTAACAAAAACACTCCCAGGCTCTAATCTTATTAGATTCCCCCTATGTCTCCTGATAATGATGAGGTTCTGAAAAGAAACATTTATCATCTCTTCATATTAGAATATAAAACAATTCATCCTTGTTTAGTCCGTTCTGAGTGCTAGTTCATATTTACTTTTTCATGTTCCTCTTGCCTCCTGTGTTTGTATTTCAATGTTTCTATTCAGCTTTGTTCTTTTCACCAAGAATATATGGAAATATATTTCATTAAAGGTCTATTTCCCACTATAAGATTGATCATACTCAGCTTTTCTGTGTAAGTTATTCCCAATCATTAGTCTATATCTTTTGCATTTCAAAATATATCACAAGTTCTCCTTTCTTTTAGGTTATGGCTACTAAATTCTGTGGCACTTTAGCACCGGCTCTTTGATACTTAAATTATTTCTTTATGGCAGTATGCAGTATTTTTCTTTGACTGGTAAACTCTAGATTTTGATTATAATATTCCTGGAAGATTTTGTTTTGGGGTTTCTTTCAGGAGGTGACTGGTAGGTTCTTTCTGTTTTCACTTTGTCTTCTAGTTCCAAGAGATCTAGGCAGTTTTCTTTCAAGATTTCTTGAAATATGATATGTAGGGTTTTTTGGTCATAGAATTCAGGTAGTCCAAAGAATCTTACATTTTTTTCTCCTCAATCTGATATCCAGGTCAGTTGTTTTTGATATGAGATATCTTAAACATTCCTCTATTTTCCCCAGTCTTTTGAGTAATATTTCTTTTTGTCTCATATAGTTACTAATTTTTATTTGTTCCATTCTAATTTTCAATAACTCTTGGCAAGTTTCAATAAGTTATTTGGGTAAAATTTCATACTTCTTTTGCTGAGTTAATTTCTTTTTCCAGTTCTTTTTTCCACAGCTCTCATTTATTTTCCAATTATGTTCTCTAACATTCTCATTTAAATTATAAAATCATTTTTAAGCTCTTTCAAAAAAACTTTTACTTCATCTCTTCCAAGACTTCTAGTTGAATTTTACCCAAGCTGGGATTTCTTTGAGGCTCTTAATGTAGATTTTTAAAAATCATTCCATTCTTCTGAGTTTGTATCATGAACAGTCTTCTCACTATAATATTTATAGTAGGATTTTTTTTTTTGTCACTCATTTTTCTATCCTTAATTCCTGACTCTGGACTTCTTGTCTTAGGGCCAGGGTCAGATTCAATGCCACATAGCTCCTGCTTTTTTCTGCACTTGCTCCACAGCACTTAGCCTACGGAGAGTGTCCATTCCTTACCCAGAATGCAACCACTAAATCAGGTTCCCCTCCTTCACCAATTCAATTCAATAAACATTTATTAAGCACTTAATACGTGCCAGGCACTGTGCTAAGCATTCAGGACACAAAAAGAGGCAAAAAAAATGATTCCTACCCTCAAGCAGCTCACAATCTAATTGGGGGGGAAAAAGCATGCAAACTAATATAGACAAAGCAAACTATATATAGGATAAACAGGAAATAATTAATGGAGAAAAAGCATTGGAATTGAGGTCTTAGGGAAGGCTTCTTATAGAGGGTAGAATTTTAGTTGGTGTTTAGAGGAAGCTAGGGAGTTCAGTTGTCAGAGTGAAGGAGGGAAAACATTCCAGGAATGGGGGACAGTCAGAGAGAATGCTCAGAGCCAAGAAACAGAATGTCTGGTTCATGAAATAGCCAGGAGGCCAGTGTCACAGGACCCAAAAGTATGTGTGGAGGGGGAAGGTGTAAGAAGGCTGGAAAGGTAGGATGGCTAAGTTTTGAAGGGCTTTGAATGCCAGAGTATTTTGTATTTGCACTGTAGGCAATAGGAAGCCAATGGAGTTTATGGGGGTGGGGACGGTGAGGATAACACTTGGACTTTAGGAAAATCACTTTAATGGCTGAATGGCAAATGGGTTGGAGTGTGGAGAGAATTGAGGTAGGCAGACCTACCAACAGGCTGTTGCAGTAATCAAGGCATGAGGTGATAAGGGCCTGCACTACAGTGGTGGCAATGTCAGAGGAGAGAAGAGGGCCTAATCAGGGGATGTTGCAAAAATGAAGTCAGCAGTCCTTGGCAACTGATTGGATATAGAAGATGAGAGATAGTGAGGAATCCAGGATGACTCCTGGGTTGCAAGCCTGAGGTATTGAGTGGATGGTGTTGTCCTCTACAGTAATAGGGAAGGCAGGATGAGGGTAAGATTTAGAGGGAAAAATGAGTTCTGTTTTGGACCTATTGAGTTTAAGATGTCTACTGGGCATCCACTTTGAGATATCTGAAAGGAAGTTGGAGCTGTGAAAATTGGAGATGGAGGTCAGTAGAGAGATTGGGGTAGAAGTAGATTTGAGAATCATTAGCATAGAATAGTAATTAAGTCCAGGGGAACTGATGAGATCACCAAGTGAAATAATATAGAAGAGAAAAGAAGAGGACCTAGGAGAGAACCCTGAAGAACACCTATGTTAGAGAGCATAATCTAGAGGAGGATCCAGCAAAGGGGACAAAGAAGGAGTGATCAGATAGGTAAGAGGAAAACCAGGAGAGAGTGGTGTCCTAAAAACCTAGAAAGAGCGAGTATTAAGGAGAAAGTGATCAACAATATCAAAGGTGGCAGAAAGGTCATGGAGAAGGAGGATTGAGAAAAGGTCATTGAATTTGGCAGCTAAGAGATCAGTCCTAACTTTGGAGTTTTAGTGGAATGATAAGGTCAGAAACCAGATTGCATCTACCTATTGCAGACATCCTTTTTAAGTTTAGCTATAAAGAGCAGAAGACAAATAGGATGATACTTCCTTGGATCTGTGGCCCAGCACTGGGTAGTGAGCAAAATTTCTACTAGTTGGTATTTTCCTGATTCCTGCAAAAAATCAGTATTCTCTGTGCCACATCTGGGACCTCTTCACAGGACCATCAATAAAATTTTAATTAAAAACAAAAATAAATGAAGGGATGTAAGGTAGTCATGAAAAGGCTGAGGAACAGGAGAAACAACAGGGAAGATATAATGAGAGATCTGTATTATCTGAAAATGAGGTAGGCCAATCATGTAGCAAAAGCATACAACAATGAGCTCAGCACAATGGCTCTGTAGACCTTCAGTTTGGTAGTCAATCTAACACCTCTTCTCTCCCAGAGGAAGGTGATTCAGTGTTTTCTGAACACCGAACTAGCTCTGGCAATGTGTATGTCAACCTCATTATCAATGTGTATATCCCTGGAAAGTACACTACCAAGGTAAGTGAACTTATCCATAGCATTCAAAACTTCTCCATTTGCTATAACCAATGGTTACACTTATGGATAGTGTGGTGATAGCTGATGGAGCACCTGTGTTTCTTGGTGTTAAGTGTTAGTTCAAAATTAGTACAGGGCAGCAGAGAAACGATCCATATTTTGTTGCATCTCAGTCTCAGAGGCAGTACTGAGTGCACAATCATTTACAAACAAAGAATCATGCACCAACACTCTCTTCACTTTGGTCTTGGCTTGTAGCCTTTTCAAGTTGAAAAATTTACCATCAGTGCAGTAGCTGACCTTGATGCCCTATTTGTCCTCACTGAAGGTGTTCAACAACATGGCTGAAAACATCATGGGTTTTTTTTTTTAAGATTTATAAAAGTTGTCATTTTATTAGGTGGCTTTCCGTTTATTATAGGTCATATTATATCCCACAAAATGAAATAATAATAAGCAGTGAGCTCTGTAGCATGGTATGCTTATGTAGTAGAGGTTCTTTTTATTCCCACACGTAAGGGATTCTCCTCTATTCAATTTGTTTCCATTTTTCATGGCAAAACAGCACAGTGTATTTCAGCAGCAAAACTAAACCACTCCTATGCTGTTACTTTTTTCATGAGATGGGACTATCTGTGTTGTTTATATGCAAGTCTCCTTGACGCTCATGGGTCATTTTGTGAGCTAACTTCTTTACTATTCTTCTTTCTTTCTTTCTTTTTGGTGGTCTTTTTTAAACGTATTTATTTATTTTTAGTTTTCAATATTCGCTTTTATGAGATTTTGAGTTCTAAATTTTTCCCCCTCCTTCTCCTCCCCCCTCCCTGAAAAATCATGCTAAAAAGCATGGGAGCAAGCATACAGTCTTGTTTCACTCCATTGATGAAAAGCACAAGAGCATCATCCATTACCCAGAACCCAGATAAGCATGCCATTGTGAAATTGACATATAATAAACTTCTCTGGGCAACCGAATTTTGACATAATTTTCCATAAGACCTCATGACTGCCTGTATCAAAAGCTTTGGTCAGATCTACAAATGTTGTGTACTGACCTCTTTTCTGAAGAACTTCTATGTTTAGAAAACAGTTTAAGTTCCAATTAGTTCAAGTTCACATAATGAATCCCATAAGTGGTCTCATTATTCAAGTCTCACTATTTGAAATTATAATTATTTATAAAATACAGTGACTGGTTCCAGCCAGTGGAAATTTACAATTAAATTTTTAATAAGTTTTTTTAAATTTGCTTATTAAGGTATCAGCAAAGGATAAGAAAAAATGTGCTTTTGATTCAAGTTTATTATGAAGTAATAGGACAATCACTGCCCCTACCACTGACCATCTGCCTCCACCACTACTTATTCTGTATACTGAATCCTCAGTCATGGAAGAAAAATGAGCTGGTGCAAAAGGCCAAATTGGCTGGCTGAGAGATATGATGACATGGCAGCCTGAACAAAATCTATTACTAAGCAAGGAGGTGCATTATCCAGTAAGGAGAGGAATTTTCTCTCTGCTGCTTACAAAAATGCTGTAGGAGCCTGAAGGTCATCTTGGGAGGGTCATTTCAAGTGTTGAGCAAAAGATGGAAGATGATGAGAAAAAACAGGAGATGGTCCAAGAATATATAGAGAAAAATGAGGCCAAACTAGGAGATCATTGAAATGATGTAATGCCTCTACTGGAAAAGTTCCTGATTCCTAATGCTTCACAAGCAAAAAGCAAATTTAAAAATGAAAGGACCTGTTATTTGGCTGAGTTTGCTGCTGTTGATGACAAGAAAGCAATATTGACTCAATCAAAACAAGCATATCAAAAAATATTTAAAATCAGCAAAAAAGAAAACCAAGTAACATATCCTATAAGATTACATCTCACCCTGAACTTCCCTGCATTCTGTTAAGAGAACCGAAACTCTTTGCCAAGACAGCTTGTGATGAAGTCCTCGATGAACTTGATACATTAAGTGAGGAATCATAAAAAGATTAATACTGCAGTTACTGGGAGATAACTAGACTTCTTGAACATGGGACATCCAAGGAGATAAAGCTGAAGCAGGAGAAGGAGGAGAGAATTAACCAGCCTTCCAACTTTTGTCTGTTTCATTCTAGAATTTATACAATATATGATTTGTCATCCATGCTATCACACAAAGAGTTTTCGTTTACAACTTATGAAAAGTTTATGTCACTTCTCTCTGGATTACTGTATTTCCCATGGGATTTTAGGTTTAATATTTGGGGAGTTATCTGTTGTCATTTGAGGTGGCTAATATGGGGATATGGAGTTGTTATACATGTTTTACATGTTTGGTATAGTACTTTTGGTACACTGTGATTTCACAATGTTAACTGTCCTTTTTTTTTTTTTTTTTGGTTAGGCAATGAGGTTAAGTGACTTGCACCGGGTCACACAGCTGGTAAGTGTTATGTGTCTGAGGACGCATTTGAACTCAGGTCATCCTGAATACAGGGCCCCATGCTGTATCCACTGCGCCACCTAGCTGCCCCAATTTCACAATGTTAAAACAACTTCCGTGTTTAAGCAAAGAAAGCTGCCTACATATTAGCTTGTCATGGTCAGGGGGAAAAAGGCTAACTGTCTACAGCCACAGGTGTAGTTATTGTGGGTGCTTTAGGGATGAACACTCACAGCGCTATGGTACAAACATAGGTTTCATAGACATGACATGTCACAAATACTATGTATATATGTGGAAAACAATCTTAATGTGTATACTTTTATGAATACAGTTGCAGTTTTAACTAAGCTAATTTACTTCAGAAAAGGGCAAAAATGGTTCACATTCTTTGTAAAATCATCTGTTGTTTGCTTTCATTATTTTTGCTACCCTCATTTTATTTGTATTTAAATTATTTAGGCAACCCAAGAATACATATACAAGATGCAGTGAAAATGAATTCCTTGGTATTTGTTAAGTCACTGTGCGTCAAGTATTTACAACAGTAAATTAAAAAAAAACATGTATTTAACTTTTTAAAAGGTTTTTTTGCTTTAGTAATTTTGCTTTTGGTACCTGCATAACATGACATATGCTATAAAAATAGCCCACAGAGAAATAACTTGAAATGATAGCTAGCTTTGTTTAATGTCTTTTGAAATTTTTGTGAACAATCCAAGCAAAATTATTAACAACATGCATATTAAGTTGACGTAAAAGGAACAAACATTTTATGAATGGAAAAAAACCTCAAAGCAATAAAGTAATTATGGAAAGCAAAATTTAAAAATTTTTATTAAATTACTGAATATCATACCTAAAAATACGCTGATAAGATGATGAAAATGTTATTGTCATTTAAAATATCTTATCAGTGTAGACTGAACTGTCTTCTCTTTCTTTAAATTTTCATACATATGCTGGCAGGTATTAAGAACTTTATCCACATCTCAGTGAATTTGCATGCTCATATTTTCACATAATGAACCAAGTGTAGTTGGATGACCTAAAGCATTATCTAGAATTAGTAATGCTTTAAACTTGATATTTCTGTTCTTGCAACAATTTTCAACTAAATTGGGCTAGAATAATTTGAAAACCAGTCTGCAAAAACAATCTTATTCATCCATGCTTTTTTATTTAATTATCAAAGAACAGAATAGTTTTAGCCTTTCAGAACTCAAGAATTTTGAGAGTGATAAACAATGATTGGTTTTAATCAAAAATCTCTTTTTGTATTATATCCCAATGAAAAGCAATCCTTAGACACTTTAAATCCCTAGTTGTGTTCATTCTTTCTTAGGAAACATCCTTTTCCAGAATAAACCTGTTTCGTTCACATTAAAAAAAAATTGCTAACCAGTGTAATCACCTTCTTTGATAATTTTCTTCAAAACATCAGTGTATTTAACTAGCACATCCGCATCTTCACTAACTGCCTCAGCTAATTTTTACATTATGCAATTGAACTTAGTTTTTAATGCAATCAAACCAACTAACACTTGCAGCAAAAGTTTCTTCGCTATCCATTTAATTTTCATTTTTTCGCTGCCATAAATAAACTTAAAATTGTTACCTGACTGTTTTGCTTAGTGGAATGAATTTTTAAAATTGCAATCTTTAATCCATACAGCTAAAAGACACTCCATTTCTATCATCACAATATTTTTATTCCTTGTTTTTGTTAGCAGCAAATCACAAAAAAACAGACACAATTTTGTCTTTTTCTTTTATTTCACCAGTGGGTGTTTTTTATGTTTTTTTAAAAATTAATTTACTTTGAATCATCAACAATCACTTCCATAAGCTTCTGAGCTTCAAATTTTTCTCCCTCTCCCTCCCCAAGACTGTGAGCAATCTGATATAGGCTATACATATACATTTCTATTAAGTACATTTTCACATTACTGATATTGTAAGTAAGAATAAGAGCCAATAGGAGGAACCACCAGAAAGAGGAAACGAAACACAACAGAAGAAAAAATATAGGAAATACTATGCTTCCATCTGCATTCAAACTCCATAGTTCTTTCTTCTTTTTTCACTAGTTTTTTTTTAATAATATTCCATACCATGTATGCAGTCATTCTGACATCTTGTTCTATTTCAGAGTTACTATGGCCATATTTATGCTGTTCAATTACATAAAATTTTTGTTCTGATGTAATAACAGGCCTCTTTTTTGGGGGGGGGACTGGCAGTGTTTCCATCTAAAGCATTCTTCCTTTTGTCCATTTTGTTAAGGGTTCTTTAAAGAAATTAACACAACAGTTGGTAATTTGGTATGCAGCAGCATACGTATTTGCATGTGATAATAGGCAAGTGCAGATTGGTAAAGTGGCAGATTGTTAAAACCCTCAAATAGTTTGCACTTGTCACAGTAGAATTTTGGCTTACATTAAATAAGACCTCATATCATTTTATAATTTGCACTAAATAGTATTTTGCATTATTTGAGCTCACATTGTGACCTAGCTGTGCAGTATAACTGTCGTACAAATCTGTGTATGCATGTAATGTCAGCTATAGTAGTTACGTTGCTTGGTTTTGCTGAACTTTTATTTTTACTCTTTCTTTTTTAAATCTTTTAACAAGAGATGGCTTGTTGGACTGAGTATGGGGGAAGGAATATATTTAGAAATAAAAGTGATATAAAAAAGATATAAATAAAAAATTTTAAAATTTTACAAATTATACATAATATACACAATCATATTCCTTGTGTAGTCCTTATGGTAATCTCTGGGTTTTTTATACCAGCTTCCACGCTCACAGAAGAATTGAGTGTCCCACAGTAGTCATTTAAAAAGGCTCAAGAGACATAATTTCTGGGTAATTTAATTATTTTATTAATAATGCCAGCATTTTAATAATAGGATGGTCATTTGGCTTTCTCTTTCTTAGACCAAAGACAATTATGACGGTGGGCTCGCAGTAAATATGCCTTTTGAAGAGTAGGTGTTCCTGAGGATGTCAATCAACTCTGGTTAACAATTAATGAGAGAATTACTGTTACAATGAGGGGGTAGACCTGAACCTTGATCATGTCATTTATTTCTTAAGTTACCCCCAGCCTTGGACAATCTATTCAAAGAATTTATCCCCACTGAAACCTGAGTGGAACAGAATGGCTGTCCCATCTGGTTGGGGTCTGGATAGAGAAGTTTAGCTCAACATTCAGAGACTGAGGTCTTGAAATGAGGATAAAAGAAAAAGGGGGAAATCTGAATCTCCTCAAATCATTTAACAATCATTTCTCTCACAAGGCTGAAAAGTTGTGACTCTCTAATGCTGTTGTCTTGAGCCCAGTGTGTGCTCCCCAATATCAATCACCAGTGATTAGTGTCCCAATATTATTCAACCAGTCATTATTATTTATTAGCTTTTACAAAGGACTATTTAATGTGAGGATATAACAAGAAGTAACAAGACATTCCCTCCTCCCCATACCAAGACCTGGGGGACACACTGTCCTCTATACTACCTCAGTCCCTAGGGATAGTGGGCTCAAACTTACAGCAGTTTCTACAAAGCATTTGCCCCCACCAAGTTTATTTCCAAATGTAGGCACAGCTCTGGGTGAGTCTGAATCTCAGCTAACACTGGGCTGTCAAGCAGGTCATTCTTCAAGGGCCACTGTTGCTATTTCAACTGTGTTCAGCTGTCTGCAAAATCTGGCCCAAAATCCAGTTCCCAAACTTATAATATTTGCTCTTCCAACCTCTTGAAGATCACAGAATCAGAACCACCAGGGCCAACAGCAGGGCCATGCGCTCATGGCTTCATGAAAGTTCTATGTTGGAAAAGACCCAAGGCCACCCACCTCCCTCACTTCCCATGAAGCTTAAAGCTTCAAGTTCTACTCACTTGAATACAGTCATGCAAGAAAAAGACAGAGACTTATTTTGGCTAGTTGCTGCCTTTTAAATGTGTTTAGTTCCAACTAAGCAGCCAATCAAAACTTTATTGCTTCATCATACAACCAGAACCAGTTACTGAATATCTGTACATGCTCCAAAGCCCATGTAGAGATTGCATCAGACAAAGATATTTCACTTGTTCATAAGGACTGGGGCCACTGGTCAGTCTTTCTACTATACTTGTCCTTATTAGAAATGCCCCTTTTCCTGGAAGTTGTAGAAGATCTACATGTTGCATATAAGAGTTTCCTGTTTTCATAAGATCATACATTTAAAGCTGAAGGGACCTTAAAGACCATTTAATCCAACACTCTAAATTTACAGATGAGGATATTGAGACTCAAAAAGGTTATGTGACTTGCCCAATGTCATAAAGATAGCTGATGTCAGAGGAAGATTTGAATCCAGTCTGTCTAACTTCTAATCTCAACCACTACTCAACACTACCACTTATCTCAGTAAAATGGCTTTTGAGAAAGGAAAAAAAAAACCACACCACACATTAATAAACTGCTGGATCCTCTACTAATGTTTCTCAATGACCATTTCAACTTCATTTTGTCACTCGCTCTGTTCTAGTTTATAGTATCTTCCTATTGCCTATCATACCAAATTCACCCCACCTAATATCCACCAATTGTCATCTATTCCAATACTTTTTTTTTTTTTGGCTATTGGGGTTAAGTGACTTGCCCAGAGTCACACAGCTAGTAAGTGTCAAGTGTCTGGTCTGAGGACAGATTTGAATTCAGGTCCTCCTGATTCCAGCCCGGAGCTCTATCCACTGCACCACCTAGCTGCCCCCCCCATACTTCTTTAATCTCTTTTTTTTTTTATTCTCCTTCCAACTTGGGTCCCCTACTCCAATCAAGTTAATTTACTTATCATACTTTTCATGAAACTTTATACTTCTATGCATGCCATTCTCACCCACACAGAATTTTTCTCTACTAATCTATGTTCATCATGCACCCTACATGAACTGCTTGCAACAGAGCTACACTAATTATCCTCTATGGGGACTGAATTAATGCCTCTGACCTAATCATCACTGTTCTCTAACCAAATGGGGTAAAGAGTCATACACAAATGCATAGTAAGTGTTTATTAACTAGGAGGAAGAGTGTGATCCAGTACAGAGTATTGGATCTGGAATTAGAGGACCTGGATTTGAATCCTACCTATGCTGCTTACTACCCTGTATGAACCTAATTAAGACACTCGATGTCTCTGGGCTTCAGTTTCTTCACCTGTAGAACTGAAGGACTGGAACTTTGAAATATTGAAGAACCATAATCAATTAAACACCCAAACATGACTCCAAAGGACCAACAATGAAGCACATTACCCATTTCCTAACAGAGCAATGATAGACTTATAATGCAAATACATTTTCAGACATGACCAATATGGGCATTTATTTTGCTTAGCTGCGTTTGTTTGTAGGAAGGATTTTCTTTTTCTTTTTCACTGAAGAGTGGGTGAGATGGGGAGAGAGGATAATGATAAGGTTGCTTAAAAAAATAAAGGCTCATGGAAGCATTTTAAAAATGCACGGAAGAGAACGATAGGAAGGTTAAAAAGAAACATAATCAACACAGCTTTGAAAGGTAGGTTTTTAATTTTTACATACCTAAAAGGAAAAGCAATCTATATATAATTAGAATTCACAGTTTCATGTGTAATCTTCCTTTTCTATTGTACTTTGTATAGATAAATGTTCATTTCATGTGGTGTGAAGTTCAGAATTTTTTTTAAATGAGAGGATTAAACTAGACGACCTCTAAGATCCCTTCCAACTCCAAAACCATTATCTTCTACTCCTAATTGAAAGATGTTCATTATAATCTAAAATAGTAATACTCTGACTGTCATCTCTAGACTTCTATTATGATTTATGATAATTCAGATTCCCAACACGAGGCTACGGTCTCTAGTTATTTCCAATGCTATTTTAAGGAAGAAAAGTTAGCTTGAATTTCCTAGGGAATGATATGAGGAATATTTTTAAAATTTAATTTCCTAGGACATGTGTTGTTCTCAAGTTTTCTCTTTTACCAAGGTAAATGGCATGCCACTTTACATTTGGGTAGAATTTCTTTTAAGGACAGCTTCTTGATTATGAAGTAATTTTCCTGGCTTTGGTTTAAGCAAATCTTATTGAGTGATGCATTCATGTATGAGAAACAAAGAAACAAAAAAGAATAATATACTTAGTTTTTAATTTAATTGATTTTTTTCAGCAGCCAAAAGAGGCATAAACCCTGGTGCCCAGTATGACTTTGGGGGAAATATTTTTTGGCATTTAAAAATTAAAATAAATTAAAATAATTCTAATAGTCAATATGGGATGGCATATTTACTCAAATAGAGTACTTTAGTTCCCATTTTCAAGGCAATGAATAACTCCTAGAAATCATAACACAGTGTTATACACATACTGTTTAAATATTAGTTGAGAATGATTGCCTGAGAGCTTTCTTTGGATATTCTCTGTCTTGGGAATGAAACTACGATTACAAATAGAGACACTTTCTGGGCTCCAATGTAAACAGAGATGTTATGACAGACAGTGTCAAACCATCTGCACACATCACCTCTTCTTTTTAAAGTATGTGTTATACTAGATTTAGGTAATCATACAGATGCCTTGGACACCTATAATGATAACTATTGCTTGGGCAATACACCCACATGCCCACAACAGCCTGAAAGGATGTTGATATTGAGACCACAGAGGAAAAAATGTACTTCCCTTCAGTCTGTGGTCCATGCTGGCTTTGTGGAGCCTTAGGCTTGTTTGATTTTGTTTTTGTTTGCCTTCATTGCTTTAGCTGCTTGGCACTTTAAGTGCATGGTTTGTGGTTTGGCACATTGTTAACATCTGGTTTGGCATTGTGTTTGCATGTGGGCAATGGTAAGAGAGGATACTTCTTTAAATAAGGGCAAGTAGGGGAATCAGGAGGTTTTTTTTTAATTAAGATGCATTAAATTCTATAAAATCACTGTTGTTTTAGCATATTACAAAATTCTAGGTTATAGAATCTCTGTCTATTAAGTAATTAATTGCAGACTCCACAACTCAGTATCATAAAGTCACTGAATTCAATTATCTAATTCTAAAATTCTAAAATCATGAAAATTGAATGAAGTAGAATGACTAAAGAATTCTTATGTCTATAGGGTAGCTGACCAGAGGATCTCTGTTCAATTGGCTTTTCCCAAGTCCCATTGATGAAGTTTTGGAATGTAAAGGGGCAGATAAAATAGATTGTCAAGATTTTCAATGAATTTAAACGAAGTTTTAAAATTTTTAAATCAAGCTTGATGGAATTAGAGGGCAGCTAGCCACTGACTCCAAAGGATTTGACCACACCTTGGCAGCCCTTTAAAAGGTGAGATGTACTCTTTAAGCAGCCAGTCAGCAGCATCGAGTTCTGAGAAGTGTCACACACACACACACACACACACACACGCGCGCACACACACACACACACACACACACACACACACACACACACACCCCACATCCCATCCCACTCCACCCCGAACCAGAAGAGAGAGCCAGCTATGTATTCAAAAGAGAATTAGCTCTGGCAGTTGATGCAAAGAAGAGCACTCAGTTTTATGCGGGGAATGTTTTGTAACTGTTGTTCTTTCTATACCGTCTTAGTAAATGCCTTTGCTTTGAGATAATGATATCTGCTGAATGACTATAAATAGGAAGCATACTGGTGGGATCTCAAGGACAATATTTTTAAGAGTATGGACCTACAAAGTACCCTGAACTTGGGGTACCCTCTAGAACTTATGAAGTGTGAGTTGTTGAATAACTCAGAGAAAGTGGTACAATAGGAACATTGGAGATAATGCCGCCTGGGCTAAGAGTGAAAGAGCTGCAAATTGTCTCTCGGTCCCTGAGTAGGTCCTGGAAAGGGCAAACTTCAATAGGTGGAGTTGAAGATGGAGGAACCAGATGTGAACAGGGGGCAATGGTTTGAGCAAAGGCACAGAGGTCAGAGAAGGATGAAAATAGAGAGTAATACTAGTCAGTTTAGTTGGAACATAGTAATATGCATAAAAGGTAATGGCGTAAAATAAGGCTAGGAAGACAGACTGGAGCTGCATTTGGGAAGGCCTTGACTGAACAGAAATGTTTCATTTTTATTCAGTAGTCAAGGGAGAGGCACTGAAGGTTTTTTAATAGAGGGGTGACATATTTGGAATAATTCTTGGGGTTTGCCAAAGAGCATAGGTCACAAGGTTCTCTAGATCTAGAGTGAGGAGGAAATCCACTATTGTCTTGTGAGAGCCTAACCTCAGGAGATGGCACAGTGCTGTTATTGAATGATGGTTGAGACTGCTGCTTCTATCTTCACTCAATACTTCAAGGCAGCTTATAAAGCTGGAGAGGGTCAAGTATCTGATAAGAAGGGATAAGATTCCACTATAATGGGTCTATTTAGTTTCTTGTCTGTGCTAAAAACAGGCATGGAGACCCCAATCAGTTGGCAAATTGGAAATTTCTAGAATGGAAAGTCCCAGTCATAGAACATTACAGAGATGGGGCTTGAGTAGTTCTGCAGAAGGGGTAAGGTAGAAGGGAAGGGTTACCATGGAGAAGGAGGAGCATGGCTATTCATAGCCCTTTGGATAGAGTGAGATTAACTCTCCTCCTACCCCCCAAACTAAAAGTTCTAGACAACATAAGGAAGATTATTGGCCAGCTGTGTGAAACAGTGTGGTATAAAAGAATAACCACTTAATTTGGAATCATAAGATCTGGGTTTTAATATGTCTTTGCTACTTATTCGTTCAGTTGTTTCAGTTGTGTCCTATTCTTTGTTACTCCATTTGGGATTTTCTTGGCAAAGATACCGGAATGATTTGCCATTTCCTTCTCCATCTAATTTTACAGATAAGGAAACTGAGGCAAATAGAGTCAAGTAACATGCCCATGACTACACAGCTAGTGAGTATCAGAGGCCAGATTTGAACTCAGGAGGATGAGTCTTCCTTACTCCAGGCCTGGCATTCTATCCACTGTGCCACCTAGCTGTTCCTATTTGTGTAACCTTAGGTAATTCTTTTAACTTCTCTGGCTCTCAGTTTTCATCTCAATCTTATTTATTCAATTCAAAAAAATTTATCAAGTGCCTGCTGTGCATCAGACATTGTGCTAGGTGCTGGAGAAAAGACAAAAAAAGAGAGAGAGAGAGAGAGAGAGAGAGAGAGAGAGAGAGAGAGAGAGAGAGAGAGAGAGAGAGACAGCCTCTGTCCTCAAGGAGCATGCTTATATTCTAATATACACAGTTGAGAAAATACAAGATATATACAAAATAAATAAAAAAGTAATTGATTGGGAGAGGGGAATGGCACTAACAACTGGAGAAATCAGGGAAGGTTTCTTGAAAGAAGTGACCCTTGAGCCGAAGGGAGCTAGGGGTCCTAAGAGGAAAAGATGAAGAGGGAGAACATTCCAGGAATGGACTGGGAAATGGAAAGGTATGTCCTAGGAACAAGTAGGCTAGTTTTACAGGCATATGGAATGCATGAAGAGGAAGAATATGTTATCATCCTGGAAAGATATATTGGAATCAAACTATTGCAAGCCAGACCGAAGAGTTTGTATTTATCCTAAGGCAACAGGAAGCCAATGGAGCTTCTTGAACAAGGGAATAATTATGTCATTAAACCTGAATGGTGGCATTATGACCTTTATGCAATTAGACCTTTATTATTCCTAATAAAAATTAGGATTTTTATTTGGCAATAGTATGGAGGATAGTTTGGAAAGAACAGGCATAGGGGGTGAGATGGGTAGGGGAGAGGACTTGAGGCAGGGAGACCAACTAGAAGGCTACTAATTCAAGTGAAAGTTAATAAAGTCCTGAAGCAGGTTGGTGGTCATTTATATGAAGAGGAAGGGGTGAATTCAAGAGGTACTGTAGAGGCAGAATCAAGAAAACTTGGCAACTAATCAAAAAAATCAACTGGCAAGTACAGAATGGGAAAGCATGTAGGTTTTCATGAATAGTCAAGAACTCTTGGATTTCTGCAAGCTTAATATGAGTCAACAGAGTAATGTAGTTAACAAAAAAGCAAATGCTGTGTGAGACTGCATTTAGAAAAGCATAGTATCCAGAAGGAAGTGGATGGTTAGCACTGTTCAAAGTACTGCTGGAGAATTGTGTTTGGTCCTGGGCATCACATTTTAAAAGAAACAAAATGGAAAATTATCCAGATTGATGAGGATGTTGAGGATACTCAAAATTGTTTTTAAGAGTAATGGTAAAAAGTGGATTGGTTGGTTTATTCAACATATTAAATAGCTGGATTTGAGAAGACTAAAGTCAGTTAGAAGGCTATTATAATAGTGTAGGTGAGAAGAGATTTTTTGCAGGGAAAGTGTAAAGGAAGGGATGGTTACAAGAGATATTGTGGATATAGACTCTCCACATGGCAATTGATAGGATACATAGAATTAAAAAGTCAGAGATGACTGGCTGGTAGGATCGAGAGAAATATAAAAGTTATCTTATTGGCAGATTTTGGGGAAAAGATGAGGTCAAATCCTGCTTTTAGCACATAATGACTATATGATACTGAATACATCAATTAATTTCTCAATGCCCCAAGAAACTATCTAAAATAAAATGTTGCAGATCAGGTGCTGATATGCAGGGGTAGAGAGAGTTTCATTTGCTCCTTCATATATTTCTGGCTTAGGAGTACAAGTCTGGTGTCAGAAGGATAGTTATAACCCTGGTCACCCCTAAAGAGGTTAGTCCTTAGCTTATACCCAACAACTTATCTCCTTGAGTGGAAGTCTAGTTACAAATACTAAATAGCTAACATTTACATAACACTTTAGGGTATACAAAGTGCTTTACATATATTATTTCATCCTATCCTCATAACAACCCTGTGTGGTAAGGGCTATTATAATCTTCATTTTTATAGATGAGAAAACTCAGGGCAGAAGAGATGAGGTGACTTTCCAGAGGTCATTCAGCTAATAAGTATCTGAGGTAGGATTGAACCCTGGTGCTCCTAACTCCAAGTCAAATACGATCCATGACACATGACTTAACCTGGCTGTCTGGTCAATCCTGTTAACAAATCGTTTAGATGATTACTGTTATCAACAGAATCAAAGTACATCTACTTAATTTAGTAAAGATTATGAGATTAACAAAATATATCAGTAGCACATATTCCCAACACCTGCTGCTGTTGGTTGAAGAAACCAAGAAAGTTTAGCCTCGGGAAGAGAAAGCTTAGGGGGCACATGATAGTGGTCTTCAAGTATTCACACAACTACCATGTAGAAGAAGGAATATAATTGTTCTGCTTGGCCTCAGAGGGCAGAATTAAGAATAATGAGTAGAAGTTGCGAAAAGGCAACTTTAGGCTTCTTATAAGGAAAAATTAATGTAATTGAGGTAGATAAAGCATTTAAATCCTTGCTATGTGGTAGGTAGTGGGCTAAGAATCTGAAACAACAGAACAATAACAAAAGCCTCACTTAATAATAAAGAAAATATTTTAATTAATTTAGAAAGCAGACGTGGTAATATCAAAAGCAAAGCAGACATAATTACCTCCCCAAATCACAATTGTTCTCCATCTGGCCCACTCTAGCTACAAATGGCTGGGATGACCCAAGTTGAATTACTATCTCAGAACAACTTTCCCTCTAGGACAGAGATTCTAAACCTTTGTTTTGTCATGGACCTCTTTGGCAGTCTGGTGAAACCAATGGACTCCTCGGAATAATGTTTTTCAGTACATAGAATAAAATGCATAGAATTGGTATGGTTGTTGTCCTTCATTCCTGAAGAGGACCAAAATGACATCACTATGTTAGAGTCAAGTTACAGTGTATCTGACTATTGCTGATCAAATCAAAATGAGCTCAGAATTCTCTACCACAGGTTGGGTACAAATAGTCCACGTGAACATTTGGGGTGGATTTTCTAAATTTGTGCATCTCACACTTCTTTTGAGCTACTTCAATTCTGCTTTGCTCATAGAGCTCAGCACCTTATCAGACGACAGCATACTCTGCTGGGCGATCCTGTGCCAGTGTCTGTCATGTTACACAATCAATTCCAAAGTTCTTAAAAGAGACCTTGAGGGTGCCTTTATATAGCTTTTTCAGACCACCATGTGAGTGCTTGCCCTGTGTGAGTGCTCCATAAAATAGTCTTTTTGTCAAGCATATGTTTGACACTTGAACAACATGGATAGCCCATTACAGTTGTGCTCTCTGCAGTAGAGTTTGAATGCTTGGCAGTTTAGTTGAAGAAAGGACCTCAGTATTTTATTTTGCCAGGTGATCTTCAGAATCTTCCTAAGACAATTCAAATGGAACTGATTCAGTTTCCTGGCATGGCACTGGCATAATGTCCAGGTTTCACAGGGGTACAACAATGAGATCAACACAATGGCTCTGAAGACCTTCAGTTAGGTAAGCAGCCTAACATCTCTCCCACACTTTCCTTTGGAGTCTCCCAAACACTGAGCTAGCTCTGGCAATGCATGTGTCAACCTCATTATCAACATGTACATACCTAGAAAGTATACTGCCAAGGTAAATAAACTTATCCACAGTACTTTTCCATTTGCTGTAACTGATGGTTACACATATGGATGGTGTGGTGGAGCACCTGTGTTTTCTTGGTGTTAATTGTTAGCCAAAATTAGTACAGGGCAGCAGAGAAACGATCCAAACTTTGGTGGATCTCAGTCTCAGAGGCTGTATTGAGTGCACAATCATCTGCAAACAAAGAATCATGCACCAACACTCTCTTCACTTTGGTCTTGGCTTATAGCCTTTTCAAGTTGAAGAAGTTACCATCAATGCAGTAGCTGACCTTGATACCCTGTTTGTCCTCGTTGAAGGTGCTTGACAACATGGCTGAAAACATCATGCTAAAAAGCATGGTAGTAAGCACACAGTTTGGTTTCACTCCATTGATACCTGAGAAAGTATGAGAGCATTGTCCGTCATCCAAGCAATGCTGTCATGAAATTGACATACACTACTGATGAACTTCTGGCAACCAAATCTTGACATAGTTTTTCCATAAGTCTTTGCAACTGACAGTATCAAAGGCCTTGGTCAGATCCATAAGCGCTTTTCCTGGAGCTGTCAGGCAGCAAACACCATATCAACTGTTCCTTTCTGAAGCCATACTGGCTCCCAGGTAGATGTCCATCTTCCAGGTGAAGGACCAACCTATTAAAGAACTCTGGCAAGAATCTTGCTAGCAATGACTAAGAGAGACAACCTTCCCCCCATCCCTCCCTGCCCCCACTATGATTGTCATAGGACAATCTATGTCCTTTACCTTTATAGTGATGGACATCATCCTTGAATTCCTGGGAGATAACCTCCTCTTGCCATATAACCCAGAAAATTTCAGTCAGCTTGTATATGAGCAATGGAACCCCCACCTTGTAAATCTCAGCTAGAATAAAATCAGCACCAGGTGCTTTGTCAGAGAAAGGAAGGAAATTATATTTCTTTACAGTCATTCAAATACATATACATATATATATACACACACATACATATGTATATATACACATATATACACACATATACATATATACACATGTATACATATGTATATATACATATATGCATATGTGTGTGTGTATATATATATATATATTTTTTAGAACCAAGTTTACAAGTGGATATGAAAAATGGCAGTAAAGGAGGCCAAGTCTGTCTGTTGGTATGTCTGGGTAATACATGTCACTCATCAATAGCAGTAGTTTTTGAGAAACTTGTTAATTAATCAAAATATTTCAGATAAGTGGAAGATAGACCATGAAGCAACATTTACATATAAAATCAGAAACACTCCTGATTATAAAAGGCAGACTTGCATGAAGAAACAAGGCATTACCATGAATCGTATTATCAGGCAGATCACCAAAGAAGATTTCCTTGCCTTTTACTATATACTATGTATGGAAGGAAGCAATCTGAGAGATTTGAATAGAAAAGTTAAGTTAAAATACTACAAAGCAAAAATCAACTTGTTGGAAGTTATGATCCACAGAAACAGCTTGTTATTGAAAATTCATGTTTTGGAAAGTCATGTTATGACTTTGAGATTGTGTATGAGCAATATATTAGGTACCACAAAGCATTTTTGGAAAGATCTCATTAAAGCTCCCACTTATTTATTGCTAATGATCAACAATGATTCATATTTACTTCAAAATGATGCATGTAAGGACATCATTGCTTCTTTGATTTATTTAATGTTCACATTAAATCTTAATTAAGTTAAATTCAACTTAATTAAATTTAATTTTAAACCATAATGAAAATTAGTCATTATTTTTGAAGAAAAATGTTTGGTTAAGTCATTTATAATTATCAAACTAGCTGGACCTCCCAATCTGTGCCTCTAATTTTAAAAATGAATTAAATAGAACAAACTAAAATTTGCACATGAAACCTAAGAAAACTTAATAGCATATTCATTTCTTAAGAATGTCAGATAGATTTTTATTTAGAGACTGGTTCATTTGTGTTTAATTGGGATCTTTAATAAGTAATGAAAACATTCACTGTCATGTCCTACTTGGGGCATTGTGAAAATTTAAATAAAAATGTATTTTAGTGCTTCAGCTGTAGTTTGAGGCTTTATAACTTAACAAGGAACAAACATGCTTTCTATTCATCATTACCATCCTTTAACATTATCTGGCTGTTAAAATACATGCAATTCCTGCCATGGAAAGCTGTATGGTGAATTACACACAAAAACACACTTTAAGGTAAGAGAATTAGGGATGATTATGATTTCTTTTATTAACAAGAGACATGATTTATGCAATTAATCTAGATTTAGTGCCATTTTAAGTCATTAAAGCTTTTGGAACACCCTATATTTAAGAACTTTGTTTAAAATAAAAGTCAGTTTATTTGCCCTTGGAATTGTATTACCTCCCTTAAATTTTAGGTTTATAACCAATGAAGGGCAACATTTTGCCATATTTTATCTAGCATTTGCACTATTTTTTTCAATCAGTTTGAGATAAGACATTATTTTACTTTCAACACTGCCTGAATCTTAAAATATACATAGGCATGGATAATGAAATAAACTGAACATCTGGCATCAAAAGGAACAACAATTGCAATAAAATACATTATGGTTAAAATATAATACCGAAGAAAATTGGAGTATGCTAGTAGTTTTTTGTTCATTGGTGATTAACAGATTTGTAGGATGTTAGTCATGAGAATGAACCCAAAAATCTGAAATACTTTTAGAAAGAAATTTATTAGGTTATTTGCTACGGGAAGAGCTGGAAACAAGCTGTAGTTCCCTCTCCAGTTTACAGGAAGTTGTTTATGATTATGATTATGGTTATCATCTAGGTTATATTATTATATGGAGTTTGGACAAGGTTGTAAGGATGTTTGCCTGATTGGCCTCACCTACTTGTCTTCAGAGAAGGGTACTTTAAGATGTATATCAACAAGCAAGTCAATTTAATTGGGGAATCTAAAATACAAACATCGGGTGGACCTAAAACAAGACCTAAGCAGATCCAAAACAATCAATGGGTAGCATCTAAGCATTCCTTAAGGCCATCTGGCTCCCTTGGAGTGTCTGTGAGGTCAGCCTGACCTCTCTAGTAAACTTTTGGATTAGACAATTTTCTAGCACGTAGAGCTAGGTTCAGACAGTATTAAATGATAAATAAATAATAAAATAAAATTATAAATAATAAAGTAAATCATAAATAATAAACAAATAATGATAAATATAAATAACATATAATATATAAATATTATGCATAACATATAAATGAAAATATAAATAATAATAATTAATAATGAAATTAAATAATAAATAAATAAATGGTAACTAACAAAGCAGTTTTTCCACAATACATCATATTGAAGGGACTGTACACTTTTTAATTTATTTGGATCTCCACAAAATTTAATTGTCTTAAAAACAGAGAAATAGGGTCAGCTAGGTGGCTCAGTGGATAGAGCACCGGTCCTGAAGTCAAGGAGGACCTGAGTTCAAATCTGACCTCAGACCAAACACTTGACACTTATTTGCTGTGTGACCCTGGGCAAATCACTTAACCCCAATTGCCTAAAAATACCAAAACAAAACAGAGAAATATGTAAAAACAAGTTCAGGAACCTCAGGATGAGAATTTCTCATTTAGAGGGAAACAGACAAGGTTGTCTAGGACTTGCCGCAAACACTGCCCATAGGCATGATTTCTCAACTTAAGTCTTTAGTGTTGTTGAAGCCACTATGTTCTATGTGGATGAGTGAGATTTTAGGGAATTAGGAGTCATCAATATTTTCTCCTCTGTAGTAGGTTAAAATAGGAGTGTCTCTTATTTGGCTTCTCTGATATTGATGCTACGTGCCTCCCAGATGAGGGTTGGGGGAGGACAGCTTTTACTGTTGAATGGCTGAAGATTTTTTTTTGCCCTGTTTCAAACATTCCTAATCTCCCTCTTCCTCTCTCCTTTATCCTCTTTTTCATTTTCCAGCTGACCAATCCAGTTTCCATCCTTTGGATGTTGAGAATACCTGGAAGAAGGGGCAAATTAAACTATACAAAAGCATGAAGTTATTGATAAGGTATTGGAATGCCCCCTCTTACTATTAGATTAATAAATACATGGAAATTCCACTTAATTCAATTCAACAAACATTTATTAAGTGCCTACTATGTGCAAGGCATTATGCTAAGCAGTGAGGATAAAAAGATAAAAATAAAACTGTTCCTTCCCTTGGGAAGTTTATATTCTGATACATCAGATAGGCTGTATACACAGAGAAATAAATATAAATTTTATAGAAAGTAATAGAAGCCAATTTCAAGTGGGGAAAAAGCACTAACAACTAGAGGGAATCAGGAAAGGGTTTATATAGGAAGTGGTACCTGAGGTATGCCTTGAAGGAAATCAAGGAATCTATGAGGTGGAGGTACATTCCAGAGACGGGGGCACCGTATTTTATGACATGTAGGAGAAAATGAAATATATGTACAGTGAGTAGTTAGTAGGCCAGTTTTACTACAACAAAGAATTTATTTATGAAGGGAAGTAATATGAATAAGACTGGAAACCTAAATAAGAGCCATGTTGCCAAAGGCTTTAAATACCAGGCTGAGGAGTTTTTATTTTATCCTAGAGGCAACAGAGAGTCTCTGACAAGAAAGAAATGAATGTTTCAAAAGAAATTGAACAATTAACTTTTGTTGATATATACACAGGACAGTAACAAAAATGATCATGCTCTAGGGAATAAAGATCATAAATGAATGCAGAAAACCTGACATTTTAACATTTTTTATTTTAAATTAATTTTGGTTTTTCAATTAACAAAAATCTGTTTTCTCTCTTTCAAAGGCCCCTCCTCTCTCCTATTGAAAAAGAGTGCCCAGTTACATTTTATGAATTTAGGGAACCTAGCCCAGATGAACTAAATTTTCAGGAACTGAAAAAAACTGGTTGATTGCTAAATCACTGTCTTGGACAATGGAAAAATTATAACAGGACTGGAAAAGGATAAATATCCCAATTAAAAAAAAAGTAGAGCAGAATTTGTAAACAATAGAGTCCTGTGAGTTTCAATCTGATTCCTAGGAAAATTCTAGGATGGATTATTAAAAAGATGGTTAGTGAGCATCTAACAAGGAGCAAAGTGATTACAAAAAGCTGGTATGACTTTAGCAAGGACAAGTCATACCAGATTAATACTATTAGGTTTTTACAAAACATTTTAAAAAGTATTTTATTTTGCATATTTTGTGCATAGTGTAGGCACAAGTCATTCCCTTTTTGACTGAGCCTCACTCATTTAAACCTGCATTCTTGTTAACAGTTCAGAAGGGTCTGAAGGGAGTATACACAGATAAATGCTCTAATGTTGATGTCAGAGAGCTATATGTCTACTACTCACCACTCTAGCTCTTTAGCCCCTATTAGTATGTTTCCCATTTAACAAATTAACCAACATGACACCATTAATTCTTAATCAGAAACACTACCAAATACAAAGCAAAGCAAGAATAATCATAACGTAACAATCTGCCCATAATTCTGGGTCACATTCTCCCACCAATGCATACATAATGTGTCCTTGGAGAAGAATGAGCATAAACTTACAGAAACCAGAGCAGAGAGTAGGAAAAACCATGCACCCGGGGCAACTCATGACTCTGGACTACAAGTTTTGATATTCTTGGTCTCCTTAGTGATCAAAGTCACCTGTTAGGGCCAGAAGTCACCTGCTGGATAAGTTTAGGGTCTGCAGAGCTTTTCAGGTCTGTTCTTTTGCCTGGATTTGGAGGGTTTCTCCTTCTCAAGCTATAAGTGGTAGTGAAGCTAAAGGCAAGCTTCTGAAGGATTCCCCTCTCCCATGCAGTAAAGGGGAAGACAGATAAGCCTCTTCTTTCCCCAGTCAGCTCTGTTAAGCAGCAAACAATTCTTCTTCTTCCAATCAGCTTCCAGTCACAATGATGTTGATGATAACTAGCATTTACATAATGTATTAAGGTTTACAAAACACTTTATGTGTTTGTTATTTCATTTGATCCTCACAACAGCCCTGTGAGATAGGTGCTATTATTTTCCTCATTTTTGCAGAAGAAAAAACTGACATTGGAAAAGGGTAAATGACTCACCCAGGGTCACACAGCTAGTAAGTGTCTGAATTAGGATTATAAACTCAGCTCTTCTTGACTCCAAAGTCTAGAATTCCATCTGCTAAGCCATTTAGCTGCCTCTGTGAAGCGTTTCTTTTAATCAACTCAGTTCTCAGCAGCAGATGCAAAATGTGTCTTCCTCCAGTCAACTAAGCAGTGGGCTCTGCAGGCTCTAAGCTCTTCTCTCATCCCTCTGTTTGGGCTGTTTTCTGTAAGCCATCAATTTACCTGGGCTTGCCTGGGCTCAGCTCCTTTCAAGCAGCAGGAAAGTCTTAGTTTCTACTGTTCTGCTCTACAGTCTCAGTTAGTGTCTATATTTTCTGCATTGTATGGACTCTGATTCCTACCTCAAAATAGGGTCTTCCTCTGTGACATAACTCATTCCTATCTTAGGTTGAGAAATCAAAACTCACATCTCTGTCACACATGCCACAAACGGGCAATACACAATCGTTACATATTCACTAAAGAAGTTCTAGTTATCAGGGTTTCTCAGCTATCAGCCTCAAAGTCCTCATAATAGTCATAAGAAAATTAGCTGTTAAGAAATGAGACATTTTGGCCATCTTTGCCTTCAGTAAGTACTTTTTCTCTGAGAGAATGTTTTCTTTTTTTAAAAAAAAATTAATTCTGAATTTAATCACCCCCCCAAAAAAGAACATTTCCATACATACACAGAAAGCAGAACACAAAAAGAGTCCAGTTCATACTACTTGCTTTTAAAAATTTAATAAATTCTATGTGTTCCTTCTTTTCCTTTCAACAAACAAAAATCGAATTTCTTTGCTTTACACACATCTTACCCCTTGAAAAAGGAAAATGAAATCCCTGTAACAAATACATACAGCCAAGCAAATCTACTCAGTGGCCATATCCAAAAATATTTGTCTGTACCTTATTTCTATCACCTCTGTCAAGAGTAAATTTCTATTATTATTAATATTGTTTAAAGGTTTTCAAATGGTAAAAATAATTATTATTTAGGTTACAACTTATAGGCAGAGGAAATGTTTGTTAATAAGAGCTGTGTTGAAGATAAACTGTTACTGCCCCCTTAGTTCCAATCTTCTAAGATTAGTTTCTAAGTACAGTTTGGGCACATCACTAGAACTGAATAAGAAAACCAGGATCATACTGGGATGAGAATCACAGTGTAGTTCTATAGAGACCAATTAGTGATGAATAGTTGTTCAGTAATGACAGCTACTTTCTTTTACTGGTGTGTAACTTCTATCCTTATTAAGTTTCATTTTCCCACATTTTAAAAGATGTGGAAATGAAAATAGAAATGGATTGTATGGGTCAAAGGTGTCATAAATACACAAAAATCCCTGTGCTGTGGAACCTGTCTCTGCTATTACATAGTTCCTGTAAAACAAGATAATTAGGCTTAAAGATGCATCCATAGATGAATGTTACAGCTATATTCAAAATTCTGCAGCCAAACAAAAGAAGTATAGCTAAAGCCATATACTTAAAAACAAATGTAAAAATTTAATAGAACAGCCTATGTATTGTAACACTACTTATAGAGGATATCATCATAACTCCCCATTGTAATCCACAGGGGATAACTTTAATGTCTCAATACATAATATGTAAAAGTCCTCATTGCCACCACAAATAATAATTTTCTATTAGTATCAAAATGTCTCCCTGTAAAATATAGAAACATCCCCACTAAATGACATACTTGAGAATAACTGAGTCACGCTTTTGGATGAGATCTTTAAAAATCATTACTAGATGGAAATGGAGAGAATCAGAGCTGAAAGAGATAGATAAGAGAGGGGACTACACCAAGATATTTGAACTCAACTCATTGGAGAAGCCTAAGCATCTGTGAACCACTTCCAGAAAACTACAGGGATCCAGAAAAGTATGAACCACGGAGCCCCAGATGTGGTAGTGATTGGAAGCAAAATCAGAGTAGCGGGGAATTCCTAGGCCAGAACAGGAGCTATAAGAATTCCAGTTAGCAGCAGTAGAATGGCTATGGTAAAATAGTGTATTTCGAGAATATTTAGAGAAATTCTGGGACCCTAGTACAAAAGGAAAAGGCTCAAGCTCTAGCAGGAGCTGGAATCAAGCTGCTGAGGCAGAGTCAAATTGGGGAAAAACAATTCCAGACTTCTTTCAAAAGTACGGTAAGTGATTCAGATTGTAGAGATCCAGGCAGGAGTGTGTAGGAGTCAGCTCCAACCCCCTAGAGAGCCAACTATTGAATTTTCATTATAAACATTTACACCTCAAAAAAATCAGCAAATGCTACAAATTAGGGCTTAATCTATTCTTTTGTCAATTTCTTGACTTAAGGAAGTGATGGAGAAAATGATAATGATGCAAATTAAATTTTAAAATGAATCATGCCTACATTTTAATTTTGGAGATTAGTTGTTAAACATTCCTGGGTCTAGGGGTGAAAAGAATCAGCTCTAGCAACTTGTAGTTTTTTTCTTTAGTTGGTAGGGAGGCCTCAATCTCAGGATAGTGCTATAAAACTGGATAACTATATGAGTCGCTAGGAATAGGGAAGTTTATCAGAGGGATGGGTGGATTGATTTCTGTTGAATTCGTGAGTTTTCTCCTTGAGGGTGTGCGGGAGGGGTCAGGTGGGGCCAGCCCTTGTGCAGTATTACGGAAGCTGGAGTCCCTGTACAGTTATAGAGACGCTTACCAGAGAGGGAAGGAGAGTTTGGACTGTGAGAGTCTCATGTGAGGGTCCTTTGTATTTTGCATTTTCTGCTGAATCAAATGAATTTTCTCTTTTGTTTGATATATAGTTAGCATGAGGGCCATTTTACCTCTTCTTCAGAATCCTAGACACAAGTTATGTGTTGTTATTCTCATATAAGTTCTCTATTCTCATAAAGAAAAAATGAAATACATTTGGTGTAGAGAACCAGACCTCTGGACACGGAGTCAAAAAGTTCAAATGTTAACCTTAGACATTAGCAATGTGACCTTAGGCAAATCACTTAACCGCTGACTGCCTCAGTTTCTTCATCTGTAAAATGGGGATTATCATATCTACTCACAGAATTGTTATGAGGACCAAATGAGATAATATTTGTAAAGCACTTAGAATTGTGCCTGGTTATGGAGTAAGTGCTTATTAAAAAAATTTTTTTTAATGTTCTCAGAGGAAACCCTAGGTAAAATCATGAGTTAAAGAAAGTGTTTTACTAGAAGTCCTTAAGATTGACTCCAGTCTATATAAAACCAAGGCATTAATTCTGGGCCATGGGTTATACAACAACAGTGAAAAACCAGGCTTGATTTGTGTCGAAGCTTTAAAATGCAACAGATTTTTAGCAGTTCTTTCAGGAGCCAAGCTGTTGACGTCACAGCAGTGTTTAACTGGGGAATTAAAAAGCTTAGCAGTGCGGGAATTACTCCTGTGATATCATCTGTGTTCTACTGCCAGTAAATGTGCTGAAAATACCCTGCTCCGGAAAAGCTATGTCTGTAAGAGACAGATCAGTTTTCCAAAAGAAAAACTCCAACCACCCCAAAAGAATCAAAACAAAACAAAACACCCACATCCAATCCATGGGAACCAAAGATCAATACACAAAGGTTGTGTTCATGTATACAAAAATCTAGATAAAAAATGCTATTTCAAGCATAATGTTACATTATATAGAAATGGATCTGATCCAATATATTAATGGAAATGAGTCTGATCAGATATGTCCAGTATCATTCTCAATTCAGAAAGATTTATTTCTAGTATGTTATGAATACATTTTTAAATTAAAAGAAAGGGCTTGAAAACATAAGATTTATTTTTTTAAACACTGCTTCTTGGGCTTAAAGTACCCAAGAAAGTATAAAATTTAAAACCTTGTCAAGTTTAAAACATGTACTGAAAAACCATTTTTTAGAGGTAGTTTAGTGTAACAGAAAGTGTGCCAACCCCATGGTTGGGAGCCTTGGTTCAGGTTCCCATTTTGACACAAAAACCAAGTCTGTTACCTACTAGTTGTATGATCAGGAGGAGTGCCTTGAGTTCTCAGAGTTGCTATGATTTCATCTGTTAAATGGTGATAATGATACTAGTATTCTCTACCTTAAAGAGCTGTTGTGAAGAAAGCTCCATATAAACCTTAAAAGGCTATTGAGTTACTGTTATTATAAATATTTTTCTTAACAAATTTCTTTTTGGGAAGCTAGGTGGCACAGTGGCTAGAGCACCAGCCCTGAAGTCGGGAGGACCTGAGTTCAAATCCGGCCTCAGACCAAGCACTTGGCACTTACTAGCTGTGTGACCCTGGGCAAGTCACTTAACCCCAATTTCCTAAAAAAAAAAAAATTCTTTTCTATCTCTGTGAGATATTTAAACCAATTTTCTAAAAATCCTAACAACTCTTTAAAAACTATAATCCCCGTTTTGGTGATAGAACTATTTGATTTTGTTTTTAAAACATTCCAAACAATATTAAAGACAGCACTATGAAAATTTTTCTTTTTTATAAATTCTAATTATGAATATTTTGGTTAACAAAATCATTGCACATTTCGTGGAACCCTTAAAAAGTACTTGTTGATATCTTGTGATCAGAATTACAAAAGCATAATTCCTTCTGTACCTGCAGTTTCACAGAAGTTAGCCCAAATTTGGTTTAAGTGAAGGAATTAACAGCACAGGGAGCAAATTTAGATATGAAATTATATGACAACAAAAAAAAAATCATAATTTATTTTTTGTTGTTAAGATGTAAGTATAAAATCTGATCAGTCATTATCTGGGCAGGCCAGGAAAGACACTTAAGAAAGGATGTAACATAAAATACTTTTAAAAAGATTACTTTTTCTAAATGAACAGATGGTTAGTGCCAGAAAATTCCACTCTTTGTAAATCACATGTGTTTATTTTGAGATATCAATTTGCATGTGTTAAGTGACAGCTCAAAGTCTTTGATAGACAGAAATATACAGGGTGTCCAATTTCCAAATCTTGCTGAGGGAGGTCACCCAAATGCTTCATTTGTCCCAGCTCTGATTCTCTGATCTTGCTTCTTTTTTCCGTAATCTATCACTGAACACTTGCCAATATTTTTTTTTAACTAAGCATAACCTTGGGGTACCCAGTGAATATAAGTGTAAATATAACATTAGTTATTCCTGATGACTTTGCAGAACCCCTGTTGGCATTTTGTCCACCACAAAGAGCATCCTCTGGACAATGAAAGAAAAGCTGTTACTCTAGGAGACTATATTGCAATAGTCATCTCTTAATTATTTGTGAGTGGGTGGCATATACAATGGCAAATTTTTAATCCAAGACTCTTTTCTCCCTGTAACCCGATACATAGCTGAGTCATCTTATAATAGTTCACATTTATGTAGCACTTTACAATTTACAAATTGCTTTCCTCACATCAATCCTGTGAGGTAAGTGGTGCATCATTATTGCCTCCATTTTATAGAATTATGATAAGAGATTACTAAGGCACTGAGAATTTAAGTAATAGCCAGTAAATGTCAGAGCCTAGACTCATACCCATGTCTTCTATGAAGCTAGCAATTTTTCAACCATATATTTCCTTTCCCTCCAATCATCAATGTGTATGAATTTAGGAAATGCAAATTAATTGATATTACTAATGGAGATATCAGCTAGATTCAAATATGAAAATAATTCTGTTGTTTGATAATAAAAAGTAAATCACATACATAATTTATAAATGGGACAAATGTTGTAGCCACTTTCCACAAATTATTATGTACATGTATACTTATATATTTAATATATAATATCCTTCCCCAATAGAATGTAAGCTCTTTGAGAACAGGGACTGGGTTTTTTTTTTTTTGGCCTTTGTACCCCCTAGGTTTAATAGAGCCTTGCACATAGTAGGTACTTTATAATTGCTTTTTGGTTTGAATTAGATTGGATTGTATGGTTCATGAGTTAGGTCTCATATGATCACTAATCTATACCAGAGCAACATAATTTGTTAGAGCAGAGAGAGAACTGGACCTGGAGTTAGGAAGACCTGAGTTCAAAAATGGCCTCAGACTTGTACTGGCTGTATGATACTAGGTAAGTCATTTAACTTCCATAGTCCTCAGTTTCCTCATCTATAAAATGAGGTTAGTATTAGCACCTAGGTCTTGGGGATAAAATGAGATAATATTTATGAAGTGTTTGGCAAACCTTAAAGCACTGTATAAATGTGAGCTAATATTTCACTGAAAACTAAATAATCTAGGGTTCTTCGATATTAGCTATGATTTTGCACTGCATAGAGTTAGAAAATATCTTCAAGGTCTAAAGGTTGGCTCTATGGATATGAAACATTGCATATAATGTCATATTTTTCCCTATGTGTTGGTTAGTTTTGCTAAATCTTCTGTTCTTCCTCTATTTCTCGTTTTAGAAAATTATTTGTCTTAAGAAATGGCTCTCTGGGAGAGGGAGGGGTAAATATAGAGGGGAAATGTAGGTGATGGAAAAACAATCAATAAAAATCTATTTTTAAAAAGAAAAATCCTCAAGGATGCCTCTGGGTTATAAATACAACTTTTATATCAATCCATCTCTGTCATATCCATCTCCATCTTCAACTTCTCTCCTGAGATCTAAACCCACATCTTAAATAAGATAATGTATGTAAAGTGATTTGTAAGCTTTATAGTGCTACTTGTCAGATTTTGGTTTGCTTATTATTGGGCATATGTAGGGAACTCCCAAGGAGAAAACTCCCAATATAAATAGAAGCACTTGTTAAGCGATTTAGAGGTCTAGACTCTAGAGAGTTGCCAGTCAAGTGACTTGCCTACAGTCTCACTATCAGAATCAGCCAGAGACAACTTGAACCCAGGTTTTCCTGACTGAGACTATCTCATTATCTACTACATCAGGCCGCTTCTCATGTCAGTTGTTGCCAGTGTTATTTTTGTCATCATCATCGTCATCATCATCATCATCATCATCATCATCATCACTACCATCATCATCATCACTATCCTCATGATGTCCACTAAGGATCTTTTCTCCTAGATATCTGACTAGCACTTTAAACTCAAAATGTCCACAACCAAGTTCATCACAACCTTTCTTTTGAAACCTGCTTCTTCTTTTGACTTCACTACTTCTGTTAGTGATACTACCATTCACCTCATGGCCTGTATTCAAGATCTTGGCGTAATCTTTGATTCTATTCTCTCTTACCTTTTATATTCAATCAGTTATCAAATCCTGTTGATTCTAACTTTGTAATATCTTTCATATCAGTTTTCTTCTATTATTGCCACAACATAGGACTTCACTGCCGTCTACCTGGACCATCACCATCCTCCTAATAGGTTTTCCTACCGCCATTTTTTCCTCCTCTCCCATCCTTTTTTTATATCATTGGCAGATTAATCTCAGGCAACTTAAATCTGAGGAGGTTTGTTGCTGATTTCATATCCATAATAAAAGCTGGGGTATGAACCAGATGCTTTTCAAGCTTACCTTTGTACTACCACAGATTCATTTGCACGGCAAGACTTGCATTGTATAAAGTTATGCTATCTCACATCCACATAGCCCTTTGTTTTTTGCTGGAAGCAAGCTCTGAAATAGTTTGAAGGGCATGAGTATTAACAATCTGGAATAAATAAAATTATAAGAATTTTCTAACCTTATGTCATATGGAGGTGTGGGACAAAGATGCCTACCTCCTACTTGTAAAATAAAAGAATAGACTTAATATTTAAGAAAAATGTCCAGCTACTGCTCTGGGCCTTTGCTGAGGTATGGTACCTCTGCTGTGACTAAAGAACCATGAGCCCACTCTTATCAAGGGAAGGCTTTCTAGTTACTGCAGCTGAGCAGAGGCAAACTGAGGTGGTTAACTGTTGTCTGAGATGAAATTCAAAAGTTAGTGGTAGACAAGTTCATCAACGCTGAGAACAGTGAATACATGCAATGGATGAACATCAGGGAGGCCTCATCCAGCGGAAAGCGACAGTGATAACATTGCCAATGGGGAAGCAGGCTTAATGGGGAGCATCGTCAGAAAGCATTGATGGCATTATCCCTCCTGGAATGCTCCCTAGACACATATGTGTTCAATGTGCTCCCTTCCAAGTGGGTACCCTTTATGTGTATGCTCCTCCATCTTGTATGTTTTGTAGGTAAATCCACTCTTTTCAATGAGGTATATGTATCTGTGGGAGATTGTGCCCTAAGGTTATGGAGGAAGGAAAGGTTGAGGTGGGAGTGGTATAGTGTTACTTTGTTAATGTGTTCTTTTATTAAATGCCTTTGCTTTCAACTGATTTTGCCCTCTTAATGACAAGTGAAATGCAATGTTGGAGGCTCTTAAGTTATGGTTTTGAGTGGATTATGGATATACCAAGTACCCTTAGGTAATACCCTTCACTTTTGAGATACCCCACAAGAGAGGAGAATGTCCCAAATGTGATATTTCTTTATAAAATCATCTTTCCTCATGTTATTGCAATGTTTTTCTGAGAATTAATCTTAGTACCCTAAAGGAATATATTCATTAAGACTATGAATTCTCGAACAGGACTGAGACTGACAGGTATTAAGAAGTATGTTAACCATTGACTAGCCAACATCAGATCTTTTGACATACTGCTTTTAATGGTCCATTGCTTCAGATACATGACACTTGATAAACTCCCAAATGTTGTGCTATAGCTTTATTGTCTATGTTACCATTATTCATGATCAACAATTCTCTATCATGACATGCATCTCACCGTTTAAATGCTAACCCTGAAAGCTGAAAATACATGAGGGAGGGAACTTGATTGCTGGAGCACAGTCCTAAAGAATGCTGAAGGAGAAGGGATCAAGACCAAAGTTAGAACAATTAGCCTTAGCAAGGATAGTTAAGCCATTTACTCTGAGCCAAGAAAGAAGAATAATGCTATTTTTGAAGAATGGAAAAAAATTGTTGATGGCATTCCTGTTGGAAGGCCTCACCTCAGTCTCACCAAAGTAGGTTGTCATTTGCTAAATGTATGGGGAGTGAGGGTGCTACCCAGGGCTTGAGAAGACAGAGCAATTTAGAGAAGGAATCAATAAAAGTATTGCAAAGGATTGATAAGCAATAGTGAAGGCCTCTCACTAGGCCATTTACCATTAAGTTTAAAGTGGGCAAAATCAAGTTGATTTTGCGACTTCCTCAAGCAATTCTCAGAAAGTTGGGATTAGAAGCAAGAAAAGGGGAACCAGAGGGAGATAATTATCCTGGACTGAGGGCTAGTGAATCACTAAAATGACAGACCAAGGAGTCAAGGCTTTGTATGAAGGCAAAATGAAGCAAGAGTGAAGGAGAATGGGGTGTTGTCAGAGCAGCCCAGGAAAGATCATAGATTTTGAGGTGAATGTCAGCTTGAGGACAAAGGAGGACAGATTTATTAGCATGAATGGGAATTGTCTAGTGTCTGTGTAACCCTTGCCTCTTAGGCCAGTGTGCTGCAAGCACTGCCATAGAGATGTTAAGTCAGGATGCATTTATTAAGTGATTACTGTTTGCTAGGCACTGTGCTAAGGCACTAGGAACACAAATACAAGCAGAAAGAGAGAGTTTCTGCCATTGAGGAGCATCATAAAGTCTCGCAGAGAAAGATCAGTAGTGCAACTTGGTAGAGAATGAAGACATGGTTGATGTAACCTCCTCCTTAAAATGGAGGTTCTGGGGAGAACCATCCAATCAGAGGAAGAAGCTGAAGAGGATAGGAGGGTACTTCCAATGAGAGAAGTAATCCTGGGATGGTGGAGATGACCCTGAGCCAGAACTGAGAAAGAATCCGTTGCATGGTATACCACCCAACAGGGCCTGCTAGGGTCCTTAAGTACACTCTTCCCTAAACTCTGAGACCCCCATAAATTTTTGTTGCAGAGGATGATTGTTAGGTGCTGAGGAGTACCTCATCCTCTTTCTATACGACAGGATACGCGGGGTGAGCCTTCTGAATCTGCAGTGGAGAACTTCTACTTCCAGCAACACCCTCACCTTTTGGGCTAGCTAAAGGCGGAGACAGACAGATAGACACAGGGAAAGGCAAAGAGACAGACAGACAGAGATAAAAACAGAGAGAGACAGAGCTAGAGAGAAGCAGAGAGACAGAGAAAGACAGAGATGGAGAAAGAAGAGCTAAAGAGAAGCCGTCTTTTCCTTCCAAGACTTAGTCAAAAGGGAATGGTACTCAAAATTGCTACCTCGTCTAAACTCCTTTTCAATTTCTATGTTCTCATTTATTATAAATTTTAAAAAAGTAGGAGTTCACCAAAAGAAGAGAGACAAGTTTGTGTGATTAACAATGGAAAGCAAATGGAGATTTGGGAGAGAAAAAAAAGTACTTTTCTTTCTTCCTCTTTCCCTGCCCCCCCCCAAAAAAAAGGAAAGGGAGACAATGTATAAATCCAAATATAGCAAGTATTCTCTGGCCCATTATCCCAGAGTCAGAATGCTACATCTCCCCCTTGGGGTTCTAGGGGGTATGACTGAAGAGTTTGAAATATTTCTTTTATAATGCCATCAGCTCAAGCCCTGCCAGGAGAAACACAGAAAATCTGTATCGAAAATTTTGCTCCAATTTATCTCCAAAACTCAAGAGAGAGAGATAGTTTGTGTATAAAATACCATTTGTTGCAACCAGGAATTATGGAATTGTGGAGTGGAAACTTGCTAATTACGTGAAAAGAAACATTAAAGATGTCATTTTTCACCTGTATACAGCTGTATAAAATACCACAATGTATAGATTGTCACTGCTAATTCTGTACAAGTATTTAAGAAATATTTATCAAGTTAAATTTAATTTTCACTTGCAAAGTACTTAGTGACCCTTTTCCCTGTTAATAAATTTCTGATGAGGTGTTACAGTGGTTACACATTGATGACACATGTTTAATACTGCTTTTAAAATTCATGGCCAAAGGGCAGAGTATTATTTGTATCTGCTCCTCTCTCAGGCTGCTTACTTACTAAGCAGCAGTGTGCCACTCAGACAATTGTCTGGTGTGGTGGGACCAGTGTTTCCCTCTCACTTACAATATGGAAAAGCTTCACCTAAAAGAAGGCAAAGCTGATCTCAGCTTCCTTCCCTCCACCTTTCTCCCAGATAATATGGGCTAGGCCCAAGACAAAACTGATTGGCTTCCTGTTCGGCTAACGGCATAAAAAATCCTAGCCATGTGGAGTCAGACTTGGTGGATACCTACTATCACAAGAGTACCCTGATCATTTGCTTAAAAAAAGGGAGGCCTATATCCTTGTTGCATATCCTTCCAACAACTGAACCTCCTTTTTGTCAACAATTCACTGACTTACAAGTGCCTCCTTTTGTGCCCTGACTAAGACAGTGCAACCATTAGACCCCTTGACTCTACATTTTAAAAAAAAGCCATAGGGACGAAGGGTTAGCAACCTAGGGGCTCCCTTTTTTGCAAGTTGCTTCACCAACTTTCACCCAGTGCTCCTGTTACGCTTTTTGATTGCTCTGATTCTTATTAGTTTTTCCTTACATCAAGCCTTATTGCTACCTCAGAATTCACTCCTTTTTTGAGACTCAGCTCAAATACAACCTTCCACCTGAAACCTTTCCTGATCGTCTGAACTGTTGGGGGTTTTCCTCCCTAACTTGTATTTAATTACAATGTATCTTTTCAACTATTATGTGCTTATTTTGTATTTACTTCCTATAAACATATATGTTGTCTCTCATTCCATTTTTTTGGTCAGTTTTATTTCCAGTACCCAGCATGGTGTCTGACCTTTAACAAGTACTTAACAAATTTGTACTAATTGATTAATTTTTCTTTATCTCAGTTTAATTATCTATAAAATGAGATAGTTTCTAAGCAACCTCTGAGCTCCTTTGCTGAAGACTCCATTACAACTGCAGAATCTTTTCTGCACTCCTAGTGGAAAAGTGGAAAAACTCAGGTGGTTTATGAAAAATGGAGTAGTGAAGAGTTCTGCTAGTCATGGCATCTACAGTTTGGGAATGGCAGGAGCTTAAAAGGAACTATAAATTTTGGTGCCCAGGATAAATATCACAAAATACTCCTGGGGCAAGCAGCAAGAAACACATCATCAAATTAACTTTTAAAAACATAGCCAGCTGGGAGAGAAAGAGGAGAGATCCTTCAGTTGGCCAGAGGCCACCCTGAGGAGGCTTCGAGGAGGTGGGGGGAGCCGAGAAACAAGTGGTAGTCTCCCGTTTTATGTGTGTATAGCCCCTGCCCCCAGAAGGGCTTGGAGTGTCCCCTGAAGAGCAGTCCCATGACAGTTATGTACATACAGAGAAGATGGGAGACCTGATTGGCTGAGAGAGCCGCAGAGATGAAGAAAAAGGGAAGGCATAGAGAAGTGTAAAAGTTGAGGTAGAAACTACTCCTTTGGCTCTGGTGCCTTGATTAGGTGCAAACACTTTATTTTTATTTATTTTTAGTTTTCAACATTCACTTCCACAGGATTTTGAGTTCCAGATTTCCTCTACCTCTCTCCCCTCCTCCCACCCCATGATGGCGGGCATTCTGATTACTACTTCCCCGAATCTGCCCTCTCTTCTATCACCCACCCCCTTCTGTTATCCCCTTCTTCTAGTTTCCTGTTGGGTGAGATAGGTTTCTATACCCCATTGCCTGTGTATCTTATTTCCCAGTTGCAGGTAAAAACAATTTTTAACATTCATTTTTAAAACTTTGAGTTCCAAATTCTCTCCCTTCCTCCTTCCCCACCCAACCTCATTGAGAAGGCAGGCAATTCGATACAGGTTATACATGTGTGGCAAACACTTTTTTAAAAAATTAAATTAGACAGAACTGACTAAACTGGGCCCGTCTGAATTACTCAAAAAGTATTTGTACCTAGTTTAGGCACCAGAGCCAAATCGGGTGGTTTCTATTCCACCCTGACAAAAAACATAGACTTTAAAGTCCCCAGATCCCTAGACATGTAGGGAGGAGTCAATACCACCCTTGATTCCCAGCATCTGCATCCCCAGAGAATGCTAGGAGTGGACTCCTCAGGTGAGATCATTCTTTCCCCTGTGAAGCTGAGATTTCATATTGCTTCTGCATCACAGAATCCCTGCATCTATATTCTTGTATTCTGTTGTATAACTTCCCTGGCAAATATATTTCTCAATAGCCATGATTGTCTTTTGAGTAATAAGCATATGACATTACAAGGGAAGGTTAAACTGCCTGAAATTAAGCTTGTTACCCTCTAGGTCTGAGACAGAACTGCTCCCTTACCACCTACTCTGAGACACCAGGGAAAGTGGCTTTTATCCAGAACTCTCCCCAAAGAAACACACCCTTATACTTTAAACATCTGACGCTGTAATAGACAGATGTAATTCCAAGGCCCACATTCCTCCTTGAAGACAGCAGACCAAGGGTGTGATCTCTCAGTTATGGCTATCTTCTTAATCTCCAGGAAGTTGGAATTCCAAGTCACGTTTGGTATTGCAGGCCACTCTATGTGGCTCCATTATGTAGCACCCTAGGATCTCTGTAGGATCTTACTAATCTCAGTGGTTTTAAAGCTGCTGAAGTGGTGTCATTGTTGTCAGTGCCTTCAAAATCTTGGTGCTCTGGGGCAGAAGATTCTGCTCTTTTACTGTTATCTATCTGAAATGACTGAAAGAAGTATGAAATTCTCCAGTTTGTTTCCTGTTTTCTTCAAGTAAGTTCCTGTTGAATAGAACCCTGGACCCAAAGTCAAATCCTGCCACTTCCCTTCTCTCAGGCTCAGTTTCCTCCTCTCTAAAATTAGGGTAATAAGAGCATCTACTTTAAAAGGCTGTCATCAGGACCAAATATGATAATGTGTGTAAAACACTCTGCAAACCTTGAAGCTCTATATAAATGAGAGCTACTCTTTTTTTCCCTCTTTTTTTTTAATGTTGTCAAGATTTCCTTTAGAAATTTTAAATTCTATTCCTCACCAATTTCAAGATACCCTTAGCTCCCTCCAGCTGTTGCTAGTAATCTCTACAAGGAATTTTTCTCATTCCTTCCGTACACATGCTGCTCTGTCATGAAATCCTTTCAGAATAGGCAGACAAATCAGCACAATATGTGACAATATTAAAGGAATAAAAAAGTTTATAAGGCAAGGAACAAATTAGAATATCTTCAAAAAGGGAGATACCAAATAGTAATTTAAGTATTTCTGTATTGCTTGAATTATTGGGAAAAAATGCTCAAATGTGTTAGTCTCTAATATTCATGTATCCCCAAACTCAAATACCTGAAACTATTTTCTTCTTAAAAAACCAAAAAGGGTCAAAAATAATCTTACCACCTATAAGAAACACTTCAGTCACCCAAGGAGATCTGAAAATGGACCTGACAAAAGTTTAACTTCTTGCATTTATCTAGCACTTTAAGGATTACAATGAACTTTGCATATATGATCTAACTGCTAAGAATTCTGTGAGGTAGGTATCATTATTCTCATTTTTCAGATAAGGAAATTTAAGTTTTAAGAACTGAAGAGACTTGCTTATGGTCACAGTAAGTGTTATTAGTGAGATGTGAGACCAGTTATTACTGATTCCCAGGCTAGCATTTCGTGTACTATTGCAGATAGATGCTGCTATTGTCATAAGTAGAATGATTGGTTATTCACCAGAAATTAAAAATGGATACATTCTTAAATTTGGGTTTTCAAGAAAACTGTATTCTAGAAAATTAAAATATATTGCAAATATGGCATAAGAATCAAGTTACAGATATCATAAAAGTATGTTACATACAATTGCAAACTACACAGCAAAGGAGGAAAATAATCTATTATATATAAATTGGAGTTTCAGACTTGAGAAATTTCTCCACTAAAATACAGAATATTATATACTGGCACCTACTAGTGAAATTCGGTGCTGCAATTAAGTCCTAACATACAATGAAAATTCCTAAGCAAAATAAATGAGTTGTTTTCACAGATTCACAGAGCTGGGAGGGAAGTTATCTAATCCAGTCCTATCATTTTGTTGATGTGAAAACCTAGACTCAGAATGGTAAAGTGACTTTCCCAAGATTGCACATGTAGTAAGTGGCCAAATAATGATTATGAACCCAGGTTCCCTGACTATAAATCAGTCTTATCCTTCTGCACTATGTATGGATGGAGAGAATTCTTTCTGGTTGAATTCAACCACCATGGCTAATTCTAGCCATAAATTAATCAAATACAAACAAAACCATTCATGATTATTACAGTCTACATCAGGTAGAAATCAGAACTAGAGTCTCTCCTTGTCTTTATAATCCTATAGGTTCCTGTGACAGACTCAAGTCAACTTTCTTTTACAATTGGTTATTAGAATTCAATACTTGGGGCCAAAGGCCATTACAAAACTTGCAGAACAAAGACTAGATGGGGTGTGTTCTTCTGAAGAGGTTCTAAAGCTGAGATCAGAAAAAAAAAAGGAACCTGAATTCTAAATATGAAAATATGGAACATTTAAGAGTTGATTTAAAGAGAATAATGAAACCAATGCATCACTTTGTTGATTTAACTCTCTAATCTTTAAAAAAGAAAAGAAAAAGAACAACTTTCCACTCTGATTTCTGAAGTGCACAGCACTACAGCTGATATTTAAAAATTTAAAAATGTCAGTAATTTACATTTTCTAGAATTGTTTTTGAATACATATACACATCAAAACTCCCCCAGTCAATAAAATAAAAAACAAATGTGTAACCCTGCTCCACCAAACCTGGGGCAGTTTCCTGAGGAAATGTCCTATAGAACTTAGTAGGTGTCCCAAAGCCTTTAGGCTTCCCCTCAGGAATGGTCCCAGGCTTGGGAGGGAGTGGGACAACTTTTAACTTGAGAAGAGATCCAAGACAACATTTATTAAGTGCTTACTATGAGAAAGGTGCCAGGGATACAAAGATGAAAAATAATAGTAAGTTCCTTCCCTGTGCCACCTAACAGTTTACAGATGCTCAAGAATATACCTACTATACTAGAGGTAACACCTTTAATCATAGCAGTGGATTCGTATAGTCTGAAAGCAATTAGCTAACACTGTTTACAATTAAAAACAAAACAAAACAAAATCACAACTTCTCCCAAATAGCTAATGAGGTACTTTTCTTTCTTTCTTCTTAGGGGTGAGGAGAGTGGGTATACTAGCAGTAAATTAAAACTAGTCAAAACTAGCTTGGATTCTTTGAGTTCTTTTTTATTTGCTGGTATGGAAGAAAGCAAACTTCTCTGACACTGATCTCTTTGCTATGTTGTAATTTAGATGTCTTTCCTGAAGTATACATATGACATTATATTCTCATCTCTATCTTGGCTAAAATCACAATTCCCCCTAATTTATGAAGTCCATTTATACCTGCAAAAAAAAAGTATTAAAATATATGTCCATTCTTACACAGCAGAGGAAACACACAAAGTACAAAATAATTCTCAGCCAATTTTCTATTTCATTTCCTGGGAGATTACTTCGAATACAATGGCTATTGCTTAAAATGCAAATTTCCTGGCATCAATTATTCTATAATATATTCCTCTATAGTGTTGTATTGATGCTCATAATATTCTTTATCTGGTTTTGAAAAGATTTGCCTTCCAGATTGACCCACCTGTCACATACCTAAAATAAAAGATTATATTCTTTTAAACCATTTGTCCCAAAGACCTGTAAGAAAATTATTTTCTGAATTTGTTTAAGAATTAGATGCAGCCTGCCTAATTCTAACAAATGAACCAGTCAATCTCTAATTTATCACTTTGTAACTTATCATAAGAGTTAACCACAGAAGGATTGTGCAATCATTGCTATGCCCGTAATATTTCCCGTGGTGTTGATATCTTGGCATTTAATATTTAACCCTTGGGTGTGTTGAAATCACTCTTTTGTGACACTGATTCTGATGATTAAAATACAACATTTAAAAAATATAACCTCTGAACTGTAGTTTTGAATTTGGTACTTTGAATTGTTCCTTCCTCATAAGTAATTATACATACTATAATGTTAGGTGCCCAGAAATGAAATATTGTTACTACTGACATAGTCATGTTGAAATTATCACCTTTGAAGTTTCACTTATCTTATTTGCTATTAATAATCCATGTTACTTATTCACATAAATATCTTTATCAATGCAATAAAAATCTTTCTGAATGTTGTATTTCAAAGATTACCCATAGGGCTAACCTTAGACAAAATGGTGAATAGGAAAAGTATGTCTTTGGGATCTTCCTCCTTCCTTAATTCACTATTCTCCTGACTCCTGGAGTTTTCTCTGCGGCCTGGCTTATTCTCCCCTTCATTGAACGACTTCTACTTCTGAATATAACGGAGTTTGTAAAACACATGCACAGATATTCTCTTTCTGCCTTTAGTCCACCCTGTGAAAGCTTGAGGGAAGAGGGAGGAATGCTACTTCTGGCCTTGAATATGGTCATGCAAGAATTCCCTAATGGGCTACTAAGCCAGAAATCAGTACAAAAAAAGGGTGGCATGTCCCTCTACCTCTCTCATTTCCTTTCTGGCTTCAAAGCATGAGGACTATTTTGAATTGCATCCAGAGAATCTAGTGGAGGAAGGACAGCTGCCCTACCTCCCATATGGCCCCATCTGACAGTACACACATGTCCTGCTTAGGCAAGCCTATGTCTAGGATAGGGTGTGATTCTTTCCTTTTCTTAAATAGGTAGCCTTGTGAATTTCAAAAACTCTGAAAAATAGGAGTTGTACTGTCTTCCCCTGGTATGATAATGGAAGTAATACCCACAGACACAGTGGAAAGCCATGCTGTCCACCAGAGTGGGAAAATCTGCTTTGCCAGCAGTCTTTCATCACTGGAATATTAGGACAGTTCAAGGAAAAAGTGAAATATAAAAATATCTAATTAGCAGTCCTGCACATTATATTATCTCCCAATGAGGCTTGAATAGTAGCCTCCCAGGAGGGGTACTGGTTACTGAATTCTAGCCTGCCAGTGGTGGCTCAAACCTATAGTCCCTGCTGCTGGGGAGGCTGAGGCTAATGGATCTCTTGGGCTCAAGGGTTCTGAGTTGCAGGAAGGTAAACTGATTGGAGATCTATTAAGTTCTGCATTAATATGGGGGCCATCTGGGAGCAGTGGAAGAGAGCAAGATATTTCCGGAAAGTAGAACGAGTCAGAGCTCTCCTGCAGATCATGGTAGAACTAGGCAGTGAATGGCCCCTGCACTTCCATCCTGGGCAAGATAGGGAAACCCAGTCTTTCAAAAAGAAAAAAAAGTGACTGAATTCTATAATTTTTAAAATTTTAAAAAAAATTTTATTAATTTGTTTCGATTTATCAACAATCACTTCCATATGCTTTTGAGTTGAAATTTTTTCTCCCCCTTCCTCCCCCCCACCCTCCCCAAGACATACACAATCTGATATAGGCTTTACATTTACATTCCTATTAAACATATTTTCACATTAGTGAAGTTGTAAGTAAAAATTAAAACCAATAGGAGGAACCATCAGAAAGATGAAACAAAACTCAAGAGAAGGTAAAAATAAGTGATAGCGATTTGACTTCCATAGTTCTTTCTTTGGATGTGGACAGCATTTTCCATCCCGAGGCCTCTGAAGATGTCTTAGATCTTTGTAATGCTGAGAAGGGTTCAGTTTAACAATATTAGTCATCGCATACTGTGGCTGTTATTGTGTACAAAGTCCTCTTGGTTCTACTCACTTCACTCAGCATCAGACCATATAAGTCTTTCCAGGTTTTTCTGAAGTCTGCCTGCTCATCATTTCTTATAGCACAATAGTATTCCATTACATTCATATACCACAACTTGCTCAGCCATTCCCCAGTTAATGGGCATCCTCTCAATTTCCATGAATTCTATAATGTTGACACATGTTGTAATTCTTTTTATGGCTATCATTTCTTTCTCCATAGGAATAAATTCTTTTGCCTAATTCTTATGGTGCACTGAGCACCTCTTTTCCTACTCTTCTTTTTGGGAAGTCCCTGGATATGACTCAAAAAATAACAAGATTTCCTGGATGTTGGTATGGGACTTTATTGAGCCAATGAGTGTGAGAATTCAAAGTTGAATCTCCCTAATAAGAGGTAAGGTTTTACCAGAGCTGAATTCCAGCAAACATCAATGACTAGATACAGAACAGAGAGTGGTGCAGGTCACTAGCCTCTGTTCTCCCAGCAGTAGCAACTTCTCTATGCTATATTAGGTTTCCTAGGCCTGCCTACCCAAGCCTCTTTTTTATGTTCCAAAACTATGCTTTCTCTTACCCACCTCATCAAAATTCCATTCAGTCAGTGGTTAGCAGGGAAGCATCTGTTGAACTTAATTCACATTAAGGTATGAATTATTGCAATTTAAGGTAGACTGCAAAAGGAGCATCTTATTACCCTAAAGAAATAATATTCTAATGCTGGAATTTCAGAAGAGATGTTTAGGGCATAAGAGGCCTTCCTGATGGCCTTCAAATTATACCAGGACAGCTTTTTCACCCACAATGATGCCAAAGTCAAAGAAGGAAGACGGAAGCCACATGTCAAAGGCCTTGCATGCCAAGAAGGCAGTGTTTTAGGATGTCCAAAGCTTCAACAAAAGAAAAATCTAACTTCTGACACTGTGGCTTCAAAGACAGCCCAAGGCCCTTCAGAAAAGTCCCCCTTGGAGTAAAAAGCTTGACCACTATGACTTCTACTTCTGAATATAACTGAGGTTTGTAAAACACATGCAGATATTCTCTGCCTGCCTTCCCTCATCGATGGAGAAAAATGAGGACAACAATACTCCAATATTCACTGAGGATATCAAGGTCAATAAACATCAGATCAAGGAGGCTGTCAAGGAGCTGAATGATAGCGATTTGGCTAAGATCAAGAAAATGACCCAGTTTGATGGAGAAAAGAAGGCTGTCATTGCCCAACTATGGTGCTTTGGATGTTGCCAATAAAACTGGAATCATCTAAACCAGGACTTCTTAAACTTTTTCCACTGGTAACCCCTTTACGTCTGAGAAATTTTTACATGACCCCAGGTACATAGGTATATAAAATAGGTACACAAATCAAACATTTACTGATAATAAATCATAAAGAAATTTATTTAAAAACAATTCTTTGGTGTATATATATATATATATATATATATATATATATATATATATATATATAATTTTACCATTTATTAAAGATGAAAGCAAATTTGCATACTAATGAGATGGATGTGCTTGTTTATTTTTAGATAAAGAATTAAATCTTGGTGGAATGTTTGATGCTGTACAATATAAAGCATCTTCAATGTTTTTCAGAGTTGATAGGTATTTTGATTTTATAATTCTCAATGCTGAGAACTCCACTTCACATAAATATGTAGTACAAAATGGCAGAAGTATGTTTAGGACCATTTCAGAAATTGTTGGAAATTCTGTCCTAATCTCAAGCTAAAATTCATTTAATGATATTTTAGTTTTAAACCTGTGTCCATTGATAACTCAGCAAATTCTTCTTGAACTTTTAATGGCAGATGACTGACATTTTTTATTTCAACTGAATATGCTTTATGAACCCAACTTAGTTTTTTAGAATCAAAATTTGAAGAGAAGTATTTCTGATACTGGGTCTCTAGGTACTTCAGATGGTCAATTATAGTTCTTACAATTAAATCTTTGGAAAGGTTATTTTCAATTATAAAATCATCTGTAGCTGTAAACATTTCTAAAGAACCATTTTCCACCCTATTCCTCCATATGTTAACTTTTTTAGTTAAACTTTCAATTTTATCTTTTAACATAAATATGTTACAATTCTTTCTTTGAAGTAAACATGTTTAAATCATTGAGTTTTTCAAATAACACTTTTGAAAGCTATAACTCATTATGAAAAAAATTAACGAAACTGGATTTCTGCTCAAAAATATAACTTCATCTTTCAATTCAATAATTTGTTTAAACTTTGCCCTCTTGAGAGCCACTTTACTTCGGCATGTAGTATTAAGCTTTTTTACTTTTTTAATTGGAGTCCATATCTTTCCAAAGGTTTGAAAACAAATGACTGTTAATGAAGTTAATGATTTTGATAGTATCACAAAGCACAACACCTAACTCTGGTGATATTTTTTTGGCTACAAGTGCCTCCCAATGGATCATGCAGTGAGTAAAAGTGATATGTTCATTGCCACCAGCTTTAACTTTTGCTACACATCCAACATTCTTGCCCATCATTAATCTAGCACTGTCTGTGCAGACTCCAAAGCAGTTTTTCCACTGTAAACCTTCATTTGTAAAAAATTCATTAACTTTAAGATAAATATCTTAAAGAGGGGACTCTTGTGTGCCCTTCCAAAGGGTGACAAAACAATAATTCCTTATGTATGCTTCCTTCATAAACATATCTTACATGAAGTTAACAGTTTCTAAGTGTCACGTTAGAAATATCAGTTGTTTCATCTAACTGAATTGCAAACTTTGGGCTGCCCTCAAGCCTGGTAATAAGCTGCTAGAATTGGTCATTACTAATTTCAGAAATTCTTTTGGAAACAGTATCATTCGATAAAGGAATTTTATGAATGTCATCTGCATATTTTCCCCCATGAACTATTTCTGACATTTTAATAGCAGCAGGTAACAAGAGATATCCTTTTATTATGTAGGGCTTTTTAGTTTTTGCAATTAAATAAGAAGTTTAGTAAGATGAAGTCAATACTTTTCATTGACAGTAACAAATTTCTCAAAACACTTTTCTCCTCATTTAAAGATTTTAAAAGTCACTCAAAATATTCCTTTGTTTTATTGAAATATGCTGCATGCTTGGTATTAAGATGTCATTTTAGTTTGGCTGGTTTTCTGCTCTCTACAGCCAAAATTCCTTACAAATTAAGCAAAGAGGCTTTTCCACACCATCATCATTATTAGAAGTAAATTCATATTGCAAAAATGATTTAACATATTTTCCTTTTCTTGTCAATTTAGGTATGCTACAACCTGGTAGCGAAGACTCTGCTGCATTGTCATCAGTATTTTTACCTCTTCTGTCTAAATTTAGCCACTTATCCATAACTGAAAAAATATTTTTGTCCTAAAATATAAACAAATATCACCAATAATTTCTTAAATATTAGCTTTAGTGTATGAAATTACATTTGTTTGTACTTAATTTTAAAAATTGATGTTTACACTTACATACACATACAGCAGTGATGGTAGAGAAATATTATTAAATGGCTTTTGTCTTTATTGCTGCAATTAAACACTTATGTTTCTGTAAAAGAAAGAGATAATTGTAGTTTGTTAAATCAAACATTCTAACACAATACAATTCAAAGATATACTAATTTGATACACGCTGAGGCATGATGGTAGGAAAATATTAAAAGTCTTTATTTTCTTTAAACTATTACGTTTCTGTAAGAGCAGAAAACTTTATATGTACAGTAAAAATACTACAATTCAAAACATACAATAGTCTTGAATCTGAGCTGAGGTGTTTCTGGCAGCATTCATTGGCATTGTGTTGTGAGACAGCACGCTCAGTACAAAGTTAGCATGTTATATGTTAAGAATGAAAGCTGCAGTGAAGCTGAGCAGTGCAACACATGGGCAAACCTTGGATTCATTACATGTTTGATTTTGAATTAATTTTTGGTTGTTGTATGTTCAGAAACCTTTTACTGTCACCAAATTTTTCGTGACCCCCATATTCAGTTATGTAACACCATATGGGGTCGCAACCCACAGTTTAGGAAGCACTGACCTAAACCATATCCAATTAATCTGGTTTGTAGATAATAAAGGTTTCCAGTATATGTTTTAAAAAATAAATAAACCAGGGCAATCACCTTCTCCACTTGGGTATAAGACCAATCCTTCATACATATATGGTTGATTTACTGTTCCTTTCCTTTCCTTTATTATATTCTAAACAGCATTTCAACTACAATCTTGACTGGTGCATGAGCCACATGGCTAAAAGGAAAGCTAAAAAAAAACACAAAAAACAACAAACTTACCCAAGGAGAGGGTATAAGCCTAAAGTCATCATAACTAGAAGCAAGAGTCTGATTGAAAAGAAAAGCAGGTAACAATTGAAATTTAAGTACTGGACTAGAACTCAGAAAAGCTGGGATTATTATTATTAGCTGAAGGACTGCAGGCATGACCCTTATTTCAAAGACAACATTTATAAAATGATTATAATTACTCTCTTCCTTGTACTGTGGGGCTCAAACAGGTACTGGATATGAAAACACTTTGTAAACTATAATGGACTATACAATTGTAAGGTGTTATTCTGATCATCACTGATTTTCAAGCTACCTTACTTGCACATCCTAATTCAAACCTCGGGGCAGCTAGGTGGCTCAGTAGACAGAGCAAAATGCCTGCAGTCAGTAAGACCTGAGTTCAAAGCTAGCTTAGACATTTGCTAGCTGTGTTATCCTGTGCAAGTCACTTAAGCCTGTTTGCCTCAGTTTTTTCGTCTGTAAAATGAGCCAGAGAAGGAAATGGCAAACCCTTCAGTATCTCTGCCAAGAAAACCTCAAATGGGATCATGAAGAATTGGTCACAACAGAAATGATCTAAAATATGGACTATTTAAAATTTCCCATTTTTGTGTCATGTTTTACATTTTGTTTTATTTTTAACTGTATATAGCTCTTCAATAATTTTTTAGAAAAAAATGAAAACAAATACATTGAAGCACAAGAATAGGTGTCTCAAGCCATATCCCCTTTTGGGTACTGATCACTTAAAGCATCACAGTTCCGATGCTCAAATATAAAGCCCTCATTCCTGCAGCTCAAGGCGTGGAGGGCTTCAGCTACTACAATCCTTTTGCTGTGCTAGAGGTTCTGACTTGATTGGGCAGTGCTGTTATTACTTAACTCTCTTCACTTGGGTCTCCTGCCTATATTCTCCACTTAGTTTGCTGTAATGGCTGCTGATTGCCCAGATCTGGATATACCTCTCATTTCTCACTGGGCTCTTTAGGCATTCACTCCTGGTCCAATGGATGCCAATAACATCAATGTTAAACAATGTCTGGCCTCAAGTTCCTCTTTCTGCCATTACTGCCATTTTGTCTATTAACCTCCACTAAAATTAGTACCTACTGTCATCCATGTCATTTTCTTGGCACCCCTCCACCTAGATGACTATCCTATTGGCCCCATTTTTCACTCATCACCTGCCCCAGTTTTGGCATATATGAATGTATATGTAATCCAGGATCATACTTGTTATATCTGCATAAGACTCATCATTAGTGAAGATAACCATTAGTTAGCACTCCATGTCTATGTGAGTGGTGGAGTAGGCAGAGCTTAAGAGAGGAGAGATTTCTTTTTTTTGTTTGTTTGTTTGAGAGGCAGCTAGGTGTCGAAATAGATAGAGCTCAGGGCTTGCAGTCAGGAGGACCTGAGGTCAAATCCGACCTCAGACACTTGACATTTACTAGCTGTGTGACCCTGGGCAAGTCACTTAACCCCGACTGCCTCATGTAAAAAAAAAAGTTTGTGATATCTTTTGTTTTAATATCAACTATATTTCTTCCAGTATCTTTTCCCTTTACCCCCTTCCAGAGAGTTATACTTTATAGAACTATTTTAAAGGAAAAAGAAAAAGAGGAAGAAAAAAATAACCAAAACTAAATAATGCATTAAAAAGGTCTGAAAATCTATGCAATGATCCATAAGGGAGGACCTGTCACCTCCTCAAAGGAGGAAGGAGATATCTTCTATCTCTTCTTTAGGGCCATGTTGGTTCTTTGTAATTTTGTAACACTTTTGCTTTTTCTGTGGTCACTCTTCTTCCTATTTACATTGTTGTAAGAAAGATATCTGCTGGCTTCTAGCTTCAAATGAAGAAACACATGGCTCTAAGTACTCTTCAAGGAAAGATCCCTGAAGGGAAAGAAAAACTGGGAAGAAGCAAGCATGCAGAGGAGCTGAAGCCTCAACATGTCCCTGATTTACAGCTTGCTAAATTAGAGATTTTAGGGAATGTTGCCCAGGCTGAGATTGAGGAGTCTCTGTTACTCCCAAAAGGAGAGCTCATTTCTTTGTATATTGTTTATTATATTCTAATTTTTGTAACTTATATGACTTGTTTGTTATCAGCTTGGATACAGAAGTTTATTTGATATTCACTACTTGTAATGGTCTTTGTGTAACTGGGATTTGATGGGAAGGGAATCAAACCTTTGGAGCACTACTTCCCCATTAAGGGCAGGTCACCAGGAAAGTGGCTTGAACAAGAAAAATATTTCTTGTAGTAATATTGAAGGGGCGGGGGGGATATTATTCTAGTCTGATATCCCTTCTTTCAGGAAGGAAGAAAGAAAGAAGGAAGGTAATAAGCATGTATTAAGAGCTTACAATGTGCCAGGCATTGTAGTATGTGCTTTACAAATATTATCTCATTTAATCCTCACAACAAACCTATGAGGTAGACCCTATTATTATCCCTATTTGCAGTTGCAGAAAGTGAGGTAGAAGTTAAATTACTTGCCCAGTAACACACAGCTAGTAAGTGTTAGAGGTCAAATATGAACTCAAGTTCCAAGCTATCTATAAGTAATCAATCCATAATGGTGGCATTTAAGACAACAGAATATGTTTGACACATTTGGGATAAATTTACATAATACTTTAAGGTTTGCAATACACTTTACAAATATTAACTCATTTTATTCTCCAACAAACCTGAGAGGTAGGTGCTATTTTTATCCTCATTTTATAAGCAAGGAAACTGAGGCAAACAGGTTAAATGACTTGGCCAAAGTCACATAGCTATAAGTGAATGTGGCTTGGTTTGAACTCAGGCCTGACTCCAGGTCCAGCATTTATCTAACACTGTGCCACCCTGCTGCCTCCAATTTTGGGTTAGAGAGGCCTTTCCTGTAACCCTCAAATCACTCACATCATAAATTTAGATCTGGAAGAGGCCCTACTGGTCTAGGCCCATACTTACTAGTGAAAATGTCCTTACTGGCCATCTAGTCCAAGGCCTTCATTATACTGATAAGTAAATTTAGTCCCAGAGAGTTCACTATGACTTATATCTAATGTCACAAAAGTGATTAAATGACAGAGGTAGGTTTCAGCCCCACATCTTCTGGCTCCAAATCCAGCACTCTTCCTTCATGCCACAGCTCAGATGCCAACTCTGCTGGGAAGACTTGATTCCCCTGCTGCCACCCAGTTAAATATAAGTTCATTGAGGGAAAGGATGGTTTCATTTTGTCTGTCAATCTCTACCACCTGCTTACACAGTGCTTATGGCTTAAGGAATGTGCTTTACATATACATAGACTCATATACTATTCCCATTTTACAAATGAGGAAACTAATAGAGTGACTCACTAGGAATCACACAACTAGAAAGTGTCTGAGGTCTCCTAGAGCTCTATCCATCCGGCCACCTAGCGCTGAGCTCTGCTAGTTTAAATTTTTAAAATAAAGACAAAAACTCCCCCCATAGAAAACCGAACCACCAAACAGAGGCTGGCATCAGGACTGGTTTTTCTCTGAGGGCTTAAGAAATGTGCTGTCCGGGTACAGCAGGGTGGAAAACGATCTCTGTGCAGTTACATATAAGTGAAGATAATCTGGCCCAGCCTCCAAAAACAATAACAGGAGCCCCAGATCACTCTCTGGGCCAAGGGCACGGGCAGGGGGAGTCTCCTCACCTGGAAGCTCCCTAGGAAAAGAAATCCCAGGTTCTGTCCGCATCCCCATAGGCCAGGGATGGGGAACCTGCGGCCTCAAGGCCACATGCTGCCCTCCAGGTCCTCAAGTGCGGCCCTTTGACTGACTCCAAACTTCACAGAATCCCCTTAAGAAAATGATTTGTTCTGTAAAACTTGGACTCGGTCAAAAGGCCGCACCCAAGGACCTAGGCAGCCAGTGGCCTCAAGGCTGAAAGTCTCTCTCCCCCCCCCATACACAGACTTAAGAGTGGAAAAAGAAAACTAGGGAAAGATCAGTGAGCGGCGGGGCGGGGCGGGGCGAGTACAGGGGCGGGGGCAACGGCACGAGGACCGAGGAGAGGCTCCTTTCAGTTACTTTCCCGAGTTTCTGCCCGCCGCTTTCCTCCACGCGGGAGCGCTGAGCCGCCTAGGAGCTCGGCGTCCGCCCAGGGGGCGGGGCCGACGAGCGCCTCGCTCCTCCCTCCTCCCGTCCCTCAGGATCCCGAGGCCCCGCAGGGTGGTCTCTGGCGGCCCCGCCCCCTCCCCACCTGGGCGCCGATTCCCCCAGGCAGGGACCACTCCCTCGGCTCTTCCCGGACTGTAGAATCGCCCCCTCCCCACCCGCCTCTTCTGCGCTAACTCAGCGTGCTGACGTTCTACGCTTCAGGTACTTTCCCGGCCGCAAGCAGCTGGTGTTCCGCGTCGTCGTTGGGGGTTGAAAGAGGGGGGAGCGGGAAGGAGGAGAAAGCAGGCAAAGCGGCTCGCGCATGCGTTAAGCGGCCGCCGCCGGGGAGACGAGTGCGGCTCGCACTCGGCTGTTACAGTGAGGACGGGGCATGTGCGTCTCCGGCCGCGGCGGCTCTTCTCGCGCCAGGTCTCGCCCGCCACCATGTCCGTCACTATCGAGAGGGAGTTTGAGGAGGTGGATGCTGAGAACCGGTGGCAGCCCTTGTACTTGGTGAGTCTTAGGGGTTAATGTGGTGGCCGACGCCGCCTACTCTGAAGGGTCAGGGCTCGGGCTGGCCCTCAAGCCTCCCGTTCCCTCCCTCTTTTCTCCCCTCGCTAGACGGAAGTGACCGAGCCGAGGCGCGCGGGCCGTCCGGGGACTGGCATTCAGGTGCGCGCTCCGAGTGCGGGGCGGCGGCGGAGCGCGCTTGCGCCCAGGATTTCTTTTCTCTCAATAAATAAATTTTCAAGTAGTAGACTCTCTCGAATACGCAGGCGCAGAGATGGTTCCTGAGGCCGAGGAGGGGCCTACAGCGGCCTCTGGTGGTGGGTTGAGACTGGGTTTGGTTGGGCCTGGCACTGAACCCCTGGGAGGCGCTTTGGGGCGGGGAGGTTGGCATTGCCCGTGCCAGAGCTACACTGCATGCACATGGTCACAGAAGTCCAAATGATGTAGCTTCTCGCTCTCGGCCCCCCCACCCCAAGACTATTAAATTACATCTCTCCACACCCTGCCTTCTGAGTGGGAGCAGCAGAGAGGGCCTGTGGAATCGGCCTTTGCTCCATATCCCCGTTTTAGGCAAAACAAATCAGGAGATGAGGTTGGGGGGGGGTGTTTGTTTTTGTTTTTGTTTTTATGTTGCAGCCCATGTGGGTATCAGATGGAGAGATGTGACCTCCATATGGCATCTTGAAGATGTTATGAAAAACGAGTGTAGTCGAAGTGCTTCCTTCGCTTGTGCATGTATCTGCAGTGTTTATGATTCCCAGAGAGGTGACTTGACCCTCAGGCTGTAAACACGGTAGCCATTTCTAAAATGAGCTCTGGTCCAAATGGGATTGACTTCACTTCCTCTTGTTTTGCATTAACTATAATGCATTTAGTGTAGTTACAGTTTTCCAAACTTGGGAGTACTTGGTAGATATTGCTGGGAGTGAAAAAACAAACTTCATCTGAGTTCAAGGTTTGTGTTTTTTTTTTTTAATGAAATGAATGAATGAAGAAGCAATCTTCAATAAGTACTTAATGTATACAAAGCACTGTGCTAAGCCTTGGGGATACCAATAGAAAAGTGCTCACATTCTAATGTGGGAGAGGACATACATAGGAAGTTGAAGCTGCAAAGTAAGGTGGAAAAGTATCATAGCCCTTAGGGTTCAGTGGCAAAACAGATAATAATGTTTTATTTTTAATGTCATTTTCACTAACAAAATCATATCAGCTTATGATATTGAACCATTTTCAGGGACTATGGTAGCAAGAGCTGTCTTTTCAGCCTCTTTAAGTAGCCGTGGCTGTAGTTCCCACCAAAGCACATCTCTGGGGGGTAGTGGGGTGGGGTTGCTTCTCAGAAAGATGTCTTAGGGCCAGGGCTGGAAGCAGCACCTATGATCTGGGAGCTGTTTTTGAGGTATTCTGTATGTATGGGGGGATTAATTTAAGTAAATGGTGCATAGTACCATTTAATTCAAGTAAAACTACGGTTCATCTTTATCCAAGTTTCTGTTCTCCACTGAACAAAGATTTGAAAGTACTTATATTCAAGGCCCCCAGAATACAAAGATAAGAAATAAAATAGTCCCTGCCCTCTAAGAGTGCACTGGCTGTTGAGGGATGCACACAAATCACACACATTAGAAAATAATTGAGTGCATTGGAAGTGTTAACGATGGGCAAAAGATTCAAGGTAGAGAGGAGGGTTCTTTAAAAATGATTTAGTTTTAACCCAAAATATGGCTTATCAGACCTGAGAAAAGGTGTTAACCTATACAGGAGAATTCTATTTTTTAAATTTCCTGTGTAACTAGTTGATTTTTCTTCATTCCTATTCTGTTAGAAGTAAAAATACATAATAGCTCATTTCTGTATGTCATTGTAAAATTTACACGTGTGTTTTAGTACTAGGAGGGCAGCTAGGTGGCACAGTGGATAGAATCCCTGGTCTGAAGTCAGGAAGATGAGTCTCCTGAGTTCAAATCTGGCCTTAGGCACCTACTAGCTGTGTGACCCTGGGGCAAGTTACTTAACCCTGTTGCCTCAGTTTCCTCATCCGTAAGATGAACTGGAGAAGGAAGTGGCAAACCACTGTACTATCTTTGCCAAGAAAACCCCAGATACGTAGAGTCAGACACAATTGAAAAACGACTGAACAGAGTAGTAAGAGTGCTGGTTTGAAGTCAGAGGGCTTGTGTTCAAATCCTGTCTCTGTTACTTGCTACCTGTGTAACCTTAGGTATATCAATTTTCCCCCGGGTTCTCATTTTTTCATCAATAAAATAAGATTGGACTAGATGACTTCTGAGGGCCCTTTCAGTATTAAATCTATGAGCTTAGGTGAAAGCAAAATTCAGAAGGAATACTTGCCAGTAGTCAGGCCAGAGCTAGAACTTGAACCCTAGAGGCCATCTGCTGCCTTCTTTAAACTATAACAGGGGTTTTTAATGCCCTAATTCACATAAAGTGTGTGTTTTATTGGAAATAGTGTCTTGACTTTTGAAAAATACTTCTGATGATAAATTCTTGAATCATGGAAAACCTTAAGTAAATTCAAGCGGATTCCAGTGAGAATTCTAGTATGAGGTCCCTACCATCTTTGTCTTCTTCATTTATATTCGGTTCAGCAGAGGAACTGTTTCCAATATGCTCCTGACATCAGTATGCAAATTTGAGATAGTATGTGTGGGTAATGCTGAAGAATTTATCTAAACCTATTGAGAATAAATTTGGTCAATACAAAACAGTAGATAGTCGTCAGATAATTTTATTAATTTACTCACTGCCCTAATGTATCATTGTCATAGACCTATAAAAAGAACATATAGTAATAATGGCAGGAAGATGGAAAATTAACCTTATAAGAGTTTAAGGGGAAAAAAAGTTTGGGGATGAGGATGTAGAATTCAGTCATACTTAGCCATAAGAGTGGCAACATAATTCAAGGAGCCAAAATACCCAGATTATTATTCCAGCTTTGCTAATAGGGAGCAAGTCACTTAATTCACGAACATAGATTTTTTTCAATCAACTTATATACAAGACATTATATTAGATGCTGGGAGCACAAAGATAAATAAAATTTTCCGAGAGACGTCCATCACCACAGAGTATTGTGAGAATTTTAATGATTTATCTTCTAGCTGAGGTAAAATTAGGGTTCATGGAAGAGTTGGTTCCTGAGCTGGTTCTTGAAGGAGGGAAAAAATTTCAATAGGTGGAAATTGAAAGTAAGTGGGATACATTGCAGGAATGTAAAAGGAAGTAGTGAGCTTAGATTTTCTAAATCAGTTTGTCCTTGAAATACATTTGGGTTTCTTCTGTATTGATGGTACCCATTCATAACTGGTTTGGAAAGCTTAAGGATAATAAATATCTCCAGAATTAAGGGAGTTAGAAAAATATTGAAACTCAGTAGAGGAACCTTGGTCTATTGTCATGCTGAAAAAGTATAGTTTTTTTTCCATAATTTCATATTTTTGAAGGAATCAAGTAGCATTGAATCAGTAGCATTGAAGTTTCTCAATATCTGTTAGCATAATTTGGATTATCAGGGTTATAAGGAGTACAGTTTAAAAACATTGAATGTGCTCTTTAAGGCCTCTTTCAGGTCTGATTTTATGATTTTGCTTTAAATCAGAGGTTTTTAACTTTTTTGGGTATCATGGACCCCATTGTCAGTCTAGTACACCTGTTGGTCACCTCCTCAGAGTGGTGTTTTTAAATAGTTGAAGGAAATGCTAAATTTCAGTTACAGATTGATGAAAATAAAGATTTTTTTTTAACCATCCAAGTTCATGGACTCCTTGGGTTAATAACTTTTTTTTTCATCATTCCCATTTCAATTCCTTTTCTTCTTCCCCTTCATGTTAAGCAGCAGTTAAACAGCTTCGTAATTCTAGTTTAGTTAGCTTGACAAACATTTGGTTGGACGTACTAATATTAGTCTCTTGAAGGCATCAGAAGAGTACTTTGAAACAGTATTCAGAGTAACTTCCTTTCTAAACCTCTGCAAACACAGCAACTGTACTATATTAGGCTGGGGTATTAGAAGGAATGAAAATACATATGAGGTTTTGTGAGACTGGAGAAGAGAAGTGAGAAAAGGGAAATGGGAAAAACTCAGTGACTTAAAGCATGGAAAAGTGGGTAGCTGTATCTAAAATAACCCATTCAACTATTAATTGATTAAGTCTAGTCAAGGGTTTACTATGTGCCAGGCATGGGGATACAAAGAAGGTCAAAAAACAGTTCCTGCCCTCAAGGAGGTCATATTCTAATGGGGAAGGCAACATGTAAATGAGCTATATACAGTGCTAATCAGAGGTAATCTCAAAGTTCTAGCATTGAGGGAGAACAGAGAAATTTCTTGAAGAAGGTAGGATTTTATCTGAAACTTGAAAGAAGCTGGGGAAACCCAGGAGGTGGAGATTAGAAAGGAGAGTTCCCACATGGGGGAATGGACAGTGAAAGTGCCCAGAAACAGGCGATTGGAATGTTATGTTCAAGGAACAGCAAGGGGGTTAGTGTCACTAGATGGAAGAGTGGATAGGGGTGAGTAGTGTAGGGGGCAGATATGAAGGCCTTTATATTAGATTCTGGAAGTAACAAACTTGGGCTTTAAGAATATCATTTTGACAGCAGAGTGGAGGATAGATTGGAGAGACTTGAGGGCACGGAGACCAGATAGCAGACCTTCTGGTAGTCAGAATATGAGGTGATTAGGGCCTGTTTCAGTATCACAAGATAGAATTGCTAGAAATTGGCAACAGAATGGATAGGTGGGATTAGGAAGAGTGAGGAATATAGAATGAGGTTGTGAGCCTGGGTGACTAGGAGTATGGTGGTGTCCTCAACAGGAATGGGGAAGTTAGGAAAAGGAGAGGGTTGGGGGAGGGGGAAGATGAATTCAGTGATAGTGCACATTTTTATTCAATAGTGTATCTTAGTATTTGTCCCCACAGGTCCACAAAGATTTGTTGAATTAATATGAAAGTAGAGTTGACAAGTCCTCTCTTCCCTGCCAAAAGCATCTCCTGCATACATTCTGACAATTAGAGATACATTTAAAGATTTAACAAATTCTGTGTTTAAATATACCATTGTCCTCCCCTGTCCCATTTCACTCTCCTCCCCCCCACAATTAAGCCTATTAATTATTCTCAATTTAGGGTCACTTTTATAAGATTGCTTTCCTTCTATAAATAACTATTCATTGAGGTCAGTAACACTGAAGGGATTGGAATTTTGATTGAGAGGCATAGTTTTGAAGTTTGGGGTGCCCTAGTCAGAGATTTGCCTTTGGCATGTGTTTTCTAGGTTGCTGTGGTACCCAGGTGGGAAGTGTAAGGAAGAGAAGAGGGGTGCACGGTGACATGGTTTGGAGATAATCTGAAACTGACCGTTTTCTCTTAGACACTGCAGTCATACTTTTTTAGTTCCTCCTATGTCCATTTATCTGTCTTCTCAGCCCTAGCCTCTCCAATGGAATATCTATTGCAGCCCTGACAATGATAATGATAGCTGATATTTGTATAAGTGCTTTAAAGTTTGCAAAGTATTTTGCATACATTAACTTACTTAAAAATGTAAATATTTATTAAGTGACTACTACTGTGTGCCTGGTTCTGTACTAGCAACTAAGGATACAGATACAAAGAATGAAACAATCCTCCCTTATGATAAAGTACACATAAAGATATGTATAGCATAAATATAAAGTTAATAAATACAAAGTAATTAAATGCAAGAGAGTTTGGGAGGGAGAATACTGGCATTTGGAGGTATTGGGAGTGGCTTCATGCAGAAGATGGTAACTAACCTTCATCCTAAAGGAAGAGAGGGTGTCTGAGACTGAGATAAAGAGTAGTGCATTCCCAATTTGGGGGTTGACTAGTGCAGATGGAGTGGCTAGACAGATGGAGTGAGAGCAACAGAGGCCAGATCAGTGAGATTGCAGAGTTTGGGAAGGGGGAGTAATGTTGACTGGGGTGGGAAACACAGGTTGGGGTCAGGTTTAAAAGCTAAATAAGAGTTCATGTTTTGTCTTAGAGGCAATAGGAAGCCCATGGAGTTGGTTGATTTAGAGGAGTCACATATCAGATCTACACTTAAAGAATCGTGTTGGCTGTCTTTGGAGCCTGGATTGGGGGGAGGGAGTGGATAGAGACTTGAGGCAGGGAGTCTGGTTAGGAGGCTGTTGGAAGAATCTAGGTGAGAGATGAGGAAGGCTTTAATTTAGGTGGTAGCTATGAGAGAAGGGGTTGGATGCTAGAAATGTTATTTAAACTTTACAACAACCCATTGAAATAAATACTACAGGTATGACTTAGTCACATAGCAAGTAAGTGGCAGCAGCAGGATTCAAGCCTAGGTCTTACTGCCTCCAGACCTACACTATGATCACTGGATACCACCATCCTTCCTAGTCTAACTTCTTTTTATTCTTTGATTGATTCCCTATTTTTCTTTTATTTGAATGGAACAGTAGTTAAAATGTCAAAGCATAGTGTACCTTTGGGGTCAAAAGAATCTAGTCCTCAGATTTTTAGGTTCAGAAGTTTATTTTCTGAATAATCTCTAGGAAATTGATTCACACTAAACAAATACAGCAAACTACTCATAATTGTTTTATTAATGTTAGTAATAAAAGATCTGATTTTTGTGGACTTTCATTGATAAAGATTTAAACCCCTTTACAGCTTAGATTAGATGGCTTTGTTAACGGTTATTGTGATCAAAAAAACTTAGCACCTTGCATCCTTGTGCTAAGACTTGTAATTTATTATGAGAAATATTGAAAAGTGGGCCTGACTTTTATATAGTATGAACTAGTGGGTGTATCTTTTTCTTTGTAGGGAACCAATATCAGAAGACTGCTTGACAAATATAGGATAGAGCAAAGGGAATTGAAAGGTGTAAAGAATACTTTCATCAAGAAATAGTAACTGGATTGAGTGGCTCTTCTTCTTTAAAGGGATTCCTGGCGTCCTTGCTGTTTATGTAGACTGTTCAGGACGCTCATTAGCCCAGACAGTGCTGGGGAAACACTGACTTATTTAATCCAACTCTTTTCTTTTTTACAGTCCATCAGAATTGTCATTCTTGTTTTTATTGTCATTGCAGCATCTCTTTACTTTTTATTTGAGCATACAGATAACATATTACTCCCAAATTAATAGGTAGTTTTTTACTGGTTACATTTTAATTTAATTGTTTCTTGGTGACACCTCGATTGTTAGCTAAATTTCATCAGTAATGAGTATCCAAATCACCCACATTACTTCTGGATATGTCCCCTGAAAATAGCCAGGCTTCTTGAATTTTTGACATGGGTTTAGGAAGACGTGAGCTTGAATCCTGCCTTTGACACTAGCTATGTGTCAAGTTACTTACAGGTTCAAGACCAGGGTAAGTTACTGAACCTCTAGAAAGCCCAGTTTTCTCATCAGTAAAATGAGAATAGTGATACCTGTAGTACCTGCCTCATAGGGTTGTGAATTTCAAATGAGATAATGTATGTAAAAGCTGTTTGCAAACTTTCAAGTGCTGTATAAATGTCAGCTGCCATTGTTGTTGTTCAGTCATTCAGTTGTATTTGACTCTTTGTGATCTCATATTGGGTTTTCTTGGCAAAGTAAATTATTTTTACTGTTATAGTAAATTATTATTATTGGAAGCTGAACTTCAGGAAGCATTGATTAAATGTGTATGCAAGGCACCATTCAGGATGTTGGAGTAGATAAAAGATTAAATTAGAAATGGTCCTTGGCCTTATGAAGCAAATGGTACTTCTTGAGAAGAACAGTTCTGTCGTTTTGTTAAACTTGTACCCTGATTTTAGAGTCCATCTTACAGACTTCTGCCTATTGACTGCATGAAAGCAAGGAAGGGAAGACTTTTTTACTTATTGCAGAAATTGCCTGAATAATGAAGTCATACATGACCGACAGCTGGAAGACTTGGGAAATTTGTAGACATGAGAAGAAAGAGCGTGTTAAGGAGAAGAGAATAGAAATTAGCAGAGTATGACCATTTAGGAGACTTATCAAAGGCACTGCTATTCTTCTAGTCTCCCAAATTTGTAACCTTAGCATTATCCTTGACTCCTCTCTCTACCTCACCCCATATTTCTAGTCAGATGCCAAATCTTGACATTTCTACCTTTATGATATGTCTCATATACAACTTTTTTCTCTATCTATTTGGCCATTGCCTTAGTTCAGATTTTCCTCAATTCTTGCCTAGTCTATTGTAGTAGTATCCAAATGGCTCTCCCTGCCTCAAATTTCTGCACTCCAATCCATCTTCCACATTGCTGCCGAAGTGATTAAGCACAGTTCTAACAATGCTACTTCCCTACTCAATAAACTAGAGTATAAAACCCACATTCAAAAAAATTAGAAAATGTTTAAAAGTGATTGAGAGTTAATCAGTGAAGACACACTTAATACATACAAACAAATATAAAATATTCTTTCACAAAATTAAGATTGATTTAAATAATTGGAGGGATTTTCATTGCTCATAATTGGGCCATGTCAGTATAATACAAATGCAGCCTATGTTGTTACAGTTTTAGTATCTTACTAGTCATACTGTTCAAGACAGAACAACAAAATTCATTTGAAAAAATAAAAGTTTTAGAGCTAGAGGTTCTTAACCTGGGTCTTATGAACTGTCTTTTTGTTGTTGTTGTTAATGGTAACTGGATAATTTGATAAGCAGAAGGCAAGAGCCTTCATCAATTTTCCCCTATAAAGGGGTTTAGGACATAAAAAAATTTCTGGTCTACAATCTCAAAAGAAGAATTTTTATTTAAAAGTAGGACTGAAGGGAGAACAGCTTTTCTAGACCTCAAATTATACTATAAAGTCATGGTCATCAAAGCTTTTTGCAGTGTTAAAACCAGTCTAAATTAGGATGAATTAGAAACAAAATTCAGTAATCTTTTGTTCAATAATCACAAGAAGAGAAATTAACTTGGAAGAAATCCTTATTTTATAAAAACTCCTAGGGAAATGGATAGTTTGTTGGAAGTGACATTTAGAAAAACCTCTTATTCCAAACCGTTGAAGTTTAATATTTAACAATCAGTAAGCACTTACTGAGCAAAGACTACCACCACCACCCACCCACCCCTGTGTTAGCTGCTTTGGATCCAAAGTCAAAACCAAAATAGTCCCTGCACTCCAGAAGCATACATTTTATAGGGAGAGACATGTACACATGCAAATATTTACATCTATATCTGTCTATCTAAGAAGGTAATTTTAGGAGGAGAGGCATTAGCTGGGTAAATCAAGAAGGGCCTCATGTAGGAGGTGATACTTGAGCTAATCTTTGAAGGAAGTTAGAGATCCTGAGGTAGAGGTAAAGAGGGTTCTAGGCATGTAGGACAGCCTTTGCAAAGTCATGGAGATAGGAAGTGGAATGTCATATGTGCTGGTCAGCGTGGGTGGTTCATAAAGTATGTAAAGGGAAATAATGTATAATAAGCGTAAAAACATATTTAGAGCCATATTGTGAAAGACTTTAAATGTTAAACAGGAGTTTCTCCTTGATCTTAGAGGCAATGGGGAGCCATTGGATTTTTATTGAGTGGGAGAATAACATGGGCAAACCTCTGTTTTAGAATTATCAACTTCTTGACTGTTCAGGATAGATTACAGGAGGAAATGACTGAAGGCAATGGATAGGACTTGAGGCTATTAGAGTAGTCCAGGTGAAGGCCTGAACTAGGGTAGTGGAGGTATAAGTGGAGAAAGATGAATAGATGTGAAAGATATAGGGGCCATGGATAATAACAAGATTGCACAGCTGGGTGTTTGGAGAAGGGATGGATTTTTGAGAGAAGATAACAATTTCTGATTTGATGAATTTGAGGTGCCAATGGCACATCCAGTGGGAAGTGTCCAATGGGCAGTTAATGATTCAGAGCTGGAGCTCAGGAAAGGTCTGGATATATAGACCATAGATGTGGGAGTCATCTGCATAGAGATGATAATTGAACCCATTGGTGAGGTCACCAAAAGAGAATGTTGTAGACTGGGTCCATTACAGATGTGTTACATAACCTTAACTGGGTCCTCACTGCTGCAAGGCAATCCCTTTAAATCTCCCTAATTAACTCAACTCTCCTACTCATCACAGCACCTCTTCAAAACTCCATCAAACCTCCCATAGCTCACCCTCTCCCCACTCTCTTAGCCGAGAGCCTTACTTTATGTTTTACTGAAAAAGTTGAGGAAATTTGCCAACTGCTCCTCTTTTCCCTTCCTCAAATTACGAAACTCAGATGCTGTCTGCCAGTCTCCTCCTTCACCCCATCTCAAATGAAGAGGTGGCCCTTGTCCCTCACTTATCTTCAATCTCTTCCTGTCCACTGACTGCTTCCCTACTGCCTACATCCATGTCAGTGGCACCTCATTTTCAAAAAACTCTCACTTGATCCATCCATCCTACTAACTTCCTGAAACTCTCCTGCATTTTGTGGCTAAACTCTTTGAGAAGGCTATTTACAATAGGTGCCTCCACTGCCTCTCTTGACTCTCTTCTTAACTTTTTACTGCCTTGCTTCCAACCTCATTCAGCCAACACTGATCTGTTAAGACTTTTTCTCATTCCTCATCCTTCTTGACCTTACTGTAGCGTTTGATACTGTAGATCACCCTCTTCTCATCTTTATAGGTTTTCCGAACACTGCTATTTCCTGGTTCTCCTCCTTATTTTTCTTTGCTTTTTGTCCAGGTCATGCCTGCTAACCCTGGGTGTCCCCCAGGGCTCTGTCCTGAGCCCTCTTCCCTTCTCCCCTTATACTGTTTTACTTGGTGATCTCATCAACCGTGTATTCAGTTATCATCTCTATGCTCATGATTCTCAAACCTATTTCTCCAGCCCTAAACTTTCTGCTGACCTCCAGTCTCACATCTCTAACTGCCTATTAAACATTGTAAACTGGTTGTCCCATAAACTTCTTAAACTAATGTCCACAGTTGAGCTCAATGTCTTGACCATCAAGCCCTCCCCACTTCCAAACGTCCCTATTACTGTTTTTTTTTCTTTTTCTTTTTTTAGGCAGTTGGGGTTAAGTGACTTTCCCAGGGTCACACAGCTAGTAAGTGTCAAGTGTTTGGTCTGAGGCTGGATTTGAACTCATGTCCTCCTGACTTAAGGGCTGGTGCTCTATGCACTTCACCACCTAGTTGCCCCCGTCCCTATTACTGTTGAGGGTACCACCAGTCTCCTGGGCTCAACACCTAGGTGTCATCTTCAATTCTTCACTCTCCCTCCCCATATCTAACTGTTAACAGGGCTGTCAGTTTTACTTAGATGACATTTCTCAAATATGCTCCCATTTTCTCTTCTGACATTGTCACCACCTTGGTACAGGTTTTCATCACCTCATGCCTGGACAATTGCATTAGCCTTCTGGTTGGTCTGCCTGCCTCAAGTCTCTTCCCCACTCTACTCATGCTGCACTTGGCTGTCAAATTGATCTTCCTAAAGTGAAGGCCTGATTTTGTTACTCCCTCCTGTTAGTGAATTCCAGTGGCTCCCAATCACCTCCAGGACCAAATATAAAATCTTCTGGCCTTCAAAGCCTGCCCCTTCCCTGCCTCCCTTCCACCTTTCCAGTCTTCTTATGCCTTATACCCTACCACATACTTTGCAATCCAGTGACACTGGCCTCCTTGCTGTTCTCAAAAAGACACCCCATGTACTGACATGAGGTATTTTCACTGACTGTACTCCATGTCTGGAACTCTGCCTCCTGCTTCCGTAATTTTTCTTCAGATCCCAGCTAAAATCTTGCCTTCTACAGGAAGACTTACCTGATCCCGCTTTAAAATTCTAGTGCCTTTTCTCTGTTATTTCCAATTTATTCTGAATATGGTTTATATATAGTTGTCTACATGTTATTAGAATGAGAACTCCTTGAGGGCAGGGACTATCCCTTTCCTTTGTATCCCCAGTGCTTAGCATAGTGTCCACCACATAGTAGGTGCTTAATAAGTGTTGATTGACTGATTGAGAAGAAGGCTTAGGACAGAGCTTTGGGGAGGGGATGTACCCATAGTTAGAGGGTGCAGTATAGATGATGATCTAGGAGAGGAGACTGAGAACAGCTTTAGGTAGGAGAGAGACAAGAAAGAATAATGTCATAAAAACTCAGAAGACTGTAACAAGAGGAAATGTCACATGCTGCAGAGAGGTCAAGAAAGACGAAGATTGAGAAAAGATCATCAGATTTAGTAATTAAAAGATCGTTGGTAACTTTGGAGAGGACAATCTCTCTTGAGTAACTAGATTGCGAGAGTAAAGAAATGAGTGAGGTAAGTGGAGGCAGTGTACAGCTTTTTTTCCTTCTATACAGGTTTCCTACATTCTTTACTTGTGTAGGTAATTTTTTTTTCATTGACTCTACATTTAGCCCCATTAAATTTCATATTGTTAATTTCCAAGCCTATCATTTCATCCTGCTGATTTTCTGAATCCTTATTCTCATCGAGTAATATGCCTTTTCTTCCCAGTCATGTGACAATCCAGAAATATCTAAGTTGTAGATAAAAATATTGGAACAGAACAGGGCCAGTGACAACCTAGTGGTTCTATACTTGTTGAAATCTTTATTGAATTAAGGTAAGCAGGGTCCCTATTTTTCCAGATGAGGAAATTGAGACTCAAGTGAAATGATTTGTCCAAGGCCACACAGCTGCTGTTTGGTCAGTGCTTTTCTCAGAGCAGGTCTAGGGGTATTTTCATTGACATTGTAGATTTAGAGTGAGTGAGAGGCATCATGGAATAGGAGATATAGAGCTGGCTTGGCATTAGAAAGACCTGGGTTCAAACTAGCTGTGTGACTCTAAGCAAATCACTTAACCTATTTGCTTTTCACATTTCTTATACTTAAAATTAGGAGGTTGAACTTGATGGACTCTGTGGTTCTTTTCAGCTCAAAGTCTCTTGCCCATGGATTATCTATAGATGGAAATCTAATCTAGTCCTTAAGTTTACAGATAAGGAACCTGGGAAACAGATTAAATGATTTGCCCAAAATCACATAAGATAGTGACAGAGCAGGTGTTTAAATACAAGTCCCTTAACTCCGTATCCAGTATTTTTTCTGCTGTATTATGCTTCCTGTCATCACACTCCACATATGTTTATGGTGTCCATAAATGTTTTTTGATCTACTAGCTTAATAAATGTTGGACTGGTTAAAATAGGTAGGTAGTAAGAATGTATCCAGATGAGATCACATTTATTCAAGCAAGCTCAAAGGACATTTATTTGAATCAAAACTGAAACAAATTGATAGGTGACTAAACAATAAGAGCCAAGGACATGAATAAATAAGTAAAATATTTTAAAATTACATTATGTACAGTTTGGTGCAGTGATCTTTTTTGATAGGAGTAAGTCTTAAGAGGTCTTTGAAAGAACGAAATTTTGGCCAGGGAGCTAATATAGTTAATCATTTAATGTAAGACTGGTTGATTCTTGAAAAGATGCTGCTAAGTTGAAAAATGATTTTCTCCTAGGGACAGTGATACAGTGGGGATTTATATTCCTGATTTGGGGTCTGACCAACTTTTAGTGGAAATAATTATAAATACATTTGATCAACTCTAAATTATAGTATTGCATCATATCAGTCTCTCTGAAGTGTATATACACACACACACACACACACAGAGTTTAGGCCAACACTGTAGCTAATTACAAAAAAAGTCAAATGTATTGTGATTCAATACTATTAATAGAATATACTATAGTAGTATAAAATACTATAGTTCTTATTTTAATTCCTGCTTAATTTTTCTTGCAACCCATCAAGTTTAGAGAAGTGAGTGAGATAAGCATTAAAAGCAGTTAATATAGAAAGCTTTTTTTTTTTCTAGGAATGTTTTCCATATTCTATACTTGCTGTAGCATGATATGGTGGAAAGAACACTGAACTAGTAGTCAGAAGACCAGGCTTCATTAAGCCCTGCTTGGAGACTTAGTAGATTTGTGACTTGGGCATTAGTTCTGTGATTCTGAGCTATTGTTTGCTTCTTTGTAAAATGAAATTTGAAAATGGGATAATGATGCTTGCACTACTTACCTCACTAGATGGTTGTAAGAATGAAATAACATAAGAAAATGTTTCATATATAATGTAAAGCATTATACTATATTAAGTATTTTCTGGGTGCCAGGCACCCAGGCCCTGGGAATACAAAGATTTTTTTTAAAAAAGCACACCCTCTTCTACCAGAGGAGAAATATACATGTAGAAGAATGTGTAAAACATATATATAAATAAACCTGAATGATGGGGGTTATGGGAGTGGACAGGGCTGTAGGAGCTGAGGGGATTAGGAAAACATGGAGGAGGTGAAACAAGCTAAGTTTTGATTTTTTTTTTTCAAGAATTGGAGATGAAGAGGGAGTGTATTCCAGGCATAGGGAACATTTTGGAGACAGGAAAGGGAAATGAAATGTCATGATGGTAGGAAGGCCATTTTGGCTCATTTTGTCAAGTTCAGGAAGAAGAAGAATGTGGGGCAGCTAGGTGGCACAGTGGATGGAGAGTTTTAACTGGAATCAGGAAGAACTGAGTTCAGATGCTGCCTTAGACTTGCTAGATATGGGACCCTGGGCAAGTTTAATAACTTCTAATACCTCTGCCTACCTTAGTTTCCTTATCTGGAAAATGGGGAAAATAATGGCACCTATTTCCCAGGGTTGATGGGAAATGAAATTTGTAAAGAGCTTTGCAAACCTTAAAGTACTATATAAATAATAGTACTGAATATTTGCTTAATTGTTGAAATATACAATCTTTATTTCTGTACAGAGCTTTCTGTTTTGTATCCCTGTCTGCTTTATCCTAGTGAAGTGACTTAACCTAGATGAGAATATGAAACTCCTTTTTTCTTCTTTTGACCCTAGAGTGAGCCCTGAGCAACTTTATTTTTGCTTCATCTTTCCTAGGTACTCAAGCAAAAGGCAACTTCTCAGCAGACCTAGAAACCTCCATTCCTTTTCCTCTTCTCCTTACAGTTCCACTGCCCTTGCCTGTTCATTGTTTGATCTTTTCAACCTTAAATCTCAATTCAGCTACCCTTTTCTTAATTATAATCCCTTCATTCTTCCTATCAGAGTCCGGGAGGACCAATGACATTACAGGATGTTGTCTTGACTTGCCTGTGAATTCAATTTAAGTGAGGCAGAGTTGTACAAAGTCGTCAGCTTCACTCTTTCTTCTAGAATCATAGAAGTCCAGTGGCAAGACAAAGTCAGGATGACTGGCAATGGCCTGGGATGCAGTGGACAGCTTTGATGTCTTCAGTGTCTGACTAGGCACTAAGCGCTCCTTAGGGCTTACTTCAACTGCCTTCATAGCCATTTGAACAAATTGTTTTCATCTACCCATTCCACCTAGGGAATTCTTCACATGCTTGGGGTAGACATTCCCCTAACTCACCAATGGGTGTTTGAGGCCTGTTGGTTACCTGCAATCTGGTTTAGCCTGTCTGCTGAGATGGTTTTACCAGTCTGCTGAGATGGTTTTACCAGGGTGTGGCCACTGGGCATGCTTCTTGGAGCCCCGGTAAGAGTTGGTGAAGTTGGACAATAAAGGTGGATGAAGAGCCCTGAAAAGGGCTCAGCAAGCCCTCACACCAGATGTACCAGTCGTGTGTGTGTGTGTGTGTGTGTGTAAAAATAAACCCTACTTGGTATGGGTTCGTATGACTACTGAAGAAGGGAAGGAAAGTTTGTTTCTGTGAGCTAATCTTTTTCTTTTCCCCCAATGGGTTTATCTTTTTGGCCAGTTTTCATTCTGATTGAATATCTGTGGTTTCTTTTAGTTACTCAACAAAAATTAGGATTTACATTGTGACTTATTGCCCCAAGATGGGGATAATAATAACTTTTATATAACTTACGTTTAGAGATGCTTTGCTCACATCAACTCCAAGTGAGGTAGTACAAGTATTATGTTCATTTTAAAGATGAGGGAACTGAGACTCTAAATTCCTCTAAGTATAGTATTTACCCAAAATTAAATAAGTGACAAAGCTGGGACTTCAGTCAGTCAGCAGGCATTTATTACCCATTGCTGAATGCCAGGGACTGTGCTAGGTGATAGGGACACAAATACGCAAGTGAGACATCTCCTGCCCTCAAGTAGCTTAAATTATATGGCCAGGGTAAAGGACTTTGATCTAAGCAATTATAGGGATTGTGAGTGGAGCTGTAAGGCAGTAAATTGTCAAAATCTTTTCAGTAGCATTGAAATGTTTTATTTTTGTCCTTGAAGAAAAAGAGAGGTCAAGGTTTTATGGGTTTAGTGGCAGAGATGACTGGAAGGGATAAAGAATGGTCTTCAGGTCTGGGGCTGACTGTAAATATAGGAATGAGGTGAATATTGAATCAGTAACTATCATCTGGGCAGCTCTATTCCAAGACTATTCAAACTGAGTGGTTTAACTTTCTTGTTAAAGTGAGAAAGCAGAGAGGAGGCCCAGAATTTGAACCTATTTTTTCTGACTCTTAAATCCAGGATCCTTTTCAAAACTGCTAGGTTGCTTAATCTTAGGTACCATTAATGTTTAACCAGCAATCAGCCAATGAGGATTTATTATAAGGTATGAAAATGTCTAAATATGTCACTGGAATAATAGGTTTTGGAAGGAAAAACAGATTTATATAATAATGCAAAAATATATGTGTTCTCTAAACTTAAAAAAAACAAAACAAGCGGTATAGTATAAGGTAAAAAAGCACTGGATTTGAAATCAAAGAATGTGAATTCATATTCTGGTGTTGCCAGTTACTGCCTATGTGACCTTGGGCAAGTAACCTCCCTGGGCCTTAGTTTCTTCACCACACCCTTTTACCTGAATTTGCAGCTGAAAGCCCCAATTATGATACCTGACTTACTTTCCAGTCTCAGCTAAAGTCACATCTGCAAGAAGCCTTTTACAGTCCTCCTTAATCTTAGTACCTTTCCTCTGTGGCTGTCCCATTTATCATATAGATGTAGATAGATATAGATATCTACAGGGATATAGATATATACATCTTTTTTTGTACATAGTTTGCATATTGTTTCTCCTATTAGACCATGACCGTTAGTTCCTTGAGAGTATGGACTGCTTTTTGCTTTTCTTTGTATCCCCGGCACTTGGTACAGTACCTATAGTTGGTGTTTAATAAATGCTTGTTGATTCACTATGTAGCCTTCCATAAAGCCTCTCTACCTCTAGACTTTTCCCCCCTTGGATTTCACATAGCACTGAAGAGAAGAAAAACTGCAAGTCATTCAGGGAATGCTTAGTAGTCAGTCCACATAGTTAAGAGTATAGAGTATGAGAATAAGGAAGTAGTATGAAATAAGGCAGAAATGTAGGTTGGTGCCATGTTATTAGTGCTACCTCCCTTCTCAAAGGAAGTTTCATTGGAGGGTCACTAATGTCAAACTGAGAACTCAAAGATTTCAGATTTTATCCTGTAGACAGTAGGGTCATTGAAGGTTTTAGTCCTCTGGGATTATGATTGGTCATTGATGAGAATTCTTAAGTCTGAATAGAATGCTGATATTCTACTAACTTTACTCTGCATACATACAAGTTTATACAACTCTTTCTTGAAATAGTCTATTTCCACGAATAGTAGAAATACTAGTCCACTAATAGTCCATTATGTTCATATACCATAATTTGTCTAGTCTAGTGGTTTCAAATTCAAATAGAAACAGGGGCCAAAGTCCATATACATCAGGATCCCTGAAGGCCATGTTGAGTTATTTTTAAAAATACAATATCTTTGTTTTATTATATTTAATAATATAATATAATATAAATGTTTCCGAATTATGTCTTCATCTAGTTTGGGCCACACTAGAGTATGGTGGGCCACATTTCCTATAGGCTGTGTATTTTAACTTCAGCCTGCATCTCCTTAATTTCTAGTTCTTTGTATCTAACAGAAAAAGGAACATATCTGTACCTGTGTGCCTTTTTCCTTTTTCTTTCATCTCTTTGAGGGTGTTGATTTTGCCTGATTTGTGTCCATGTTCTTCCAAAGATCCTCTGCAGAGGAACCTTTCAACCTACTGGAGGCTTTCCTCTAAATCTTTCTTGTATCACAAGTGCAAGTGGAACACTCAGGGTATCCATATGCTAATCCTTGTTCTTGTCACCTGATTTGCCCACATTCTTTTCTTACCATATGTTTCTTCCATGATATATTTTTTTTTAGTCAGTTGGGGTTAAGTGACTTGCCCAGGGTCACACAGCTAGTAAGTGTCAAGTGTTTGGTCTCAGGTCGGATTTGAACTCAGGTTCTCCTGACTTTAGGGCCAGTACTCTATCTACTACACCACCTAGCTGCCCTCCATAATATTTCTTATACCACTTCTTGCATCTAGGTCATCTTTAGAAATAGCTCTAGTCTATTTCTACCAATCTTGAATTTCCACATTGCCCTTTGGGTCACCCTCAACTTTGATTTCTTGTATTTTATGGTGCTGTAGGATTTATAGTCATAAAAAATTACCAGGAGTGATTTTAAAAGGTTTTTTTTTGTGCGTGTGTGTGTGTTCTTTTTAAAAATTAATTTATTTTAATTTATCAAGAATCACTTCCATAAGCTTTTGAATTTTAAATTTTTCTTCCCCTCCATCCCCTCCTCCCTCCCCAAGAGGGCATGCAATCTGATATAGGCTATACATATACGTTCCTATTAAACATGTTTTCACATTAGTGATGTTGTAAGGAAGAATTAGAACCAGTAGGAGGAACCACAAGAAAGAGAAAACAAAACAAAACAGAAGAAGAAAAATAGCAAATAGTATTCTTCTATCTGCATTCAAACTCCATAGTTTTTTCTTTGGATTTGGATAGCATTTTCCATCATGAGGCCTTTGGAGATGTCTTAGATCCTTGCGTTGCTGAGAAGGGCTAAGTCTATCAACGTTAGTTATCCCACAATGTGGCTATTACTGTGTACAACATTCTCCTGGTTCTGCTCACTTCATTCAGCATCAGTCCATGCAAGTATTTCCAGGTTTATTTGAAGTCTGTCTACTCATCATTTCTTATAGCACAGTAATATTCCATTATATTCATATACCACAACTTGTTCAGCCATTCCCCAGTTGATGGCATTTCCTCAATTTCCAGTTCTTTGCCACTGCAAAAAGAGCTGCTATGAATATTTTTGTACATGTGTATGATCTTTTCCCATTTGTATGATCTCTTTGGGATACAGCCTTAGAAGTGCTATTGCTGGGTCAAAGGGTAGGCACATTTTTATAGCCCTTTGGGCATAGTTCCAAATTGCAATCCAAAATGGGTGGATCATTTCACAACTCCACCAGCAATGCATTAGTGTTCCAATTTTCCCACATCTTCTCCAACAGTTATCATTTTTCTGTTTTGTCATGTTGGCCAATCTGATAGGTGTGATGTGGTACCTCAGAGTTGTTTTGATTTGCATGGTACTGGCTAAGAAGTAGAGTGGTGGATCAGTGTAACAGATTACGTATGTAAGACACAGTGGTCAAGGATATATTAATCTACTATTTGATAAACCCAAACACCCCAGCTTCTGGGATAAGAACTCACTATTTGACAAAAACTGCTGGGAAAACTGGAAAAGAGTATGGCAGAAACTAGGCATTGATCAAAATCTCACACCATATACCAAAATAAAGTCAAAATGGGTTCATGATTTAGATACAAAGGCTGATACTGTAAGCAAACTGGAAGAGCAAGGAATAGTTCACCTATCAGATTTATGGAGAACAGAAGAATTCATGACCAAACAGGAGATAGAAAGAATTACAAAATGCGAAATGGATAATTTTGATTACATTAAATTGAAAAGTTTTTGAACAGACAAAGCCAATGTAACCAAGATTAGAAAGAAAGTAGAAAATTGAGAAAGAATTTTTACAACCAGTGTCTCTGGTAAGGGCCTCATTCTAAAATATGTAGAGAATTAAGTCAAATTTATAAGAATACAGGTCATTCCCCAATTGATAAAATGGTCAAAGGATATGAACAGGTAGTTCTGAGATGAAGAAATTAAAGCCATCTATAGTCATATGAAAAAATGCTCTAAATCATTATTAATTAAAGAACTGCAAATCAAAATAGAAGTGTTTTTTCAAAAGTCGAGTCATTATCCTAGGAAGCAGTTTTATTAAAAGCCTATATAGTTTAATAAATGCAATTTAGCATGCTTTGTCCTGTTCAATTCTGGGACCAGTTTAATGTCAGTTTATAGTATCCACATGAAATTGTACTGATATACTAATTCAAAGGACTAACTGTGTATCGGAGTCCAGACCATTGGTCTTCAAACTTGTTGATGCCTTACCAGTTTAAAAAAAAAATTGAATATAAACCTTAATATGAATTAGGCATAGGGCCTGGACCTGTGATTTTATTGGTTAAGAGGAATTCCTGAGTAAGGAAACTTCCTTTTGGCACCTTCTCTGCATTTTAAGTCTTAGAGTCTCTGAGTCTGAGCACTTGGAGATTAAGTGTGATTGGTCTAGGGTCACTCAGCCAGGCTTGAATTCTAGGCCAGCATTATATCTACCATGCCATGCTTCTTTTGTACCCAGTAATCATACATAAATAAGCTAATAAATAAAGCTCTAACATGTCTGTTATAAAACATATAAAGTAGAAATGGTAAAGAGTGAGATGTAGATAAAGAATACAAACATTTTATTTTATGTGTTAATGGTATAAAACCTTTTTGTCCTTGGTAAAAATCATAATAATATTTTTAGTGAAACAAACATAATTAAATCTTTCATTACCTGGGGAAAACTCCTCTTAGGAAATAAGGCAGATTTATACATCTTTGTTAGTAATTAATTATTCTGTTAATTTGATTGGTATAACTAGCCAAATAGGTGAATTTCTTTATATGCTTTTTATTGGAATATGTAATACAATAATCAAATAATAGATCAGACCAGTCAGTGAACATGACAGTTTTTCAGCAGGAGTCATGTTTTTTCTGTGTGTAGTAGTAATTAACCATACAAAATGCAAAATTGAGCAAAAGTAAATTGTTTATAATTTCAGTTCAGCAGAAAGTTTACATTGTCAGTTCATTCTTCAGGTTTTGCTTATTCATGTTAAATGTTTTTGCTGTATTTTTATATGATATGTGTGTTATTCCCTCCTTAAGCCAAATCCTATGAGAATAATATTCACTCATTCCCTCTCACCTTCCCCCATTTCCCCTCCAGCCTTTTCTTGTTTGTTTCATGTGAGATAATTTACCCCATTCTACCTCTCACTTTCTCTTTCTCGCAGTATAATCCTCTCTCACCCCTTCATTTTATTCTCCAGATATCACCCCTTCATCTTCAACTCACCAGTCCTTCAGTCCTTGCAACCTAGTTGTCATTCTTTTCATCCTTGATGCCTCCGAATACAATCCTTTTCTCCTCTGACACTGCCACCATTCTGGTGCACTTTTCCCTACTCTAATCTGTCCTCCATTCAGCCTCCAAAGGGATTTTCCTATAGCAGGTCCAATCATGTCATCACTTAATCAGATAATCTCCAGTGATTCCCATCTTTTTCAGGATCAAATACAGAGAGTCCTCTGTTTGGTGTTCAGAGTACTTCAGAACCTAGCCCCCTCTACGTGCCCATCTTCTTGGACCTTGCACTCCCCTCCCCCCCATACTCTTTGATCCAGTGACCACTGGCCTTCTTGCTCCTCTGTAAGACTCCATCTCTTGGCTCTGGGCATTTTCTCTAGCTGTCCCCCATCCCAGTATGGAGTGTTCTTTCTCCTTGTCTCTGCTTCTTGGCTTTCCTCAAGTCCCAACTAAAATCCCATCTTTTTTTTAAAAATTAATTTATTTTGATTTATCAGTAATCACTTCCATATGCTTTTCTCCTCCTTCCTCACCACCACCCTCCCCAAGACGGCGCACAATCTGATATTCCTATTAAACGTATTTTCACGTTAGTGGTGTTGTAAGTAAAAATTAAAACGAATAGGAGGAACCATGAGAAAGAGGAAATAAAACTCAACAGAAGAGAAAAAAATAGCAGTTCAACTTTCATAGTTCTTTCTTTGGATGTAGATAGCTTTTTCCATCACGAGGGCTCTGGAGATGTCTTAGATCCTTGTATTGCTGGGAAGGGTTAAGTTTATCAATATTAGTCATCACACAACGTGGCTATTATTGTATGCAGCATTCTCTTGGTTCTGCTCATATCCCTCAGCATCAGACCATACAAGTCTTTCCAGGTTTTTCTGAAGTCAGCCTGTTTATTTCTTATAGCGCAATAGTATTCCATTACATTGCTATACCAGAACTTGCTCAGCCATTCCCCAATTGATGGGCATCCTCTCAATTTCCAATTTTTTTGCTGCCACAAAAAGAGCTGCTATGAATATTTTTGTACATGTGGGTCCTTTTCCCATTTGTATAATCTCTTTGGGATATAGCCCTAGAAGTGCTATTGCTGGGTCAAAGGGTATGCACATTTTTATAGCCCTTTGGTCATAGTTCCAAATTGTTCACCAAAATGGTTGAATCATTTCACAACTCCACCAACAATGCATTAGTGTTCCAGTTTTCCCTCATCGCCAACATTTATCATTTTCCTGTTTTGTCATGTTGGCCAATCTGATAGGTGTGATGTGGTACCTCAGAGTTGTTTTGATTTGCACTTTTCTAATCAATTATGATTTAGAGCATTTTTTCATGTGACTGTAGATGGCTTTAATTTCTTCATCTGAGAACTGTCTGTTCATATCTTTTGACTATTTATCAATTGGGGAATGGCTTGTATTCTTATAAATTTGACTTAATTCTCTATATATTTTAGAAATGAGGCTCTTACCAGAGACACTGGTTATAAAAATTCTTTCCCAGTTTTCTACCTTCCTTCTAATCTTGGTTGCATTGGCTTTGTTTGTGCAAAAACTTTTTAATTTAATGTAATCAAAATTATCCATTTTGCTTTTTGTAATTTTCTCTACTTCCTGTTTGGTCATGAATTCTTCTGTTCTCCATAGATCTGATAGGTAAACTATTCCTTGCTCTCCCAGTTTGCTTATAGTATCAGCCTTTATATCTAAATCATGAACCCATTTTGACTTTATTTTGGTATATGATGTGAGATTTTGATCAATGCCTAGTTTCTGCCATACTCTTTTCCAGTTTTCCCAGCAGTTCTCTTTTCAAAGAGTGGGTTCTTATCCCAGAAGCTGGGGTGTTTGGATTTATCAAATAATAGATTACTATAGTCATTGACTACTGTGTCTTGCATATTTAACCTATTCCACTGATCCACCACTCTCTTTCTTAGCCAGTACCAAGCAGTTTTGATGATTGCTGCTTTATAATACAATTTAACATCTGGAATAGCTAGGCCACCTTCCCCTGCATTTCTTTTCATTAGTTCCCTTGCTGTTCTGGACCTTTTGTTCTTCCAGATGAATCTTCTTGTTATTTTTTCTAACTCTATAAAATAATTTTTTGGTAGTTTGATTGGCATAGTGCTGAAAAAGTAAATTAGTTTAGGTAGAATTGTCATTTTTAGTATATTAGCCTGGCCTACCCATGAGCAACTGATGTTTTTCCAGTTATTTAGATCTGACTTTATTTGTGTGAAAGGTGTTTTGTAATTGTGTTCATAGAGTTTCTGGGTTTGTTTCAGGAGGTAGACTCCCAAATATTCTATAATGTCTACAGTAAGTTTAAATGGAATTTCTCTTTTTATCTCTTGCTGTTGGGCTTTGTTGGTAATATATAGAAATGTTGATGATTTATGTGGGTTTATTTTATAACCTGCAACTTTGCTAAAGTTGTTTATTATAAAATCCCATCTTCCACAGGAAGCCTTACCTAACTTCTTAATTCTAGTGCTCTCCTTTTATTTTCTGCTGGTGCAGTGGATAGAGCGCCAGGAAGACTTATCTTCCTGACTTCAGATCTGGCCTTAGATATCAGCTGTGTGACCCTGGGCTTAACCTGTTTGTCTCAGTTTACTCATCTGTAAAATGAGCTGGAGAAGGAAATAGCAAACGACTCCAGGATCTTTGTGATGAAAACCCCAAGTGGGGTCACAAAGAGTCAGACATGACTGGAATGACTGAACAACACATAATTTGTTTGCTCGTTGTCTCCTCCCATTAGATTGTGAGCTTCTTAGGGTCAGGTACTGTCTTCTGTCTCTTTTCCTATCCCCAGTGCTTAGTTGAATACCTGGCACATAGTAGTCACTTAATAAGTGTTTATTGATTGAGTGGAGACCACTGGTCTAGACAAGAAAAGTTTTTATCCACTTGGTTTATCTTATATGGATTTTTAGGCTAATTTCTTTTGAATGGAGATATTTTGTATTGTAACTCAACCTTGAAATTATGGAATTTTTTATCTGGAAGGGACCTTAGAAATTGTTTAGTCCAGCTCCCTCATTTACAGATTAAATAACTGAGAAATGGCAGTTTTAAACAATTTGTAGATGGCAGCGCTGAGATTTAGATCAGGTCCTGCAGCTCCGTGTCCAGCACTCTTTCCACTGCATTAACTGCCTCCTTTAGCCCAATATCACATGTGAAGAAGAGAAATTGAGCTATGTTGCTCAACCATTGTACAAGGCATTCCCTGAGATTTTGGAAAACGCCTTTGGTGAGCTCTTCCTATTTTTGTGCCTATCTTAAGCATTAAATAATGAGAATCCCTGAACAGATTTATATCTGTAGTTACAGGCAATTTTGTATAATTTTATCATGAGGAACTGTTAGACTTCTGTTAAGACTTTTGTTTGTCCAGTGAACTTTTTTTCTTTCTCTTTTTATAATCATCAACCTGTAAACACAATGGGGTCTGGTAGTCTCTCCCTCTTTCAGTCAGTTAGGTGATACTAAAATTGTAGTGTGCTGTGGAGAATTTGCAAGAGGCTACCTATTCCCTTCTCTTGTTTCCATCAATGATACCCTCATTGCACATGTCTATCATTTCATAAAGTTTTTGTGAAGATGAAAAAGGTGGTATAAGTTTAGGTAGTTTAATGTTCTCTTGATTATCTTTCAGGGATATTAATATTCTTGATTTTTTCCATTCCTTTTTTTTTCCATCTTTATTTCCCTGAGGTCTTACAAAGTAATCCCTGAATGCTTTCAGGATTGTGTTGCCTCCAGCATTGTTTTCTTTGCTATATACTTGGTCTTATCAACTGTTTTTCCCAGTTTCTTAAGTACTGTTTCTACTGCTTTGTATAGCATGTTAGATACTGTTTCTTCTCTCTGTAACTTAGTAATAATTTCAGTGGATCTATAATTTCATCAGTATGGTTATTATAGCAATCAAATTGTAATTTTTTTGATATATGCCTTCATATATTTTCTTGCTCATGCTTATTTTGAAGATAGTTTAGTTGACTGGGAAAGTAAGTTTTATTTTGTTGTATACAATATGAGAAGTTTGATTATTAAATTATATTTTTATTATTTTAAGGAAATTCGAAATCAGTCCCATGACTACCCTCATAAAGTGGCGAAATCTCTAGAAAATAGAAATCGAAACAGATACAGAGATGTCAGCCCATGTAAGTACTTAGGGATTTGGTGGGGAGGGGGAAAAGGTACAATTGGGCTTGGAGTGGTGGTTGGGGAGTGGAGTTAGGACTTATAAATAGTTAAATGTAATGTAAATTTAGGTATAATACTAAAGCAACAGTGTTAACTGTGTGTTTGATTAGAAAAACTACCTGAAGTGGATCAGTGGAATAGATTAGGTACACACTATAGAGTAGGTAATGATCATAGTGTTCTGGTGTTTGATAAATGTAAAAATCCCAGTTTTGGGGACAGGAACTCACCATTTGAAAAAACTGCTGGGAAAACTGGAAAGTAGTTTGGCAAAAACTAAGTATAAACCAACATCTCACTGTATACCAAGATAATGTCAAAATGGGTACATGATTTAGACAGTAAAGGTGAAACCATAAATGATCTATGGATAAGGGAAGAATTTATGACCAAGTAAGAGATAGTGAGCATTACAGGTTGTAGAATGGATAATTTTGATTACATTAAATTAAAAAATTTTTGCACAAACAAAACCAATGTATCAAGATTAGAAGGAAAGCAGAAAATGGGGGAAACTTTTTACAGCAGCTCTGATAAAGACCTCATTTCTCAAATATGTAGAGAGAACTAAGTCAAATTTATAAGAATGAAATTCATTCCCCAATTGATAAATGTTCAAAGGATTTGAACAGGCAGTTTTCAGATGAAGAAATCAAAGTTATTTATAATCATATGAAAAATGCTCTAAATCACTATTAATTAGGGAAATGCACATTAAACAGCTGTGAGGTACCACTTCATACCTATACTATTGGCTAATATGACAGAAAAGGAAAATATAAATGTTGGAGGGGGTGTAGGAAAGTTGGGACAGTATTGGGATTGTTGATGGAGTTGTGAACTGATCCAACCATTCTGGAGAGCAGTTTGGAACTATGCCCATAGGGCTGTAAAACCATGCATATCCTTTGTTCCAGCAGTATCACTGCTAGGTCTGCATCCCAGAGATTTTAAAAAGAAAAAAAGGGGGGAAAGGACATATTTATACAGAAACATTTATAGCAGCTTTTTTTGTGGTGACAAAGAAATTGGACATTGAGGGGATGCCCATCATTTGGGGAGTGGTTGAATAAATTGTGGTATGTGAATGTAATGGATTACTGTTGTGCTATAAGAAATGATGAGCAGGATGCTTTCAGAAAACCTAGAAATACTTAGATGAACTGATACAAAGCGAAGTGAGCAGAACCAGGAGAACATTGTACACAGTAATAAGAATATTGTACTGTGATCAGCTGTAAATGACTTAGCAATACAGTGATCCAAGACAGTTCCAAAGGACTCATGATGAAAAATGATATCCACCTCCAGAGAAGGAACTGTTGGAGTCTGAGTGCAGATTGAAGCATACTATTCTTTACTTGCTTTATTTTTTTGTTTTTTTCTCTTTTGGTCTTTGTTTTCTTACACAACATTACTAATATGGAAATGTTTTGCATGCCTGCGCATGTATAACCTATACCTGTCTAACCATAACATAGAATATATATATTTGCATGACTGCAAATGTGTAACCTATATCAAATTGCTTGTCTTCTCAATGAGGGTAGCGGGGAGAAAGGGAGATAATTTGGATTTAAAAATCAAAATTTTAAACAGTGAATGTTAAAAATTGTTTTTACATGTAATTGGGGGAAAAAAGTAACAGCCAGTTAATTTTGAAGTGATTAATTTAGCAGATATCCAGTCTATGTCTTCCTTGAAACATAACAGTGTAGTTTAGTCTGATTGAGAGTACTTCTTTTAATAGATATATTAGGGCTTTTTATCTGCTCCCAGTTGTTGTTTAAAGTTTGCAGGGATGAAAACTGGTCAAGTTTTCAAATTAGTTTGTTTATAGTGGAATTTTTGTTTTTTATTTCTCTGTGTCATTCAGTCCAGAGCATTGTGCTTGTGAACTAACATTAAAGGTTTCATTCCAGATGAGCCAGTCAGTTTCACACACTGTTCTATGACCACAGATAATACATAAAAAGAACAGACTAAGAAGAATGTTTTATGAAACCATGAATATTTATTATGTACATCTTGCTTTTTTTGTTCGATTATTAAGCATTTCTCTGCCTCCCCCAAAAGAAAAAAATGTCCTCATAACAAGTATGAGTAATCAAGCAAAACAAACTCCCACATTGATCCTTTCCAAAACTGAAATCTCATCTATCATTTCTCCTAGGATATCAGGGAGCATTTTTCATCATTGGTCCTTTGGAATCATGGTGGTTAGTTTTTGTGTTGATCAGAGTTCTTAAGTCTTTTCAAAACTTTATTTTTACTGTATAAATTGTTCTACTGATCTGCTCCTTCATTTTGCATTCGTCCATACAAGTCTTCCCAGGTTTCTCCGAAACCGTATCTTTTCATTATTTCTTTCAGCAGAATAGAATTGCATTATAGGTTTATGTCACAATTTTTTCAACCACTCCCCTAATTTATCAACAGCCTCTTAGTTTCTAGTTTATTGCCACTAAAAAAAGGTTTGCTATAAATATTTTTGTATATATAGGAACTTTTTTTTTTTTTACTGATTTGGGACTATAGGCTAATATGGTTATCCCTAGGTCAAAGGGTATGCACAGTTTAGTGGCTTTGGGAGGTTACTTCCAAATTGCTTTATAGAATGTCTCACTCTAGACCATTCATAGCATAACCCACAGCATGTCGCTTCCAACATTTGTCGTTTTCTTTTTTTGCCGACTTTGCCCATTTCTTTGGTGTAACGTTGAGCTTCAGAGTTGCTCTATTTTGCATTTCTCTAATTATTAGTGATTAGGAGCATTTTCTTTTTAAGAATACATTTTTATTATCTTTTTTTACATTATCAAAATTTCCTCCAGTATCCCTCTCTTTCCCAAACAGTCATCCAATAAAACAGTGATATTTTTAAAGAGGAAAAAAAAATCAGTAGAACTTATTAAGACCTCAAATCTGAAAATATGTGTAGTGTATCATTGGATACCTTTGTGCAAGGGTGAGAGTATCTTCTCATATCTTTTTTTTGAAGCTATGCTTATTCATTGTAATGTTTCAACATTGATTGTTGATTGTGTTATAATTCTTTCAGTTTACATTGTTGTAGTCATTGTGCATATTGCTTTCTTGTACTTAATTTGCTCTGCATCAGTTCATGTAAATCTTTCCATGCTTATTTGTATTGATCATATTCATCATCTCTTATAACACAGTAATATTGGGAAGGTTTTTTATGTGTCAGGAAAGCTTGGATTTCTTTCCTTGAGAACTTCCTGCTCATATCCTTTCACTACTTATTAATTGGTAAATGGCTGTTATTGTTATAAATTTGAATCAGTTCCTTATGTATCTTGGAAATGAGACTTTTATCAAAGAAAATTGCAGAAAAGATTTTTTCCCTTCTAATCTTAGCTGCATTGTATTTGCAGTTTTTATTTTTAAACAATGCATTCAGCACATTAATTCAAAGCTACTTTGCTGTCTTTTCCCTCTCAATTTCCTTTTGTTCTCTTCTGTGCATTTTTACATTCTGTAATGACGTCTTTTCTTTTTTGCTTCTTTTTTGAGAGACATCACCATAAATATTTCCATCAGTTCTCCCCTCTGTCCTACCTTACCCTCTTCCCTTTAAAAAAAAACAACCAACCAACCAAAAACTTCCCCTGTAACAAACAAGCCGGTAAGCAAAACAAATCCACACATTGGTCATGTCAGAAAATACATATCCTATTCTGCACCTTTAGTCTGCTGTCAGGAAGAGGATGGTGTCTTTCATCATAGGTCCTCTGGAATTGTGATTGGTCATTGCATTTAATCATAGTTCTTTCATCAATTTGTTCAGTTTTTCAGATTCTGTAAACTCATCCAGTTTAACATATCTTATGGCTCAGTAGTCTTCCATTACATTTATATATAATATAAATTTTTGTACATGATGCTCCTTCTTTCGTTTATTCCTAGTAGTGCTATTATTCTGAAAGAGTGTACTCAGTGACTTTTTAGGTATAGTTCCATTTCATTTTCCAGAATGGCTAGACCAGTTCATACATGGCTCCAGCAACAATGCATTCGTGTTACTGTCCTGCCACATTTCCCCCGAACCATTGTCATTTTTTGGGTCATCTTTGCCAATCTGATAGGTGTGATGTGAACCTTAAAGTGATCCTACTGTTACTATTAGTGATTTGCAGCATTTTTTCTTGTGGTCATTAATACTTAGATATCTTCTCTTGAACACTGTCAGTTTTTATCTTTTGACCGTTTAGCTGTTGGATAATGGCTCTTGTTTCTTATTTATTTAAATCAATTCCCTATATATCTTGTATCTTATCAGAGAAAACTGCTGCAGGCATTTGCTTTTGTGGATAACTTACCTTTTCAGTTTTAACTGCATTTATTTTGTTTGTGCAAAAAAGCTCTTCAATTTCATGCAATCAAAACCTCCATTTTTTTCTCCTGTTATTCTCTTTATCCTGTATTTGGTCAAAAACTCTTCTCTTAGGGTGATAGCTACGTAAATGGTAAGGAGAGGACGTATACAAGAGATGATTGTTGTAACAAGATTTGGTAATGATCTTGGGTATGTGGGGTGAGTGAGAATGATGAACTGAAGGTGATATGGAGATTACCATATAGGGTGACTGGGAGGGTGGTGGTGTCCTTGGCAGTAATAGAACAGGTCAAAAAGGGGAATTTTTATTTTCTTGGAGAGGTAGAAGATAATGAGTTCTTTTTTGGACATGTTGAATTTAAGATGTCTTTAGGACATCCAGTTTGAAATGTTCAGGAAGCACATGGAGGTGCATAACTGTAGCTCAGGAGAGAGATTAGGGCCTCATATATAGATTTGGAAATTATCTGCATAGAAATGATTGAACTGATGAGTAGGTGGATTTCAGAAAAACTTGGAAATACATGAACTGATGCTGAGTGAAGTGAGCAGAACCAGGAGAACATTGTACACAGTAACAGTAACATTGTGTGATGACCAACTTTGATAGCCTTAGCTCTTCTCAGCAGTGCAATGATCAAAGACAATTCCAAGGGACTCATAATGGAAAATGCTGTCCACATACAGAGAACGAACTATGGAGTCTGAATGCATATTGAAGCATGCTATTTTTCTCTTTTTTTTCCTCTCTTGTAGCTTATCCCATTTGTTCTGATTCTTCTTTTACAATATGACTAATGTGGAAATATGTTTAATCTGATTGTACATGTATAGTCTGTGTCAGATTACATGTTGTCCTGGGGGGAGAGGAGGGAGGGGGGAAAAGTTTAGAATTCAAATTTTTACAAAAGTGAATGTTGAAAACCAGAAAGAAAGAAAAAATTAAATGACAGAGAGAGAGAGAAGGGAGCCCAGGACAGCACCTGCAGGGATATCCACTATTGTTGGGTGTGATCTAGATGAAGAACCAGGAAAGGAAGACTGAGTTGAATAGATGGTTGGATGTGGTTGGATAGATGGGACTAGAACAAGAGAGAGCAGTGTCACAGAAGTCTAGAAAGGAGAGAGTATCCAGCAGTTCCATTCTGTTTCTAAATTCATTTTCATTTAACATTTAGTTTTAATGATTATCCTAGCTGAAAAAGATAACTCACAAAGGTATTGGAAGGTATTGGCATTTTTATATTCTTAATTAAAGGGTTCAGAGCCGACTGAAACATTTTGAGGATTTTTAAACAGGTTAGAAAATTGTTTCCAAATTTAAAGTGTATAGATTTGAGTTTGTATAGGTGATACCTAAATTTTGGTAACAAAAAATTTAGTTTTTAAATATCTTTCTAATAACTGTTATAGTATCATTAGCTAATATCTCACATCACGATATACACAAGTCAAGGTTCCTCATTAATGGTAGTGGATGTAAGCTTGTATTTCAAAAATCTTTACAATTTCAATTTGGGGGGTTCATCTTCTTATCAGAGCTTATTAGATTGCCATCATTTTAAATCTCTTAATATAGCAGATACTAGGAGTAGAAATGTCAGCTCTGCCACATTTTTTTTCTTGGAATGACATTTATGATATTTATGCTATCTCCAAACTTCATTTTCTTTACAGGCCACTTGTCTTCTTTTTGTGGGTTAGTTTAGTTAAAAGTACGTAATATAATCCATAATTCTACCTAAGAAGGCATACGTAAATAAGTAGCAATAGAAATTGGATTTATTTTGTCATGAATCTTAAGTGTATAAAATGTATCTCTTGTACACTCTATTTTGGAGACTACTGACCTAGACCAGCAGACCCAAATTCTTGTCTGACAGGCCTCAAGTAGACCCTACTTCTTCCTGTACATTGCTGTGTGAACATTTCAGTTTCTAATCCCAGTCTTTTCTATGTATTGGTTCTTGTCACGGCTGCCTACAGACATTCCCAAGACTCCCCTTAATTTGGGCCACTTCCTGCAGCAATTAGAATGAAGGTTATTTGTTTGAGTTTTAAAACAAGGAGACATAACCATTTTACCTATTTCACTTCCTATATTTGGCTGCAAGGACCTCTCCAAAAATAAGTAATTATTTGGTAATTTGGCACCTGCATTAGGTAAAGGAAACCTGTTAATCAACAAGCATTTATTGAGTACTAGTTGTATTCCAGGCATTGTACTAAGTGCTGGAGATACAAAGACAAAAATGAAGCAATCCCTGTCCTCTAGGAATTGAAATTTTGTCAGACAAAGGGGGAAAAAAACCCACTCAAAAGATTTGTATGTCTTACTAGCCGTCTGACCCTGGGCAAGTCACTTAACCCCAATTGCCTCACCAAAAAAACAAATAAACAAACAAAGGATTTATATGTCCAAATGAGATTAAAGGATTATCTAGACATGGCTTTAGAAAGGCTGGAGAGAGAAGGGTATGTTGCCGTCTTCAGTCTGTGTCCAGATTGGAGTAGTGGTGTGACAGCTCCCTAAATGGCTTCTTAGCTTTTCCTTTTGCAAAGGAGACATCTATATTGCTGTTATGAATGGTCCCTCACTATTATGTGTTCTAGGATAGTGGTTGTTGAGAAAGCAAATTATTATTTGTGATCTAGGCTTTAGGATTTTTGAGGATTTTAATCAGTTGAAGGGTAGGAGACGAATAGAATCGGAATCATTCTCATCCCTCCTCCTTTTTCCTTTCAGATCCTGTGGGACTATTTGGGCCAGGTGTACACTTAATTATGAAGTTATAGTTAGGAAGACAAGGGGAAACCTTCTTGTTTGGCTTTAGGAGTAAAAGCAAAAAAAGAATATTCATCAATCACAACAACATGTGTCTATAGCAGGATTCTCCTCCCCCCCCCAAAAGAAAAAGAAAGGTCTGAATAGATTTCAGGGGGCTTGTGAACTTAGATGGGAAAAAATTACATCTTTATTTTCATTTGTAATGTATATTTTACTTAGGGCTGGATATTCAGGTCTGTGAATCAGCTGTATAGAAATAATTTAATTCTTGGGAGCTAATGAGATCACCACCAGATAGTGTGGAGGGAGAAGAGAAGAGAAAAGAATAGGGCCTAGCCTTGAGGAACACTTGTAGCTAGTGGGTATATTCCACGTGAAGAGCCAGCAAAGCAGACCTGAGGAGTGGTCAGATAGGTGTAAGGAGAACCAGGAGAGAGCAGTGTCAAAACACCTAGAGATAAGAGAATGTCCAGAAAAGGGTAATCAACAGTGCTAAAGACTTCAGAGATCAAGAGGTATGAGGATTTAGAAAAAGCTGTTAGATTTGACAAATAAGAGATTATTACTGACTTAGAAGAGAGCAGTTTTAGTTGAAGAAGTCAGAAGCCAGATTGCAGAATGTTTAGAAGCAAGTTGGAGGAGAAATTGGAGAAGTTGAAGGTACAAATTTCAGACAGCTTTTTCAAGGAATTTAGCCAAGAAGGTGAGAAGGGAAAGATTGAAGATTAGCGAGAAAGAGCAGTGTAACCTTGGGAAGGCACAAGTTTTGGACCTCAGTTTCCTATTTGTAAAACAAGATGATTGAACTGGATTACTTTTAAGGCCCCATGTAACTTTAATATTTTTGATTCAATCAGCAGTATTTGATATAAGACATATAATTAGTACTTGGTAACTGGAGAAGCATAGCAGTAAAATGAAGTGGGCTGCAGAGGATTTCGTAGAAGACCCAGGAGGGAAAGCTACTTAGCAGTATGTCTAGGCAAGTCACTGAAAAATTCACTTGTAAAAAGAGAACATTTTAACTAGTTATTTCATAGGATCGAGTACTCCAGAGGGGTACAGCTAGGTGAGAAATGAAGAGATGGCTGTCCAAATTACGCTAAAAAGTGGCTAAAATAACCAAACCCTTGATCCAGAGATTCACCTGATGGATACATCATAGCACCCTAAACAAAAATGCCTATCAATTAGGAAATAATGAGATAACTTGTGATTGTATTTTTTATATATTAATTACTAATATAATCATATGCAGTATATGATACCTGTAATTGTGTTGTATGTTATATTAATTATTAATATGATTGTTAAGTTTTATATATTATGTTATATTAATATATTATACCATGACTTAATAGGAAAGTATTTAAATATAAAAATTCAGTAAAGCATAGAAAGACTTATACAAACTGATGCAGAATTAAATAGGTACAACTAGGAACCTGGTCTGTGATTACAACCATATAAATGAAAAGACTAAAAAATTATACTTAATGCAGTTTAATTATAAGGGCCAAGCTTGGCCCAAGAGAAGAGCTGAAAAAATGCGCTTTCTTCCTCTTTGTAGAGTTACAAGACTGAGTATAGAGAACTTAGATGATGTGCTGTTTGGTTCTGCTGTATTGCTTTTTTTTCTTTCTTTGTATGAAGACTGGTTCACTGGATGGGGAAGCAGGGAGAGATGTATTCAGAAATGAAAGTGATATTAAAACCAAAAGATCAGAATGTCTTAAAAAATAATATATGTATATATAGTACATTAAGGTTTACAAAGTGCTTTACATATGCTATCTTGTTTGATCTTCATAACAATCCTGTGACGTAGGTGTTTTCATCTTCATTTGCAAGTGACTCCTTCCAGCTCTAAATCTATGATCCTGTGAGAAAACTGAGCTACAGAGAGATAAGATGACTAGTTCATGGTTATACAGCTAGTTGAGTTTGAACCCATATCTTTTTTTTTTTTGGCTAGGCAATGGGGTTGTGACTTGCCCAGGGTCACGCAGCTAGTAAGTGTTATGTGTCTGAGGCTGGATTTGAACTCAGGTCCTTTTGACTCTAGGGCTGGTGCTTGATCCACTGCATGAACCCATATCTTCTTGACTTACATCAAATACCCTCATCCTCCTTCCCTTTCCACATTATGTACTTGAACTCCTTAAGGACCAAGACTTGTTTCAGTTTTGTCCTTGTATCCCTAGGTTATACAGTGAAGGCACTTAATAAATGCTTGTTGACTGATTCATTTATGTGTGTGTATGTGCTGTCCCTCCACTGTGGAATGTAAGGACCTGGAGGGACTGTCTTGGACTCTTCTGTGTCTAACATAGTTGCTTAGTACATGCTTGCTGGGTTGTATTGCATTGAGTTGAGAGGGAAGAGGCAATAATTCTGAGGTTATTAGCCTGATGACAAGCAAGATGGTAGCAGCCTTGAAAGAAACAGGTAAATTTGGAAGAGGGACAGATTTAGACTTAAATTACTTAGGAAAGATTGACTAGACACATGTATTTAGGAATCAACCACAAAAAGGTGATAATTGAAGTGTCAAGAACAAATCAGGAGAAGGTACATATAGAGATGAGCTTCTTAGGACAGTCTTGAGAAACATCCACATTAGGGTGTGGGCAGTGGACGGTAATCCATTGATGGAGATGGAAAAGAACTTGGAGAAAGTAATCAATCAGTCAGCATTTAATGTGAGTAGTCATAGGAACCAAGAGAAAAGCTTCCAGAAGTATCCAGATAGAGAAGGTGATGTATGGTATAAATTGTATCATTCTTAGATCTTTTAGAAATTTGAGGCAAAATGACATTTCTTTAAAATACTTTGAATTCTTTAGAGAAAATAGTATACAAATATATACTGTTTCATTTCAATTTAACAAATATCTCACTCATTCATTTAAAATAGTTGAATCCAAAAAAAGCAGATTCAAAAGCCATCTCAAGAATCTCAACCTTTTTGGCCTGGTGAAACAACCATAAAATGAGTGTTTATTTGATTTTTATTTTAACTTGGCCTTTAAGAACTAGTTATGAATATGAATCCTATCTTCAGCTTCTAAAGGTAGACAGAAGAGAAAATAAGTGTATCTTCATAATGGAGATCAAACTGAGTGAAATTATCAAAGGAAGCAAAAGAACTTGATTATGACAGTATTGAAAGAGGAAACTAATCTGTCTTGTCAGCTGAGTTCAGGTCTAAAACTAGTCATTTCTTGACAGAAGAAACCATTTCTCAGAAAACCTACTGTTGTGGGTGATGGGTTTCAGAAGTTTGCTCTATTTTTAAATAATCTATGACTTGAAGGTTAGTAATATATTATGTTTCCTTATATTATCAGTATGTTTAAAAACCTCAGTGACAAGAGTTTAAAGCAGATGTCATTTTAGAAAAACTGTTACTTCTGTGACTGATGTTACTAGATGTTGAAATCAGACTTCCTGTGGAAGTGTGGTTTTGGTTGTTTTTGTGATATGTCAAGCAATAGAGTTTGAACCACCATTTCTATTGATTGCATTTTTCTCTGTTCACAATATTTTTTTTGAAAGAGAATTAGAGAAGCTTGCATAAATAATTGTATAATTAATGATAAGCAAGTATGTTATAGATATAAAAGTCTTCATTTTACAGCACAGAATTGCAAGACTATGTCATGTTAATTTACTATTGAGTTACAAAGGCAGAATAAAGTGTGGAGCAGAGAAGGCATTTTCAGGTTATTCTGTTTTAGAAATTAAAACTTAACTTGGAATTTATTGATGGAACAGTTGGTACATTGTGGATAAGTTATTAAGAGATGAGTTGCAAGAGGAGTTGTAAGAATCTGGACAGATAGTTTTAAGAAAAGGAGTTGGCACTTTGGAAGTAGAATTTTAGATTAAGTGTTGCGATTCTATAATTGGAGAAGTGGCAGTGCCCTACTTTTATTGTTAAGTCTGTGCTGGAAATCATGAATCATGCAGTCATTTTTTCAATGTTCATTTAAAAGACTTTGATAGTTTCACTTCTTTTGAAAATGTCTGTTTAATTTTTTTTTGTTTGTTCAAATAAGCCAGTCATTTTTAAGGTAGTATGTATTGTAGTTAATGGCAAAAAAAAAAAAACCTTCTTCCCACTTGCACTATGAATGGAGTCTATTTGATTCCTCAACCTTTTGCAAATTCCTTCTTTAAAAGTGTTTTAGAATATCATAATGTATACACACTTTACTTTCTTTTAAATGAAAGAAAAAATCCACTTTGGTCTTTAGGCATAAGAAGCTCATTCCATCCATCCTCCCACCTCCAAATGTTCCTTCAGCTAGCTAGAGATATTTTGGGGACAGATTTGCAATAAAGGAATAGATCCTAAATAGATCATTTTTATTGATTTAGTTTCTTTTTAAATAAATTTGTCATCTGTGAAATCTGAAAGATTTCTTTTGGAATCTTGAAGCTCCAGTAGAGCACCTTTGCTGGTTTTGTGACCCTGATATAAACAAATTTTATAGAGAAAAAGTTGAAAGAAGTGAGATTAAGTTGAAATGTGAACATTTCATTCCTAAAGTATTGAGGTGATACTAGTTGAGATGTTTTAAAAAGCATGGAAATACTCCCCCACCCCATTTCTGAAATATAGAGAGGTCCAGTTGTTGACCTGTTTTATTGCTGGCTATGTAATGTAGCTATAGCAGCTCCCTACTGAATTTTTCCTATTTGAAGTCTTTATTTTGTCCCAGCTGTGCAGTTGGTAGTGCTTTGGTTTTTGTGTTTATATTCTTTCTATGCTTTACACAAGGAAAGAAAGTCCTTTGGTGCTGTGTTTTAGCAGTACTTTGAAGTTAGAGTTTTATTTGGCATTATAAAAAGGTATTTTCATATATTTCCTGTTATAGTGAGCTAACTTTCTGGGATATGTGGTTTTTATTTTGTTAATTGTGTAGCTGGCTTTCTCTTCCCCAACACAATAAAGCAGTTAAAGGGTGATTAAACTGTTAAAAAAAACAAAAACAATGCTTGCTGACCTCATCTTTCCGAGAACACTAGTATGTGTGATTTACTATAACAAGATCTTAGTTTTTCCTGTTGGCAAATGACATGTAATATTTACAAAGGTCTTGGGTTCAATCCAGCAGAAACATCTCAGATAAATTGATATATGAAAGTAAAACCCGTTAGTATTTTCTTTTCTTTGGAGATCGTGTAACTAGAAGATTTTTAGCTTAAAAATATTTTTTAAAACTGTAAGATAGATTTGAGGGCAGCACATTGTAAACTAGATTGTAAAATTATTGTATAGATGGTTTTCTGTAGAATTAAGCAACAAGCCTCACTTCATTTCATTCATATTTTCACAATCCCATATCTGAAATTGTACTTTCAAGATGCAGGTTAACAACTCTGTTCTTTATGCAGATATCTACAGTCTGTTTTTAAATTATCTTGAAGTGAATTTGTATGTGGAATAACGAATGTGTGTCTTTTGGAGGCTGGTCTTGTTAAAGTTGTACCTCTTAAATCTTTCTCCCTTTTGTACTTATAAATTATATGAAGCATTTTTTTTTGCCCAGTCTATATCTAAATTATCCTAAACTTGGAATTAGTGAATTCTGATTTTAAGGAAATCTTATCTTATATAAAGGAACAGCAGTTTGTACCTAAATTGTAAAACATTCATTTAAAAAATTTATATGCTTTAAAAATATCTTTTGCTTTTATTATCTCTAAATATCCCCCTGTATTCCTTTTTCTGCCCTTGTCCAAATCATCCCCTATAACAAATATATGTGTGTGTGTGTGTGTGTGTGTGTGTGTGTGTGTGTGTGTATAAACCTTGATAATACATGAAATGTTCTATCCCCATGGATCCTCCCACCTCTGCAGAGGAGTGAAGGAAACTGTCTTCACATATCTCTTATTTAAGACCATACTTGTACTGAACCATATTTTACAGATTATGAAACTTGTTTTTCAACCTGGTGAATCAAAAGTAGAAATAATCCACATTTTACCTTTGGGGCTTTCTTTTATGAGCAATTATAAAAGCATTTCAAAACAAAAATGCATCTTAAGTATTCCATAAGTAAGGACAGTGAAATAGGCTTTTCCTACAAATCTAGTCCTAACTTTCTTGTAGCCAAATTTTTTTTCCTCAGTAGACCAGTCATTACTTAAGCAAAGAGTTCATTGCCCCAAAGTAAGCATTTTGTTTTCAGTAAGGAAGGGATTTTATTTTATTATACTGTAGGATTTCTCATTTAAAAAAAAAGTCATCATCAATGATTTATACAACAAAAATACTGACTCTATTCTTGTTACCTTTCTAACTATTGAATAATTAACAAGAGGATAATTTTATGATGATTAATAAAAGCTATAACTTTCTGAGAAAATATATTCTGGAGTAATTTATGGTTTATCATTTTTGTTTTTATTTTTAGATGATCATAGTCGTGTTAAACTGCAAAATACTGAAAATGATTATATCAATGCCAGCTTTGTTTCCATTGAAGAGGCACAAAGAAATTACATCTTAACACAGGCAAGTAATATGATACTAAGTAGTTTCATAAAAATGGAATTTTATAGGTTCTGAATTCTCTTTGTCTAGGAAAAAGTGTTGTACTTTGAATTTAAATACAGTCAGTTCCATTAGATAAAAGTAGATTGTATTTTATCTGAAAAAAAAATCTTACTTTGTGGCTTGCCAATCATATATTCTGCTAATAATTACTTACTTTCCATACCTTTTTGTTCTTGTTTTCATATTGTCTAAAGTACAGCAAGGAAGTCCTTTGAAATCCTTGTTCTAAGGAAAGGTTGAAAAGAAAGTACAGCAGTACTTTGGTACATGTTCTGTATTAAAGAAAAAGAACTGCTTGTCCATTGCAAAAATTGAGTTGCTAAGAAGAATTGAAGTGAAAAGAGCAGGTAGAAGGGAAATTGGATGGTGCCCTGCATTATTTTTTGTGAAGTGAATTTTCTGTGTATCTGACACATGCTCATTAACATATAAATGTGCTTTCATTTTAAGCCCAATATAATTCTCATTGCATTACACACCTTAGTTATTCTTTATTAGAGGAAATGTGGGGGATTAAACTGATGTTGCTTTTTGATATTTAAACGGTTAACTACATATGTGGGGAGGAAATCCACACTGCTGATATTTAGAATATAAATAATTTTTCTCCCAATTTATCAGTATATTAAATTAAAATTGCTGTAGTTTTATAAATCAGTAATCATTTTGTAGGAAAACTTATTTTCTTTCTAACCTACCTCAGTATTTCTGCTCACCTTCTTTTCTTCTAAATAACCTAATTAGAGTTTTTAGATTACTGAATATTGATAATGTACAGGTAGGTGGTCCAGTGGATCAGATGCTGGGTTTGGATTCAGGGAGATTTGAGTTCAGATATTGCCCCAAGCACTTATTTGTTGGGTGAACCTGGCCAGGTCTTTAACTTTCAGCTTCAATTTCCTAATCTGCAATTTGGAGATAATGGCATCTATCTATATCACACGGGTATGGTGAGGACAAAATGAGATAACATATGTAAAGAACTTTTCAAACCTTAAAGTGCTAGCTATTATTTTATATTTAGTGTTTTTTATCGTGGTCATCTGTTTGCTATAAAGATATCTGTGTATTGTACATCTTTGTAGGAACTTAAAAACTGATTCATATTCTTAAGGCAAATTGCAGTGGAGAAATTACTAAAGCATTAATTATTCTGTGTCAGCAGCTGGTAATACAGTTTATAAATGTGTCTTGGGTAGGATAGATTTGCTTATGAATTAATATAGTAAAGTTTTAAAATTAAAATTTAATTTGATGCATTGAGCTTTTATCATTATTTTGGGGGAACATGTTCTAATTTAACTTCTAAAGCTATGATTCTTATATATTATCTAGTAGAATAATCATACTATCATTTCAAGTCAGACTCTTCAAAACTGTATTCATTGTGAAAGTATTGGCAGTAATGATATTGGTTATGCCAGGGCCCTTCATTTGTAAACATATTTTTCTACTCAAAGCTACTATGAATCACATAATATCTATCTATTGGGACATACACACACACACACACACACACACACACACACACACACACACACACACACACATGACTTGAAATAAAACTATGGTATTTATATAAGAAACACATTTTAATAATTTTGATATAGATAAAGAGATTTAAGTTGAAGGTACCAAAAAGTATTTTGAAACAAATTTGTTCCTTACTTTGTGTACTATTTCTCTCATTACTACTTCCACCCATTGCTCCTGGTTATACCCTCTGTGGCTACATAAAACAATAGAATAATCCTTCTTCCTTGTGACATTTCTTTAGATACTTGAAGGCATCTTTCAGCCCATAAACGTCCAGTCTTCTTTTCACCAGACTAAACATGACTAAAGACCCTTCACCACCCTGGTTGTTGTCCCTTGGACGCTGTCCAGCCTATCAGTCCTTTTAGACTGTGGTGCCCAGAATGATGGGACTGTAAATCTCCCTATTCTTGTAAGCTTTGCCCTTTTTTTTTTTGCGGGGTGGGGTGGGGAATTTCTTCTACTTAAAAAAATATGTATTATTGATCTTTATTTCCAAATCTCCCCACACACACACTCAGCAAGTAATTTCTTGTAATTAAAAAAAAAGTATGAGAAAAGGCAGTTCAGCAAAACCAACCAACATATCATATGAGCTTGACAGTATATGTAACATTTCACACCCATAGTCCCCTCCTCTACAAATAAGGAAAGGAAATATAGTTTTTTTCAGTACTTTTCCAGCCCATAGCTTAGTCATTTTAATTACATATGGTTCAATTTCTCATTTTATTCTTTCCATTTCCATTACTGTAGTTATGTATGTGTGTCTATGTCTGTCTTTTCACTTCTCTCCCTAGGACATCAATGTCATATAATATAAAGAGCACTGAATTTGGAATGTTCAATTTCTGACTTCACAACTTGCCACCTATGTGAATCTGGGCAAATCATTTAATTTCTATGCTATTATCCACATCGTTGATGAAAATGTTAAACAGCACAGGGCCATCCATGTTCATATCCTTAGAATACTACATATTGTAATCTTCCTGTTATGTTGACATTGGACCATTAACAACTACTCTTTCAAGATGGTGATGCCACTAGTTCTGAAACTTATTCTCAGTGTCTAAAACAGCTTTGCTAGAATCTGGGTAAACTATATTCACAGGATTCTTCTTGTATTTTAATAATTCTTACCAAAAAATAAATCATAATTTGACATGACATGTTCTTTCTAAATTTTTTAATTCTAAATGTAATAAGTACAAAATAAAATGGCCATTTACACTTACAAAGTAGGAATAGAACAAAGTTGTACATGAAACTTAATAAGTACATCTTGCTTTTCCTTTTAACTATATAATTAGTTCAGCACATAACTTTCAAAGCTGTCTATGTTAACATCTGGCCTTCCATGCTGTATGATTTAAAATTCTTTTTCTGTTTTCTTCCTTCCTTCCTTCCTTCTTTCCTTCCTTCCTTCCTTTGTTTCTTTCCTTCTTTCTTTCTTGCAACTTTTTTACTGTGTTCCTCCCCTCACCACATTGGGGTGGGAAAGAAAGAAAAAATCTTTGGAACAAATTTATAGAGTTAAGCAAAACAATTCCCTAGTTAGCTCTGCCCTAAAATGTCAAGATGAATAGAATGCTTCATCATCACATGACCTGTTCTTGATGAAGCCATAGCTTTTGTAAATCACCATTTCCATCTAGATACTTTACAACCGTTTAAAAAAATCTACTCTAAAATTTTCTTAGGAATCAAACCATCGACTCACTAACCTACAATTTGTAGAATTTGTTCTCTTCCTTTTTTGAAATACTTATGTCTAGTCTTGTGGTTACTCCCTTTTCCATGATTTTTCAAACATTAACAGTGGCTCATCAATCACATCTGTCAGTTTTTCAGCATGTACCAAGTGACTTGAGTTCATCAAGAACAGCTAAGTAGTCTCTTTATCATCATCTTGCTGTTTTAGGTATCTGCTACCTGCTAGTTATTTTTGTTCTGCCATTCCAGAGTAAAGGCCATTTATCCTTTGCAGAGAAAATAGGAACAAAACAAAGATTTCATTAGTTTATCCACTGCAGGCAAAAATGCTGTCTCTGCTTGGATCTTCGTATTTTTTTCTTCAGTGACTAAAAAACCCACCCTTTTTGTTCTGTTTTCCTTAGCTTTCCTCACCAGCCACAGCCAGTGCTGAATATTTCTGACAAAACTGTTTTTGCAGGATTGTAACGTACTCTTAGAATCACCTTCTATACCTGGCTTTACTTCATTCTGTATACATTTCTTTTTAAAATCTAAGTTTTGGGGGAAGTTTCCTGTGTATCCACGTGTATCTTTTCAGATAAATTACTTTTCCTCTTCATTTAAAATTGTTTCCTTTTGTCTATTCAGAATTTTGTTCTTGAGCAGCTCCCATCCCTTCTGGGTTGAATTCTGCCAAAGCTTTTTTAGGCCATGACCCTTAACCTTTTTTCTGAACGTTTTTGAATATGTTTCTGCAAATCTAAGTTGCATGTCAGACTATGCTCTAGATTTTCTTGCCTCTCTCTGAAACTCTAGAATGGAGTGGTTACTTCCCTTCAAAGATGCCCTTCATTTCCACCCCAGTGACAAGTTCCTCCTTGCTAGTGAGATCCGTGTTAGAATTTCTCCTTTTTGGTTCATCCACTTTTTGAAGGTAGACATACTTTAGTATCACTTAGGCTGTTCAAGAAGTTATTCTGCTCCACTTTTGGCAGAGAGGAAGCTCCAGAAGATGTCTGAATAATTGAGGTCCTTCATCACTCCTATAACATGCCTCTGTGCCAAGCTCTGTTACCCACTGTCATTTATTTCCTTTTCTCTTTAAGACCTCTGTAGTATACTCCCATGACAGAATAACTTCTGTTTCTTCTTCCTTTGACCTTTACCCAAATGCTCTCTATCTTGTTTTCTTCCCATTCAGGTTCCTGGATTTCTTCATATGCATATACCATCTTAATATTCAGTACTACCCTACTTTTTTCTTTTACCTATGCTATTTCTTTTGAATTATGCAGCCATAGTTTATTTGTACTATTATCAGAAAATCTGAAGCACACCAGATTTTTACATAGGTGATGACTGAATGGTTTAAGTAGGCTATAAACCCATTTCCAAAATAAATGTATTGTGTTGTAGTGTCATCTTACGTAAATTTCCATCCAATATGTAAATAATAGTTGTGGAAAGCTTAGATAAATAAAAATCTAATACTGTAATTAAAAAGTTGTCTAGTTTTTTCAGGACTTGCACTAAAAGAGGGGTTCTTAACATGTACCTATGAGTTTATTCTTTTAATATTTTGATAAGTGTATTTCAGCATAATTGGTTTCCATTTTAATCTCGTGTTTTATTTTGTGCATTTAAAAACGTTTTTCTGAGAAAGGGTTCATAGTTTTAACTAGATTGCCAGAGGAGTCCATGATGCAAATAAGATTAAAAACCTCTACACTAAAATCAGAAGACTTTGAAGCTTGGAGTGTAGGGACTTGGAGAGCATTAAATTTCACACCCATATTTTATAGAAAATTGTGGCATAAGGAGATTATGATTTATCAAAAATGTCACAGCTAGTTTGTTGTAAAGCTGGTACTAGAACCTAGGAGTTTTCCCAATCCAGTTTCTTCTATAGCACAATCCTTATTAGTTGAAAACAGTAAAGTCTCACATTTTTGGCCTTTGCCTATTTGCATTGTCATCAAGGTAGAAGAGAACAGAAGCATAAGGAGTTTATTATGTGATTCCTCCCTCAACTCCTCTTCCCCAATTTGAATTAATTAATGTTCAGAAAAGTCAAGTCAGCGAGCATTTATTAAGTATCCGCTATCTGCCGGGCACTGTGCTAAATGCTGGGGGTACAAAGAAAAGCAAAAATAGGCCTTCTTCTCAAGGAGCTCACAATTTAATGGGGGAGACAACATACAAACAACTTTGTACAAGCAAGATAAATCCATTTCAATTGGAGTTAATCTCAGATAGAAGACATTGACATTATGGAGGAATGGCAGAGGCTTCTTGCAGAAGGGATTCTTCTGACAGTTGAAGGAAGCCAGGAAATAGAGGTGTGGAGGGAGGGAGTGCCAGACCTGAAAGAGACAGTGGTGAAAATATCTGGAGATGGAGTGTTTTGTTCAAGGAATGGCAAGGAGGTCAGAGCCAGTATATTGTAGAATTTGTGGAGAGGGGAATAAGCTGTAAGAAGACAGAAAGGCAAGAAGGGGCCAGTTTACAAAAGACTTTTAAAAGCCAAACAGGGCAGCAAGGTGACACAGTGGATAGAGTACCACCCTGGAATCAGGAGGACCTGAGTTCAAATGTGGCCTCAGATGCTTGATATTAGCTGTGTGACCCTAGGCAAGTCACCTAACCCCAGTGCCTCACCCAAAAAAAACCCTGCCAAACAGAGTTTTATATTTATTGACTAGGGGAGTGACCTGGCCAGATGTTCTCCTGAAGCAAATCACTTTGACAACTGAATCGAAAATGGTTATAGGGAAAGACTGAAAGCCCAGGAGACCAATCCGCTGTCTGTAAGATGATAAGGCCAAGCACCAGAGTAAGAGAAAAGAATGGGATGTAAATGAGATGTTCCAAAGTTTCTTTGCCACTTCAACTAAATTAAATCCAAACATACTCTTTGTATTGTAATTTACTTATCACTTTATATTCTATTTGAAGGTTTTTACTGTGTTAATTTTAAAAGTTCTATTAATGTGTTTCAGTCATTGGAACATGTTTTCTCACAACTACTTTTTAAAAGTTTCTATCAGCTAGTTTCTGTTGTGTATATGTTTTACAGATTAATGTTTTTATAATAAAACTGAGAAGCATGGAGGTATTTTCATAATCTCCAGTTCTAAATATCATTTGCCTTTCTTTTTTGTTTGTTTGCTTTTGTTTTTTGTTGTTGTTGGGTTTTTTGTTTGTTTGTTTGTTTATTTTTTTGTGAGACAGTTGGGGTTAAGTGACTTGCCCAGAGTCACACAGTGTTATGTGTCTTCTGAGGTCGGATTTGAACTCAGGTCCTCCTAACTCCAGGGCCTTTGCTCTTTGAACTCAGGTCCTCCTAACTCCAGGGCCTTTGCTCTATCGACTGCACTGCCTAGCTGCCCCCCACCCTTTTTTTGGTTTCATTTGTCTTTCAATCCAAACAGATTTAATGTCTGAATTTTTTATTATCTATATAATCATAACTTTCTTATACCAGTAATATATTTTCAGTAATTAAGCTGTATGTGGTTCAAAACAAGTCTTAATGTTGGATTCACTTTGTCTCACTACCTCACTTTTTATACAATTTCTTTTTGTATTTTTACAGGGTCCACTTCCTAATACTTGTTGTCATTTTTGGCTAATGGTATGGCAGCAAAAGTCCAAAGCAGTAGTTATGCTAAACCGAATTGTGGAGAAAGACTCGGTAAGTGATTTTTATAACTTAGTATATCTGCATTTGTAAGTGCGCTCCCGGGTTGCTTTTGATGGATCTGCTTGCTAGTTAGCTGTCCCTAATTGCTTGAGGACAGTGGTTAGGATCTTTCTGACAGGAAGAACTAATATATCCTTTTCCTTTGACACCCTAAATTCTTAAATAACAAATGCAGGCCATTAATTAACCTCAGAGGTTTAAATATAATACACTAAGTAATAATTAGCAGTAGTGCATACTTAGCTCATAGCTTTAGAGGTCTTAAAAACCCCTAGGCTGGATCATAGTCCTTTGTTGTCTGAGTGTTGGGAAATCTGTGATTGATTTATATAAAATGACTGCTGCATCTATATAAATTATTAATGGCTTTTAGCTGGTGGCTTTAAAAAGTTAGGCTTTAGATAAGTAATAAATAACTAAATTAAAAGTAGAAATATAATTCATTTTCACTACTATCAAATACATACTCAAAGCTAATAGGTTTTACAAAACTACTTTTCTGCATTCTTGGGTATGTGATATAATGTGTAATTTGTCTGTTCATTGTCAATCCATTTGTCATCATTTTTTGGACAGTCTGAAATGTACTTCAAAGACTCTTGGGTTTTGTGATTTTCAGTATAAGATAGGAAAGGACATTGTTCATTTGTTAAACTTGATGAGATTGCCATAGATTCAGGCTTTTGTTTAGAAATCTGAATTTTAAAATAGCATTAACAGAGTTTAATTGTTGAGGTTACAAATAGAAAACTGATTGCATTGAACAAAAACATAAAAGAAAACAAGTTACTGAATCATGTTGAAAGGCTTTTCAGTATAACCATTGATGGATCAAAGTAGGTTAAACCACATCTCAGCATTTTATTATGTTGGACTATGGACTTACAGGCCTTTTTTTTTTTTTGAGAATTATTATATTATGCTTTCAGAACCAATAGTAGCAGTATCCTAAAGCTGCAGTTTATATGTGTTATTACCTCATAAAAGAGGATTTTTCTTAATCCAGAAAATGCAATGTGATATTACCTATTTTCCTGAGCAAAAGTTAGAGCAAGGGGTTTTCTTCTTTGGAAAATGACGCATATAGAGGAGCAAAACATTTGTACTTGCAAGCTTTAGGTAAGAAGTAGAGCTGTTCTGGGAGTATTTAGCCATGTTTCTGATCTAGAATGCTGACATTCATTTTAAAAAATTAGTAAAATAACTAGATTGATGTTTCTCAGGACTTATGAAAATAAAAATATTTTGGGGCGGCTAGGTGGCGCAGTGGAGAGAGCACCAGCCCTGAAGTCAGGAGGACCTGAGTTCAAATCCAGACCCAGACCAAACACTTGACACTTACTAGCTGTGTGACCCTGGCCAAGTCACTTAACCCCAGTTGCCTAAAAAAATAAATAAATAAAAACATTTTGATTGCCAAGGTAAAAGCTTAGTGAAGTCAGATATTTTCCAAAATCTTTGGTCTGTTTGAAAATAAATAGTTCTATTTTTAGGGGCTTTGTGTTCTGTATTGTCAAAATACAGTTGCTGTTATCTCACTCTTCTTACATCTCCTTTTAGGTTTGTTGAAGTTAAAGACACACTTATAATTCAGAAATGCCATTTACGCCAAATCAAGCATAGATTTTAAAAAATTCTAAATGATGTCTCATGAGAGCATAAAAATCCATAAGGATATAGAATGTATTCAGGAACAAGTTTTTAGACCTATATAATAGGTATTTTAAAAATAAAACCTTTTCAATTCAGTATTGTGGATACCTTCCCCTCCTAAAATCTGTTAAATTTATAAACATTAAAAGTAAAAACATATGATAGTAAAAATGTCAGCCATCGTGCTTTCATAGATCACAAATATAGTTTAACTGTTTAGCAGTATTTTGCCTTTCCAAGGTAAAATGTGAGGGTGTTTATTAGAAAGAAAATTTCATTACCTTCAAAAGCAGTACATTTTAATAGCAGTATTACTTGTTCTGCATGCAGTTGTCAAGTGACTCCTCTTAAATATAGTAGTAACACTGATTTTTTGTTTGGATCCATATTTTGAAAAGAGGTTCTCTTCTTTTGTATTGGATTATATGTCTTCAGGCTCTTAAAATGTTTTTTTTTTTGTATTTTTTACCTTAGGTAAAATGTGCACAATATTGGCCAACCAAAGAAGACCAAGTGATGCTGTTTGAAGAGACAGGATTCTGTGTGAGGCTAGTGTCAGAAGATGTCAAATCATATTATACAGTTCATCTACTAAAATTAGAAAATATTCACGTAAGACTCTTCACCCCTCCCCCCATGATATTTGTTCATTCTATCATCATAAGTTTTTGTTGCGGTGTTTTTGAATTATAATTGGATATCATCTTATACCATGTGTTGCTGTCCATTTTGCTTTTTCATTTGTTCCTATGTGTAGTATCTCTAAATTGGATAGAAATACAAGCTAAGCTTTGAGAGTGTTAAGTGAATTTTGTTTTTGGCAATAATGGTAATACACTATTCAGGAATATGACAAAACAATCATTTATAAATACAGGCATACTCCACCATATGATTCTTCATCATACTTAACAGATTAACTATAGTGTAGTTACAAAAATAGTGAGGTTATTCACATTTGGTTGGGCAAGACCATAATAATGAAATTCTTATCACGATTCATAAAATCTGTTTTCATGTTGCTTCACTATTGTGAATATTTAGCGCATTAAACATTTGCTTTTATAAATAACTAGGATTCAAGGCAGGCAACCATTTACCAGAGGAACTCCTTTCTCTTTTTATCTTTCTCCTTTAATTGGTGCAAGTTAAGAAGGGCAAGAGATGTGGAAGTGCTTAGGAGAAGATAATAAAAGCTAAATGATGATAATAGAAGAGAAATATCATTTGCTTCACAGAAAATATCCTTACAACCAGAATTCAGGAATACATTTATTAGGGGCAGCTATGTAGCACAGTGGATAGAGCACCGCCCCTGGAGTCAGGAGTACCTGAGTTCAAATCCGGCCTCAGACCAAACACTTGCCACTTACTAGCTGTGTGACCCTGGGCAAGTCACTTACCCCCAATTGCCTTTAAAAAAAAAAAGGTTACCCTCATTTACCAGATATGGAAATGTAATATTTCCGTTGTTCCACTCCTCCGTCCATCTCTATATGCAAATTTCAACTGTGTACCCAATTGAGAATTGTTCTCAGAAGCTTTTTGTAGTTATGTATAGGCTACATTTATTATATATGTAATTGAACTCCACATAAATTCCTAAGGCCTTGAGATATGGTGCCTAGCTTTGTAGGCCCATAATACCTTTCCATACCTCAGCATTTTTGGTCCCTTGGACCTCCCTGTAGTGTAATACTCTTGGGGGTTTATTATGGCCCCCAAAGTTGAAATATTTGATGTTTTAATTCTTGTTCGTTTTTTCAGAATTATAGGTAATTTGCAGAAACTGCATTTATTTCCTAGTCACTGTTCACATATCTTAACTATAGTTTTTCTACGTCCATAAGTCATTTCTAAGAGTAGCATTGAACTGGATAGTACAGTGTTGTTGCCAAAAATGCACTTCACTGTTTTCTAACGCATATCTGTAGGTTCTTTTGTTATTGTTGTTTCAGGCTTAATTTTAATTTATTACGACTGTATATCAGACCATTTTATTCTTGCATCTTCTTAATGGTTTCTTCTTTATATTTGCCCTTCTCCTGTCCAGCTTGTCTGGATTTGGCTTTATGCTCAAGAATCTTTTTGCAGTCTTTGTTGAGGTTTAGCCTGGTAATTACTACCTTACTAGGGTGAATAGCCACATGGACAGTTGTGCCATTAGCTTTTTCTCACTGAACACATTCAATGTAGATGATTTATTTCTTTCTGTAAACCTGGACTGTCTTGCCAATTTGGTGACCTTTGTAGTGTCCACGAACGACCTGGACCTTCATCATCCTTCTGGATGGGCATGGAGGGGACGTTGTATTTCTGTCTCAGCTCCTTGGAAAGCGGGGAGGACATGATCTTTCAGCGAATGTGGGAGGGCACATTGAAGTGTCTCTTGCTGTTCTTGCTTTAATCGGAGGTCACAAAGGGGTTGAACTTCATTTTGACTAAACAAGGAGGGGAGGGAGGAGAAGGAAGGTAAATAATAACTCGTGTCTATGGCTCTTTAAGGTTTATGGTGCTTGCCTCCCACTCACCCTGAGAAGTAGTACAGGTATTACTCTTTCTTTTACAAAAGAGGAAACTGAGGCTCAGACAGGATAAGAAGCTGGCTATAAGGCAAGGTCGCTCTGGAGCCTCCTAGGCCAGATCTCTTTCCTCTTCACCAAGCAGTGCCTGTACCACAGGGCCCCAGGCAGAGTAGGTAGCTCCAGAAGGCGGAGACAAAGGGAAAAAACAAACACTCAGATTATTTTGTATTATAGCTCACTTATCTATTAACTAGAGTAATGTTTTTTGGATCGTTTATTTAGCAAGAGGTAGTTGTAAATGTGTTGCTTTATTTTTCTGAACCTTGTTTTTAATTTCTAAAAGAATAAAATAATTGAATTGTCTATGTTGAACACAAGTGAAAATTGTATAGTAGTTATTGTAGTTATTTGTTATTCTGAATTCACACCTCTCATTGTCTGACTGAAGTGCTAATGACCACTTAACTAAGTGCTATGCTAGTTTTAAGCTATGCTATGCTATGCTATGCTATGCTATGCTATGCTATGCTATGCTATGCTATGCTATGCTATGCTATGCTATGCTATGCTATGCTATGCTATGCTATGCTATGCTGTGCTGTACTATGCTATATCACACCACACCATTCCACACCACAATACTAGTTTTACTTATATTACTGACATCCAAGAAATCTTATTGATTCTTATAGCAGTGAATCATAGAGGTTATATGTGCAATCACTATATTTAGTGTATTTCAACATCTTAGTTATCTTTGTATAGGTCAACTTTAGAGCAGAAAATGTTTTTCTTTAAACTTTCTAATTTTCACTTGTCCTTTTTTCCCCCTCTTGTTTTTCATAATCCCTTTGGCTAACTTTAATATATTAAGTTCCAGGAATTCCAATTTAATAATGACAGAATTGTAATTTCCAGGCCTAGTTGACTTATCAAAAAGACAGAGGGTTACTAATGTGTATGACATTTTAGATTTTGACACACAAGTGTTCTGACTGTTCCTCTCCCCAGCAGTGCTTTTACTCCTTACCCATTCTTCTGTGCATCCTTCAGAACCTAGCTTAGCTCTCACTGTATTATCAGCACATATTGATGTCTGTAATTTTTTAGTCTGATAATTTGGCATTTATGACGTACCATCTTGTCTTTCATGTGTCTTAGCTGTATACCTTATCTACACTAAGTCTAGCACAGTAGTTAGTTTATGATACAAACAGTAGATGTTTAGTAAGTACTTATTGATTAAAAGGGAATATGAAAGAATTTTTGGTACAAGTATAGTCGTGTTTTTTAAGTGTAGCCTTGAAGATAATTTACAGAAAATATAAATTAAAATTATGTTATCACATCCTAGGACCTGTTCAGTTCAGTTCAGTAAACAATTTTTAAGGACCTACTTTGCCCGAGGAACTGGGGGATACAAAGCCAAAAAGTAAAGAGTATCTTCAAGTAGCTTCCATTGAACTGGACTAAGAAGGTGCCACCAGAGCTGAGGCCTGAAGGAAAGAAGGTATTTCATTGTGACAGAAGGAGCAGGGTAGCCTCACCTTTGCTGATCTTCACAATCCCAAGGCCCTTTGTCCTTATCCATTTTAATCACATCACACATCCTACCTTTTATCATAGTTATTTATATGTAACTCATCTCCCTCACCAGAGAAGATAAGCTCCTTGAGAATAATGTCACTCTTTATGTCCTCCACAGCTCAAAACTCACTGCTTTGCACATTTGTGGGATCTGAATAAATATTGAATAAATGGCTTATGGATTTTTAAGTACCTATTTTGATTTCTTAACTTGAAAATTTGAACATGAGAGTCAAATGGATATCCGTTTGAAATATTTTAACTTGTAGAAAATTAGAAAATCACAAATGTTCCTATTATCTTTACTACCCCCTCACTTTAGTAGTCATTCTCTACTTCAAAAATATAGGGTGATCTTTTTGGAATTTTACCTTAATAAAATTTTATTTAATTGGAATGTTAAGACTGGGAGTGTTTGGGTATATTGAATTTTCTGGTAAACTGAGGTTACTGAGATCAGTGTAGTCATCATAGAGAAAAATGCCAGACTTCAAGTTAGCCAAAACCTACCTGGGGATCAAAGGGCATAAAATATGTAAAATACTTATTAAACCTTAGAGTTCTGTATAAATGATAGTTGTTATCGATTACTGCCATATTGTAACACAGATCATAATTACCAAAAGTAGGTCTAAACTTAAACCTTAAGGCTTGTGTTGGGGTTAGTTACACATAAAACTTCTCTTTCCCCCAATAATTCCTTATTTAAGTTAGTTTTCCTGTCATTAGCCTTCTCTTATTTAAGTAAAGGCAACTAGGTGGCACAGTGGATAGAATGCCAAACTTGGAGTCAGGAAGACCAAATTCTGTCTTAAACACTTAATGATTGAGTGATCCTGGGCAAGTCACTTAAATCAGCCTCGTTTTCCTCATCTGTAAAATGGGAATAATAGAGGACCAAATGAGATAATCTATGTAAGACTAGCAAGAATACTATGTAAATGCTAATTGTTATTATTGTTATTACTAAAATTGCAGCTAATTGGAGGTTTATTGTACTTCTCAAATATATGTACTTCTAGAAACACTGTGTGCTTTTTTTCTTTTTTTATCTTTCAGAGGCCCTGGAACATAAAAGTAACTTGTATGTTAGATTCTGCTTTATTTTTTTAAAGTCTATCAATAATCCAAAAGTTTTGGTTTAGGCAAGTGATTACCTTGCTTTGAAATAAGTTAAAAACAGGGTTCCCATTTTTAGTATTTTCCTTTAATAATTGAGTAGATCTGTGATATGAATAACGTGGGTATGCTCTCTGAAGTGTTCAAGATTTCAACCCTTATTTGCCTCCTCATCCCATGTGAGTCTTGTCCATGTCTTTTCATAAATTATCCCTGGAGGATCCTACCCAGTGACCTACAGACCTTTCTCTCAGTCTTAATATTTTTGGGGTACCAGGGCCTCCCTGACTACTGGTTTGTTGTCCCATCTTTTCACTACTTGAGCTGCCTGGTTCCTTTTCTGCTCCTCCCATTTCCTGGGTGATAGCTCTTGTTTTACCTTTTTTTCTTTTTGAGGCAGTGGGATAAAGTGACTTGCCCAGGGTCACACAGCTAGTAAGTGTCAAATGTCTGAGGTCATTTTTGAACTCAGGTCTTCCTAAATCCAGGACCGGTGCTCTGTCCACTGCACCATCTAGCTGCCTCCTGGGTGATATCTCTTATGCCTGTTCTTGCACATAAAGCCATTATTGGCCTATCTCTGCCCAAATATATGTGTCCATTGCCCTTAAGTAAACCTGAACTTTCCATTCAGCAGAGATTATGATGTTACATTATTCACAGAAATTGGTCATTACCTTTATGACCTTGGGCATTCGCCTAATCTCTTTGTTTCATTTGCCTCATCTTTAAAATGAGGCTAAACTAAGTGGTATCTAGGCCATTTCTATCTCTAAATCTGTAATCCTAAGAATATTGATGATAGAAAGTGGATTTTATTACCATAGCAGCTTGAAGGTCTTTAAAGTATGGTGCATTTTCCCCAGTGCAATCTATTCACTTCTGAGTTCAGTTTGTAGTCTCTCTGCAGTGCCTGTCCTCTTTTTTTTTTAGTCTACATCTATCCATTTTACTCACAAAATTATACACACACATATAATATTTTTGTTTCGCTTTGTTTTTTAGCTAGGCAATGAGGCTAAGTGACTTGCCCAGTGTCACATAGCCAGTAAGTATTACATGTTTGCGGCCAGATTTGAACTCAGGTCCTCCTGAATCCAGGGCCAGTGCTCTATCCACTGCGCCACCTAGCTGCCCCCCACATATAACATTTATATTGGTTATTGTTTTGTTTAGTGGTTTCAGTCATGTCTAACTCTTTGTGATCTAATTTTAGGTTTTTTTGGCAAAGATACTGGAGTGTTTTGCCATTTCCTTCTCCTGCTCATTTTTTAAAAAAATTAATTTTATTTATTTTAGTTTTCAACATTCACTTCCACAAGATTTTGAGTTCCAAATTTTCTCCCCATCTCTCCCCTTCCCTCACCAAGATGGCGTGTATTCTGAATACCCCTTCCCCTGCTCTGCCTTGTCTTCTATTACGCCTCACCCCTTCTCTTGTCCTCCTCCCTTTCTATTTTCCTGTAGGGCAGGATAGATTTCTATACCTTTGCCTGTATATCTTATTTCCCAGTTGCATATAAAAACAGTTTTTGACATTTGTTTTTAAAACTTCAGGTTCCAAATTCTCTCTCCTCCTCGCTCCCCCCCCCATTGAGAAAGCAAGCAACTTGATACAGGTTATACATGTGCAGTCATGCAAAACACTTCCATAATAGCCATGTTGTGAAAAACTAACTATGTTTCCCCTCATCTTATTCCACTCCCCATTTATTTTATCTGTCCTCTGTTTTTTTATTATTTCATTATAAAAATGCATTTGACTACTTGGGACAGAAGAACAAAGGCACTTTTCTGACAAGTAGTCTTCGATGTAAATGTTAAGATTATACAAGATTAAAAAAAGTTATACAAGATTCCTTAAAAGATGCCCCTACAGAGAGATCTCAGTTCAACCATCTTTTGTCCATCATCAAACAATATAAAACAAGAACGTGTATATTCAACAGAAGTGTTCACTACTGTCACGCTGTCTTGGAGAGTGCCTTGCACATTGTTCAAATGGAAGAGGGATTTCTTGTAGATGGTGAGGTCCTCCAGGTGATTCTGTTTATAGATTTCATGGCGATGGTGCTTCTTCTAAAGACCCACAGATAAGGTTTTCTGGCAGTAAGAAGCTTGTGGACAGAATGGGGAGGATGTTTGGAAGGCTGGTAAATACTGACTAGTTAAAGTATAGAATACTTGGAAGGGAGTATTGTAAGTTGAAGCTAGAATGGTAACGTAGTTTTCAGTAGAATGATGAGAACAGAAGCCAAATTACAAGGGTTTAGGGTGTTGGGGAAGTGAAGTAGTGGCATTAAGTAAAGACTTTTTCAAGAAGTTTGGTGTTGAGAAGAGAAGGGATTGGAGTAGTAGCACAGAGCAGTATAACACAATTGAAGTAGAATTACATGTATTAAGAAATGAGAAGATATGAACATATTTGTAGTGAAGGAGCCAGTGAAGAAGTAGAGATTGAAGGTCCGAGGAGAAATAAATAATTAACCAAGCAGTTACTTGGAAGAGATAGAAATAGATGAATAGAGGACAGAAATTAAGGGTTCACTTTCGCCTTAGAAAGAAGAGATGTTTTTCCCTCCTCAGAGGCAAGAAGAAAAGGAAGAGATTCTGTATCTAGAGATAGAGAATAATTTTTGAAGTTGATAGGAGGAAAGTTGAAGGACCTCATAAAAATGAAAACTTTTTCAGGTTATTTCATTTATTTGAGAGAAAGCATGATGGAATTTAAGTGGTTTCAATTGTTTTTGTTGTTGTTGTTGTTATTGTTGTTGTTATTGTTGCTATAGAACATCACTAAAGAACTTTTTAAAGCTCTGAAGTGAGATCGTATTGCTTTATTGTGTTGAATGATGACCATGAAATAACAAGTCAGAAATTCTCCTGCCTACTAATTATGCGTGAAGAATTAATTTGTTTTGTAACTAAGATTTACACATTTTATCTTCTTTATAGATAAAATTTATTGCTGTGTCAGTATAGGAGCAACATAAAGATTAGTCGTTTATGGGTGTGGGAGAGGGTGGTTCTTCTGAGAAGTCTGCATTTTGTGGGCCAAAATAATAAAATATCAGAACTTGTAAAACTCTGATGCCTAAACTTTTGAAATCCAATACTGAGAGAAGGCCATCATCTAGAGATGACTCATTTTGTGAATGCAAGGGCTACAGGTTCTATTTTATGCTTTTAAAGACTTGAGCCTTAAAAATGTATAATGAATAGTGTCATTCTTTCCCATTCCCACCCCCAAGATTTTCTTCCTTTTTTTTTCTTTCTTTCTTTCTTTTCTTCTTCTTCTTTTTTTTTTTTTGGCCAGGTAGTTGAAGTTAAGTGACTTGCCCAGGGTCACACAGTTAGTGATTATCAAGTGTCTGAGGCTGGATTTGAACTCAGGTCCTCCTGACTCCCAAGGCAGGTACTCTTATCCACTGTACAACCTAGCTGCCCTGCCCCTGGATTTTCCAAAACAATTTGAAATAATATCCAATAATGACCATATATATAGATCCAAAAATAGGTTATATGCAGTGCTGTCTTAGATTAGTTTAGGTACATTGACCCATTCAATCCCAGAGTTGTTTTCATATTAAAAGCCTTGGTTTCTTTTATAATTATTATTAAATTTTATTAATTTTCTGATCTGCATTTTTTTCCTTCCCCTTCACCCCTTTCCCAGTTGAGAAAGCAAGAAATATAAAACCCCTGTTACAAACATGTATAGTCAAGGAAAACAAATTCCGTTATTGGCCATTTATGCCAAAAAGCATCTCATTCTGTACTCTGAATCTATCCCTTCTCTATCAGGAGGTGGATAGTGTGTTTCATTTTCTGCATCCTCTGGAATTTTAGTTAATCATTATAGTGATCAGAGTTGTTAAGGCTTTCGAAGTTATTTGTCTTCACAGTGTTGCTGCTAATTGTTTAAATTGTTGCCCTGGTTCTCACTTCACTCTGCATCACTTCTTACAAGTCTTCCCATGTTTTTCTGAATCATATTCTTCATTATTTCTTATAGTACAATAGAATTCCATCATGTATGTGTGTGTGTTTATATGTATGTATGTATATACACACATACCATAACTTATTCAACCATTTCTCAACTGATGAGTACTCCCTAAGTTTCTAATTCTTTGCCTCCACAAAAAAATAGCTGCAATAAATATTTTTGTGCATAATGGGTCCTTTTCCTCTTTCTTTGTTCTCTTTGGAGTAGAAACCTATTAGTGGCATTTCTGGATCAAAGGATATACATAGTTTAATAGCCTTGGTTTCTAACCACAGAATTATGGACTCCCTGTTTTGTTTTGTTTTATTTTTTTAAAATAAAAATAGTTGTCTGCTGGGAAGATTTCTGGGATAAAGATCTTAGTTAAAACAAAAGTCATTTATATTTCTTAGAGGTAATATAGCATAGATCAAAGAGTTCTGGACATAGAGTCAAAAATTAGTTCATATTCTGTCTTCACTACTAGGTGTGTGACCTTGGGTAAGTTATTTAACCTCTGATCCTCAATCTCTTCTGTAAAATAGGGAGTATACTTGAACTACTTTTCTCTCAGACAGATCTGTTAAAAGGAAAACGATTTAAATCTTTTTCAAAAAAATTTTTGTGTTGTATGTTTAACACTTCCCTTTTTAAATTTTTAGTTCCAAATTCTCTTCCACGGAGAAGGCAAGCCAAATTGCATCAATTATACATGTGAAATCATGCAAAAAAATTCCATATTAGCATATCACACACAAAATAAGAAAAAAAGTTAAAGTGAGAAAATGACACTTTAATTTGCACTGAGTTGATCATTTCTCTCTGTGGAGATAGTTAGCATTTTTTTCATTGTAAGTCCTTTGGAATTGTCTTGGGTCATTGTGATCAGAGTAGCCAAGTCTTTCACAGTTGATTATCATTAAAACATTGCTGTTTCTGTGTTCAGTGATCTAGTTCTTCTCACTCAACTTTGCATCAGTTCATATAGGTCTTGTCATGTTTTTTCTGAAACCACCTCCTCATCATTTCTTATGGCACAGTAGTACTCCATCACAATCATATGCCACAATTTATTCAGCTATTTCCCAGTTGATGAGCATCCCCGCAATTTCCAAATCTTTGCCATCACAAAAAGAGTCATAAATATTTTTGTACATATAGACCCTTTTTCTGCTTATTCACATCCTTTGACCTTTTGTTGTTGTTTGTCCTTCATTCTCAAAGAGAACCATAACATGGGGAAGGTGATGTTATGACTTGCAGGTGAATTGGATTTAAATAAGGTATGGCTCTGCAAAGTCACCAGCCTCACTCTCCTCCAGAGCCATCTGGGTCCAGTAGCAAGATATAGATCAGGAAGACTGGATATGGCCCCTTTGACCATTTATCAATTGGTGAATGGCTCTTATTTTTATAAATTTGATTCAGTTCCCTATATGTTTGAGGAATAAGATCTTTATCAGGGAAATTTGCTATAAAATTTTTTGATATTCATTGTCTATGGTGCCTTTTATCAAAATGTAGTTTCCCTGTTTATCTCTTTTAGTTGTCTGTTTTTCCTTTTGCTTTGTCTGAGATCATAATTTCTACTCCTGATTTTTTTTTTTACTTTAACTGAAACATAATGGATTCTGCTGTAGACCTTTATCTTAACTCTGTGTGTGTATTTCTGTTTCAAGTGTGTCTCCTGTAAACAGTATATTATTGGTTTCTGGTTTCTCATCCATTCTGCTACCCACTTTCATTTTATGGGTGAACTCATCCCATTCACATTCACGATTAGGATTACTAACTGTTTCCCCCCCATTCTGTTTTCTTCTGTTTATCCTTCTCTTTTTATCCTATCCCTTCTCAAAAGTCTGTTTTATTTCAGACTACTGCTTCCCTAAATTTTGTCATCTCCCATTTTGTCTTGCATGTGCCCTCCCACCGTATCTCATCTCTGCTTCCCTTCCTATTTCCCTATTGGGTAAGGTAAATTTCTATACCCAACTGAGAGAGACAGAGAGAATACATAATACATATACTTTTCCTCTTTGAACCAATTCTGATGAGAGTGAGGCTCAAACATTGCCTCCCTTTTCCTCTCCACTATAAAAGTTCTTCCTTGCATGCCTCTTTCATGTGAGAAAATTTTCACCATTCTGCCTCTCTCCCCTTCTCCTAGCACATTCCTCTTTCTCATCCCTTCATTTTTCTTTTTTTTTGAGATCATCCTGGTATAATGGACTTACATCCATGTCCTCTGTCTATGTAAACTACTTCTAACTGCCCTAATAATGATAAAGTTTTTAGGAGTTACGTGTATCATCTTCCCCTATAAGAATGTAAACTTTTAAAATTTATTAAGCCCCTTATGATTACTGTTTCATAATTTTTTATTCTTTTTTTTTGTTTCTTTTTTGGGTTTTTTTAGGCAATTGGGGTTAAGTGACTTGCCCAGGGTCACACAGCTAGTAAGTGTCAAGTATTTGGTCTGAGGCCAGATTTCAAGTCAGGTCTTCCTGACTACAGGGCTGGTGCTCTATCCACTGTGCCACCTAGCTGCCCCTTTATTCTTCTCTTGAGTCTTATATTTCAATATCAAATTTTCTGTTCAGCTCTGGTCTTTTCATCAGGAATGCTTGAAAGTCCTTTATTCCATTAAATATTCATTTTTCTCTCTGAAGGATTGTACTCAGTTTTGCTGGATAGGTTATTCTTGGTTGTTTATCCTAACTCCATTGCCTTCTGGAATATCATATTCCAAACCCAGTAGTCCCTTAATGTAGCAGCTGCTAAATCTTTTGTGTTCCTGACTGTGGCTTCATGATATTTGAATTGTTTCTTTCTCCTTGACCTGGGAGTTCTGGAATTTGGCTCTAATATTCCTGGGAGTTTTAATTTTGGGATCTCTTTTAGGTGGTGATCAGTGGATTCTTTCAGTTTCTATTTTACCCTCTGGGTCTAAGATATTGGGACAGTTCCTTGATAATTTCTTAAAATATGATGTCCTGTTTCTTTTTTTTTATCATAGCTTTCAGGTAGTCTAATAATTGTTAAATTATCTCTCCTGGTTCTGTTTTCTGGGTCAGTTGTTTTTTTCAATGAGGTATTTCACATTTTTTTCTTTTTCTTTTTCCATTCTTTTGACTTTTTTTTATTGTTTCTTGATGTCTCATGGAGTCATTAGCTTCTAATCACTTATTTCTCATTTTTAAGGAATTATTTTCCTCAGCAAACTTTTGTGCCTCTTTTTCCATTTGGCCAGTTCTGCTGTTTGAAGTTCTTTTCTTCAGTGAATTTTTGTACCCCTTTTACCATTAGATAAATTTTGCTTTTTAAAGTGTTATTTTCTTTAGGGTTTTTTTTTGCCTCTTTTACCAAGCTGTTAATTCTCTTTTCATGATTTTCTTGTGTCATTTTCATTTCATTTCCCAAATTCTCCTCTACCATTTTTATCTCTTTATTTAACTCTTCTGGGAATTCTTGTTAGGCTTGGGTCCAGTTAGAACTTTTCATTGAGGCTTTGCTTGTAGCTGTTTTAATATTATTGTCTTGTAAATTTATGCTTTGGTCTTCCTTGACACAGTAGTAGTTCTTTATGCACATGTTCTCTTTATGTTGTTTCCTCATTTTCCAAGCCTCTTTGTTGACTGTATCTGCTCATGTGGGGATGGGGAGGCACTGAAGCCAAGCTTTAGGCTTTTTTTGTGCTGTTGTTTTCAGAACTTTTTGGGGAATGTGCAAATTTTTGGCACTTCTAAAGTGGTGTTATCCACAGAGAAGTGTAGTCACTGCTTTTCTGGTCTGAGTTCTGGTTTTTATCCAGAAGGGCCTCTGTTCCCATGTAGCCACAAGCACTTGCTCTCCTTTTGGCCCTGGAACTATCAACAGGGCCCCTGCTCACTTGTGACTGACCACAAACTCCTCCCCATCCTCAAACTGTGAACTAGAACTGGTATGGGAATAGAGTTCTCAGCTTCAACTGCATCCGGGGCCAGCAAAGATCACCTGTAATCTCTCTCTGACCAGTTGTCTGATACCCTTACTGTCCTGGGCTGAGAAGTCCTGCAGCTCCTGCAGACAGGTCTCAGTCACCTCTGAGGCCCATCACTGGTGTGCTGCAACACTCCAGGCCAGCTCCCACCCTGCTGTCTCAGACCTCTAATGCCAGATTATCAAGTTGTCTTAGACTGGGAAAATGTCATAGGTTGAAAAATTCTGTGGGCTCTGCTGCTCCAGAATTTGATCTGAAGTTATTTTAAAGTTGTTTGAAGGTGAATGTTGGGAGAATTCAGCTGAGTTGTTGCCTGTACCCCACCATCTTGGCTCTGTCTTGCACAATATGTTTTTAATCTTAAAAGACTCTAGAAGTGTGAGCTATTATGATTATTTCCATTATTCCTTCTCATCCTCTAGCTAGCATTTACTGAGTACCTACCATATTCATGTTATATTTTGGACTTCAGAATGATTCAAGACAACATCCCTGTCTTCAGGGGGCTCATCCTATAGGTACATAAATATGAAAATAATGCAGTATTGCACCATTAAGTAATATATTAATGCTAAAGCATTTCAGAGAAAAGAGTAGTCACAAGCATGATCAGGTAAATCCTTTGGCATCAAGTATTTGAATTGGGAAAGCCCTTATTACATGTAGAGAAATTTGCTTGAGCAAAGGCATAGAACTGGAATGTTCAGGAAACAATGACTAGATCATTTTTGGCTGGAACAAATGGATTTTTGGAAGGTAGCATGGCATGGTAGAGTAAGATTAAGTACAAGACTTTGAGTCAGGAAGACCTGAATTTGAATTCTGCCTGAGTAACCCTGGAGAAAACATTGAACTTCTGTCATTGTTTCCTCATCTAAAAGTGTGAATAGAGAGTTGTCACTATTAAATGAGATATTATATAGAAAGCATTTTACATAGCTTTTAGTTATACTTTATTATTTCTGTAGGGGAGTAGTGGGAGATGAAGTTAGAGAGACAGTGCCTTGAATACCATGCTAAAGAGTTTGAACTTTATTCTGTAAATATTGGAAAGGTATTGAAAGTTATTTTGATTTGTTTTTGATAGGGAGAGTGATGCTATTTTTATGCAGCAATATATAGAATGAATTGGAGGCATGAGAAGGTATTACATTCTCACCTGTGGCTCTAAGAAGCTGTAGAATGCGCAGTGGCCACACCCTGATAAAACCATCTCAGCAGTCTGGCCTAAACCAGATTAAGGGTAGGTAACTGACTTGCCTGAAACCAAATCCATTGGTAAATTAGGGGAATGTCTACTCCAAACATCTGTAGACTTCCCCTGGTGGAATGGGTGGATGAGAACAATTTATTCTAATAGTTATGAAGATGATTATACCAGGCGCTGTGGAGCACTTAGAACTTGAGTAGACATTTGAAGATGCTGCTGCATCCCAGGCCATTGCCACTTGTCTTGACTTTTGTACTGCTACTGGACTTCGGTGACTGTAGAAGAGAGAGTGAGGCTGACAACTTTGCACAACTCTGTCTCAGTTAAATCCAATTCACTCAGAAGTTAAGATATCATGCCATGATGTCATTAGTTGTTTTTGAAAATGAAGGACAAATAACAATATTATATTCTAAACTTGATTTTAAGTCTTTTTGTTTCTTTTTGAGGCAGTTGGGGTTAAGTGACTTGCCTAGGGTCACGCAGCTAGTAAGTGTCAAATGTCTGGTCGGAGGCTGGATTTGAACTCAGGTCCTCCTGACATCAAGTCCGGTGCTCTGTCCATTGTGCCATCTAGCTGCCCCTTGATTTTTAAGTCTTAATAGAAGTAATGACATTGAAAGAAATAACAAAGCCTGGAAATAGATCTGGTTTTGAGGGGAAATGATGAGCTAATTAGTCATGAAACATTTATTAAGCACCGTCTCTGGGATAAGTGCTAGGTACTAGTATGCAAAGAAAGGTAAAGTAAACAAAAAAACAGTGCCTGTTCTCAGATAGCTCACAGTCTATGTTAAGTTTATTTTAGCTTTGCATTGTATTTATATCACCTCCTCTTGAAAATATCAGTGAAAATATCTGGAAAGAATGAGTGAAATTTATTCAAGTAAATAGTTCTTTTAAATAATGGTAACAAACATATGGCTTTTATTACCTTGGTGAGCTCTCTTTTAGCTCCAGGCTATATCATTCTGTGAACTTTGTTTTTAGCATCTTATTTCAATAGGATGGGGATAAATCAGTCAAAAGTAAATTCCTTAGTTGGGGGTGGAGGGGAGGAACAAAACTTCAGTCTTTCCTCTGGGGGAAAAATTACTGTTTTCAGAAAACTATTAGTGAGGTGGACCAGATTATATAAACAAACACGAGGGTTTCTGGGAACTGTCTTTGAATATCCATGATAGCCTGACCTGAATTTGAAAAAAGTCAAGGAACAGTGGTTATGAGCCAAAATTATTCAGACAGAGAAAATAAAACAGCCACCCCAAACAAGAGGAACAGAAGATTGCAAGCCAGGATGTGATGCAATTTGTGAGTATTGTGCCATAGGAGAAGATACTACAATCTAATAAATTTCAGGCTGGGCCTAGGAGACCACACTGTGACTTTTGAAGACCTGTAGAAAATGAACCTAGCTGCACAATGCTCTAAAGATGTTAACCTGAGCTAGTCTTAAATATTGATATTTTTTAAAGAGGTTCCTAGGAGAAGCATTCTGGACTTGAAGTAGGAATTTTGTCATTTAAGATTTACTAAATAACAAGGCTTAAAAAAAAGGCTGGGAACATACATGCAGAACTGAACTTTCTAATGATGTTTTGAATTAAAAGAATTAGTAGTGTAGCATAATACTTCTGATGCAGGAATAGGATTTTTGGTCATTTCTGTGACTGGTTACAAAATACCTCTAAAGGTAGTTTCAGTTCTACAAAGGGAAATTGCCTTGTCACTTTACTGCACTTGAATAGAAAAGTGAATGTAGAAGAACTCAAATATGATACTGTTCAGTTATATTTGTTGAGGTAACTGGGGTAATAGTTTGGAATCTTCCAGCCAGTAAAAGAAATAGATTTTTCATATATCTGTCAAATTAATCTTCTTTATGCATAGATTTAGTATGACTGCTAAGAGATTTTTAATTCTGCCCATTGTTTAACAAGTGAATTTCTGATTCCTTTACCTGGCAGTCAAGGCCTTCCCTAATCTGATACCATTCTCATATTATCTCCTACTATTCGTTGTCACATTTGCTACACTTCAGTTTAATTGGACTGTCCTTTGTCTCTTGAATATGCCCAATTTTTGCCAGCATCTGTATCTTTGCTCAGATTATCTGTTATTGTTGGAATTTATTTCCTTTTCGCTTATTGAATTCCTCCCATCCTATAAAGCCTAACTCAGGTGCCATATTCTCAGTGACTAATCAACTAGTCATTAACAGTTGAAACTGTCTTGCTCATATTTGATGGGCTTATATTTTTATTCTTTATGTAACATTATGACAGGTAGATAACTCGAGAGACTTGAAGGATATTTCAGTGCACATGAGTACTGGCAGACTTAACCTTGGTGAAAAGACTTCTCATATAATAATGACAATATTAAATAGATATTTAAATATTAGGCTTTTAGAGTATTCAATGTTTGATATTATTTTAAAATATTGGACTTATTTTAATATTAAATATTTGATTCAGTCTGCTTTTCTAGAACCATCCTAGCTTAAGTATAGAGAGGCTACTTAGTGATGAACAGAGTCCTTTCCAATAAAATCAGGGGTAAAGTAAGGATGTCCATTGTCACTATCATATAGTTTTAGAAATTTAGAAAGAAATTGAAGAAATATGCGCAGACAAATAGAAAACAGTTATTTGCAGAAGATATGAAGATTTACCTTGTAGAACAAGTAACTGAAGAAATTAACTTAATCAGGATACAGAGGGGCAGCTACCCGGTGCAGTGTATAGGGCACTGGCCCTGGAGTCAAGATTTAAATCCAGCCTCAGATACTTGGTACTAGCTGTGTGACCTTGGGCAAGTCACTTAACCTTGATTGCCTCACCAAAACCCCCCACACACACACACAGAATTAATCAGGATACAGAATATGAAACCCACAGAAACCATCAGCCTTCCTGTATATTAGTAATAAAACACAATGTAAGAAACAAATTCCAAACACAATAAACTACAAAATGTATAAAGATATTCCCTGACAAACCATTGTCAGAACTTAGAAGAATATATCTACATCTAAAAAGCTCTTAATTGGATAGGTCGTAATTGTTTATAGTTGGGCTGTGCCAATATGCTAAAAATAACAATGCTACCTAAGATGATTTATAGATTTCATGTCATGGCAGCCATATTACAAACAGGTTGCTTTATAAAACTAGACAAAATAATAAAATATCAAGACTCTAAAGGCAAATAATGAAAAAAAGTAGGGATGAAAAGAGTACATTATCAGATTTTAAACTGTACCATAAGTCAGTAATCAGTCAATACTGTTTGTTACTGGTTGAAAAGTAGAAAAGTTGATCGGTGATCAAGTAAATAAGACCCAGAAGCAATTGAACATAATCAACAAGATTTATTAAGTACCTACTGTGTGCCAACACTCTGCTAGACACTAGGGATACAAATACAAAAAAAGAAAAAGAAAAATAATAATTCATACTCTTTAGGATTATATTCTGCTGAAGGAGACCACATGAGCATATATAAACACAAGATAGGGAGGGAAGACATTAACCATGGGGTAGGAGAAACAGGAAGGGCTTCATGTAGAAGGTGGCACTTGAACTGCATCTTGAAGGAAGTAAGAAAAGAGTATTCTCCATGACAGGTGAGAAAGGACTCTATTCTGTGGATAGGATACAGTCAGTGCAAAAGCACAGAACATGATAGCATAGTATGTGCTAACTCAAGGATACTGACCAACTGCTAAGAAAAACTGGAAAACAGTCTAGAAGAAATTAAGTTTAGACTAGCTTCTTAAATATGCTATAATAAACTTTAAATGAATATGTTTACTAAATAGTAGAAAAGAGGGTAAGAATTATTTACATGATCATAGAAGATAAAAAATAAGCCATTTCAATTAGACATTCTGGAAATGCATTTGCAAAAGCAATGCATTAAGAGTTAGAAGAAAAATTAAATTAGACCAAATACAGGTTTGATACCCATGCTATAAAGGGAATTGGTACAAATATATAAGAACAGGAACCATTCTGCAGTAGATAGAGGACATGAACCAGCGGTTTTCAAATAAAGAACTAGTCTATCAGTAACCATATGGAAGTGTTCCAAATTACTAAGAAAAAGAGAAATACAAATTAAAACAAATATGAGATTCTATGTCAAATCTATTAAAATTGGCAAAACCGACAAAAGAAAATGACAGTTGTAAGGTCCATAGGAAAGCAGGCGTGTTAATGCACTGTTGGAGCTATCAACTGGTTCAATCTTTTTGGAACATAGTTTGGAACTATACTTCAAAAGTCAATAAATTATACATGTCCTTTGACCCATTAATATAGCTAATTGGCATATACCCCAAAGATGTCAAAGACTGAGGTACAGAACCATGTGTAGTAAAAAAAATTATAGCAGTGTTTTTTCTAAAAAAATAACTGGAAGCAAATTAAATGTCAGTTATGTGGAGAGTGCCTGAACAAATTTTGATATATGAATATTATGGAATTTTATTGTACTTTAGGAAAGTACAATAGGAAAGAATTCAGTGCAGTAACTCATCGTGCCTTTAAAAAACCGATAAAGCACACCTCCTGCCTCTTGACAAAGAGGAGATAGACTAGAGGGGCAAATTTAGACACATACTTTCAGATACAACCAGTCTCTTGATGTGTTTTACTTAACTGTGTTTATTGATTACAGAACAAGCTTCCTTTGGAGAAAGGATGAGTTAATGGCTAGTGATAGTGATGAGAGAGTACGAGATAAAGACACAGAAAAAATGAGAGAGTCTGTAAGAAAAAAAGGAAAAGAATGGAGCTTCAGTAAATATTTTTAAATGAATGGAAGAAAATTTTAGAAGACACAAACGTGCAATTTTGTTACTACCTTGTCAAATTTAATTACCCTTAAAAAAATAAGCTACATCGGTTAGTCATGGTTTCATATACAATATTATATCTCATTCTTTGTCTATTGAAATGCTTTTGTTGATCTTTAAACTCATAACCATTTTTTAAGAATTTAACATCCTTGGGGCAGGTAGGTGGCGCAGTGGATAGAGCACTGGCCCTGGAGTCAGGAGAACTTGCGTTCAAATCCCTCAGACCCGTGATACTCACTAGCTGTCTGACCCTGGGCAAGTTACTTAACCCTGATTCTCTCTCACACACACACACACACACACACACACACACACACACACACACACACACAAGAATTTAATATCCTCCATATTAAATCAATAGATATTGTCAGTGACATCAATCATCAGGTAGGAATAGGTGAGGACAACAACACATTTCCTACAAAATATGGTTCAGGAGTAAAGAATGAAAGAAACCAGAGATTTGTAAACTATACAGAAGTTTCCCCCAATGCATTATTAATACTTGCTTCAAAAAAAAAATAGTGAAGCATTGAATGATATCACAAAACATAGAATTGATTATCAGATAGGAAATTGTTTTTATTGATATAGTGTTCATTCCTGAATCAGTTGTCTGTGTACTTTCAGACTACCAGCTTGTTAAAACGACAACAACAAAATGAATACTCAGGTAGAAGAAAGAATAAAAATGAGAAAGGATTACTTGTGCCTTTAAAACAACTCACCTGACCTATTTATTGATCCTGGAAAATGGGGAATTAATGAAGCAAGAATAATAATGGTGATTATAATAATTTTGCATAAAAATTTAACTGCCATAAATTAATTGCCATGATGAGGAAATGAAAAGAGCTCCCACACTACATTAATCAGCCAACACTTACTTGCTAGGGTGGAGAAAGATGGCAGACACTGGAGACACCTATTCTTCATAAAATCTCGCGCAGAAGTGTGGTGGAAGGTTATGAGAAATATTGCTTTACAAAACACCTCAGTTAACAGGCCCAACTAGCAAAGCCATCCTGAGGGCAGTTAATGATGAAATTGGATGGGAGGCACCAAACTAAGGGAAGTTGGAAAAGATCTGCGAAGATCTTCATTGATGGGCAGTGGAGTGACGTTTGGATGCTAACATGACATTGGGTGTACTAATAGAGAAAGTTGAAATGGCAGGAAGGAAACTAAAGATGAGAAAAGCAGATAACTCTTAGACTATATATGCAGTATTAAGTTCCATTGAAACATATAAAGAGAAGATAATCAAGGCGGGAAAAACTCAAAAAGGCAATTAAGCACATTAATAACTGCTAAACTGTTTGTGTATTTTCCTAGCCCTATAAAATTTCAGAAGCATTGTGGAGAGTGGACTGAAAGTTGACTTCACAGTCACAAGGAGGCATGTTACCTCTTTGACCACTTAACCTCTCAGTGTCTGAGGCAGCGTTCAAAAAGTTGCAGCAGAACTTGTGAAGCAGGTTTGCTCACTGGGAATGTTCTACATGAGAGAGTCAGAGGTTCAGACTAAAATTAATTTTTATTAGAATAGTTTCCACATGCATTTAATATTTGCATTCTTGACCTCTCTATAGCATTTAATACCGTTGATAGCTATCTCCTCCTAGGTACTTGCTCCTCTCTGGGTTTTTGTGACACTGCTTACTTTTCAAACTTGTTTGGTCAGTATTCAGTCTTTGATTCATCACCATCCACATCGCCCGTGGTTCTGTAGAAGGCCCGATATTCTTCTGTCCCTTTGTGACCTCGTTAGCTCCCTTAGGTTTTCATCTCTATGCAGATGACTCCTAGATGTATATATTTATCCTTTGTCTTTCTCCTGAGCTACATTTATACATTGCCAACTTCCTCTATATCCCTTAAACTTCTTAAACGCAACATTTCTTTTTTTCTTTTTTTTTTAATTTGCCCAGGATCACATGGCTAGTGAGTGTTATTTATCTGAGACCAGATTTGAGCTCAGGTCCTCCTGAATCCAGGGCCAGTGCTTTATCCACTGCTCCACCTAGCTACCCCTCAAACTCAACATTTCTAAAACAACTCATTATCCTTCTCTCCCCAAGCTCAACCTTCTTCCTAACTTCTCTATATCTGTCAAAGGTAACATCATTCTTCATTCACCTAGGTTCTCATGCTCAGGGTCTTTGATCCCTCACTCTGACCTACTTCACTTTTCAGTTGCCAAATCATGTCATTTCTACCTCCATGACATCTCACATTGATCCCCTTCTCTACTTATGGACACCACCTAAAGTTCAGGCTCTCTGCTTCTTGCCTGTATGATTGTGATAGTTTTCTGATTGGTTTCTCTGTCTCAAGTGTCTTCTTGCTCCAATCCATCACAGCACACAGCAGCCAAAACATTTTCTTTCTTCCTTTTTTTAAAATAATTAATTGATTGAGTTTTTTAGCATTCATTTCCATAAGATTTTGAGTTTTAAATTTTCTCCACCTTCATTTCAGCCCACCTCCTCAAGAAGGTGTGCAATCTGATATAGGCTCTATTTATACATTCATATTAAGCATATTTTCACATCAGTCATGATGAAAAGAAGAATTAGAACTAATGGGAGGAACCACGAGAAAGAAGAAAGAAAACAACAAAAGAAGAGGAGAGCAAATAGTATGCTTCTGTCTGCATTCAGACTCCATAGTTCTTTCTTTGGATGTGAATAGTGTTTTCCATCGTGAGTGTTTTGGATTTGTCTTAGATCTTGCATTGTTGAGAAGAGCTAAGTCTATCAAAGTCAGTCATTGAATAATGTGGTTGTTACTGTGTACAGTGTTCTCTTGGTTCTGCTCATTTCACTCAGTATCAGTTCATAATAAGTCAAAGCAATTTTCTTGAAGTTCAGGTCTAGCCATGTTTCTACCTTCCCCATAAACTCTGAGGCTCAGCATTCATTGTCTTTAGGATCAAATATAAACTCCTCTAGCATTTAAAGTCATTTACAAAGTGACTCATCTGTGTTTCTAGTAATAATAAATTACTCTTCTTCCTGCACTCTGTTGTCTTCTTGCTGTTCCTTATACATGATAGGCCATCTCCTGCCTTCAAGCCTTTGCATTTGAATGTCCTGCATTCCTGGAATGCACTTTCACCTTGCCTCCACCTCCTAGAATTCTTGGTTACCTTCAAAATTCTGTTTGAGCTACAACTTCTACAAAATCCCTTTTTGATGTCTTCCAGGCATTAGCACCCTTTCCCCCCAAATTTAGTTTGTATCTATCATATGGGGGGGTGTGTGTATGTATAATATGCTTACTCGTATATATACACATTTTATTTTATGTACTTACTTTTATACATGTCATCTTCTGATAGAATGCAAGCTCCTTATAAAGGCAATGACAACTTCATTTTTGTCCTTATAGCCACAGTGCTGTCACATAATAGGTGCTTAAATAAATGCTTATTCATAAATTGAGACTTTCTGACCAAGTAAGTTCTAAAATAGAGAAAGCTAGGTTCAAAAAAGTTCCTGACTATTGTGTTGGAAATCAAGCACAAAATTCAGAAGAGGGATCCTCTGTAGTCAGTGAAAGCCTCCATATATTTGCAGTTGACTTTGCTGAGTCTCCTAAGTGATATTCATAGCACTCAAGAGTTTAGACTTGCCTATTTATATACTAAAAACCTAGTGGGTGAAAAACCAGCCGAACAATCTATAGTGCTTGACACTTCCAATGGACTTTGAGGCCAGGGCTTCACAAGTGATGATTGGCTTGGCTGACGTATTTGAAGGAAGGGGAAAAGTCAAATAACCCTGAGGCTCATGGGCCTTTGAACAGAAAGATAAATTCAGATATATCAGTTTTGCCATGTAATTGAAGTTGAAGTAAAAGCTGTAGGAATTTGAAACCTTTAGCTAAAGTGACTTTCTTTTAGAATTATTTTCTTTGAGAGTTTACATGTATCTGTAAAGGAAGGTTCAGGAGGGGGAGTGGAAAAATGTGGATATCTAGTTAACAGGTATCTTTATTGGGTTAAACTTAGCATGAAGGAATTAAAAGATTTTTTTTTGAGTCAGTGAGGGTAAATTGAGAGATCTTTTTGAAAACAGAAATAACCGTTTCATTAAAACCCTGAAAGTTATCTTCTCTAAAAGTTTTAAAGCTTAGTCTGTTCATGAATAGGATAAAAGTTAGTTTTCAGTGAATCATTTACAAGACAGTTCTACACTCCCAAGTTTATTTCTGGATTTGTAATCTTGTGACTTATTTCTTTCAAGTTTCCTATGATCAGAGAAGCTGGTTGAAAGTTTCAAGGGATTGTTTTTTTAATTATTTTGACAAAGGGAGCTAGTGATCCTGATACCATCTTATCACTTATTAAGGAGAACCTTATCTGTTACTTTTTTAAGTAGTGATCACTATTTCCAAGGATATTTCTCAGAAGGTTTTTCCCATCCACAATTTAGAAAAACAATTAGTTGATTACATGCTGAATGGGAAAATTGGAGTTCAAAGAATTTAGTTATAAAAATTAAAGCCAGTGTGTTAAGCATGGAAATCAGGATTTTAGAGCTGTAGGGATCTTGAATTATCTATTTTAGCTTCCCTTTACTTATGAGGAGCCCAGACCCAGAGAATAATTGATTTGTCCTAGGTCACAGCATCTATGGCATACTTGATCTTTGTTAAATAGCAAAGTGTTTTAATAGATGAATCAGACAAAACTAACTTTTTCCCCTTTAATTTTCATGTTGTAGAGTGGTGAGACCAGGATAATATCTCACTTTCATTATACTACGTGGCCAGATTTTGGAGTCCCTGAATCACCAGCTTCATTCCTCAACTTTTTATTTAAAGTTCGAGAATCTGGTTCCCTGAATGCTGAACATGGACCTGCAGTAATTCACTGTAGTGCAGGCATTGGCCGATCTGGCACATTTTCTTTAGTTGATACCTGTCTTCTCCTGGTAAGTTCTTTTTTTAATATACTGTTTTGTTTCATTTGATTTGGGTGTTTTTATTTCTATGTTTAGGTCCAGGTTTAGATTTTATTTATGAAGAACAAGTATTCATAGCTGTTGAATATAGGGGAGAAAAGATCTGTTGTAATAATTTTTCATTCTGTCCTCCATTCATTCCTTCCCCTCTCTATTTTAAAGAATAATTTTATTGATTTTTATTTTTGCATCATCTTCATTTCCCCTTCTCTTTTAAGCATACTGTAGTATTCTGTCCTTGGAAAAATGTGTCCCTTGATCCTTATGTTCCTTCAGATAATGTTCTGCTGATCTTTTCTTCCTTTCAGCAGTAAATTCACCATTTATGTAAGTGTAGGCAATAACTCTTTTTTCTCACTTCCTTCTTAACTCCTATAGTATAGTTTCTGTCTTCTACAAACAACTTTAAGTTCACCAGTAAACATCAACTGGGGATGGCAGAGCCAAGATGGCAGAGAAAAGGCAGTGACTCGCCTGAGTTCTCCCCCAAATCCCTCCAAATACCTTTAAAAAAATGACTAAATAAATTCTAGAGCAGCAGAATCTGCAAAAAGATGGAGTGAACCAAATTTCTAGCCTAAGACAACTTGGAAGTTTGGCAGGAAAGTTCTGTCATACCTGGGGGGCGGTGAGTGCAGGCCACACCAGCACAGCCCCAGCCGCAGTAAACCAGGAGCGGGCCCTGGGAGTAACTGAATTTAGCTGTGGCAGCTCCCGGAGTTCTCAGCCCACAGACAGTAAGGGCTTGAACAACTGGTCAGAAGGAGATTGCAAAGGTCTTTTTGTTGGCAGGTCACAGTCCCAGGTCACAGTCCCAGGGTGAAGAGGAACACTAGCATAGCAGAGCTTGCAGCCACAGTGGAAGGGGGACCTTCCTCACAGTTCCAGGACAGAAAAGAGTGCTTGTCACCCACAGGCCAGGACAGTATTAAACACCTCTCTTAGATCATACCACCTTAGAAGAACTGAAAATTTACAGATCCCTAGAAGTATCTCTGAAAATAGCTATACAAAACCCCTCAAGCTTGGGACAGTGCACTCTCCAACCTGGAAGCAGAGCCCTACTTTATCAAAGTGTTAAAAGTCAAGTAACAGGCTGGCAGTATGAGCAAACAACAGAAAAAAATTGACTATAGAAAGTTACTGTGGAGACAAGGAAGATCAAAACACACACTCGGAAGAAAACAACAAAGTCAAAGCTCCTACCTCCAAAGCCTCCTGGAAAAATATGAATTGGTCTCAGGCCATGGAAGAACTCAAAAAGGATTTTGAAAACCAAGTAAGAGAGGTAGAGAAAAAATTGGGAAGAGAAATGAGAGTAATGCAAGAAAATCATGAAAAATGAGTCAAGAGCTTGGTAAAGGAGACACAAAAAAAAATACTGAAGAAAATAGCATCTTAAAAAACAGTTTAGGCCAAATGGTAAAAGAGGTCCAACAAGCCAGTGAGGAGAATGCTTTAAAAAGCAGAATTGGCCAAATGGAAAAGGAAGTCCAAAAGCTCACTGAAGAAAATAATTTTTTAAAAATTAAAATGGAGCAAATGGAAGCTAATGACTTTATGAGAAATCAGGAAACAATAAAACAAAACTAAAAGAATGAGAAAATAGAAGACACTGTTAAATATCTCACTGGAAAAAAAGCAGCTGACCTGGAAAATAGACCCAGGAGAGATAATTTTCAAATTATTGGACTACCTGAAAGCCACGATCAGAAAAAGAGCCTAGGTATCATCTTTCAAGAAATTGTCAAGGAAAACTGCCCTATTATTCAAGAAAACAGAAGGTAAAATAGAAATTGAAAGAATCCACCAATCACCTCCTGAAAAAGATCCCAAAATGAAAACTCCCGGGAATATCATAGCCAAATTCCAAAGTTCCCAGATAAAGGAGAAAATATTGCAAGCAGCCAGAAAGAAACAATTCAAGTATTGTGGAACCACAATCAAGATAACACAGTATTTAGCAGCTTCTACATTAAAGGATTGAGACCTTGGAAATGATATTCCAGAGGGCAGAGGAGCTGGAATTACAACCAAAAATCACCTGCCCAGCAAAACTGAGTATAATCCTTCAGAGGAAAAATGGATATTCAGTTAGATAAAGGACTGTCAAGCATTTGTGACGAAAATAACAGAGCTGAATAGAAATTTTGATTTTTTTCAGATACAAGACTCAAGAGAAGCATAGAAAGGTAAATGGCAAAGGGAAATCATAAGGGACTTAATAAGGCTAAGCTGTTTATATTCCTACATGGGAAGATGATATTTGTAACTCATAAGACCTTTCTTATTGTTAGCATAATTAGAAGGAGTATATGTAGATAGAGGGTTCGGGGTTAAGTTGAATGTGAAGGGATGATATCTAAAAAATAAAATTAAAGGATGAGAGAGGAATGTACTGGGAGAAAGAGAAAGGAAGAGGTAGAATGGGGTAAATTATTTCACATAAAGGCGGTAAGAAAAAGCTTTTACAGTATAGAGGAAGAGGGGGAGTAAGAACCTTACCCTCATCAGAATTGGTTCAAAGAGGGAATAATATGCACATTGAATTGGGTATAGAAGTCTGTCTTACCCTACAGGAAGGTAGGAGGGGATGGAGATAAGAGAAGGGGGCGAGGGTGGGGTGTGAAAGAAGGGAGGACAGATTGGAGGAGGGGGTAGTCAGAAGCACAACACTTTAAAGGAGAGACAGGATGAAAGGAGAGAGAGTAGAATAAAGGGGGCGCGGAATAGGATGGAAGAAAATACAGTTAGCAGTAGTAACTGAAAAAAATTTTGAAGCAAGTTTCTCTGATAAAGGCCTCATTTCTCAAACATAGAGAATTGAGTCAAATTTGTAAAAATAAGAGCCATTCCCCAAATTGATAAATGATCAAAGGATATGGTTGTTTTTCAGATGAAGTAATCAAAGCTATCTATGGCCAGATGAAAATATACTCTAACTCACTGTTGATTGCATTTGCAAATTAAAACAGTTCTGAGGTGCTACTTCATACTTATTAGATTGGCTAATAGGACAGAAGAGGTAAATGACAAATGTTGGAGGGGATGTAGGGGAAATGAGACATTAATACACTGTTGATGGAGTTGTGAACTGATTCAACCGTTCTGTAGAACAATTAGGAACTTTGCCCAAAGGGCTATAATACCATGCATTCCCTTTGACCTAGCAGTACAACTACTTCGTCTGTGTCCCAAAAGAGATAAAAAACAAAAAGGGAAAAGATCTATGTGCACAAAAATTTAGCGACTCTTTTCTAGGAGCAAAGAATTAGAAATTGAAGGGATGCCCATCAATTGGGGAATGGCTGAAGAAGTCATGGTATGTGATTATGATGGAATGCTATTGTATGTAAGAAATGATGAGCAGAAAAACCTGTAAACACTTGCATGGAATGATGCAAAGTGAAAAGTACTGTGTACAAAGTAACAGAAATATGATAAGATGATCAGCTGTGAATGAGTGACTTAGCTATTCTCAGCAATGCAACAATTCAAGACAAATTTGAAGGACTTGGGATGAAAGATGCTATCCATCCCCAGAGAAAGAACTGATGGTATCTGAATACAGATTGAAGCGTATTTTTTTTACTTTGGTTTTTTTTTTCTTAAGTTTTTGGGGGTTTTTTGTCTGTTTTCTTTCGCAACATGACTATTATGGAAACGTTTTGCCTGGCTACACATGTATAACCTATGTTGAACTGCTTTCCTTATTAATAACAGGGTGGGGTGGGAAAGAAGAGAGAGAATTTGGAACTCAAAGTTTTCAAAACAAATGTTAAAAATTGTTTTTACATATAACTGGGAAAAAATAAAATACTAAATAAAAAAGAGTTGAAAAGCAAAAAAAGAGAGAGAGACATCAATTGTATAAATTTTATTCTTTCTTTTGTTGACCTTCTTAACTTGTCTAGTGCCCTGTCCCTATCCTTGCCTTGACTAAGCAGAATCTTATACCATAGCCATAGCTTCTTTACCTTCCCACTGGTCAAAATTTACCATATCTCATTCACTAAAGATCTTCTTCCTCTTTTCATCATAACAGTTGCTTCCCACATTATTTTAGGATGTTATGTTATCATCTTAAGTAACTTTCTTTAATTGAGTAATTCCATTGATTTCATTAGTTTGATACTGATAGTCTGTTTTTGCTACACAATTAATTTCCTTTTAAACTCAGCCCCCACTGACTGAACCATCCCTTTCTTTTTTTAAGTTTTATTTATGTGTTTTGTTTTTATATTACAAACGTTTACAGATTATCTCAGTTCCCTGAGAGCTGTTTGTAAGAAAAGTAACAGTTAAGGACCTCATCAGAAAATGCATGTAACGGTACATATCTGTAGCACCTCCTACTTCTATTTTAAAATGTTTTAACAGAAATCTTCCCATCCCCCATGTCAGCCTTCACTCCATGGAGGAAAAAAGGAAAAGAAAAACTAGTTCTTGTAATAAATAAGCATAGTCAGACAAGACAAATTATCTCAATACCTGCACAGAATAATATATGTCTCATTCCACACTAAATCTGTCACCTGTTACGAGTAGCATGTTTCTTCAGTGGCCCTCCGGAGTAATGAATGTATTGATTATAGTTCTTTCAACTTTCAGAGTTGTTCATCTTTACATATTGTTGTTAGTCTATAAATTGATCTCCAGGCTTTGCTCAGTTCACTCTTCATTAGTTCATAAAAGTCCTCAGAATTGTTCATTTTTATGTTTTTCATGACTTCACGTATATAATGGGTATCATACTGCTTGCCTTCTCAATTAAAGAAAGAAAGGCAAAAGGGAAGGAAAGAATTTGAAATTCTACAATTTTAAAACGAATGTCAAAAAAAATTAAAAGAATTGTTCATTTTTATAAGATAGATGTTACAGTATAAATTATTCTCGTTCTACTCACTTCACGATGTATCAGTTCGTATGAGTCTTTCTCTTTCTCTTTGAAAATTCTGTTTTCTCATAGCTGCACAGTAGTATTCCAACCCAATCATATAGTGTGGTTTATTCAGCCATTTCTCAGTTGATAGGTATCCAATTTCTAGGGTTTTTTTATTTTTTTGACACTATGAAAAAAGAGCTGCTATAAATATTTTTTCCTTTTCCTCTCTTTGATCTCATTTTTTATGTACTCCTAGCAGTAGTGTAACCGGGTCAAAGGGCAAGCACTGTTTAGTAACTTTTTGTGTATAATTCTAAATTGCTTTCCAGAATGATTATACTCATTCACAGGCCCACCAACAGTGAATTTATATGCCTGTTTTCATTAGCTTCAACATCTTATCATTTTCCTTTTTTGTCATCTTCACCACTCTGATGGGTGGCATTGTCAAAAATGTTCTAATTTGCATTTGTCTAGTGGTGACTTGTAGCATTTTTTCATATGTCTGTCTATATATAATCCTGGGTTTCTTTTCGTTGAGAGAGGTACCTGTTCATATCCTTAGAGTCTTAGACCAATTGATGAATGGCTCTTATTTTTATAAATTTGAATCAGCTCCCCTTGGAAGTTAGATCTTTTCCAGAGAAGATTGTTACAGATATTTTCCCCAGTTAACTGTACATGTTTTAATCTTAGCTTTATTAGAGTTGTTTGTATAAAACCTTTTGAATTTTATGTAATCAAAATTATCTATTTTATCTTCATGATCCTCTCCCTTGTTTGGCCCCAGACTTTTATCTTAAACATGGATCTGATAGGTAATTTTTTCCATATTAATCTGTTCATGGCTTACATACCCATTTGGAATTTTTTTTGTGTAAGGTGTCAGCTGTTGGTATAAATATGATTTCTTCCATATTCCAATTTTTGTAGTAGTTTTTGTCCAGTAGTAATGAGTCCAGTAGCAGGGGTCTTTTGTATTAAGCAAGTGCAAGGGTACTAGATATATTTGCTTCTGTATTTTGTGTATCTCATCTGTTCCAATTGTTTATCTATTTTTTAACCAGTACCAAGTTATTTTGGAAATTACTCTTTGTGAAATAGTTTAAGATCTGATACTACTAAGCTCCCTTTGTTCACAGTTCTTTTTATTATTTCACTTGAGGTTTCTTAACATTTTCTTCCTTAAAATGTATTTCAATATTATTTTATCTTGTTCTATTTAGTAGCAGTTTCATTTATAGCCCTAAATCTATAAATCAGTCCCTGTCATGTAAGTACTTTTGTATCTCCGTGGTAATTCTCACATATTGTATACATTTTAATAGTTATTCTGAGTAGAATCTCCCTTTTGATTATTTTTCCTCATTATTTCTTAGCACTGTATTAAAATGCTGATCATTTTTGTGGATTTATTTTGTCTCCTCCTTGACTGAAGCTATTTTAGTCAACTTGCTAATATCTTTGCTCGTGCACGCTGTGTGTGTGTGTGTGTGTGTGTGTGTGTGTGTGTGTGTGTGTGTGTGGGGAGGGGTGCATACTGTGCATAGAATTAGTAGAACTATCACAACAGCATGAAAATTTACTTAAACAGTAATAACCATCAGTGGCTGTTGTAAAAGAAAACCTGCTTTAATTCTTCATCTTGAGAAATCCTTTCCAACTACCTAGAGGAGCTTGAAATCTAAAAAAATTTGATAAGAGATAATCCAAATTATGTGACCCTGTTCATATTACTAAACTCCTGATCTCTATCGATAGTAACAACCTCAGTGATATTGTTAACTTTCTTTGCAGATGGAAAAAAGAGATGATCCTTTTTCTGTTGATATTAAGCAAGTATTACTGAATATGAGAAAATATCGAATGGGACTTATTCAGACTCCAGATCAACTAAGATTTTCATATATGGCTGTAATAGAAGGAGCAAAATTTATAATGGGAGATTCAAATATACAGGTAAACACTATAGGCAAAAGTAAAATAGCATTTGTGTAAATAGAAATGTGAGATAAAGTTATGCCTTATAGCATTGATATGATATAGTAATGCAAGAAGTATAATTGCAATTCTTCCCCCCACCCCCAAAACAATATATCTACATGTTTGATATGACAACCTTATTTATTAAAACCAAAAACCTCAAGTCTTAATGATGCCATCGTATCCTAATGGGGAACTTAGCTTCCTCTGTAGTATTGGTATCCTTGACTTCTCTTGTTTTTGTTTTTGTTTTCTTTTTGTTTGTTCTTTTTCCTTTTTTGTTTTGTTTGGTTTTGGTTTTTTGGTGAGGCAGTTGGGGTTAAGTGACTTGCCACGAGTCACACAGCTAGTGAATATCATGTGTCTGAGGCCGTATTTGAACTCAAGTCCTCCTGAGTCCAGGGCCAGTGCTCTATCCACTGTTCTACCTAGCTGCCCCCATTATTTTGTTATAAAATGATTTTAATACTACTAGTCACAGATACTTAATAAAACTAATTGAACGCTGATTTAGGTTCGGGATTTTTTTTTTAAGGGAAGGCAGTATTTCATTTGATCATTACTCATGTTGGTAATAACAGTGGTTTCACCCGTGTAACAGTTTTACAACTCAGTTGGATAACTGATTGTTGAAAGATATTTTTATTCTGTATATTAGGATACATAATACACTAATGCAAAATAATAAGCAAACAGAATCACTTAATGAATACTTATGTTTTTTGCCTTGAATCCTGATCTTGGGCATATTAGATGTTAGACTCTAATCTAGTAAATTTCCTGCACTGTGAAGCCATAAACTGGCTCAGTGTTTTTCATGAGTACCAGGCCATATGTGGAATGCTTATGTAAACCCTCTTTAGGGTTTACCGCCAGACTATCTGTTACATTAAATGTTATGCTATCTAGTAACTCAAATTATGTGTGTCATAGGAATCATAGAAGTAAGAGCTGCAAGGCACCTAAAGCAACTAGTCCAGCTTCATCATATTACACACAAATGAGGAAATAAGACTGAAAAGTTAAGTGATTTGTCTAAGATCACTCAACTATTTAGTGACTGATTTAGGGCTAAAACCCAGGTCTCAAGGGCCTGTAATATTTCACCATGTTTCCTTTTAGTTAGGATAAGTAGAATTAAACAAATATTTCCCTGGTTAGTGAGGATCTGAAAAGATACATCAAATTCACTATGTTATCTGATCCAATAAGTTAAATACTTTGCAGAGAAGCATAGTAGTTTTCTCTGCATTGATAATATCTACAACCCTCAGCTATAATAGAGTAACTTTCGTCATCCTCGTTAAGATGTATTCCTCAGGACCCAATTCTGGCACATGCCCCTCCTCTCCTTACTTGTTGCCTTTTCTGCTCTCCCTTATTTCCTTTCCCTTCATTTGTAGTTTAGAAATACATGTACAATTGTATGAGTGGCTTGCTCATAAAATTAGATTTTCTGGAAACTTTTTTTAATTCCAATTTTTAGATGCCAGGGGCATCCTTGGTCTTTCTGAATTTTTTCTTGAAGTCTTTATATCATGACATGAAATAATAGTTCCATTAGTAATTCCCATTCTGAGGTAATTGTTTTCCCTTTTCTCACAAGCATCAGCTTGGAGAAGTGGACATTTCTATCATTGTGTGTGGTTTTATTTGGTTCTATCTGTGGGGTAAATTGAGATAAATGTTGGGTCTGAAGGATTTGAGAAGTCTCAGAAAATGTATCCTTTTTTTTTTTTAAAAACACATACTGATTGGTAGTCTTAACTTCTCAGATGTGTATGGGGGAAGACGGTTAAAATAGGAACATTTCCCTTAGGGAAGCCTCTCTGATGTTGGCCTTGGCTTACCTGAATAAATCTAAGTAATTCTCAGTTGTGATCTGAACTGGTAGTCCATATCACTAATTCCATATAGTCTTTGATTTTCAATATTCTCAGGTAAATTATGTAGATCAGCAGTTCTCACACCTTTTTGGTCTCAGGACTTGATGACTCCCCCATAGAGCTTTTGTTTATGTGGGTCATATCTACTGATATTTTCCATATCAGAAATTAAAAAAACTAGGTGTTATGAAAATAGTTTTGATTTCACGGACTCCTTTGAGAGGGTCTCAGGAACCCTCTCCTTCAGTCAGATCCATCAATAAACATTTATTAAGCCTCTGTTTTGTGCCAGGTACCGTGCTAAGCACTAGGGATACTTAAGAAAGGCAAAAGATAAGTCCCTGCCATCAAAGAACTCACTGTCTTCTGGGGAAGACAAATCATAAAAAGAAACTTGTAGGGGCAGCTAGATGGCAAATGGATGGAGCACCGGCCCTGAGGTCAGGAGGACCTGAGTTCAAATCCGACCTCAGACCAAGCACTTGACACTTACTAGTTGTGTGACCCTGGACAAGTCTTAAAAAAAAAGAAAGAAAGAAACTTGAAGGTTAGGAGGAAGGTGCTTGGTGTGAGAACTAGATGAAGTTTCACAGCCAGGTGGGAGCTACTGAGGTAAATACCCTGGGCACCTTCCTTAAATGGAAGATGTGGGAAGAGTTCTGTGATGTCCACCCTCTGCAGTCAGAGGGAGGGGCCCCAGTGACAGAGTCACCAGACCAGACTTCATAAACAAGCAGTGTCAAAATCAAGCAAGTTTCTTTTTGGGATAGTTGTATTCTATAGCTGCTTTTCCTTTAAATAAATAGGTCTTGGATTCCAGATTTTTACAAATTCTTTACTAAGATTAAATGTTCTAGTTCATCGTTTTCTTACTCAGTATTCCTTTTCTTCATGACATATTTAGAATTTGTTCTATATTCTGGGAATTGGTCCAATAAGATTTTATTTCTGGCATAAATTGTCTCTTACTGGCATTTTTTGCTTTTGTCCAAGTAGAAAGCAAAGCTTCAATGAAGGGTAAAATAATACCTTATATTTACCCATGTAAATGCTGGGAACTATTTAGCATTCTTATTTGATACCTTACTTAGCCAAATGTAAATAATCATTTGTTTTCTTGTTCTTATCTCCCTGTTTTCACTTCTTTCTCACCAGTGTGGCTGAGTGATGGGAAAACATTTGTAGTGGTCAGTCAGTGAGCATTTATTAAGCTCTTACTAAATGTCAGATACTGCAAAGCACCAGTAACACAAAGGCAAAACCAGTTTTTAATAAATTTCAGTTTTATAAGAGATGATTAAGAATAGTTAATTGTATAATGGCTTAAATAGCAGATATTATGGTGTTAGAATTTCCCATAAGTGGGACTCAATGAAATACATAGCACTTCTTTCATCTAATGACATAAATCTTCATTGTGCAATATTCACTGTGTTAGTAAAAACTTGATGCAGAGGAAACACTGTATTCCTGTAAAAAAAAAATCAGTGGTGTTTATGTTACTTAGATATCATTGTATGTTAATGTTCTGTGATCCACTTAAAAATTTTAAAATATGACTCTTACTCTTATACTATCAAAAAAGACCAACTCTTTTGACTTACAGAATTATTTTCCTTTCTAAGCAAAAAAACCCCAAATGGGGTCACAAAGAGTCTGAAACAAACTGAACAACAACAGAAACCCCAAGCTTCAGTCTTATAATGATATCTCATTTTTATGTACTGTTTTAAGGTTTACAAAGAGCTTTAGGTACAGGCTTGGGAAACTGAGATTCAGAATAGTTTAAATAGTTTAATGACTTGCACTAGTTTCTGAGACAGAATATGAGCCTTTAACTTCCTGGCCCAAGTTCAGTTGTCTGTCCACTGTGCCAGGCTGCCTGTCACAAGCAAGCACTTTAACATATGTTATTCCATTTAAGTTTCACAGCAACGCTGTAGAGCACATTGTCCAGGTATTATGAGCCCCATTTAACAGGAAACAGAAATTTATCAGCTAAACTAACAAACTAGAATGATAGATAACCGTCCTCTTTTTTGCAGCTAGCAGAACTTCTGACTATGCCGAAAGGATGGCTTACACCTCAGAATCTTACCCAGGTCTAGTTCTCTGTTTCTCAAGTTTGTTTGGTGACATATCTTTGGCTGGTACACATTATTCTGTTTTTACTCCTTTGTATTGATAACCATAGGATTGTTGAACAAAGTTATCTTTCTTGTCATGGCTATATAGGAATCTTGTATGAACTTTGTGTATGAGAGACTCTAACTTCTAAGTCACATGCTTTTTATACTAACAAAAAAGTTACATCAGTGGATTTGTGGTAGAGCTCAGAGCCTTCTCCTCCTGTGTGATTCATTTTCTTCCATAGATCCACCACAAAGGATCCAGCATGCTTAGAGACCTAGATCTTTCTGAATTTTGGTGGTTTATCAATGGATCACTTGGACCTTCAATTTGTCATTTCACCTTTTTGTTTTGTTTTGTTTTGTGAGGGCAATTAGGGTTAAGTGACTTGCCGGGAGTCACACAACTAGTGAACTCGGGTCTTCCTCAATCCAAGTCCAGTGCTCTTATCCATTGTACCACCTAGCTGCCTCCATCATTCCTCATTCTTACCACATGATTTAATACACGACTTCTTCTAATAATCACACATTTAATTCATGATTCCTCTTTAAAAATTTTATGAATGAGTCTATAATCTAAACAGAAGTGTTGCCTTTGACCGCCATATTGTCCCACTTAATAATTCTGTTTGTTGACTAAACCAGTTTTATAGCTCTTCTAATTTACTTATTACTGACTTATATTAAACTTATATATAAAATTATTGTAATCAACGTCATTATCCTTTTCTCCATCCATTTTCCATTTATTAGGATTAATCACTTCTTTAAGGAGGTCAAGTATGATTTTGTCATTGTACACCAACTTTTTTTCACATTTTTCCTGCAGCTTTGTATTAATTTTGCTCTTTTTTTAACTAAATTGTCAGTCTTGACTGTACACAGGTAGCTGATTAGGTGATGGGTCCAATATCAGTAATATGTCATTTCCTCTCTATTAAAATATTCATGGTGTATATATAAGTAGAAGCTGTGTAGCCTACAAGTCTTTGTTCTTTCTCTTGTCTTACTCCAAAAGCCAATTGCCAATATATTCTTTACTATCTTTGTATAGTCCTACCTTTTTTCACTGAAGTCAGTGACCGTCAGTATATTTGTTCATTTGATTTTGAGGTCTTAACAGGTTCTTTGTAGAATTTCTCTTTCTTTTCAACTATGTACTACAGATGTTAACATATAGGTGAAGTAATTTTCATAGTAGTATCTGGAGATATTTAACATTTGCAATACTAGATAACCAAATATTCCATGAAATACTTTTTCTTTTTTCCTTTGAATGCACCATAAAACCAACTCCACCAGTTCTTTTAATTGCCCCTCTTTGAGGTAGCTGCAACTTCCTTCTTCTGTTTTCATTTTATAAAGAAACTGTCGAGATTGATATACTTCAGATCCTCCAGTAATATATTTATTGGTCACTGAATAAGGCCTTCTGGTGATAAACCTTTCCTTAATTAGTTAGCCTTCTTGGAAAGCAAATTTAAATCTGTTGCTAAGGCTATATTCACAGCCTTTCCAGTATAGTAGAACTTGTCAGAACTTGCATTTGTTTTTTCTTTGTTTTCGTTTTTGGGTTTGTTTTGTTTTTGGCTAGGCAATGGGGTTAAGTGACTTGCCCAAGGTCACACAGCTAGTAAGTGTTATGTGTCTGAGGCTGGATTTGAACTCAGGTCCTCCTGAATCCAGGGCTGGTGCTCTATCCACTGCGCTACCTAGCTGCCCTGCAGAACTCACATTCTTATAGCCTGGACTTCAAGAATTTTCTACTTCCACACCATAAGATAGGACAAAAAACTTTTTTGAGGGGGGGGAGCAATGGGGTGAAGTGACTTGCCCAGGGTCACACAGCTAAGTAGGTGTCAAGTATCTGAAGCCAGATTTGAACTCAGGCCTTCCTGAATCCAGGGCCAGTGCTCTATCCTCTGCACCATCTAGCTGCCCCAGAAAACTTCATTTTTAGTGAATGATTTGTGGTATTTTAGACATATACTGAGCTGAAATTTCATTAAGGAAAAAATGGATTGTTAAGCAAATAAATGAAATTTCAAGAGAACAATTTCAAACTACAAAAACTTCTTTTTAAATCTTGATCTGTAATTTTGTGGTTATGGGAAACATTTGGCATGGGAACCTGATGAATGTCTTGCTGATCGTATATCTCAGAGTTTCTTGGGCCACCGAGATACGTAGTTGCTTGCTCTGAATCGTAGAGCTAATTTCTGTCAGAGGTAGGACTCTATTTCAGGTGTTCTTGATTCAGAGGCCATATACCATAGTTTTTTCAGCCATTTCCCATTTAGTAAGCTAGCACTTAGTTTCCAGTTCTTTGTCACCACAAAAAGAATTGCTTTGAACATGTTTATACATATGGGACTTTTTCTTTCTTTGAACTCTCAGGGATATTGCAAGGTCAAAGGGTAGATACCCTTTAGTGACTTTGGGGTCCTATTTCCACTTGTTTTCCAGTTTAGTTGACCAGTTCACAAGCTACCAATTGTCTAGGTCCCATTTTGAAGAATTACAAGTGGTCTTCTGGCTACAGAATATACCTGCATACTGGTATCTTTAAGCCATTCTAGAAACACTGGTTTTCTATTTCTCTCATATTCTTTTCCTCTTGCTCATCACCATGATAGTGGTGATAATGAAGAGTTGCAGTGATGGATGCTGCTCCCTGTTGTCTGCTGTTGCGGTCCAGGAATATTGATGGAGTTTTTCCCATTCCAATGATAGGCCAGTTCTCAAATCTTTAAGTTCTAGTGCACTGTAAGGCAGACCAGGCAGAAGCACACCTAGGTTAAAAAGCTGGCAGATGACCTATCAACAGGCTATTCTCTATAGTATGATCAGGAATTAGATCATGTCAAATATTCCATTTTCATTACCACTAGAAAGTGGGAGATTGCTTTAGTACTTCATTAACAAAATTCTCTTGGACAAAGACATGAACTGTACACATAGATATAGATAGATAGATAGATATATATATATATATATATACACACACACACACACACACACACACACTCATTCTAAATACTTCTCTAAGTGCTATCATGAGGTTCTAGTGTAATTTTTTTTTAGATAAATGGCTTTAAAAAAGAGAAAGTGTTGCTAACCCTTGGTTATTATATTTGGTGAGGTATTTTATTAATGAAGTGACTAATAGTATACTGTATGAAACATTGAACTGAGGGATTTTTTTTTTTTTTGGTTCCATGTCCCACTTTTTTTCCCTTTTAGAAAGGGTGAAAAGAACTTTGTAATGGAGATAAAGTATTTCATTAACTACCATGTTGTACTTTTCTCCCAATTTAGAAGCGGTGGAAAGAACTTTCCAATGAAGACGAGGCACCTAACTATGAGCATTCACCACCTCATCCAACTACAATAGTCACTGGAAAGTACAATGGGAATAGGGTGGGATTAGAAGAAGATGAAAAAAATGACAAAATAAACCTTACAGAACTCTCCACCAAGATGCAAGATACAGTAGAAGAGAGCACTGAAAGGTAAGTTTCATGGAGTTAACACATTTTGTTTTGCATGTTTAGACAGATATATGGGAACAGTGACTTTTGAATAATCTTGCTTTGTAGGATCATAGGAGTCAAAGCTTAAAGGTTATCACCAATTATTCTGCTCACTTCCAAGTCGATTTATTGAGCATCTTCTATATGCCTAGTATTATTAGAGGATGTAAAAGAAGTATAAGACAGTTTTTTTTCATCTATACCATGTAGATAATTTATTTGCACTACTGACTTTAGAGGGGTTTTGTGAGCAAAATCCTTTGTAAACCTTAAAGTTTTATAAATATGTAAATACAAATGTGAAGGAGTGTTATTCACTCCTAGTCCTTTTTAGCATCTTAATTCTTCAGTCAGTTCCTTCTGTAATTTGTTCATTCCCACAAGCTTTTATTTGTGCTTGTAATTTTTCTTACCATTGTTAATTCTTGCTTCAATTATTCAAATATATCATTTGTCCATTTAAAAATATCTTGCATTACTTATCTTTTTTTCCCCCCTATTTACACCATTTCTGGTTTGTGTGCTGTTTTCTTTTTCTTTTTTTTTCTTTTTGGTGAGGCAGTCAGAGTTAAGTGATTTGCCCAGGGTCACACAGCTAGTGAGTGTCAAGTGTCTGAGGCAAGATTTGAACCCAGTCCTCCTGACTGTAAGGCTGGAGCTCTATCCACTGCACCACCTAGCTGCCCCTGTTTCATTTTTATTATTGTTGTTATTATGTTCTCATCTTTTTCAGTAGGGTTCAGCTAGAAGTAGTCCTGGTCCAGGTCATCATGGTTGTATTGGTGCTGTGCTTTGTTTCTTTCTGTTCTGGCTAGTTTGTCATCCTGCTTTTTTGTGGATTTTTTTTAAACTGTTCAATCTATTTGTTACCATCTTTAATCTCCTTGAGAGCCATGAATGTCATGTTTTTGGGGAGGGGGAGGTTGTTTTGTTTTGTTTTTTTAATGCACAGTGCTTTGTCCTTAGTAGGCCTTTACTTTTGAAGTGAATTGAGTTCAGTGGAACTACAGTATTATGGTTTTTCTCCTACTTCTTGGGCTTTTTCTTCCATCCCAGATTTCCAACTGCCTACTAAACATCTCCATTTGAATATCCCTTTAGCATCTTTAGTTTGCCATATCCATACTGTACTAATCTTTGTCCTTCTTCCCCCTATAAACTTAACTATTTCTCTGTTTTTTCCTGCCATTCTTGAATTCACCCAGCCTTAAAACCAACATCCATGACTCTATTTTTCTTCCTCCTGTATCATATCCAGTTAAGCACAAGTCCAGTTATTTCTCTACAATGTTTCTTGCCTATGTCCTGTCCTTTTCATATGCTCTGCTACCATCCTAGACCTTGCCACCTAATTCCTGAATCAGTACTCAGCTTGTTTCATGTACTCATTCTTCTCAAATCCATCCTATTTAAACGCTAATTTTTTCTTTATAATAATCTCCTTTCTGGATGGAATGAGATATGGTTTGAAAGACCTTAAAGGAATATAAATGTTAGCTATTATTATCATTATGTCAAAATACCTTGATTAATTACCCATTACCTGCAGGGTAAAAAGCAGTTAATGAGAAGAGGCAGCATGGTATAGTGAAAAGGGGACTGAATTTAGGAGCAGAAGACTTATGTTCAAATGTCAGGTCTGGTGTTTATTAAATATGTAACCATGGACGACTCACTTCACTTCTGAGCTTGTTTTCTCATTTGTAAAGTGGAGTATTAATATTTTTGTTACCTATCGCACAGGATTGAATTATGCCCCCACCCCTGATTATACCCAAGTGCTTTTCATATATTAGATGCTTATTAAGTCTCGAATTGGAATCTCCATGGCTACTTGAAGGAGGCAAGGTAACCATTGCCCCACTACCTTTCGGCAAAATTCTGAAATTTGCATGAGACTGAATAATGATCAGAAAACCCATTGAGAAGCTATTAAATGACATCTTCCACTCCAGGACTACCAAAAGTCAGAAGACCAGACAATAGGAAAGGGAAGTAGACCTCAGGCAAAACCAATGAGACATGGGTAGCCTGTAAGACTGTGTCCAGAAGCAGCAAGAATGGAGAGATCCTTGAAAAAACCCTTGAGTAGGAATCTTCATCACCTAGGGGTAGCTACAGTGGACACTAACAAATAGAGCGCTGTATTGCTCAGACCCTGAGCGTTCTGAGGTCCCTAACACTCTGTCCTGAGATATCAGGGAGGGCCCCTAAGGCCCTCCCAAACTGTAGGAGGTGGCAGTCAGCACAAAAACTTAGGGGACCCAGAGTAAGACAAACTGAACCACCTCACACAAAAATGCAGCAGGGGATGGATTTTGGTCATTGGTCCAAAGCCCCAATTCAGGAACTAAATGCGCACTGGAAACAAGAAATCCAAGAAAAGACCACTAGTGTAAAAAATTATTGCAAATCATAACTCCATAACAGCTGTAGGCAGAGTTACGAAGGAGAAAGAGAGTTTTCCACTATGTAAATAACTAGAAATAATGAAGCATGAGATAAGAAGTGTGGGAAGAGTTTTTAAGGAAAGAATTTGAAGGGGAATAAGTATCTTGGAAGAAAAAGTGGTGACTCTTACCCGAGAAATGGTGTCCTTGAAAACTGGAATGGACCCAAGAGCAATCAATGCCTCCATGAATCAGCAAGAAATATCAGAACAAAATGTAGTTTGACAAAATATTTTTAACTGTCTAATCACAAACAGTTGACCTAGGAGTATTAAAGAATCATTAGACTCCCTGGAAATCAGGATTTTTTTTTTTAAAGCTTGGACATTGTATTTCAAAAAATCTAAATAAAAACTGCTCAGATCTGTTAGAACTAAAGGGCAAAGTAAAGACAGAAAAGAATCCACCAATCACCTCCTGAAAGGAACCCCAAAAGGAGAAATCCCAGAAATGTTAGAGTCAAAATCCAGATCTCCCACATCAAACTGAAAAAAATAGTTGTTTAATAATAGTAATAATAGTTTGATGATTCAGTATTAATAATAATTATGTTAATAATTAACAGTATTTACTATTAATAAATTAATAGTTCTATATGCATTTGCATACAGAATGAAGGCATTCAACTTCTAAGGAACTATAGTTGGGTACACATAAGACCTGGTAGGTTCCGTTACAAATGACAAGCTTTTTGGAATACACTATTCTAAAAGGCAAAAGACAACTAACAATAACTTACCCTGCTGAGTTGAATATAATTGTATAGGGGAGAATGGATTTGTAATGAAATAGAAGACTTTGAAGCATTCTTTAAGAAGAACCAAAATTGAACAGGAATTTTGAAATACAAACACAAGATTCCAGAGAAACTTAGAAAGGTGAATGTATTTGAGCACTTGAAAGGAGTTACAGGATGATGTGTGGTCAAACATTTGAATGGAGAAGAAACATTCCTTTCAGAACTGTAATGTCTTCAAAGCATTTTGAAGGGTTAGTTAAATAAGAAAAACAGGTCTTAGAAGTGGATTGGTTGTGTTCTAAGGTATTTAAGAGGAGAAGGAGAAAGGAGAGTAAAGGGGGGATACACTAATTTAGAAATAAGGACAAAGGGGGTGAATAAAACGTGCTACTTATAATTTGAGGGTTTGAGGAGAGTATATAGACATGAAGGAAGGAGTGAGGGGAGAAGCCCTTTTTATCTGAAACAGAAAAAGAAGTTTGGACACTGCCACCTTGGTGTGGAAATATATCACACTTAACAAGGAATCAGACAGGAGTGGGTGGGGAATTAAGAGGAAGGATGAGAAATACCAAGGAGAAAATAAGTATAAGCAGCTTTATAGCTATATCATTCAGAACTGAGCGCAATTTGAATGCACAAAAATCCCTATAATCCAGTGAGATTTCTCTATGTATTTAATAATAATAAAAGTAATAACTGTTCCCATGTATAGTTGTGAGTTCATAAAATGCCTGCCTCACAACACCTCTGTGATGCAAGCAATATTATTACCATTTTACAGTTGAGGAAACAGTCTCAGAGAGGTAAGTGACTTTTTCATGGTCATACGGCAAGCATGTGTAAAGGGTAGGATTCAAAGCCACATCTGCCGAGTTTATATACAGTATCTTATCACGTGAGTTAGACATGTGCATGCTTCTTTACAAGGTCTTTTATGGAAGGTCTGCAGAAATTCTGCCATGTCACCTTTATGCTGAGATGTTATGTTTATTATATACATGTTATACTTTGTATTTCTCTTTAGAGAAAAGCTGAGATCTTTTTAGTTTACAAACTAAGTTATGCAATCAAATTATTCTTCCATTTTAAGATTTATAAACTATTTGCCTTACAACAGTTCTTTGGTATAAATTAAGTCTTAATATCTCTATGAGAAAACAGGCTTAGAGAAATTAAGTTTATTTGAAATTAATTGAATTTGTATGTTATCAGAGCCAGTGTTTGAATCCAGGCTTCTTTACTACCAAGTTCAGTGGTCTTTTCATTAACCCTTCTTTCTTTGTAAATTAAATGATTCTATTAGGCTAACACCTGTGATTGGTATCTCAGTCTGGGAATAATCCTTATCTACCCAGATTCCTTAAGCTATATTACTCAGATTTGTAATGATTTTGAGGAAAGGAGAAACTATTCTTGCAGCTTCTTTCACAGAATGTCTTAGAATTGAAGAGTTTTCATTAAAGCAAAGTTAAGACAGAGTAGAGAAATGTCAATTAGATGTAAACTTCAGAAAGCCAAAGCTTCTAGAAGATGATGAAAATCCTGAAAAAGATAAACTTGATGGTAAAAGAGTGCTTTAGGTTCTTTCTTTGTACTTAAACTCCTGCTCCTCTGGCTAGATTTAAAAAAAACAACAATTTAAAATATATATGCACATTCTACAAGTCCCCTTCTTAGCAGATGAAAGCTTTGCCTTCAGTTTTGAGATCACAGTGAGGGTATAAAACTATTCTAGAAATTGATTGCATTTTTCATGTTTTTGTTTTGTTCAAGTGCTTTATATCTCTTATGGAATTAGTGTATTGGGGGAAGTACTTTTCTTTGCTCTGTTTCTTTCATCTTGAGTAGGCAGTAAAATTCAACTAATTTGTTTGCTTACATATTTGTTTGTTTGTAGTGCTGTTCGGAAACGATACCGAGAGGACAGAAAAGCTAATACAGCTCAAAAGGTGCAGCAGATGAAACAGAGGCTAAGTGAGACTGAACGAAAAAGAAAAAGGTGGTTATATTGGAAACCTATTCTCACTATGATGGGGTTTGGTGCACTCGTTTTGATTGGCGCTTTTGCTTGCTGGACATTGTATTGTCAGAAGCATTCCTTATAAGTAAAGCCTTAATTTGCACAGCAAGCTTCTGCACTAGGAGTTGATGGAGTTGCTGTTGCAGTTAATCACTAGGGCTTTGTCTCTTAGCAGCAAGCTCCCTACTCGTACCTGAAAACGGTGTAGTAGAATAGTCACCAACCAGATAAGTGATGGAAGTCAGTCACAAGTCAACATCTCAGGACTTTGACCTGTAGGTACTTCTGAAAACCAAACTGTAAACTGCTATATAAAATAAAGATGTTAATGTTTGTTTTCAAGAAAAGTTTATAATTTTTTCTTCTTGCAAATGTGTTGATACAGTTAAAAAGTTACATTTCACCAAATTAAGCTGAAAAAACCCTTAGCCAGAGGGATGTATCTGTGTAGGTTGTCTAGGTTTTAATTCACACACCTGATACAAGCAATAAACATTGTGGTTTTATCTACATTAAAACAAATGATCCTTAAAATGTGCATAATGTGTAATGTATTCTCAACATGGGCATCAACATTTTATATTCTTAGGATAAATATATTTTATAACTGCCTATTTAATCCTTTTTGTAGTTAACTGTACTTTTGAAAAAAGCCCAGCTTAAAAAGATCTGTTACCCCAAAAAAATTTTATTTTGGAACTGAATGTTCTGATTTGTGCATTGAATTAGATGTACCATATAAATTTTCATTATTACTAGAGATTTGGTATTAGTGACTGAAAGTCTGACAAAGCAATTTTTACTGTATATTTTGCATTCCATTGTGTTTTGCTATTTCCCGCACTGAAGTTAATAAACCAAAAACAATTCCCCCGGAAAACATTTAAAGAAAAATGCCACTTACAGGGACACTGTCAGGTAACTCTTAATTCAAAATGTAAGGCTTTATAAAATTTATTTTTCTATAGTTCATTATAAAGATTTTTCATAAGATTTTCACTGATAATACACTAAAACTGTAATTGAGGGTAATGCATGAGATTGAAGAAGTAAAATATTAGCCACAACTTAATCCCAGTCCATAGTTTCATTTTCCTAAACTGAATGAAATGTGAACATTAGGCTTAATCTTGTAGGTTCCTAATTGAATTTTAAAGTTCTCTAAAATATTTGGTGAAAAGATTAATTTTGCAGCCTGACCGTGTCCCTTTAAACTCCTGATGCGATTGTTGTGGGGGGAGGAACCCCTTTGGCTTTTAAAAGCACATTGTTTTAATAGAAGCTATGTTAAGAGTTTAGAATGCTCTTCAGAGTGCTAGCTTTATTAAAGTTCCAACATTCCACTCAACTTTTAGCCTGTCTGTATTTTGTTGACTTTCGATTTACATTGCAAATATTTGGAATTTTCCAAGAAATATAGATAGTATAGATAAACGTATTAAAATGTTTTGGTTGAAATTGTTGGAAGTACTTAATATAGATTGTAGGTGATACAGTTACTTATTAAATAAGTATTTTTTAACTTGTGCCTGTGTCCTAATTCAGTATTGTTTTCTTTAAACTTTTTAGTCAAAAGGAGATAGCCAGGAGGCATTTCATACACATTTTTACATTACATCTGTTGTGGTGCCAAGACCATACATTTTGGGGCATTATCCAAAACTAAGTTTATTCCCGGCAGTATCTTTGCTTTCCAACTTGGTTTGTTTTTCTCCTTTTAATTCAATGTTTGCAAAATATATTTGGATCTCAGGTTACATGTTATATTAGATTTAGTTGATCAAGCAACTGGAGTTGGATCTGTTGAAGGAAAAATTTTATAATACTTTCATGATGTAGTGGGAAAAGCACTGCATTTGTAGTCAAAGCTCTGGATCTTGGGCAAGTCATATCCCTCTAAAGGCTTCAGTTTTCTCATCTATAAAATGAAGGGTTTAGACTAGATGTTCTCAAAGCTGTCTTGCAACTCTCAGTCTCTATGAACCTGTATATATGTAGGTAGTCAGCACTAAAAAGACAATATCCCTTGGTGTATTTAGAGTGGTTCATAATCCATTCATATCTTCATTATTTACACTGCTCTCTATTTTGGAGCAATTCACAATTCTAGGGTATTATATCTCTGTTTCAACTCCGCTTTTTATTCTTCCTTGTGTTTATTTTGTTTAACATGTCATTTGTGAGAACTAGTATAGCAGAAACTTACTAATGGGCCCCTAGAAGGAGTGAAGTCCTAGAGGGAGTTCACTTTTTCTTGTAGAAGTCCTGGAAAATGGTATTGAAGAAGCAATAGCCCAAAACTTTAAACATTATTAAAAGATTTTACGTTAACAACATTTACCAATTTTGTAGGGCAGCTAAGTGGTGCAGTGGATAGAGTACTGGGCCTGAAGTCAGGAAAACTCTCTTCCTGAGTTCAAATCCAACCTCAGACACTTACTAGCTGTGTGACCCTGGGCATGTCACTTAACTTTGTCTCAGTTTCCTCATCTGTAAAATGAGCTGGAGAAGGAAATGGCAAACCACTCCAGTCTTTGCCAAGAAGACCCCAAATGGGGTCATAAGGAGTCAGACAACTGAAACAACTGAGCAAAATACAAATTCATAAAAGTTTGTGGTAATATTTTGATATTCTTGGAAATTTGTCAATCATCATATGGAAGCATTTATTAGATAAAGAATTGTATAGATATAACTAGCATATTGTAGTGGAAAGAATATTAGATTTAGAATTCAAGGACCTAAATTTGAATACTAGCTCAGATATTTTCTACCTGTGTGACCTTTCTAAGCCTTAGTTTTCCTCCCTGGGAAAATGAGAAGGTTGGATTTCAAGAGATTCTAAGTTCCTTGTAGTTCTAAAGCTATGAAGCATTATCATCCAGAAGTTTATATTCTAAGCTCAGAGTTTACAAACCAAGATGGACATTTCATTTTTTAAAATTAACGTATCTGAGACTTATTAATTTCATTAGACATTACAGAGAGGTATACTATGTTAACTATGTACTTCAATTTTGATTAAGTAGAATTGGTTCCTTAGGTTCAGCAAGTAAGGAGAATAGGGGCAGGTAGGTGGCACACTGGATAGAGTGCTGCCCCTCGAGTCAGGAGGACCTGAGCTCAAATCTGGCCTCAGACACAATAACACTCACTAGCTGTGTGACTCGTGGCAAGTCACTTAACCACAATTGCCTCACTAAAAAAAAAAAAAGTAAGAAGAATAAACAGTGGTTTGATTTGTTTCTCAGAATGGCTGTTTTACTCTTTTTTCCCATCTGGGTGCTTTTCTGTCAACTATTGGTCATAGTGTTTGGCCTAATGCAAGAAGTGGTCAAATGGATCCATGATTTCATCAATGTGACTGCTTCCTGCTTTGGTGCAGATCTCTCCCAATTTGTGCCTTATCTTGAACAGTTATTATCAATGCATTTCTACAAATCTGCCATAAAGGATCAATCCAACATAATAGAAACTTTCCTCTTGCTTTCTTAATGTTTTTATGAATCCCAATGCAATGCTCAGGCTGTGTGTTATCCTGTGTTCTTACTATATAACCAGCCCACTTCCTTTTCTGGTCCCTTCTACAGCATGTCTCTAATGCAAGTCAGTATTGTTTTCTTTTGGCGAAGAAAACAAATGAAGTGATAATAAATTTTATCAAAGGCCACTTTATGTTAAATGACTATTCTTTCTGCATTTCTTTGTGGAATTTGCAACTGGAATAGAATAAAATTCTTTCTGCTTTGCTCTGCCCAATCTACTTAGGTTAATAGCCATGTTCCAATTCTAGTGTGTTATTATGAGGGTAAAGAAAGTGATTTAACATAAATTACAGTTACATTCATTATGTGTTCAGAAGGTTTGGGGAATAATCCAGATGCTTTGCCTCTTGCTTTTCTTTGTGTGTGCCCTAGTTCATCCCATGGTTTTTTTGCATCTCTACCAAAGGACAGCCAGGAGAAAGGAAAGGAAGTGACAATGATAAGTGAAGTCTAGTCAACAAGTTTTTATTAAGTGCTTACTTACTATGTGCCAGGCCCAATGCTAGTCAAGTTATCCATTTAATGACAGCTCTGATAAAAGTTCTGTCATGCAGAGGTTATAACTTGCTTTACATGATATATGGGGTCTATTTGGCCATTTCTCTTATTTATTTGTGCTGCTCTTGGCCTCTTTTGTCCTGAATAACATTTGTATAAATCTGCATTGATTAAAAAAAACCAACAACACAAAACTGGGATTATAAAAGTAGTTAGTTTGTACAATAGAGTACTTCACTTTTTGCATAATTACTTAATTTGCTTTCAGCATCAGTTACAAACTTGAGTGAAGCCTAGCATTTAGAGAGAAATCTCCTCTGACTCTTCTGCAGTTAGAGATGCTCCTGCTGTTAATTCCTAAAATGACATTCAAGGATTAGAGTCACCATTCTCAGAAAACTGAGAGAAGCATTTTTATCTGTGTAAATGTATGCTTTATAAATGTCACAGATCCATACTTGAAGTTTTGATGAGATTCACAATTATTTACTGTCCACTATACATTTAAAATTCACATTGGTGAATGCATTTCCAAAATATTCCTCACTTTATAGAAGGCTATAAAGGATACACAAACAGCTATGCTACACTGAACACCAAAAACTGATATTTTCCCTTGAATTTTATTTTTGACCTTAAGAGAAAAATCTATGGATATCTTTTTTTTAAAGTCATATCAACCAAGCATCATGATATTTTAGGACTAATAACTTCTGTTATGTGCCTCAGACAGGAGTTGGAGTTCTATAAACCCAAGTTCACCACTTCTACAGAGTCCAAGCCTGGGTAGAGACAGTTGATTGGAGAATAAGATGGAGGTAGTTAGGTGGAAGATAATAGCCATTGGGTTGTCCATTCAGGGCCATAAAGGATTAGACACATTCTTCAGTTCAATCTAGGGCAGAATGAGCAGTCAATAAAACCTGATAGATTGTATCTAACTGGTTGGTGGATTCTGCTTTTTGTTCCTGACCCCAGGTGTTGCAAGTACTGCCAGTTTGGACTTAACAGAGGTGTGTATTCACAAAAACCAGATCTGTATTCTGAAACATACAGCAATCTTGGTGGTATCCTATGCCTTTAGTAGCCTGTATTTTAGGGTGGGTTTGGGGTTTTTTTCTTGTTGTTTTTGTTTTTGTTTTGGGTTGTTTTGTTTTTGTTTTTCATTTAAATGATAACCAAATAAAAATAGCTATTTTACCTTTAGACAGAATTTTAGATTAATGTGCATGCAACAAGTCTTTTTTTTTTATCTCTAGCCTGTGAAATTAGACAATAGAAAACCACGTCTCATGACTTTAAATTCAGATATCTGGATATCTGTTGGATCATATATTATTGTGGGGCTAAAGAAAACTCATTCATGTTTTCTACAGTTTTGTTGCTTGAGTTTGCTGTTTGTTATGTGTATCTTTCTTGGGAAATAACATTTAGGGATGACTTCACAAGTTGCTGCCTTGCTAAGGACAAAGTGGAAAATGGGCAGGGCTATTGCATTCAAGTGCAAGAATATTTTAATGTTTATTTTGTGTACTATCTCATGAACTTCTGGTTTAACAGGGCAACTGGACTCATCAAGTATTTATTGAATGCCTACTATGTGTTTAGCACTGGCCCAACAAATTAGTGGATAATCCAGGGAGTTTAAATTCTTTTACTTTCATTGTTGTTTCCTCGAATAATTGACTTGAAAATTGTGTGTGTTTTGAGCCCTGACATTTCCTTCTCAGCAACAAGACTTTTCTGTCTTTAACAGTTAACCTTGTTCTAAGAACTACTCAGAGTAATTTTCCATGGGATTTTTCTTCCCCTCATCTCTAGGTAAAGAGTATCCTCCTTGCCACTTGGATCCTTGAAAAATTTTTATTCTCTTTGGAGCATTATTTTTTACAGTCATTTCTGATCCTTTTTCGTGTAGTGTATTTTATTTTCCCCTAATCAGTAACATTTTTCAGTGTAGTCACTGATTCACATAATTAACTTTTCCAAGGGGCTTTGGTATTATCGCTGACAACTCAATTAGGAAGAATTTTGAAATGTCCCTGCCCATCATCGTACTTGGAACAGGTAGTACCATTAATGACACATAGTTGAAAAATGCTGTCTTTTAAAGTCAGTTACCCTAATTGGGAAATTGGTTTTACGTTTGGTATGAAATAGAAGATTTGAAGAACTTAGTCATTACAGCTGCTTACGTTACATAGTCACCTCCGATTGGTCCTAGTTACTTAATAAGTATGTTATTTGAGGTTTTTAATTTAGGACAGCATTGACTTTTTTTTTTACACTTCACATTCTGTTTCAAGAAAATAGTGAATATCTTTTTTCCTCATTGCATTTCAAATGTCTAGCTTGACAGTAATATTTATACAAAATATGCAGTCATAATTCTGTTCATTTCTTGACACCACCATAAAAAAAATACTTAGGATACCCTGTCTTTGACTCAGAAAAGACAGTCGGGATAGTGTTTGTACAAAAACAACGCATAGGGATTTTTGTGCTTTGCCATCATTCTAGTGTGAGCTGTGCATAAATACCCAGGGGCAAAATTTGCCCCTGTGTAAGATTTTACTTTCTCTGGTTTCAAATTTAAACCAGAGAGCAGGGTTTTCCATTAGTGTATTCAGTTGCTATGGTATTCCAGATTAAGGAAAATGGATGGTTTAATGAAATAAGTGTCTTGCATAAGTGCTTTATCCAAATACAAGAATCACTAACCACATTTAGTTTAGTTTGATTTAATTCAGCTTGCCATTTCATTTTCTCTTGTTGTTAGAAATAAAGTAGTAACAAATAAAATAAAAATTAACAAGTAATATGCTTTGGCTTTCTTGCAAATAAAGTACTTTAAAAACTTGACTAACCCACCTAACTTCTATTTAATCTTACAGACCTCTCCCTACAACATACCAATAGAGAAAAATTAATGGAACCATAATCTTTTTAATGACTTCTATGTTTGCCACAATGTACCTGCCAGACTCTTTTAAATGTAATGGATATATGCATGAAATATTTAAACTTAGAGATCTGAACTGGATCACAAGTGAAGCAAAGGCCATTACAAATCTGTTGAAACTCAAACTGGCCCAAATAGTAATTTTTTATAGAACCATAGTTCTACACACGCAAAAAAAGAAACAATTCCACCATAATAAAAATTGTCCACCATTACAGTGGTCTCTGAATCAAAAAGTTTGTTTAATGTTATTCTTTTATTTAAACTTTTTGTTATCAGAGTTTTTAGTGGCTGCCTGGGAAGTGAATACAAATTACTCTTTACAGCTAATTGGCCTTGTCTTATAGTACCTGCCACCTTAGCCCCTGATGATTCTTGGGAGATATATCTGTTAATCATCCAAAGTGTTACTAAGAATCAACAGTTTAAAGATGAGAGAGTTTCCATTAAAAATTTGACTGGCCATGTTCAAACAGCAGAGCAAGGGGAGCTTTCTACATGGTACAAAGCTGTAGATACCTAGTTTAGAAAAAGGGGATTGCCATAGGCAGAGTGAAAGTAGGTCTTAAAATTTAGGGGGATTGGTCAAATTGTGAGTGTGGTGTGCTTCATTTATTTAGAGGTACTGTAGTGGGGAATATTTGTATTTTTGCAGGGGTATACAGTTGCATTAACCTGAATAAAATTGAGTGGTTTGCAAATCTTCAAGAAAGTAGTAGAGTTTATCTCAAAATGAGCAGCAGAATGGCATACTGAATAGAGAGCCAACCTTGAAATCAAGAAGACTTAGTCTCATCCTTCCTCTGACAGATATTGGCTGTGTGACCCACGGCAATTCACATTTTCTCCATATTCAAGACACCTTTTTGTATCCTCAGGGCTCAGCACAGTACCTGGCACATACTAGGCACTTAATAAATGTTGACTGACTGACTTTTAAGTTGCAGAGAAAATGTTATTCTGCATGGCAGAGGAAATTTCCTCACATGAGAGTTACCTTTGCCATTGAAATCACAGGTCCAGTAATACCTACCTTGAAAGTCATTTCATCTATCAATACTATAACATGCTGATTTGGGCTTTTGTGCTTATTTGTTTTAGCTTTGACATTCAATAAATATCTTGATTATTTTTGTCTGTGTCTTATTTTTTACACTAAAAATTTGTAATACAAATACAATCAATCTGTGATATTAGAAACTTAAATTCTCTGTCAATATTATTTGCCAAAGAGAAGCAAGACTGCTAGTAAACAACTATACATTTTTTACAATATAAGCATCTGATACGCACATTGATAACACTGCTATTGGATTAACATTATATATTAAATCCCCAAATATTGGGAAATTGGGCAAACACTAATCTTGATAAACTACTCCAGGGGCCTAGTTTTACAAAGCCCACCTGGCAGTATGTCACATGAGGACCAATATGTGATTTTGAAAGGAACTGGAAAAGGTAGTCTTCTCTAAGGTTTTTGCTGGTAATTTACAAAGAGGAATCTAAATTACAGTGCTTTGATATAAGCTCACCTCATAGCACCATCATTTTCTAGCCAAGAGAGAGATGATGAGCAGTTTTATCATAGACAAACTGGAACAATTAATCTGATGATTGAATGTGGAATGTTGGAACACTTGTTGGTTGCCTTTTTTTTTTTTTAAAGTTCTTGTAAGTCATGTGTTTGTATGTATCCATGTTGGGGGAAGGGGGTTAAATTTGTACCAGGTTGGTGACTTTGTTTTGTATTATATGTTGTAGGCCGAGATTGACTGACACCTAAATCTCCATGATCTGTGAAGGTTCTGAAGCTATAAATTTTGAACCATTGACATGCAAAGCAAGACCTGAAGCCCTCTCCAGGAATGGGAATCAAAGTGAGGTTGATAGATCTCTAGAGTGCCTCACAGTTATCTGTTTACAACGTAAACTATACATCCAGGGGACGAAGAGCACCCACCAGCAAGACGACTTTGCAAAACATAAATTTGGTGTATTAAGTGTTTTTTAAATGCTTGGAAGAACTGTAGAAAGATATAAAAGGAGCAAATTAGGAGAGACTACTTTGTAATGTACTGCCATTCTTACTGTATTTTTATACATTTTGGGCAGCATTAAATATTTTTTTTAAACTGATGTGTTGCTTTCTGTGCATTATGTTAAAAGATTGCTCTTCGGGGCAGCTAGGTGGTGCAGTAGATAGAGCTCCGGCCTTGGAGGCAGGAGGACCTGAGTTCAAATGCGGCCTCAGACACTTGAAACTTAGGAGCTGTGTGATCTTGGGCAAGTCACTTAACACCAATTGCCTCACAAAAAAAAAAAAGATTGCTTCTCTTCATTAATTGAAGTAGATTGTCTTTGAACTTTTACAGATAAAACTGACATTAAAGTGGCGTTTTAATAGAAGTGATGAAGACAGCTTTTGTTAGTTTATTCTAGATGCTATTTGCATTTTGGTGACTAGAGGATCCTGTCAGGGACCAGTAATTCTAATCCTGTTTGTGAGGAAAGAAGAAACAAAGCAATATAAATTACAATGGTGCCGACACTATTTTTTTAAGTCAGTGATTTCTGTGACAACAAAAATAGCATGTTTTAATAAATGTGCTAAATTTGCAGATGACACAGAGCTGGGAGGGATTACCATCAGAGATCAGGACAGACTGGACAATAAGCTGAAAAAGTGAACTTAAGATGAATGAAATGTCTTAGAGAAGGCATGGCTAGAAGACAGTTCATGTGAAAAAAAGGTTTTCGTGGATCATCTACTCAATAGAAGTCAGCAATATGATGTAGTAGCCAAAAGAAGTAATTTGATCTTAGGCTGATTAAGAGTAAGGGAGGTTATGTCATTATACTCTGAAAAAAATCTCAAATATTGTGTTGGGTACTGGGCACTACATTTTATACGGGCTGTTGAGAAGCTATGGGTTGACCGGGATGGCCAGGAGACTGGGGGCTGGCATTCAAGGACTGATAGAAGAAACTTGGGATGTTTAACCTTGAGGAGTAGATAGGAGATACGCAATAGGTATCTTAAAGTACTTAACGAGGCTGACATGGAAGAGTGAGAATTGGAATTGTTCTGCTTGGCTCCTAAAGGCAGAATTTTGAGCCATAGTTGGAAATTACACAGAGACAAATTTAGGCTCAATTTAAGGGTAAATTTATTTTTAGAACTGTCTAAAAAAAACTGTCTAAAAACTGTCTAAAATGCACTGACTGGGAATAATGAGTTCTTAATCATCATTTCACAGTTGCTTCAGAACTGAGACCTCAGATGCCATCTGGCCCAACTCATACTTAAGGAAAAATCACCTCTACATCATATATGACAAATAGTCATCCAGTCCTTGAACGTCTCCAGTAAGGGAGAATCCAATTCTAGAGGGCCCTCACTTTTAAATAGCCCCAATTGTTAGAAAGTTGTTCTTTGCATGAAGCTTTAAAGTTCATCTTTGTTACTTGTTCTGTCCTCTCGAGTCATTCAGAATAAAAGTTAATAAATGTTCTCTTCTACATAGTAACCCTTTAAATACATGGAGACAGTTTTCCACCTGCTTCCCTGTAGCTCCCTGCTAAATATGTTTCACCTGTTTCTCGTATAACCCCAAATCAAGAGAGATCTATAGCCCGTCTCTTACCTTTCCTTATATCCCCAGCACTTAGCATGTGCCTGGCACCAAGTTAAGTGCTTGATAAATGCCTGTTTACTGACTAACCATCCTTATTACCCTTTGGGTACCCTCCAGCTTGTCAATGTCCTTCCTAAAATGTGGTGCCCTGAACTGAACGTGCTGTTCTAGACGTAATGTTACTAGGGAAGAATATAGTAGAACTAAATTTCAAGACTCTTCTAGAGTCTTGAACGATGACTCTATACAATCAAAGATTGCATCAGCTTGCTTTACCAACGTTGTACAGTTGACTTCTATTGAGCTTGCAAAGTGCACTAAAGCCTGAAGGTCTTTTCCAAATGAACTGCTGTCTTGCCATGCCTCTCCCATCATGTATTTGTGAAGATAATTTTTATAACCCAAGTAAAAGACTTAACATTTACTCTGTTTAGTTTCATCTTATTAGACAGTCAATGTTCCAAGATCTTTTTGGATCCTTTCATCTAGTGTATTGGCTAACCCTCTCAGCTTTGTTATCACATGCAAATGTGATAAGCATGCCTTTATTTAGAGGCAGGTAGGTGGCAGAGTGGGTAGAGTGATAAATTTAGAGTAAGGAAACCTCAGTTCAAATCCTCAACACTAGTTATATGACCCTGAGCAAGAGGTTTAATACTTCTTAGTTTCAGTTTCATCTGTAAAATGGGAGTAATAGTAACACAGGATTGTATGCATCAAATGGAATTTTGCATAGGTATATATGTAATTGTTTTTATAAAACAATCACCTTGTAAAATTCAAAACACTATATAAAGTTGACTATCATTATTGTTCAAATTATTGATAAAATATATTAAACAGCACAAGTCTAAGTATAGATTCTTAAGGCACAGGAGACCTTCCAAGATAATGTACAGCCATTAATGAATGTCTTCTTTGGGGTTTGGCCATCCAAGCAGGTCCAAATCCACCTATTTTCTAGTCTATATCTTCCCATCTTTTTCTTAATAATAGCATGAGATTCTTTATCAGACCCTTTGTTGAAATCTAGGGAAGCTCAAGCATCACCCAGTCTACTAGACTGGTAACTAGAAATGAGGTTAGTCTGGTATAACCTTGCTGAAACCATGCTTGCTCTTTGTGATCACTTCATTTTCTAATTTTTCACAAAACATCGGTTCACTCTCCTTTTGATAGTATGTTCTAGAATGTTTCCAGAAACTGAAGTCAAGCTCACTGACCTATATTTGCAGATTCCATCTTCTTCCTTTTTTTGAAGATCAGCACATTAGTCTTTCCCCAGTACTTCAGCACCTCTTCCATTCTCCACGACCTCAAGGATCACAGAGTGGTTACATAAACAAATCTGCAAAATGCTTTCCCAAGAATGTAGTTCATCTGGGCTTTGTGACTAGAACTCATTTAGAGCAAGTAGGGGCTTTTGAATCTTCTTACTGGATTATCAGCTTCTTAATTTTCTTCCGTCTTTTCTAGTCCCAAAAACATTCTCCTCAACTGGAAAGAAGGAGTTCTGCCTTTCCTCTGTTATCATTGTGCCATTCAACTGAATATTGTTTCTGTGTTTTCTTTAATCCTCTTTTCCCCCTTCAATGTAGCTTTAAGGAGGAAAAAAAAAGGAAGGAAACTTTGTTATCCTCAACTTTCCTCTGAAGCCTCAGTTTATTCTATGCTTTAGCACTGCTGATCTTACAGGATTGTGCCACCATACTTTGGATCTACTGTTACCTTTCCTTGCTTCCATGTGTATTATGTATTTCAAAAATCTTAGTTGATTGGTAAGTTCCTTGTGCATCAACATCCATCTCTTTAGACAACTTAACTGTTATTCTCATCAGAATCATTTCTTATGTCTTCGGATTATATTTGTGAAAGTTTTCTATCCCTGCTTGTCTGACTTCCCCTGAAGAATTTTAATCCATGGAAGCTTATCTATCTGTTTTGCTGAATCTAAGTCAAGAAATTACTAGCTATTCTGCTTTAGGTGGAGTTCCAGTGGATGTCTAGGTAAGTGCAGTCCCTCATCACTATTATAGCACACCTCCATCCAGGTTTTGATGTTTCCCCAACTCTTGTATTTCTTCTGTAATATGAGACTCCTATGTCAATATCACTCAGCTTTCTAACTCAACAATTTTGACCCAAATACCCCACTATACTAGACTTGAAAGATATCACTTGGGTCAACTGACTGAAGTTCTCCACTATACTTCCCTTCTCTGGTTCCTGGATTTCCTCACAAATGTGTGTGTGTGCATGCGCACGCATGCATGTTCTTGTTTTATATACAGTGGTATCCTACCCCATCCTTTTTACCTATCATCTTTCTTTCAAATAAGATATCCTTCCAGAGATACATTCCAGGCATGGGTCTCATCCTACCAAATCTCAGTGTTATCTGTAAGATCAGATTTGAATCCTTGTGTTTGGATCTCCAGTTTACTTTCCTCCAGTGCTGTGCATTTGTGTGTAGACATCTGGGGTTTATTACTGACTTCATTCCTTGGCTTTTGTCTGTTGTTAACTTCTGAATATTTCTGCTGCTGTTCCACATGGCTTATCTCTGGGATTTCAGGTTGATTGATATACGTAGACAGTTTTCTGTCCCCCTCCCATTCCATTTTAAAGCCTTCTTGATTAAATTTGCCAGACTCCAGACAAATACCTTCTCTTACCAGCTCTTGTTAGTTGCATTCTATTCCTGGACTGTCATTCCTATGTATTACAGAAATCCAACTTCCATTCTTAGACATGATCTTCTTAATTAACTATTGATTTCCCAAGTCTATTTTTCTTTTCTGAATACCTTGCCTTCAGTAGACACTGATGATGGAAAAAGACCACTTGTTCCCCTAAGTCAAGTGTTCTTAACCATTTTTTTAATGTCATGGACCCCTTTGGTAGACTGATAAAGCCTATGAACCCTGTCTCAGAGTAATGCTTTTGAATGTTTAAAAGCAAAAGACATAGGATTACAAAGGGAAACAATTATATTTAAATATTTTGTTTTAAGTTCTGGGTCCCCAGGTTGAGAACTCCTGCTCTGAGGTCATAGAATCATAGTTTGATGTTACAAATCATTTACAAGTCATCCCTCACTTTACAGATGAGAAAACTGAAGCCCAGAGAAATTCTTAAACGTCTCGCCCCAGACATGGATATCATTGGCAATGTGAAAAAGCAAAGTCTGAATGAACAATTAAGGGTGTGCCATATAGGATTCATGCTTCATCCAAGGGTTTAGACGACATGACCTGTGGAACCTCTTCCAACTCTAGGAAGATGTGATGGTCCTGCTGTACTCTGCCCTTGTCATACATAGCATATTTGGAGTTTTCTGTTCATTTCTGGACACCACATTGTAGAAGGCATATTGATCAGTTGGAGGATGTCCAGAGGAGACAAAGTACGATGTGAAGAATTTTGGGTTCATGACATAAGAGATTTGTTTTAAAGATCTAGGGTTGTTTCCCGGCAGGAGAGGCTTGTAGAGAAGGGGGATGGGGATTGACTGGGGACATGATAGATGTCTTCAAATATTTAAAGGGCTGTCACGTAAAAGGATTAGCTTTGTTCTTGACTCCAGATCTAAAAACAACAGGTAGAAATTACAGACATAAATTTAGGCTTGATATAAAGAAAAAATTCCAAACAATTAGTTATCCAAAAGTTGAATGGCCTGTTTTTTGAGATAGTGGATTCTTTTCACTGGAGATCCGCAAGCAAAGACAGGATAACCACTTGCCAGCTAAAACATAGAGGATTCTTGTTCAAGTGCAGGTTGGACTAAATGGGTTCTTAGGTACTTTTAACCTCTGACGTCCTATGATTTTTTAATTCTTTGATTCTACGAGGATGTTAAAATTTTATTAACAGTTTACAAGATATCTCAATCCCATAATCTAGATCCACACACTTAAAAGGAGACTAGCTTTTCAGAGTGAAGAGCTAAGGAACAGTATCCTTTCCTTTGCTTATTTCATCTTGGATTATAAGAAAATTAACTATATCCTCCAATATTTTAGAGGGCTCACTCATTCATTTTAGCATTAAGACTTACCTACCACTTTTTCCATGGTAGCGAGATATCATAACATCAGTAGTGTCAAACTCATATAGAAAAGAAGGGCCACTCAACACAAATAAGGATCCCTGCAGGCCCTATATTGATACAGAAGATGACATCTTAACATTATCTATGTTCTACTGTATATTTTGTGGTTCCCTCAGCAACAACTGGCCTCTGTTTTGCATAGAAATCACCAGTCTTGAGAGGCAGCATGGTGGAATAATCAGAACCATAAACTTAAATTTAGAAAGTCTGTATCTGAGCACCACCTCTGCCTCTTACTAGCTACATGACCTTGGGCAAAACTTAACCTCTCTGAGCCCAAGTGTCCTCATGAATATTTCATGAATATGAAATCACTTTGGAGTCCTAAAGTACAATAAATGTACAAGTGTAAGCAGTAGTTATTAAACAGAACAAAAGAAATTGGGGCTAATAGCAAGATCTAATTTCTGCCATAGATATTCAAACATTTTTACTAATGTCACAGCTGAAAGCTTGTTTAAACATCAGCAAATGTTCAAGGATAGGATCAATAACATTTCTTAAGATTATTTTCTAAGACATTTCTTCTCAAACCAGTTTCCAGATTTTCACCATCCATTGCTTTGCCTCTGTGGCTTAGGGGTCAGAATTTAGAGTGTTGTTTTGGATTTCACTCTGAAACAAATTCTGTATGGATTCTCTAACAATGGACTACAACAATACAAGGGTTTTAGGAGTTGAGTTAATGATCCAGAAAGGGTAGATCTTATTTAATCAGTATTTAAAGAAAAAAATTTAATTCTTTCCATAATCTCTTATACGGCATCCAAATCTCTTTACTTCTAGTCCACAAATCTACTAGAATATGCTTTTTTTGGCCTTATTAATTTCATCTTTTTAAAAAAAATCTCATGGTTCATATTGAGTTAGTGTTGGCCTTATCCATAGACCCAACAGACAGAGGCTTACATAGCATAATTTAAGGGACATGATTCAAAGAACTCTTTTCTAGAAATAGAGATTCATGGAATCTGGCAGATCACTATCCTACTCCTACTAGTACCTGAATTTGTACCATTAGTGGGATTTATTCCTTTGTGTTGGGGCAACTAGGTGGCACAGTGGATAGAACACTAGGCCTGGAGTCAGGAAGACTCATCTTGACTTCAAACCAGCCTCAAACATTTGCTACCTATGTGACCCTAGGCAAGTCACTTAACCTTGTTTGCCTCAGTTTCCTCATCTGTAAAATAAGCTGAAGGAGGAAATGCTAAACCATTCCAGTATCTTTGCCAAAAAAACATCAAATGGAGCCACAAAGAGTGGGGCTGAACAAAATCAAATCCCTGGAATCTACTCCGCATCCTTCTTTAAAATGCAAATCACTGATTGATTGAGATAAAGCATTAGGATCATTGACCAGCTGAAAGGGACCTTAGAGGTCATCATGAGGATCCAGACAGGTTAAGTGATTTACCTCTGGTTTTGCAGGTTGTAAATGTCAGAGCTAGATCCTCTGGACTTCAAATCCAGTGCCTTTACCACAGCACTTCACAGTTATCCCTTCCACATATCAACTTTCCCCATCGTGGTTTCAATATATGGTGGGTCAGCAAAAGAAATTAAATGGGAATTTTTAGAGAATTTTATGGAAGCCACAGACAACATGTGAAGGCCAGCAGATAACACAGAAAAAGTTTAGAAACTGAGAAATGCATAAAATATATGTGTTGTATAATAACATTTTATTTTTTTATACCATAAATATACACAATTTCTTTTTTAAAGTTAAAATATGACCAAATACTTAGCCCAAATTTTACAATAATGTACTGTAAACACCCCATTAAAGAAAATGAAAAAATTCAGACTTCCTTTCTGGTATGAACAGAGGGCCAAAAAATTTTACACGGATTTTCCAGATGGGGGGGTGGGGTGCCGCACACCTAAGTTCCATGATGTGGAAGGGAAAACTGTCTTGTGAGTTAATCAGATTAGCTATTCACCTGGCAGAGAGTTGGAAGTCTGGGACACAGGATAACTGTTTTAACATGCAGTGAGTCAGGAAATGTCCAGAACATGGACTGGGCTTTTTGGAGGGGCCGAGAGAGAAGAAAAGGAGAGATACTGGATATGGGTTGGGAAAATTGAGAATTGAATTTGAAGTGTCAAAACAAAATGTACCAATAAAAATGGCAATATAGAAAATAAAACTGGTAAAGAGAGTGAGAGGAAAAGAGACAAACCCCTAACCCCTCAATGACTCAAGCTAACAAATATATTAAACATGGAAAGGGTTTTATTTACACACAAAATAGAAAAGATTGTCACCTGAGTCCATACACTGTCAAGAAAATTCTCTTCCTTTTTTCAGAGAGTCAGGCAATCCTGCTCTCTAATTATTCTCACTTTCCTCAGGGAAGGAAGGGAATTATAATCTCATTTTATCCTTGCAACCATTTTGGGAGGTAGGTACTTTTATTATTCCCATTTTACAGTTGAGGAAAGTGAGGTAAAAGGTGAAGTGATTTGCCCAGGATCACACAACTAATAAGTATCTGAGTTGAGATTTGAACTTAGGTCTTCCTGACTCCAGGCCTAGTACTCTCCCATATCAATCAGTTACCTGTATTTCCATATTTCAGAGTATCAGTGAAGGACAAAGTCCATGAGTTTCCTCCTTCACATAGTGGTTCTTATTCATTGTTCCTCATACAGGGTCTCCACTGCACCAATCAATCTGTCTCCATTCTGGATTTCTGCCACGTTGCTCCTCCATGCATGTGGCTCCCTGCTATTGATCTCATCAAGACTCCATCTCCCTGTGTCTTTCTCATTCAGGAGTAATTTTTCCAAGGGCAACACTAGATACAATGCCCTTCAGCCTAAAATTCTTTCCACGGCCTTGTGTGACTCAATAATAAAGGTCTCAGGTGGTGCTGGTTCTGGCCTTCATCTCAGTCACCCCCATCCTATTTCACATACTGGCCATAACCAACCCAAACAACCTCATAGACTTGTGTTTCAGGATCAGTGGTGAGGGACTCCTGCTTGGAATAGCCACAGCAGATGACTCATGTGAAAACCCTCCACACCCCCTTGAGAGGCAGAAGGAAAGGTACACCAGGAGACAGGGGTGAAGGCAGTGATAATGGGGAGCAGGGCTGGCACCTTAAGGACAGAACCTCAGAGTGCCCTGCCTATAGGTGAATCAATGGTCCAAAATGAGAGGGTGCAAGGAAAATGGGAGTGTGTAATATGGCCTGGTCAAGTTGCAAGGCAGCAGTGAGGGAAGGTGACTCCTATAATCGCTCAGGTAGAGAAGAGCCTGCAGCAGAAAAGTGGGTAGAAAGGCAAAGGGAGGGACTGAAAAAAGGGAAAGAAACATAGGACACCTTGTTTTGGTAGTGGGAAAAGGGCTAATGATGAATGTTCCTATGGGTAAAGAAAAATGTTCTATGAAGGGAAATAGGGACTTTGCCCTGGGTGTTGTCTGCTGTTGTCAACCTGCTTCGGGATGGGGGGAGTTGGAGCTCCTGGGGGTTACTGGAGCCTAGGGGAGGGGAGGGCATGGACTCAGAGAGGGTACAAACAGGTTAAGAAGATGACCACGAAGAAGGTATAGGTCAGTGGTGTGAGGTATACTTGGGAATATGGCGGGGTGGGGAGTAGGGGAGTGGGAGTGGGAGGGGCTGGCTATGGGGCAGTATCTTCTCCGTCACCTGAAGGAACGGGCATTTTTCTGAGAGTGAGGCATAATTGACTAGATGAGAGAGAACAGCTCACGTCAGTCAAAGGGGAAAGAGCCAAAGATTGAGGAAGGAAAACAGAAACAAGTTAGTATAAATACAAGAAAAAGGCTGAAAGACGGAGGCTGGGTATATATGCCTGGTGTCTAAGCAAACAAACCAACAGTGAGACTCATAAATAGAGAAGAAAAAAAGGCTTAAAAAAGTGTAAAGGATTTGAATAAATATACTATGAAAGAAAATGAACCAGAAATCATGGAACAGCGAAGAAATTCTAAAATGATTCAGAAAAAGAAATACTCAGGCCCCATACAAAAAGAGGAGGGGTAAATCCCTAGCAGAGGCCTCCATAGGGGCAATGACTTGGTATTCCCTCTCCTCATGGAGATCTCAGGGATAGGAAGGTGCTTGGCTCCAATATATCAATAGCCTATACTTGTAACTGGTTAAGTTCTTCAACAAGTTACTGTCATTCATGCAATGAATCCCCTTGTTATGCTACATTCAATTAAAACTAATCAAACTCACGGAGAAAGAAATGACATCTCTTTGTGTTTTATAGTTTATTTTGATGAGTCGGCTATTTAAATAGTCCTTAGTACGCTATTTCCCATTATATAAGTGGTCAAAGGATATGGCTAAACAGTTTCTGGAACAAAAAAATGCTAACCAGGCAACAACCAAATGAAAAATTGCTCCGAGTCACTAATAATATGAGAGGTGCACATTAAAACAATCCTAAGTTTTCACTTTACACCCAATGGAATGGAAAAGATGACAAAAAATGAAAATAATCAATGTCAGAGAGGCTATGTGCGGACAAGTACACTAATATGTTATTAGAGGGGGGCAGCTAGGTGGCGCAGTGGATAGAGCACCAGCCCTGGAGTCAGGAGGACCTGAGTTCAAATCCAGCTTCAGACACATGACATTTGCTAGCTGTGTGACCCTGGGCAAGTCACTTAACCCGAACTGCCTCACCAAAAAGCAAAAAGAAAAAAAAAAGAAAGAAAAGAAAGGGAAGAACAATTTGGCAGCGGAGTGGAGGACAGATTGTGATTCTGACTCACCATTCCCTCTCCTAGGTGTATAACCCAAGATTGGTCAACAACAGAAAGAAAAAAATCCAATATTTAACAAAAGTCTTAGGAGCATTCTTTCTGGTAGCAAAACACTTGAAATCAAATTGGTTTCCATCGATTGAGGAGATGAACAAATGTGTAGTATGTAAATATAATGGAGTATTATTGTGATAGCAGAAATTATGAATGTGAACAATTCAGAGAAACAGGAAGTTTTATATGGAGTAATGCACATTAAAGAAAGCAGAATCAAGAGAACGATATCTACAATAACTACAATAATGTGAATAACATTAGCACTAAAAAGCTATTAAACACTAATGAACTGTAATAAACTATCTTGATCTGGGAAACCTAATAAGGAGACACACCTTTCTCCTCTTAGTGGGGTGGTAGGGGCTGTGTATGTGGAATATGACATCCCATCAGATACTGTCCCAGTGTAGGTTTACTTTGCTTAAATGTTTTCCTTCATTACAAAGTGAGGTTAGGTTCTGGTGATGAAAGTGTGGAGAAGGATCACAGGAAATGGCAGCCATAGAAAAGAAGTAAATAGTGACTGTTCCAAAAATTCCTAAAGTCTAGAGCAGAGTTTCTTAACCTGGAATTGGTAAACTTGCTGTTTTAATAACTGTATTTAATAACTGTATTTTGTAATCTTATGTATTTTATTAATTTAAAAACATCTTAGAGGCAGCTCAGTGGAGCAGTGGATAGAGGGCTGGTCTTGGAGTCAAGAACACCTGAGTTTAAATCTGATCTTAGATATTTACTAGCTGTACAAGTCACTTAACTTCTGTATGCCTCAATTTACTCATCTGTAAAATGGAGATAAAAATAGCACCTACCTCCCAGAACTGTTTTGAGGAGCAAATGAGATAATATTTGTAAAGTGCTTTGCAAAACTATAAATGCTAGCTAACATTACTGTTGTTAATGTTAATATTCTGAGTAGAGGTCCATATGCTTCACCAGACTGTCAAAGGGGGACACGATAGACACGGAAAGGTTAAGAACCTTGGCTCTACAGATGGAGAACAATGGTTATGAAAGAAAAACCAATCACTCAATCAACAAACATTTATTAAGCACCTACTATGTGTCAGGCATTGTGCTAGGTGCTCAGGATGATACAAAGACAAAGAACCAAACAATTCCTACTCCCCAAAAGCCTACATTCCCATGTAAACTAGGAAAGTAGATGGAAGAGCTAAAGTGGAGGTGAGGCAATTTGAAGCAGGGAATTCCTCTGGGTTTTTCCAGAACTCAATTCCCCAAGAATTTCCAAGGTCATATGGCATCCAGACTCAGCCAGTGAGAGTCAGAGTGCTCGTAGGCACTGAAAATTCACTAAAATGACTGCCTTGAACTCCCTTAGAGAGAGAGAGAAATTTCAGCTGTGGAACAATGAGTAGGAGATAGTTTAAAACGAATCTTAAGTAAACATGAACATAAAGAAAGAACACAGCTTCTACCCACTGAAGGAAAAAGTGATCCAGAATGGCAACAAAAGGAAAGTTGAAACTTGGCATAAATTTCATTTTCTTGATCCTTCCTGTAACTTCAGATTCAACATTTCCCCTTTAGAGAGGTTTTGAGGCAGAGAAGTCCTGATGACATTCAAAGAGACTAGCTTGCATCTTAAGTCATGGTGAAATGGGAAGTAAACAGTGATCACTGTAAAATTTCTTTTCCTGAGATGTTTATAGTAATGACCTTACACCACATACTGATACTGCTGTCATAGAAATGAGACTTTACATGCAGAACCAATGAAATCTTCATGGATTGAAAAACAGGTTATTGACTGAGGGCACTTTTGTCTCAGAACTGTCAACACTGTGGTCATTTCTTCATGTTCCCCCAACCCCTTTCCACCCCCATTGCCACACATCTTGGTCAATCACACATCGATTGTGTGTTCTTCCACTGACTTTTCTTTTTTCTTTATTGTGCAAGAGACTTCACTCAAAGATTCCATTAATCTGGTGATACAACACTGGGGACAGAACTGTTTGTGAAGGCAAGGATCGAACTGGAGCCCACACCCAGCTGGTGAAACAAGCAGCATTAGATTACAGGAAGGGAAAATTCCACATATTGTGGATCAGTTATTTACACAGTGAAGGAAAACAAGGAATGTGGTTTGTTTTACCTAGCTACATTCTTGAGTACAATGCTATTGACCCTATGAGACAGACTTGCTGACCCTCCGGTTTGATGATTCTCTCATTCTGTTATTTTAATTGCATGCACATTTATATTAATATTTTAAAGTATGTGTCCATGACAGGTAAGCCCATGCACAGTATTTAAAAGAAATCAGATTAATAATGAATCATTGAAAATTAGAGCTCAAGCTGAAAACTTTTCTAATTCTAAAAAATAAGATATCCATGACCTTTCTCATTAAAGATATTTGGATATCAGTGCCTTCCCCAACAACCTGTGCTGTCCCCTTTCCTGTCCAAAAAAAAAATACTATGTATTTATTGGGCATATATTTGTATATACTTATTTATGGGCATGGCGTCTGTCTCCTGATAGAAGTTTCTTGAGGGTAGGTAGAGATTGTTTCATTTTTGTAATTTTCTCCCTGGTACCTGGCACAGGGCTGATACATAGCAGACACTTAATAAATAATTGTTATTTGATTAAAATCAACAGTTTTCTTATCTGTAAAATGGGGTGGCTGGACTCAATGCTTTCTAAGATTCTTTCCAGTTTTAATATCTTATAAATGTGGAAATAGAAATCAAGTATATGTTAAGTGATTTCCGTGAAACTGTTGAGGAAATGTAGGAGAGCAACTAAGGCAACCATGGGGTAAAAGGATAGTAATTTTGAAGCACAAAATATTTTAGAGCCAAATGGGACCTTGGAGATCAGATCACCTAGCTCAAAACCTTGTTTTACAGGAGGAAACAAAAACTCACAAACACCTGAGTTCTTCATAACTGAACCAAATAATGGTAGATTTATTTGTACCCTAGGAATAATCACAACTCTTATTCAGCAACACTTTAAAAGACAAACTGGGTTGAGGGGGGTGGAGTGTGGAGTTCCTCTTTTTCATAGTCTGCCCAATTCTGATCTCAGACTGAAGGAAAAATGCCAGAAGTTTAAAATGTCCCTTATAAATGAATTTCTCTGTGAAGTAATGAAATCCCAGCTTGCCATTTTGACAGATTCTTGTTTTCTGAGGTCCACTTAATCAGACAATCCCTGGTTGCCAACCTCTGACCTTAAATTTTTGTCAAGCTTGCCAAGGTCACTTATAGCGTCGAGTGAAGTGATATCACCTCATTCCCTTTGGTGAATATTGACTTCTCCTAATTTCTGAATAAAATGAGGTTTCCCAAATGCTACTGTTTGAAAAAAAAAATATAAGGGGCAGCTAGGTGGCGCAGTGGATAGAGCACTAGCCCTGATGTCAGGAGGACCTGAATTCAAATTCAGCCTCAGACCAAACACTTGGCACTTACTAGCTGTGTAACCCTGGACAAGTCACTTAACCCCAATTGCCTAAAAAAAAAAGATATGGGTTTGGAAACTAGCCATAAGGAAGGAATGAAACAAGCATTTATCAAGTGCCTACTATGTGTTAGGCACTGTGCTAAGTGATTCATAAACATTATCTCTCTTGATCCTCACAACAATACTAGGAAGCTATTACTATCCTTATTTTACAGTTGAGGAAATTGAGGCAGACAGAATTTGAACTCAGATCTTCCTGACTTCATGCCCCTGTGTTCTGCTGTGCCATCTCATTTGCCATAACAATATCAATATTCTTAATGATGATGTTTTACAGTACAGGTACCTATGTGACCTTTGGCAAATCACTTAATCTCTCTGGGCCTGTTTCTACATCTGTAAAATAGTGGAGTGGAATAGATGGCCCCTGATTTATGATCAGATCTATGATCCTAAGATCCTATGAATAACTCTACCCTATTTAGAAACAGAAAAGTGATGACAAATTTAGTAAAAAGTCAAATTCCTGCAGAGGGAGGTGGGAGGAGGTGATTTGTAAATTAACACAAGCTCAGCAACAAATGGCAATTATTTTGCATAATAGAAAATAGACTGTAACATTCCAAATAGAATATTAGTGTATGAGAAAAGAAAACCACCTCAGTGTTCTTCAGTTTCTCATGCAAGAAAAACTGTTTAACCAAATTAAAACTAATCTCACATCCTTACTGCTTGATAGCTCATCCCCCTTACCTGAACCAAAAGATCCTTGATGCATTTTATCTGTTCCTGGAAGCTCTTAATGTGCAGAAGATTGATTAAAATGGAATACACTCAATGCATTTTTTAAGGTTACAAAGCACAAAACTGATTTATTTTCTATCACTAATCTGCAGTGCCATCAGCAACTATGTGTGATGCATTCAATGCAAACCTGGCATATTCCTGTTATGAAACTGAATCAACACCTTGAAATCTCACTTGAAATTCTATTGGAGAAAAGTCTGCTCAGCAGAACCTCTGCCAATAGAGCGTGTGATCCTGTAGGATAGTGCTAGGGGTTAGCTCCGATTAACAGATCCAGTTAAATATGAAAAGCTCCTGAGATCCTGTCTATTTTTTTTTTCTATTTAAAGAAAGAAGAGACCTTTTTGCAAATATATTCAATTAGATTGCTATCAAAGAAGAAGGTCTTCTTATGGGCTAGAATATGTCAATATTCAAACCCAGATGAAGGTATATGCTCCCCCTGAGGCTTTCACATATATCCGAAGGCTGATGGAGAAAAATCTCAAATAGGCTATCTACCAGAAATGCAGTCTATCTTGTCTCAGGAAGACCTTATCATTAGAGACTCATCTGTACTATGAAATCCAGTAGCCATGGCACGCCCAATGTCTATGGAGAGGGGCAACACAGACATAACTCAAGGTTCTGTTGGACATCTTTTCGTGGGTTGGTGCACTAAAAACGAGGCACAGAGAAATACCCACATCAGGGAAGGCTCCTAGGGAGCCCAAACTATGTCCCGTCATTTCTAAGCCCTGGAAGTTGAGTCTGTTGTTCTCCAATAACAGTCAAATATGGTACTAAGTTCTACAATAATGGCGAATCTGTTAACTACCAGCAATGTTTGTGCGCTTCCCCTTCTTTACATGTTTTCACTATATGCTGCCTTTTCCCACTATATTTTGTTGCTGTTGTTGCATTATTTCAGTCATGTCTGACTCTTTGTGACCCTATTGGGGATTTTCTTGGCAAAGATACTGGAGTGATTTTGCCATTTCCTTCTCCAGCTCATTTTACAGATGAGGAAACTGAGGCCGACAAGGTTTAGTGACTTGCCCAGGGTCACACAGCTAGAAAGTGTTAAGTGTTTGGTCTGAGGCTGGATTTTAACTCAGGTCCTCCTGACTTCAGGGCCAGTGCTCTATCCACTGCACCACCTAGCTGCCCCCTGAACTCAGTTCTTTCTGACCTGAAAGAATGAAACATGAGTCACAGGGGCTATTTATTCAGACAGTGTGCTACTAACTATGACTGAGAAACTGTAAAATAGCTAGCCATGTTCTATGTTTGTTTTTTTCTCATTGAGGAATCAACATTCATTCCATTCTCTACTTCCTTATATGTATACCAGTATACAGGACTTAAGGTAGGTTGGAAATACTATACTCTACCTCTTGTCCTCCATTGCCACTGCTGTATCTGTACAGGGAGAAGGAGTTAAAAAAAAAAAAGCAAGGGGAAGGGGGAAAAACAAATAACTAGGTGGTACAAAGATTATTGTTCTCATTTCACAGATGAAGAAACTTCAGCTTATAGGGGGTAAGTGACTAACTAAGGGCACAGAACTAGTAAATGTTGGACTTAGGACTCGAGCCTAGGTCTTCTGACTCCCAAGTCAGTGTACTTTTCATTGCATCTTGACCTGATCTTTTTTTTCCCCCAGAAAATAGTAGTTTTTTCTTTTGTCTTTCATATTTTTCTTTTTTTTTATAATTAATTTATTTTTAGTTTTCAACATTTACTTCCATAAGATTTTGAGTTTCAAATTTTCTCCCTATCCCTTTCCTCCCCACTCCCCAAGAAGGTGTGCAATCTGATATGGGCTTTACTTATACATTCATATTAAACATATTTTCACATTAGTTATGATGTAAAGAAGAAGTAGAACTAAAGGGAGGAACCACGAGAAAGAAGAAACAAAACAAAACAACCAAAGAGAAGGAGAGCAAATAGTATGCTTCCATCTGCATTCAGCCTCCAAAGTTCTTTCTCTGGATGTGGATAGCACTTTTCATCGTGAGTCTTTTGGAGCTGTCTTAGATCCTTGCATTGCTGAGAAGATCTAAGTCTATCAAAGTTAGTTATCACACAATGTGACTGTCACTGTGTACAACATTCTTCTGGTTCTGCTTTGACCAGATCTTAAATTAGATTTTATCTCTGGAGACCTCTGGTTTCTCTGAATATAATTTATCCTGCACATACTTCCTTCAGATAGAAAGAGAAGACATTTTCTCATCTCTGAAAGAAAAATAACCTGAAGGATTCTTTGTGTTTATATGTTCCCCTGAGACAACATATCTTCCAGATTTTTGAAAGCAGCAGTACATGCCTATAATCCTTGCTCTTGGGGAGGCTGAGGATGGTGGATCACTTGAGTTTGGGTATTCTGAAGTAGAGTAGGATCAAAGCAAATTGGGTGTTTTCAGCAACAACACAATGAGTTGCTTGCTGGGATTGGAGAACCACTCAGCTGCCTGAGCAGGGATAAATCAGCCTAGTTTAGAAAAATGGAGCAGGTTAAAGCTTCCGTGCTGATCAGTATTGAGATTGGGATTATGAGTGGCCCCTGCACTTCCAGCTTGAGTGAGATAGAAAGATCCAGTTTCAAAAAACAGAAGACAGGAGGAAAGGGGAGGGAAGAGAAGAAAAGAAGAGAAAAGACAAAGGAAGGGGAGAAAAAGAATAGAGTAACTCTTATCATCTGAAATTGACAAAATGGTGATGGATTACCCAGAATTTCTTAAGTAGATGGCTTTGAATACCCCCAAAGTTCCCTATAATCCTAGAAGACAGGACACATTGAATGTAAACTCATTCACACTAGAGTATTTTTCCTGAAAGGAAGGGAGGGTAGAAGTGTAAAGTGCCAAAGATATAGGGGTAAAGAGGCATCATCACTGTGGTAAGGGTTGAGGATGGAAGAAAGTAAAGAAAAAGAAGACAAAGCATCAAAGATGAGTTTTGCCTACTGTTTGGCCCTATGTATAAGTGGTATTGATAAAGGTTCTTGATATGGCTGGTGCATTATTTATGACAGGCCTCAAATCTTGCTAACATAAAAATCAATTTCTGTGGACCTGGTGCTTAAAAAGAAAAAGGGATTGAATGTGATAGCTTGAGGAGGTGATAGTGCATAGGCACTGGATTCGGATTCAGAAGACCTGGTCTCAACAAATCAGTTCACTTTGTAACCTCAGTTTCTTCATCCATAAAATGGTCATAATAACTGTACTTACTTCACAGGGTTGCTGTAATGACGGCACTTTGTAATCGGTAAGGCAGCAGTCCTCAAATGTTTTGGCCTCAGCACTCCTTTACATTATTAATAATTACTGAGGAACCCCCCCCCCAAACAGCTTTTGCTTATGTGGGTTATATCTATCGATATTTACCATGTTAGAAATCAAAATATCTTAGTATTATTATGAAAATAGTTTTGACCTCACAGACCCCCTGAAAGGATCTCAGGGACACCACCCTTTGAGAACCACTGCTGTAAAGCATTATATGAATGTGAACTGTTACTTTTCTACTACACTCTGCCTTGTGGGCAAAATTCAGCAATAGTTTTCAGCCATGGAATGATATGACCATGTATTTTGGGTTTCCCTGATATAACTGGTCAATAACCCCAGTTTTGCTCAGTGTCTGGCACTGTGCTGACTCTGCAAAGGGATTTCTAATCTCTTGGATGTTTTCCTCTGGAGAGCACTGTCATTGACATCCAGCACTTCCTGGAAAGGCTGTCTCAAGGACTTTTGATGACGTTGGCAGTCTATTGCACAAGAGGAGTTTCTCAGGAATTAAACTGTCTTTATAGCCTCCAGCTTCCCTTATTACATCCTCTTGAGCACAGATATGTGAAATAGTTTGAATTAAGTAGGATATTTTGGCAACCAACAATAGTGTGCTGGTGACAGGAAGCTGATTAAATGGGATTCTGACTACTCTGAGATCATAGAGAATCTTAGGCTCTCAGAGAAGTTTCTGTTTCATCATGATTAACAGTGGAACAGTGAAAAGGGGCCCTATATGTGGAGTCTGACAATCTGGGTTAGAATTCCAGCTTGACCACTTACCGGCCTTTGCGAAATCAGTTTCAGTCTGTTTCCTCTTCCATAAAACGAAAAGGGTTGAGACTACTGATCTCTAAGAGACCCTCCCAGATCCAATCCCTATGGCCCTATTGTAAGGAGTGTATGGTGGGGTGGGAGTGGAGGGTGGTTGATTGGGTAAATCAAATTACCTCACTCCAACTAAACTAGGTGATAAAATGCTTCCTGATACCTAAAGCAGATAAGAACATGTCTCAATCAACCAGTCAATCCTGGGCTTTAGACTAAATGTGCCCCCAAAGCCCTTAATCAAACCAGAATGCAGTTGCATGAGAAGAGTGTTTAGATTGGCTGAGGAAACTTGGTCGTGCCCTAAGGGGCCTGTGTAAAACCAGGGAGTGAAAACTAGTTCATAACTGGAGAGATCCTAGCGAGCACAGAGGAGAAAGTGTTCCAGCTAAACCTCCACCCCTTGACTGGAGGACCTCATGAACTTCAGATGCCCAAAGGACTCCCCATCTTCCTGACATTGCCCTAGAAGTGGCCCTGGGCCGTGTTAACATCCTAAGTACTTTATAATTATTATATCATTTGATCCTCACAACCACCTTGGGAGTTAAGGTGCTAAGTTACCATTAAGGTGTTATGATTCCCACTTTACAGATGAGGAAACTGAGACAAACAGATTAAGTGACTTGCCCAAAATCATACAGCTAAGAAGTGTCTGAGACTGGATTTGAACTCAGGTCTTCCTAACTCCAAGTCTGACACTCTATCTACTCCACCACCCAGCTACCATGCTCCCAACCCCTTAGGTTTACTCTGGAGACCCAACTCACCAATGTGAGTTGAAATAAGGAAAGTAGCTAAGAAGCATGTGCTTTACTATCAAGAAAGACCTCCAGAAAATGTCAAAAGTTGCTATCTAGGGGCAGCTAGATGGTACAGTGGATAGAGCACTGGCCCTGAAGTCAGGAGGATCTGAGTTCAAACCCGGCCTCAGACACATAACACTCGCTAGCTGTGTGACTGTGGGCAAGTCACTTAACCCCAATTGCCTCACCCCCCCCAAAAAAAGTTGCTATCTGTTACAAATCAAGACCTTCTGAATACAGGGGACTCTTTAGTTTGCTTCCAAATGAGCACTAGCCAAAGAGGCCAGATTTTCCTTAAGGAATTAACTTTCTATTTTAGTGATATTTCAACCTCGTTAACAATTAGCAAAGTGAGTGAACAGTTTCTAGCATTATAGGTCTTTGCAAACTAGAACAAAATTCCAGTTAACAGTAAGATGATTTTCTTTCTTTTTTTTTTAATTATGCGCAAACACCAACAAACATGAATATTTCAGCATATAAGTAAAAACAGAACAAAGGATGGCATATGAAACTAAATTTTTGTTACACAGCTTTTTAAAGTGCATATTCAATTTAACATGAAGTAACAATACTACCTTTTGTCCCTCTAAACTTCCTTCTCCTCTCTTGTGTGTATTTTTTTTTCTTTTTGGCAAGGCAAAGTGACTTGCCTAGGGTCACACAGCTAGTAGGTGTCAAATGTATGAGGCCACATTTCAACTCAGGTCCTCCTGATTCCAGGGCTAATGTTCTATCCACTGCGCCACCTAGCTGCCCCTCTTGTGTGTATTCTTTAAAATGTTTCATTGTTAGTCCCCGTGTATTTATTAAGCACTTGACTATATACCAAGTATTGTCCTCAACTCTGGGGATACAAAGAAAGGCAAAAATAATTCCTGCCCTTGAGGAGCTTACATTATAGTGGAAGGGAACAATATATAAATAACTACACATAAAAGTATATATGTGGAGGGTAATCTTAGAAGTGGAAGCACTAATAGCTAGGGGGACTAGGAATGATCTCCTGAAGAAGGGAGGCTTTGAACTAAGTCTTAAAGAAAGCGGGTAGAAAGGACAGCTACCACAAAGACATAGAGATAGGAAATGGAGGGTTATATCTAAGGAACTACAAGTCAGCCAATGTAGCTGAATCATACAAGTGAATGGAGGAGAGTAAAGCATAAGGCATTTGGAAAAATTGAAAGGACTTTAAATGCCAGAGAAGTTTCTCTTTGATCTTGGAAGTGACAGAGAGCCACTGGAGCTGAGTGAACAAGGTCAGAGTCAGAGTAGCAGGGAGAGGTGGTAACATGGTCAGAAGTATGATTTAGAAAAATCACCTTGACAGCCGGGTGGAAGATGACGGGATCAAGGAGAGACTTGAGAGATTCTTCTCCTCTTCTTTTTTCTTTACATCATTATCACTATGCACCATTTGCCTCCCCTCCACATACACCCTCCTTGTAACCAATATAGTCAAGTGAAAGGAATCAACACATTGCTCTTAACGTAGCTCTTTGTTTTCTCCATCACCTCTTCCAAGCAGATTTCATCATCAGTCTTCTGAAGTCATGAATGGTTGCTGCACTGATCAAAGTTCTGAACTTTAGCAGAGTTCTTTTCCTTTATATTACTGTGGAAATCATGTAACTTGTTCTCCTAGTTCTGCTCAGTTCATTCTACATCTGTTCATAGAATCTTTCCAGGTTTCTCTAAATTAGTCAAAGACACTTTTAATTTTTTTTAATATTAGAATTTTTATATTTATTTCTCTTTTTAAACTTAATTTGTTTTGAATTATCAACAATCACTTCCATAAGCTTTTGAGTTTTAAAAAACTCCCCCCTTCCCTCCCTACCTCTCTCCCCAAGATGGCACGCAATCTGATATAGGCTATACATATACATTCCTATTAAACATATTTTCACATTAGTGATGTTGTAAGTAAGAATTAGAACCAAGAGGAGGGACCACCAGAAAGAGGAAACAAACAAAGGCAGTAGTACAGGAGTGAGTCTCTACCTTAATAGCTTCCCAGGACAATATATGCTAATTCAGTATCTCTTATAATAAAACATTTCAAAGTTATTTAGTTTTCCTAATGACAATGCAAGATTAACTGAAGGATAAACAGAAGTTGTTCTATTTACTTAGTCTCAACATTCTTGCTTTACTGTGGGAGGAGCTTACTTTCTAATGGGAGATATGGCATGTATAGAGATAAATAAATGTAAGGTGATTTAAGGAGGGAGAGAATCATCTTTTGGGATTAGAATGTCTATTTCCTTTTAAACATGTCAAAAGGCAGCATAAGGTAATGCTGCCTTGCTCAGACCACATCTGTACTAATATGAACACTTCGTTGTCTCTAGCTAGTTCTCTTTAAATACCCTAATTCCCTCTCCTATCCTCAAGCGTGGTTAAAATAGAAAACCCTGAAACTAGAAATGCCCCTCACCAGAGTGCATTGTCATTAGGAAAACTAAATAACTTTGAAATGTTTTATTTTAAGAGATACTAAATTAACTTGGTGACAGGACAGGTAAGAAAGGAAAGAAATCAGTTATACAGTGTTTCCTTAGCTTTGGCATTGTTTCTGAAAAAATTAAAATACATGTTTGATCTGTGTCACAATGCAGATATTAGAAGACTTAGTCTTAAGAGAATAGGGAGGTCTTCTGGAATTAATTGGGAAAATGAGATGTCTGAAGAGTTCTCACAAGTTTGTTGATGTAATAATCTCCACAATTTACAGAAGATAAGATGTGCCCACCAAGGAAGCATTCTTCTGTTAGTAAAATAGTTTGCTGAAACAGTAAGAGTGCAAAATTGAATCCATGGCATTAGGTTATGTCAATTCTCAAAGTAATAATTTTTTTAAGAATGTCCATTTGATAACCTCTATAAAATCCCATGAAGCTTGTCAATTTTTCCAGTGTCTGCCAGCAAGAATAGGGTAGCCTGGCATATATTTTCATATTTGCCGCCGAAATTCACCAGCTCATAAATATTTTCGTATTTGAACTCTTAGAGACTCTGTGATACAACTTTTATTTAAAGCTGTGATGTATGTACATTTTCTTGGGCTTGTAAGAAAATTGTGTACATCTGTGTTTTAATTAAAATAGTCCACTTTTAAACAGTGTACATATTCGTCCACGCTGAAAATGTAAATGAATGACCAGTTGTATATTGTAATTGGCTATTTAATGTAAACTCATTTTCAATGTATTCTTCTTGGTTGTTGCTCTCACCTGCATGAAAAAAGTGTATATCAAAGACTTATGTTGCATGGATTATTTATTGGTAATTGGACAAATTTCAAGAATAAAGAAATGTAAAATACGTTTCTCAAGTTAAAAAAAAAAGAGTGAGCAGTGACTATTTGGTTCACAGTCTAGTTTCAGACTGGATTATACACTGTTTCTCTTTAAGAACCAAGGACTGAGTGCTGGACTTGGAGTCAGGAAGACCTGAGTTCAAAACTAGCCTCAGACACTAAGTGTGTGACTGGGCAAATCACTTAACATTTCAGATTCAATTTCCCCATCTGTAAAATTGGGATGATAATAGAACCTAACTCCAAGGGGTTTTGTGAGGATCAAACACATTTTGCAAACCTTAAGTGCTATGCAAATGCTAGGTATTATTATTATTATTAAACTGTACTACTCTGTGTTTCTCAGCATACCATCTCATGTTTTTGTGCATTTACATAGTTTGACTCCTGGGCCTGAAATATGCTCCCTCTCCACTTCTACTTTTTAAGAATCCCCATCTTCCTTCAGGGCTTAATAGCTCTATTACCAGCTTCTAAGGTTCCCATCATTTCTTGGTCTGCAACCAGGTCATCTTTATTGGTGAAAAGTAGGTCCAGAAGAGTAACTGTTCTCATTATTTTTTCTATCTTTTTAAAATGATCAGTATCAAAAACTTATGAGCTGCATTCTGATTTGATCAGAGACACACATTAATAGACGTCCAGATAAATGAAGTCCTCATTACAAATATGTCCTTTTCCATTCTCTGATGGATAAATGGCCAAAGGATAAGAATAGCTAGCTCTGGGGAAAAAGAAATACAAATTATCAATCTAAAGAAAAGTTTGGGGGTAGCTAGGTGGCGCAGTGGATAGAGCATGGGCCCTGAAGTTAGGAGGACCTGAGTTCAAATTCAGCCTCAGACCAAGCACTTGACACTTACTAGCTGTGTGACCCTGGGCAAGGCACTTCACCCCAATTGCCTTAAAAAAAAAAGCTCAGATTCTCTAATGAGCAGAATGTAAATTAAAACAACCTCTAGATACTACAGTAAATTAGTTACACTGGCAAAAACAACAAAATTCCGTGTATGCTTTTTTCTCCACAATTAACACTGTATCACAACCCTGCTTCACTGCACTGGTGACTGGGAAAGCAAGAGAACACTGGCCATTATCCAGAACCCAGGCAAGACCTTGTCTAAGATGTTCATAACTCACTTTTTTTTTCCAGCCAAAAACAAGGTTTATTGAAGATTTGCCATATTAGCTAGACGCTCAAGGAATCTGGGCGCCTGCAAGCTATTGGCTAGATTGTGACAATCTGAGCAGTGGCTAGATTATAAGAATCCAAGCCCATAACTCACTTCTTAAATTAGTAGTGTGTAGTACCTTAAGTATAGTAGGCACCATATAAATATTTGTTGAATTAATTAAAGTATGTTCAGGTTATAACTTAAAATTTCTCTCTCTCCCCTCTGACACGATTTTGATGGGAGTGGGTGAGTAATAGCCTTATTTACTTTGGACAATGAATGAATGTCTCTAATCTCCTAGAGACCTCTGGGAAGTCAGGTATAAGGAAGGTTTATATGGCCTTGGTCATCTTTTCTTCTTCCTGTCTTTTTGATTTAGTAACCAACACAAACCTTCAAATACACAAAGAAGAATTTTAAAATATTGTACATCAAACTATGAACTTATTATTTATAGTAAGTATAAAAAACATAAAAAGTATAAAACTTTTAAAATGTATATGCAATTACCGTGCGTGTGCGTGTGTGTGTGTGTGTGTGTGTGTGTGTGTGTGTGTGTGTATGTGTGTGTGTGTGCCCTACTCAACTTTTTTCTTCTATGCATTTTTCTGGATTTTGTTTCTGTTGTGTGGGGTATGAAGACCCTTACCAATAAATAGGAGACTCAGAGATATTAGCAAAAAGAATAGCTCGTGTATTGGCTTTCTCGAGAAAGGGCTCCCTCAGAGCACCCAAAGATGGCACTGACCAAAGAGAGCGGAAGTGTGTTCAGCTCAGCAGGTTATATAGATCCTAACCACAATCCCCTGCCCACTGCCTGTCTCTTCTTCCCATTGGCTGGGCTTTGGAGCTCACAGTCTAAGCTCAGAAACTTCTCCCCAGCACCAAGGACAAAAAGGGCACGAAAAAGGGGGCAACAACTAGGGAGGGGGCCTGAGGAGGGATGGAATCTGGGTGAACAGGATGTGGCTCTGTCACCTGATCTCGTGACACTGCTTTCTCAGCGAGGCAGCTTCTGAGGAATGTAGGGGGTGTCAACTACACTGAGGGGACTTCACTATTTCAGCATTGCATTTAATCCCCTCCTCTTATTTTCAACCTTTTGAAGACCCCTCACACTATTCTTGGTAAACCTTGTCAAGTAAGTCTTCGCCTCTCTCAGGACCCCAACGTTCTTCTGCTAGAAGGTAATCTAGTACTAGCCTATGTTGGAGGACCGCTCCTCTTGTCTGAGCTGCATGATCTGTTAATACGTCAAGAGCCCTTGCAGTCTGGTTAGTGATAATTTCTACTACGGCCTATTTAACATATAAATTGGTGTTCTGTATCCCCAATTACTATCCTGTGCTGCAGGCAGTGGGTCTGTAAGTTTGGATAATTCTATCCAGGGCCAAGTATCACACCCTCCATTTGCATCTCCGGTACTGGTAAGGGAAGTGTCTATGCTTCTCTTTTCTCTTTTTAGATCATCATAAAGCTTAACTCCTAGGTGGTCACCTTCTTGTCCAGGGAGAAAGAAAAACTTTGGTCTCACTAAGCCTATATAACACACCCCAGTCCAATTAACAGGAAAGTGTGTATACGCCATTAATCCATAGATCCAATAATGTCCTTCCAAAGCAGGCTGCTCTTTTTCAAAAATTTGGGTACCGTTTTGAACAAAGGGATAACACTGTTGGTCCTTGGTTTTGAGGGGACACCCCCCCCCCCACTAGACTTAGATACTGACATTTCCATAATGCCTGTTGTTCCTTCCATTCACATTTCTCCACAGACCACTGAAAGGAAAGGTTAGAGTTGCTCCAAAAATTGGAGAACAGAGTCGGTTTGCCACCTTTAGTATGTGCACCAAGCATGTCGTTATGCCATCCCCATTTGTGGGTTGTCCCCAAGTATATTTGTCCCTTGGTCTGATTGGAAAGGATTAAAACCATTAGGGAGTAAATAAAGGGAACTGCTAACATAGAAGGCTAAAACAGGGATAGTTATTAGCAAAAACAATACAATATGCACAGTCTTTTCACCCATTAATAGGAACCTTCTTCAATAGTAGGTTTGGACACAATCTTCTTGCAAATAGAAATTTAGTAAGCCCTCTAAAAGAAATATCAAAGATTTTATCAAAACATTTTTTTTCATAAAAGTATCTCCCTTTGTTAAAAACAGCTTATGATTTCCTAATTACCATAAAATTCCGAGTTACCTAAATTCTCTAGTCAAAACGTGTCTGTACAAGAATTATGAGATTTCACAAAATCTCTCCTTTTTTTTTTGCATAATTACCAAGTTTCTTTTCACACACAAAATACTTTTACCAGTGCTTGACTTAAATAATAACTCCAAATAGCTTAGTTAACAATTTTAAACTTCCCTTTAAACATAGACAAAACTTGGAAGTTCTCATTTCTTAAATTATAATACTTACAAGGAAATGTTACAAAACAGGACCATATAGAATGCCCCAACAGACCCGATTCATTCCTTTTTCTCTTTTCTCTGAAGGCACAATTAATTTAGCAACAGTCTAGATTATAAAAGAAATTGCCTTTCCAGCAACATAACTAATACAATTGCTTACCAGATTACATCATATAAGAAAATTCAGAAATATGTAAGCAGTATATTAAAAACTTCAAACAGACCCAATAAAAAAATCATTCTTTCTGAACTCTTTCACCAGGTCCAGTCTCCTGGGGCCACTCCCACCCCTATAGACTGGCTCCCCCCCCCCTTACCTATGCTAGCCCATCATTGTCTTTTAGAGTCTGATAGCCTCAGGCTACATCCAGATTCCTTATTAGACCTCAATGCCACTCCCAATCAAGGCACTTCAAGGTCTAGACTTCCCCAGGACCACTAGTCCCTGCCTTAAGAGACTGGCCCATACTGCCCATCCCCCAACAAACCCGGTAGTTAGCCTTATGAAGGCCTGGGTTAAAAAGAAATTTTTAAAAAAAATTTCTAATTGAAGCCCTGATATATGAGAGAATACCTCATTAATTCCAAATCAATAAGTTGTTCACAATAAAATATGTTTGTACCGCAAGGCATACATTATAAAAATTATTTCCAAAATTGTAATAAACTTTGAAATAACCCATTATCAATTTAGATGAATGCACTCCCAAATCACTTCACACAGAGAATCATTCATTTCATCATTAATATGTTGAAACTATAACTTTAAACCACCATATATTTTTATAATAGTCAAGATTTTAAATGAAAATCTGCTATCATAGTCTTATAACCAAATATACCTCACTAGGTATTTAACAGTTCCAAACTCTATCATCTTTATCACTAAAAGACCCATTCTAGGTCAAGAGTTACTGTAACACCATTTCACCTTCACAATGGCCCCTCAAATTTTACAATCGAAGAGCTTTAGAAATAAACTACAATTTAGAAACATAGTAATAAGTTAAACAATAAACTTCAGATAACATCAACTGCATTTCCAGATTATCATATAGAAATTATGGATCTTATTAGTACTCTTAGTACTTTTCCACTTCTAACATATGCCATTATATTACGCATTTTACAATCATATATTTTTTTTCCCCATAATCACCATCCAAGGGTGGGGAACTTAAGAGCACATGGCTTAACTCAAAACACCCTACCCCAACCCAAATTACACTCACCAAGGCTGGGCAACTTTGCTTGGCAATTCTGAAGGGAAATAATTGAATAGGACTCTTCCTCTCCCCCTCTCTTTTCCCAAACTGCTTTTACATCTTTACTATGAATTCTAAACAATTCACTGGTCTTGTTTTAACCCTGTTAAGAAGATATCTAATATTGCTACCATTCCTCCCCGAGATCAATAAGATCCTCCCAGGGAGGAGCTAATCTTGGTGTCTTTGCGGGCTGACCCCCATATCCCAAGGAGGACTGTTTTGAATGGGCAGTTACTCCTTTTCACACAGTAATCAATTAACAATTCTAGGTTTTAACATTACAATAGCAACTTCAAATAATTTAATTAACAATCAAACTGTTTCAGCTATAACCCCTTCTTTAATTACAGGTAAAGGTGGAAATACCTGGTTTGCTAAATGGCAATTATCAAACATTATAAGACAGGGTTAGTAGGGCTGACAAAGTAATATAACTGGTCTTACACAATTTTTCCACTGACCTTTAGTTTCTTTCAGTTTACTTTAATAACATCCAAATTATGAAAAACTACTCAACATAACAATACAAAAGGTTACCAATTTCAAATAATGATAGAGGTTTAAAACTTGAAACAGACACATTACCAATCAGGTGGCTCCAATTCTGCTGACTGTGTTTCCAACTGGTCACATCTAATTAAGGAATAGTTGTTAATATTTTTAGTGTCTGCCCTCTGCTAGGCATTGTGTTAGGCACCTTCCAATCATGTGAAATAAACTGAGGTAACAAATTTCATATCCTTACATTTTCCCAATTTACCTTAGTGTCAAACAGTGTAATAAATTCTGAAATTAAGAACATCACATTTCATTTAATATATTTACCAATTTGAATGAGTTGGGACTTGTAGGGAAACATCATGGCCTCAGCAGCCTCTGCCCTCAGCACAGCCCCCCAATGCCTGTAAATTACCTTTTGTTTGTGTTCTGGTACACAAAAACTATGTGAGACAGAAAAGATTAGGTGCTGCTCAATCTGCCTTTTTTCATCTGAGGGGAAAAAGGTTCCCCTTTTCATTTTTTTTTTCTTTTCCAAAAGTTTCCAAACCATTTACTCTCAAACCCTCTATTCACACTGTTAACACTCATTCACACCACAGACACAAACAGGAACACAAAACAGACATACAACAAATTGCTGTAGAATCCTCAAATCATATTTAATCATTTTATTCTTATCTTTCTCTTTATATTTTGGTAGTTCGTCCCAATTACTAAGTCTAGATCTCAAGGGGCTATCAGCCGGCACATCCGGTAACTTTTCCTTGTCTCCACCCAATTTTGAATTTGATTTCCCTATCCTGTTGGATGGCCTCCCTGCTTAGGTTCCAAGCCCTCCCGGTTCACTTATCTGGGCCTGTGACCACAAACTTACGTGACTGAAAATTTCTTTCACTTCACACAGGTGGCCACAGTGGTCTTCTGATTACTGGTGTTGCAGGACTTTCATTTTGGTACTCTGAGATCTCCCTTCAGGTTTTCCCTCTTCAGGGGAGAATCCCAAACCAGCCAAGACTTGGAGGCCGCCACAAAGGTCTGGAGTGGCGCCTGCCCCCGAATTTGGGTTGGGGGAGTCCCCCAAAAGGGGTGATATACTGGACGATTTCCCAAAACTCTGTGGGGTACAAACTCCCTTACCAATAAATTGGAGACTCAGAGATATTAGCAAAAAGAGTAGTTCGTTTATTGGCTTTCTCGAGAAAGGGCTCCCTCAGAGCACCCAAAAGATGGCACTGACCAAAGAGAGCGGAAATGTGTTCAGCTCAGCAGATTATATAGATCCTAACTGCAATCCCCCAGCCCACTCCCTGGCTCTTCTTCCCACTGGCTGGGCTTTGGAGCTCACCATCTAAGCTCAGAAACTTCTCCCCAGCACCAAGGACAAAAAGGGCACGAAACATGGAATGGAACAACTAAGGAGAGGGCCTGAAGAGGGACAGAATCTGGGTGAACAGGATGTGGCTCTGTCACCTGACCTACTTGTGACACTCTGCTTTCTCAGCGAGGCAGTTTCTGAGAAACGTAGCGGGGGATCCTACACTGAGGGGGCTTCACTATTTCAGCATTCCATTCGCTGTCATTATTTGGACAAAGAGCCAGTCTTGAAGCCAAGGTCTGATTCAAGTCTCACCTCTAACTGTAAGACTAACACTGGATATGCAACCTTCAGGAAAGTCACTTAACCTTTTAGTGCTCTGGGCAAATTTCTAAGAATATACATTGAAAAGAAGTTGCCAACTTACGTTGGTGGAAGGTATTTCCTTGCCCGGGAGTACCCAATACCAATGACATCAAAAGTCTAGTCCCTGTCCTTACCTATTATTATTTATGAGATTTAGTGTGGCATAGTGGATGGCAACTTGTCCTCGGAATCAGTAGGAACTGGGTTTAAGCTCCACCTTGGATGTGATGAAATTTAAATAGAATGGTCAATGAAAAGCTCATTATCTCAAGTACCACTTAAAGTCACTTCAAGAGACAATGAGATTCAAGGAGGCTAGTCAATGAAACACCCAAACTAACAGAGGGGCCTCCCAGCCCCTCCACCCAGTGTTAAACAATGGAATAATAATAATAATAGATAATGCTTGAAACTCTGAACTACTGTCCCTGGTTACCTCATCTCCCTCCCCACAGCAGGTTTTCCTCTATAAGAATCCCTAGCCTCTCGTGGCTATTGGGCATCTTCCTTAATAGAAGAGTGTCTCCCTTAAGAGGCATCTCCCTTAAGGACCCATTTCCCAAGCTGAGGTCTCCCTTGATGGGCATTTCTTTTTAGTGGGAGGCATCTCCTTGAAGCTGCTGACTCCCTTGGTGAGGGGGGGGCTGCCCCCTCTCCCTTGGAGAGGCTGCCTCCTTTAGGGGGCTGCCACCCCCACCACCACCACTCCACTTTAGCTAGAGTCTCCCTTAAGGGGCAGAGGAGCCTATCTGGTGTGTTGTGTTACCCACAATAAAAGCCTTTACTTGATTTAGAGACTGCCTGAGCAAATTCTTTTGAGATGACCTTACACCCCAACATTTTGGGGTGGCCCTGAACCTCATCAGATACATATTGGCTGTGTAACTCTGGGCAAGCGTATCTGCTTTCTTCACTTTGCATCCCTTCATGTTTCTTCCCATATTTCTTTGAATTCTCCATTGCCATCACTGTAGTTTTAACTTCTGCATAGTTCATGGCAAAGAAAGCTGGATTTCGAATCTGAGCACATGGGTTTGAATCCCTGCTCTGACACTTACTATTTCTGTGACTGGGGTCCCTTTTTCTGTTGTTGAGTCATTTCAGTTGTGACCCCAGTTGGGGTTTTCTTGGCAAAGATAGTGGAGTGGTTTGCCATCTCCTTCTCCAGCTCATTTTACAGATGACAACACAAAGGCAAACAGGATTAAGTGACTTGTCCAAGGTCACACAGGTAAAAAATGTCTGAGCCTTCCTGACTCCAGGTCCAGCACTCTATCCACTGTGCCACCTAGCTGACCTAAGGTCCCTTAGAGCTCTGATTTAATGATCCTAAGTCCTTCATGGTCTACAGAAGAGGAAGTACCTAGTCAGGAAAAACTGCAGGGGCCTTTGCCTCTCGATGGTACGGGGACCTAAAGAGAGGAGACCTTTTGTATCTGATCATAAATGTGAGGCAATGGGGGACTCAGGAAGTCCTTGATTATGAGGTCAGGGGATATTCAGTGGACTTTTTTTGGGTGTGGGAAATGATGAAACTAGTAATTTTAGAAAAATTCATCCGGAAGTAGAAATTCAATCATTGATGTCTACTGACTCTAAAAGATCGACTTTCAATTATTAAATCCCAAGATTAAAAATTCTTAAAAGGCATAGCACTAAAAAATCGGAGAACATTTAATTTCCTTTAATTGAAATTGGTGTCTGATTTTTTACTTTGGAAAGGCATTGACAGGCCCTGACAAGGACTTTTTGGTTGGAAAAATGCTGACCACAGCAATGATGTAGACTATTAAGAGGACAGAATGCAGGGAAATGATATGACTCCAAAGGGGATGTGGAAAACCATAGTGGGGGATGTGGATAGTAGGAATTGAGGGAAGAAACCACATTGTTGGCTTCTGTTCGTGAACCACTACTTTCCTCCCGCCCCAAAGTTCAATGAAGAATAACTCCTTAGATTGTTGATTTTAAAATTTCAACCACTGGGTATATAGTGGTTAAATATGCATTAAATAGGCAAAATAGTCCCAGTAAAGATGCCTAACCAATGTAAAAAAGTATTTGCACCTATCTTTACTTTTAAAGTTTAACATTCTGCATTAAGCAAAATGAATATACTGTTCACCTACATATATTGTGCTACCCAAAGATACATTGTTTTTCAGGCATGGCGATGGGTTTGGATCTACGCTGAGTTAGCCACCCTTCCTGCGCCAGGCCCCTTTGCGCTCCGTATCATGCCTCTGAAATAGCATGAGCGACTGGAATTGTGAGTGCAATCTGTGTATGACCTCTGCACTACACTTCTCTATGAGAAATCAAGTGGCCTATTCTAGGATTAAATCTCATCTAAGTTTCCTAACCAGGCTCGGTATTGAGCAGCAGCTCTGGCATTCTCCATGGAGATGGCTTTTGGAGCCTTTTTGTTATTATTACTGACCTTTTTGTTCAGTGATAGTCCCACTATTCCACCAACTCTCTCCCAACCTCTCCCATTCCTGTCCCATTTTCCCACTTCTCCATTTAGAACCTAACTCAAGGTTCTTCTCTTGCATAAATGATGTCTACCCCCTAATCAGTATCTGGTACTATTTATGGATTGTAAGTACATGAGACCTTCTTTCTCTCCATTATTGTATATAGGCAAGCACATTCTCTTCGCTTTTTCCATTGGCTCCTCTCTAAGTGAACCATGCAACTTAAAAGCTGACAAGTGTTTGATGGCACATAAAAAAGTGGGAAAGTGCTCTCACCAGGCCAACATTGGAAAAATTCTTTGTGTCAACTCAAATGTTGGGAATGTTATGAAATTTTAATTTTCTAGGTAGATATGCAAATAAGCTTCAGACAAGACAATTGTCTTGAATGGACAAATCACCAGTGGTTAAATCAGCCAGATTCTGTAGAGACAGAGTTTTAAAGAGAAAACACACATTATTAGATTTATTCATTCACATATTTATATACTGGCCACTGTGATATGCATGAGACATGCAAGAAATGAACAAGACACTGTCTTTGTCAGCGGTTTAGTCTGGTAGGAGATGTCTACAAATTAGAATTCCTAGCAGCATAAAGACAGTCATCAAGTGCTATGAGATATCTGAGAAGAATGAAATTGCTTCCACTATGGAGGGATGAGAGGAGGCTTTAAGCACCTAAACTGTGCCCTAAAGGATTCACAGGCTATCAATATGTGGAGATGAGGAACAAACAGTGCATTTTAATTTTAGGGACTGGTCTGAGCCAAGAGGCACAAGGAAGAAGACATGAATCTGGGGACTAGATAATAGTGCTGTCAATCTGGAGCACAGAGCATATAAAGAAGGTAGTATACGATAAAGCTAGATAGGCTGGAGTCAGATGATGGAAGGCCTTGAATATCAGGATAAATTATCATGAAGTGCACTACAAATATTTTGAGAAACAACTATTAATCATTCAAAATATTACCCATGATATAATATATTTGAAACTGTTTATTTTAAAATACAAATATATGCTTTGGGCTTTCCATGTCCTCTACATTTTGGTTACTCTTTTGTTGCCATCCTGCCAAGCAGGATGGATTTCCAGCAACAACTTGTTCCTTTGGCTATGATGTCTTCTATTTTTCCCTCAATTGCTTTGATTGTTATTGGTCAGATTGCCAGCCTATTGTCTGACTGCATGCTGTTCTATAGCAATGACAGTTCCCTTTGACTCATTCAGTATCATTTCCTTGTTTTGAATAGGAACCATATACCAGAGCAATCTATACCTATGATAAAAGTCTTGTGTTTATCCTGGTAGTGATGAGAGGACAAGCAGCAACTGGACAGTACTTACAAACTGAAACCACCTCATAAATTTTGATTACTTTCTAGGAGTAAGTTTTGGGAGGAAAAAATAGTTTGAAAAAAGTAGCCTAATTAATGTTACATATAATAGGAATTCTTAGTATAATACCACTCCACTTATTCAGAGGTTACTTTTCTAGCAGCCTCAAATTTCCAGAATAGCCCAAAACTCTAATAAGTTTAAAGATCCCTTAGTGCCTTCAATAGCTGTAACCAAATGTCTAAACCAAAGCTTTGCACTTTATTCTTAGGGTCTCAATAAGAACCTCATTGATTCACTTAGCTCTTAATTCCTTTTTTTTTAAAAATCTGAACACAATAAATTTGTAGAGAAAAAGGATCAGACATAAAAATTCTACCATAACTATTTACCTGTATGTGGAGCTTTTCTTTTGTTAATGGCCTTCTCAGGTGATATGCCTACCAACCAGACTTTTGAGCCAAAGACCAGATTATTACAATAACATTTATGAGATTCTGAACAACTCCTAAAGTCTTATTAAAACCCCTAAGAATGTACCACTTGCATCTGTTATCGTTGCTCTGATAATACACAATTTGTCCAGTAAGTAGCTAGACAGTTTGCTTTTACTCTGTTTCTAACCAGGAAAGGTCATTAAAGGCAAAGTCTATATAATGTTGAACATTTTTAAAAATGGTCACCATACGCTATGCTACCAATGAAACGTTAGGTAAATATATTTCTCTGGTCAAGCAAAAAAAAAAAGAGAAACAGCTTTCCACGCTATACTCAACAAGATGAATTTCCCTAGAAAGTCCAATGAAAATGGCTACAATTATATGAAGTGAAGGAAGATTAGTCACATTCTGACTAAAAGATATAGCTGAGCTTGATTCAGATTGATCTGCATGTGCATATTTCAAACACTAAAACATGCGGTCAATTTTCTTCCAATAATTTCATCATTTCACGCTGATGTCCTTTACAACCTATCATTCGGCCTCTTGTTCCAGTATCAATAAGTAAAACACTATGCAGTTTTGGCACAGGTTCCTCTTGTTTAGATGCATCCAGTGAAACAGTTTTGCTAGGCTTCACATGGATCAATTTATCATTTTCACTGGGCACTCCAAATACACACCTCAATCTGGCATTCATTATTTCATTGAGTTTTACTTTTTTCCACCCAACCTCCATAACTGAAGTGTTTCATGGAGTAAAAATAGTCTTCACTATGAACTTGTGTTTACTCCTCTCATTTGGATCACAGTCAAAAGGCATTACAGAATTTGTTAGTCAATGCTGGATCAGTAATTCCACTGTTCAGCTGTAGCCTTTAATTTGAAACATACTTTTCTGCTCGATACAGTTCAAAGCTAAAGATTCATAGTGACTTCATCTGTGAAGGGGCCTTTAAATCTGAGGCCTGTTTGTAAATCCAGTCCCAGGATATGTACGTGCTTTGCCATGGTCCCAAAAGAAGCTGCCATCAGAGAGACAGTGAAGGAGGAGGGGCCATGTCATCATTTTTTGGCTTTTTTTGCTTTTTTTGGTGAGGCAATCGGGGTTAGGTGACCTGTCCAGGGTCACACAGCTAGTAAGTGTCAGGCGTCTGAAGTTGGATTTGAACTCAGGTCCTCCTGACTCCAAGGCCAGAGCTCTATCCACTGTGCCACCTACCTGCCCCTTAAAAGTGTCATCATGTTTTAAACCACATTTTTTTTATGACTTCCTTTGCTTTGCTTTGCATAATGCCTTGTTTGTAATGTGCTGTAACCTTTTTGAGTCTATTGTAAAGTCTTCCTTTATAGGAATTTTCCAGGTAACTCCATTTTCCATGAGTGGCTCTGCTTGGTTAAGACTCCACAGAACATGATGCCTCCCCCAGGATAAGCTGATCACCTAAAATCTCCACACCATGAAGACTGACTCAGCTTTTGATATTCAGCACCATCTCAATCCCTCAGTTGTCTCTCCCTCTGATTGGAGGGATAGAGATTGGTACATTAAACTCCTCCTAATGCCTTCATAGGTTTAGAACTTTACAAGTAATTCTCCTTTTTCTAGGTGCTGCTCTGTTTTGACTCCAGGGAATATCATACCATTTAGTGGCTCATTACTTCTTCTCCCCCAGCTTTTCAGCTTCCTTTTGTGAATAAGCTTCCTCCATTAGCTTCCTCCTTGAGGGCAAGGACTATCTTTTTCTTATTTGTATCCCCAATACTTAGTACAGTGCCTGGTCCATATTATGCATTTAATAAACATTTACTGAATTGAGATTATTATAAACTACTTGCCCTTCAAATAATTCTCAATTTCAATTCTTCAAAGGTTGTAGTGTTTCATTATTCTGAGTCATATAAAACCATCAGAAAAAAAAAGACCTTTTTTTCCAAAGAGAAACTTGGAGTCATTAAAATAAATTTGCAGTTTCACAAAAGCAATCCAGTCCATTTTACTCCTTTTGTTCAGTTCTAGGTCCAACCTATTGTCTGTTTGCAGTATCTGTGACATAGATAGAAGTAAATGGATTCTGACAGGTGCTTATCTAACTGCTTATTGTATTGTGCACAATATGTGTTCTTCCTTCATTTAGTTTTTGATGACACTACCCAATGTAATATCAGAATACGGTACAATATCTGGCTGAGCTGGTCAAGCTGCAGCACACCCAAAAGCCAGCCAGGGCTAATCACTCAGACTTGACTATGCTCTCAGTTTTTTGTACAAAATCTAAGCCTATGCCCATTGATTATACCAGAAACATATGAGTAGGGTCAGAGGATGGATGCTTAAACATTTTCCTGAACTTGACTTTCTACTTCTGTTTATTTCTCTATTTCTGATACTACCCAAATAACTATATAATGCTATACCAAATTATTAAAAGGTTATTTATAATTAGACAAAACAACAACAAATTCATTTGGAGGAAATAAAGTAGGAAAGAGGCTCTACCATATCTCAAACTATTCTACAGAGCAATAATTATCAAAATTATCTGTTGCTGGATGAAAGAAGTAGATCAATGGAATAGACTAGATAAGCAAGACCTAGAAACATGGGCACAAATTCCCATTGCAAGAATTACCCACTTTATAGAATCAGAATTTTAGAGCCAGAAGAGACTTACAGATGTAATCTCTCCCCTGCCCCCTTTATTTTACAGATGTGAAAAGTAGTTTTTTCTGTGTAATTTAAAATTGAAATACCGCCAGGTGAACTGAAATAAGCCTCACCCTGAGGCAAAATAAAAAACCTATCTTACTTCATTACATCTGATTTGTCTTCCTCTCAAGAGACAAGCATAATTATATTCCTTCCTTCCATGAGGTCTTTTCCCCATAAATTTATGGTAGGAGTATCCTTAAAAACAGATAAATTTAGGATCAAACAGAACAAAAAATATCTGAAGGAAATTATCTGTAATAAAAAAAAAAAGATTAGCAATCTGAGACAATTTTTAAGAGATAACATTCTGCACGGTGCAAGGTGGTATCCAAAATAATGCCGATTTCTATAAGGAGAAAAAATTATAGCAGATTAGTAAATATAGCCCAATGGTTCCATCTACTGGAAGTTGTAATGTAACTTTTAGATGTATTTCAATTATGCCTGAATGTAATTTTTATAGCTCAAAATAGCTTCAGTAGCCAATGGAAATAAACACTTAAAATTTTTGTTTTGATAGGACATAATTGGACAACCAAATAAAATTTCATCCTATGTGGCATATTCTCTAAGAAATTAATGTTGAAAAACACGTAAATTTGAAACTGAGAACACACTATTTTATGCTATCTGTGCCAATGAGATTACGGAGCCACTGGAGTATCTGAGCAGCTAAACTAATATTTGCAAAGAAAAACAGAAAAACATCATCGTAACAAATAATAGTCATTACAGACTTAGAGCTGGAAGGAACCTTAAGAATCATCTGATCCAATCCTCTCACTTCACAGATGAGGCAACAGGCACAAGAGGGGCTCAGTGATTTGCTTAAGCTTATGCTGGAAGTAAGAGCTAAAATTTGAACCCAAATCTCTGACCCCAAATTCAGGACGCTGTCCATTATACCTCTCTGCCTTTCTAATAAAAAAAAATATGAGGAGCTAGAACACTATCATGGTGATTATTATGGGCACACTTTCATGGTCTTTATAAGTTGACATCTTTCACTATTATGTCCTACCCATTTCATTATAAAATTTATGACCTTTTTTCTTGATAATACACATACATCAAAGAGAAGCTTACTTATGCTCTCCAGTCATGATTAGGACTTTGGCTCACAAACAAGAATAAGAAGAGAGTTTAAGATGATAGCTGTTTTTAAGCTACAGATCAGAGTAAAGAAGTGAAAAGAACACAGACTGTTCTGCAAAGCAGCAAGGAAAATATAAAATAGTTGCTTTAGATGTAATAATTTAACGACTTACCTCACAGTCAAAAACTATTGCAACTGCACAGAGCTGACTTTGGAAGGTGTCATCATGCAAAGCTCTATGTACAGATGTCTCATGCAATCAGTTTTTCAAGGATGAGGACTTTTGAAACAGAACATGTCCAGCTTAATTCATCTGCTAGAAATCTTGTAACTTCTCTCCCTACTCTTTCTCAAATCACTGCTCAACACACATTGCCTAAAAAATTGGCCTGCATTTCCTTAAGTTCCAATGGTAACTTCATGTAGCATAGGGAAGTCTTTTCTGAAGGCCATGGGAAGCCAAGAGAAATTGCTTATTCTTGCCCAAGTCTGTTTATCCCATTCCTCTTCTCTAGAATGGCCTCAATTGATCTCATGAATATGTACTGAGCTGGAAGGAAATAAAGGCCAGATTTTAATGAGCAAGGCCAGGTGTAACAAAACATGGAAGGCAGAGGTACGTAAAACTAAAGCTTCAGTCCCTAGGACAGAAACTCTTAAATGCCCAGAATTCAGATCAAGAAAGGGATTCTGTTGGTGATAGTAGTATGCAAATCTTCAGCGCATGTAAAAGAGAACCTAATGCAGAATATTTAACATAAGAGTAAAAAAAAAAAGGTCACCCACTTCTAATATATTCTTTTTTGCTCAGGAATATTTTCAGTTAAAAACCAAAAACCACAATTCAGGCAATAATTTCTTAAGAAAAAGTTTATTTTGCAAAATTTATATTTGTTATATAATGAAAGTCAGTATGACTATTCTGTTTCTTTGAGATTTTCTGTCATATTGACATAATACAAATCTTTTTATAAATTACTGGATGGTTGTATTTGGTAATTAGTATTTCAGGACACAAGAGCTATCCTGGAGAGAGGGCTGGCCTTGGAGTCAAGAAGACCTGGCTTCAATGTCTTCCTCTTACTGGCTGTAGAAGTAACTTGGTCTCTCAGTGCCCCATGCCACTTTCTAAGACTACAAGTCCCAGAGAAGCCACAAATCTGCACAAAAAGAAGACGCCTCTCACCAGGAGCTCCTCATAGGTATGGCCCCAAAACCTTGGGGACACATATAACTGTATTGTTAGATTATATGAGCCACTGTGGGCAGTGACAAGTAATCAAAAAAGTGCAGGAGGGAGGCCACTGCCAAAGAGCAATCTCCAAGAGCTCGGCACTTTCCACTGGGAGATAGATGTTGTAGGGTCATTGCACTCCTGGATTTAAAAACAAAAATACATTAGACTTTCAAGTATAAACATTAAATTCCATTCCAACATGCAGGGACTACAGAGTCCTCAGTCTTTCCTCAGTCTCCAATCTGTTTGCTCTGATACCATCAGGGGAAAAATGTTTTTCTTTCTTCATGTGAATCAAGCCCCTTCTCAGGGGATTTTGCCCATTCCTTACTATGGGGCCAAAGCACAAAGCAGTGTCCTGATGAGTGCTGATGGATCTTGTTAAGCAGGATTCTCAGTAAGAGAAAGGCTTAAAAACCATCTGTTAAAAATGCAGCCAAGGGCAGCTAGGTGATGCAGTGGATAGAGTACCGGTCCTGGAGTCAAGAGGACCTCAGTTCAAATCCAGCCTCATACAGTTGACACTTACTAGCTGTGTGACCCTGGGCAAGTCACTCAACCTCAACCGCCTCATCAAAAAGCAAAAAGCAAAACCCGCCAAACTTGCTGAAATCTGATTCAAGCTGCTGTGCTGTTGTAGGGCCTGAAGCAATCTCTGTTCTAGGCAGGAGGCAACTTGACACACAAATAGGTTTTCAAATATTTATAATGGGGCTTTGGGTTGCCCAAAAAGGCATTTCTACAAAATATTTTCCATGATGAGGCCTGTTTCCTTCCTCTCCAAAGAGGGGCAGATTATTACACAGAGATCCAAATGCAGTCCTAGGATGGTGTATTCTCAACTGCCTTTCTATGGCATAAGGCAGGGTTCAAAAGAGTGACGGGGGAGCCGAGTTACTGGCAGATGGTGTAAAAAAACGAAACAGCAATAAGACATTTTAAAAACCTAGCATGTTTCCTCACGTTACGTTTTTGTGTCACAAGTTTCCTAATTACAATAGTACTTTATAGTTTCTTCTTGTTCAGTCGTTTCAGTCATGTCTTGACTCTTCATGACTCTATCTGGGGTTTTCTTGGCAAAGATACTGCAGCAATTTGCCATTTCCTTCTCCAGCTCATTTAACAGATGAGGAAACTAAGGCAAACAGGGTTAAGTGACTTGCCCTGGGTCACACAGCTAGTATCTGAAACCAGATTTAAACTCAGATCTTCCTGACTCTAGACCTGGCACTCTATTCAAAAAGCTTTCTTCACAACAATCCTGAGAACCATGGAATGCAAATATTCTTCTTCTTTTTACAGTTTGAGGATGTGAGTTTGGAGGTGAAGTGATCTGCTGGTGGTCACAGGTCAGAGCTGTGATTTCACTGGATGAGGAACATCCCATGAAGACACTCTCTGCCAAGGAAGCCAAGCACCTGTTCTAAAACTTCAAAAGACTCAGGGAGTCTGAGTCACTAAGAGGTTAACTGATTTGCTGAGAGGTACCAGCCAGTCTGTGCCAGAGGCAACACTTGAACCCAATCTCTATGACTCCAAGACTGTTTCTCTGTCCACTATGCCATACTGCCAGCGGTCATACAGGCAGCTGGGAATACAGAGAATAGTGCTGGACTTACAGTCAGTTAAGTCCTGAGTTAAAATCCTAAGACACTAGCTGTGTGACTCTGGGCAAGTCACTCAACTCCTCTCTGCTTCAGTTTCCTCAGCCGTAAAATGGGAATAATGAGAGCACCTACTTCACTGAGTTATTAGGAGAATCAAACGAGCATGAAACATTTTGCAAACTTGAAAGTACCACATACTAGCTATTTTTACAGAGCCGGGCAAACTTGGCAGAGGCAGGATCTTAGACAAGTCCAGTGTTCTTTCCATCATGCCCCAATACTTCAAGGTTTCATGGTGATGGGAGTGTCTTATAGTAACACAGAACTCTACCAGCAGCTATAGTATTGCTTTCCAGCTATTTATTCATAATTTCTCATAAATAATACTTCACATTCTTCTTGAAACATCTGGAGTTCAAAAGAAAACTTAGCAATTCTGTTCCCATCTCAGTGATATTAAATTAAAGGCAAAGGAAGAGTGTAGCAAGTTTCACTCTAGCATTAATAATTGTAACTTCCAAGTCTTCAGTTTTAAAGTGGCTACACCATCATAAAGGAGAAAAACCATTTAGTTGATAATAATGTATGGGGAAACAAAGTCTGAAGAGTATAATTCTTCAAGAGGGGAAGAGAGCTGCTGGGAATATTGGGGTTTGTATATGGAAACATGGTAACATTTAATTAACTTATAAAAATCAAATTGTAGGCAACCAAAGTAAACGGTTCTACTATTAAATGTTCTCCATTATCCTCCTTAACTAGAACCCACCCCTGGGCCCTACCTCACTCTTCCCAATGAACTGAAACAACTACTTTTTGTACTCCCCTCTCAAATTATCAACAACAATTTATAACAGTTTATAAATGGTACATGAAATAAATGATGAGATAAGAAGACATCATTAGAGGACAAATTATGGAAAAGAACACTTACCTGAGGTTTAATTATTTGAAGCCAATCATTAAGATATCTAACAAGGTCAAAAGCATCTGGGATATTATCTCCTTCTGAAACAAATTTCAGGACAACTGCCATCTGTATCCCTTTGGAACAGCTACAACAAAGAGAAAGAGTTAGTTATTTTCCACTAATTTGGGAAGCAGAATTTGGCATGTCTTCTTCCATAGCTTAACCAGTGAAGAACTGTTAGGCAGATGATTTAATATGTTCCTCTATTTTCTGGTGAAGAGCCTTATTTTATGTATCCAGGACTAGGTAGTTAAAAATCATGTCACTATCACTACTTGCTTCTCCAATGTGAGTTGATCAATAAGAATTTATTAAGTGCCTCCTACTATGTAACAGACATTATGCTAAATGCTAGGGATACAAAGAAAGACAAAAGACAGTTCCTGTCCTCAGGGACTCACAAGCTTAATGGCTGTGACAGAAGTAGCCAAATAAATACCACAAACTAATATGGACTTTGGTATCCAATATTCAGGCTGCATGATAAGCCAAACTCCTGTCTCAAAGCCGTGCCACATGACTGACCATCACCTAGTACTAATTTTAGGGAGGTTGTGATTATCAGAAACACTATAATCAATTGATTGGAATATGAATTAGAATAACTTTGTTATTAATAATATAAAGTGGCAAGGGAAGCTACAGAAGGGAACAGGACAGTTAAATGCAAGAAAATAACTTGTAATGGAATAAATTAAAAAATACTTATATAAAAAAAAAATCCCTCTTGTCCACAATAAACAGAATGTCCTAGCTGTGTGACTCTGGGCAAGTCACTTAAACCCACTGCCTAGCCCAAAAAATAAAATAAAATAAAAGTAAACAGAATTTCCCTAAAGCAGGAACTATAGGAAAATGGCTCAATCAAAACTCAGAGACTATAAGCATAACTGATAAGCATAATAATATAGCTACAAAAGCAAGATGGATAAGTGTTGGGCTTGCAGAAGTAAGGACCACTACAAGAATGAATGTGTGCATGTCTCATGTGATGCCCAATCACAGGACCACAGAAAGGAACTAGACAGTCTTCAAAATCAAACTAAGAATATTTACAAGATTTTTTTCCACGGTAGCCCCAAACTGGAAACTAAAGGGGCATTTTCCTAATGAGGAATTGCCAAACAAATTGTGGCATATGAACGTAACAGAATATTATTGTCATAAGAAATGATGAAATAGATAATTTCAGAACTTTATGAACCCATGCAGAACAAAGTGAGCAGAACCAGGAGAACAATTTATACCATGAGAAATAAAAGATTTTAGAATTCTAATAAACGTGATAATAAACAAGTCCAAAAAATGAAGATAAAACACACTATTCACCTCCTGATAAAGAAATGATGACGTTATAATGCAGAGAGACACATTTTCAGATAGGGCTAATGTGAGAATTTGTTTTGTAGAACTATTAGATATGTACTGAGGCTTTGATTTTTGAGTTTGTTTTTTAAATTTGCTCAATGGAGAGGGAGGAGGGGAAGGGGCAGTTTAATACAAAAATTCTTGTTACTTAAAAAATGAAAACAAACTAAAAAAAATTTAAAATAGCAGCGGGCAGACTTCTGCACCATACCTTAGTAAATGACATGCTCTTTACACATTCATGGTGTTTCCTAATTTAAAACAAAACTAATGACAGCTAAGTTGCTTCATAATTGGCTAGATGAGCTGCATAATCACCACAGTTCAACTGGCTTAGCTACCATGGCAGTAGATTGCCATCTAAGAGAGTTCTTTCCCTGGCAGCAGTTCTATTTTTTTTATTAAAAAAATTTTTTTTTTTTTAGTTTTTAGGCAATTGGGGTTAAATGACTTGCCCTGGGTCATACAGCTAGTAAGTGTCAAGTGTTTGGTCTGAGGCCGGATTTGAACTCAGGTCCTCCTCACTTCAGGGCCGGTGCTCTACCCACTGCGCCACCTAGCTGCCCCCCGGCAGTTCTATTTTAAAGATCTTACATCAGTAACTTTAAAATGGGAAGGATAACCACACACATGCATCTGACCACACCAACTCTCTGCTACATACAGATGGCTCCCTCTTATCTCTTGGATCAAACATGAACTGTATTTGCCATTTAAAGTCCTTCTAAAGTCCAACCTTCTAGTCTCACTATACATTATTCTCTCCCTCACTCTACTGTCTAGCCAAACTGGCTTGCTTCTTGTTCCTCGCATGTGCTACTCCATCTTCCACCTCCACGTCTTTGTAACTGGCTATCTTACATACCTGGAATGCACTCCTCCTTACTTCCCACACTTGGGATCCCTATTATATGAAGCCTTTCCTCATCCTTCCCAGTTGCTAACATATTCTACAAATTTCCTTGTAGTTATTTTATAGATATGTATCTCTCCCAAGAGGAAGTAAATCCCTTGGAATCAAGGATTTTTTATTTTTGAGTTTGTCTTTCCCATGCCTACCACAGTACCTGGCACATAACAGGTACTTAAAAAATGTTTGCTGATTCACTGACTGATGGCTGCCTTCTTACAGAGCTTATATAGTAGGGATACTAGGTATTACATAAATATTTGAATAGACCACAAAAGAACACAGGAAAAAAACCAGACATACAGTATGAATGAACACTGTGGGAGACCAAACTCTGTACCTAAGTAAACTTTTCCTAGGTTACATTTTAATAGTCCAGCTTTAGCTGGTGTCCAACTTGGCCTGAGTTTCTATGAAATGATTAGGCAGAAAAAAGAAGTAAATTAAATGGGACTAAGTTTTAAATGTCCTAAAACTTCTCAGGTGATTTCAAGGACTATATGTGTGAGTTACTGAAAAAGTAAGAGAAAGAAATAAGAAAACTTTTCTCTTCCTCCAATGCCCATCTGCCCCTCAACATTGTTACCAAGAGTTGATTCTTAAGTACCCGAGGTAAAGTGGGAACACTTTTTGATTAATTACACCAAAGGTACTATAATATAATACTGTTAAATACCCCTCAATGCTATTTCCTTAAATTAAATGCATATGATTTCTAATACACACGCCCATACTAGAAACCTCTTCTAAATTTCTATTAAGTCAACTGATACACTCACCTCTCAGTGTACAAGGCTTTTGTGATACCGCCTCCAGGGATACGGATACACAACCCAGAATCTCCTATTTCAGGAAATGATTTGCTTTTTTCCATTTCCTTCCAATGAAGCTGCTGTAGTGTTTCACCAACACTTTTTTCAATTTCAGGTGTAAGTAGGTATCGGAATGGAATGCTGGAGATAATAATTAATACACTCGTTAAAATAAAACAAACCCACAAATATCACATACAAAGGTAATACCAGCATTTAACCTACAATTACTTAGGCTTCTATTAACTGAAAAATTAAGAGAAATCTCTTCAATCAAGGAAGAGTAGAGTATTTTTGTTTCATGGTTTTCTTCCCCCCCTAGGCAATGGGGTTAAGTGACTTGCCCAGGGTCATACAGCTAGTAAGCGTTAAGAGTAGAGTATTTTTAAAAGCACAACAGTTTTGTGGCCACACATAAAGCAGTCATCTGCTTTATGAATAACACATAACTGGGGAAGGAAAACAAAAAAAAAGTCAAGACCATCCTAAAATTTTATCCCTTTTTCACTGTTCTACCTTCTTCTGCTCCCATTTCTTATAAATACTATGAATTCTTCATATTGTAATAGTCTTAGAAATTAGCTCCAGTTATAAAATGAATATAAGGGCAGCTAGATGGCACAGTGGATAGAGAGTCAGGCGGACCTGAGTTCAAATCCAGCCTCAGACGCTTACTAGTTGTGAGACCCTGGGCAAGTCACTTCACCCTGTATGCCTCAGTTCCTCATCAGTAAAAGGAGCTGGAATAAGAAATGGCAAACCACTTCAGTATCTTTACCAAGAAAACCTCAACGCTCACAGAGAGTCGGACAGGACTGAAATGACTCAACAGCATAAAAATAAGACGAAACCCCCCTGACAACTGTTCCAAAAATAGCCATTTAAAAAAAAAAAGAATCCTCAGCATAAAATTCTGGTCTTTAAGACCCATTTCTTAGTAGAAGCAACTATTATTTCTGATTAACAGAGTTAGCATTGTTGCTCATGAATTTCACCTGCTAACCATATTCATTCCACAGGTAAAATAAAACAGATAAAGTAATGAAATTTCTGAATTAACAAGCAGAAGTCATCCTATATTACTCTGGTAGAAGAAGTACTCTGACACAAAGTTATCATTTGAGAATGTTTCTGTTTCAAGATAAAACACTGACAAGAAAATAATGAAAAGGAATTTAAAAAAAACTGAAACACCATTTCATCGTCTCTGTCACTACTCTAGCCTCTGGTATAAAGTATAAGGAAAATATAATTTTAAAGTATATAATTGGTAACAAAAGACAACATGTTATAGGTCATGTTCTCCTAAGTACTTCCTTTACCCTACATTAAAGGACTCGTTCTGATACTCCAGAGGATTGCAATTAAAGTCAATTGAACTTCCTTCTGTGAAGATGAGTGATCATGTAAGAATGAAAGAAAATACCAAACCAGCCTTTCAGAAAGGCTACCTATCACCTATCACCGTTGGTTAAGTGCCCCTTTTTATGAGTTGTCTATTTTTTCCTTCAATACTAAGCTCTATGATACAGAAGCACAAAGCAAGGAATGAAAAGTTCTAGACACCCAGCCCCTCCTGTCAAACCTCATTTGCTCTAGATCTTATGAAATACATAAAACCTCATGCCATATCCCCGGCCAGGCCTCCTCTTCTTAGCTTCTGGTGAGAAGAGATCAAAATACAGTAAATGCTCAAATCTATCCACTGCCACGTAGGTTGGATACACTAAAACAACTTCTAAAATACTACAACTAGTAATACTGGGACTAACTTCTACACTAAAATTGCAGTGGTGACAGAATTACAATGTTATAACATGTATGTTATGTGAAAGAGGATGATTCAACATACCTACGAAGCTGCTGGTCATCACAGTGATATGAATGACTGCTTGAAAGAACAATAACTCTGGCACATTTGCTGCTTTTCACCCAGGAAATGAGCTTTTCACAGAACGGCTTTGATTTATACTTTAATCACCATTGAAAGGAAGAAAAAAAGTCATTAAAATCAGATCTTGTTGGTTATGCATGGCAAAAACCTACTGGTTCATTGGGGAAGGCCTTTTTAATATGATGTTTATGTATATCATTATATATATTAAAAATAATATTATTTGCAAGCCTATTTATTATCCTTAGATTAAAGATAAAAAATGAGAGAAAATTTTAAGCAGTGTGGCCTATTATTCTATTACTCAACTTCCAAATCTGTACTATGGAAAAATAAATTAATTGTAAAACAGAACAAAGATAATATACAATGTTTGTGATTATATACAAATTATCAAATGATATATAACAGTTCCTTAGTACACTATGAAAACTTGTATTAAGTCCAGTTTCGAAATTCTTAGTTGTCAATTTATACACCCCCATCATTAACAATGGCCAAAAGCTCTTCAATATTTTAATTTCTAAATCTGCTTTTCTTTTTGATTTACTTGCTAGTAAAAACTTGACAGAAAGGTCAGAAATATATTATTTTTAATATCCTTTTCCAGCCACTAAAAAATAAAATAAAAATCCTTTTTCAATGCTTCCAACTCTTCTCTCACATCTTTCACTGATCTTGATCCCTGACAGAAGCACAAGTCAAAAGCATAATCTGGTAGACTTTCTAATTGTGGAAAGTTCAAGCTAACTGCCATTCTTAAACAGCTGAAAGGTAAAAGTTTTAAAATAACAAAGTATGGGGTAATTTTTACATTACTGACTGCCTGAAAAAGCCTGTTTTTTAAGTGTAGCCATTAACTCTGTGTAACTGCTACAAGATTCAGAGGACTGCAGGACTTAAAGAGTTAGAAAGGATCTTAGAGATTTAAGACTTAATATATTCCCATCTGCTATTTCACATATCAGGAAATGGAAATTTGTAGAGACTTGTCCAAGATTATTCAAGTGGTTAAGTAGCAGAGGCAGGATTCATATCCTAGCTCCTCTTACTAAATCTAGACCTCTTTTTTTCTAGATAACACATTGCCTTTCCTCTACTTGTAGTGATATAATAACGTAACTGCAGCAATAAGACCAGAGTCTTCCAGTGCTTAAATATAACTTTTTGGCCTGCCATTTTTGGCTGATTAGAAATCACAGAAGGCTAGGCAATTTTGTCGGTTTAAAGGACAAACACTAGATGTGGAAAATATCTCCATCAATGCAGACTGCAAGTCTTTATGACTTAGTAGGTACGTCCCAGGGAGCTGTCTCAGAAACACAGAGGTTGAGGAATCAGTTAGCAGATGCCTGAGGTAGGATTTCAACCTTGCTCTAACTGCAAGCCCAACACTCCATCCACTCTACCATGCCATTTTTAGAGCTGATTAGGGAAACAGATTAAGAATTAGGGGTATTCTCTGTGACCAATTTTCATTTATATTTTATTAAGCAGA